>NC_134849.1:53574121-54199121 GCF_965363235.1 Mytilus galloprovincialis
TCAACACACACATTTCCCCTTACAAGTGCAAACTAAATCTTGCAGAAATTCGGATGACATGCATCTGACCTTCGAAATAGACAGGAATAAGTCCATTTTCTTTTCCAAACCGAACTGAAGAGAAAAATGTAAGGGTAGTTTTGCTATATGGAAAGATATCCAAATATTTGTCTGAAGTGAAGCTCTAATAACAAATAATCATGTTGTTTAAAGGTAGATTCACAAGGAGGAAATTTGGCAAGGGAGTTTGAAACCATAGCTTATGCGTATGCTGCATGGAGGGAAGTAATGAACACACACATCTTATTCTACCCTTGATTCCTATCACACCGAACTTTTTGTCTTCATGAGAAGCATGTAAAATTATGCGAATATCCGCTTCATTGTGCGTACAAAAAAAATCTAAAAATCTGATCCTCAAAGCAGATTTGAGGTCAATTGAAGTGCCAGCTAGATAAATGATTTCCGCATGTGTCATAGTAACTATTGGTCTACCATGATGCTGAACAATCGATTCGCAAAGAAATCTGACTACGGCCTGCTTGTACTCACCCACTCTAAGAAACTTTTATCCAGTCAGAAATTTGACGACCTTCTATATATGATCTGAACCACGTTTACAGACGATCAAGAACTTGATTCAGCTTGAAAAAAACTGCAGTGGTGTCTGCTTGTGTAAGTCTTATAGCAAGAATGGTGGTACAATATTTTGTAATCATCAGTACGAAGGTGATCTGGGTCGGAAGCATCATGCAATATCCTAAAATATACATGATGTTTCCGTGCTCCAATAGTCCCCATCAGGCTTTATTTGCTAATTCCTCGCATATTTATAAGCAATTCAGTAAAAGAGCCCTGACATTTTAACAGGAATGTGAATGTGTGTCACATTCCGGGTCTGAAACGTGACCAAAGGATTTGATTTGTATATTACAATTATAACAAAAGTATTAATTCAAAATATTAATTAAAATCTTATAATCTTAAATCTTAATTAATGTTATAAAAACAACAAAAGAAAATATTTCCTAAAACAAAACAACGATCTTTAAACTTACTGGATTATTCAAAAACATACAAATCGACCAAACAACAAGCAAAAAAGAGACATGAAGTGAATGACAATTGTCCTAGTCAATGATCTGATAGTGTAATCTACAAAACGATTAACGGCAAGAGATAAGGCGTGTTTGAAACAAGGCAGAAATTTTGACTTAATTTAATTATGTTTTTAATTGATATTTTCTTCACATCGATTAACATTACACAAAGATAGTTGGCACACATATGGACCATGTCTTATTCCTTTATGAGAGTAAAAATCCCGTGAAAGTAACCCGTAATAAATTTTCTTTCGTTCACAATGTGGTTAATTTCATCTAATAAACTGCTTCGCTGAGCGCAGCTGGATAACTCGCAGAGATCCAACCCTGAACACCTGGGGTAGAAATGGACACACAATTCATGCTTGATACAGGACTGAATTTGGATTGTGATTAAAAATTTGACAAATAATAGGTTTATGAATAAATGTTGTCAAAGAACTTGAAATGGGTTATATGGATTGAATTTATATTCAATTAAAGATTTCTTGCTGTTATGCAATACACTGTGCTGTTGCGCAATACTTAAATAAAAAAAAATCTTTTAACTCGGAAACGTAAAATCGAAAATTTATAAAAGTCAAAAGGGAGCTTACAAAAATAGATATAAGCAATTTACCAAAGTTTCATAAAAAAAAAAAATGAAAGCATTTTTGAGTTATTGTCCGAAAACTTGAAAATCCCCCTATTTGTAATGAATAAAACCCCATAAATCGGAAACGTATAGTCTAAAATTTATAACAAGCAAAAAAGAGCTCATGTCGATAGAAATAAACAATTCACAAAAGTTTCATGCAAATTGGTGAAATTATTTTTTAGTTATCGTCGAAAAATGGAAAATCCTCCCTTTTTTAATGAATAAAACCCAAAAACTCGAAATTGATAAATCCGAAATTTCTAAAAAAAGAAAGGGAGCTCACGTCAATAGATATAAACAATTTAACAAAGTTTCATCCATATTGGTTAAAGCGTTTTTGAATTAATGTCCGACATGTTGACGACGGACGGACGAACAGACGGACGGACAGACAGACAGACGGGCGGTCAACGGTATACCGCAAACAGGCGTATAAAAAAATAGTCTTACTAAAATTATGATATACTTATACTTAAATTATATAAATATTTTCAGCTTTCGTTATATATTTAATTTAACTTTTAAGCTAAATGCAAAGTATCATATGTCGAACAAATAACAGAGACAACAATAATTTTATTTTTCGCGTTGAAGATGGGCTGTATGGTGCGGTATCTTTGGGTACCCTAAGAAACAACAAAAAAATTAACATGGTAGCTTACGACAACATTCATGATTGGAAAAAATAATGATTTTCTAATCGTTTGCATATAAATATAGCCGTGTGTTATCCGTTAACTTAAACTCGTTAACTAGACGCCCTTTTTATACCGGACACCCTACTATATTAAATCATGGTATGTAAACCATCAACTTACATCTGATCGTTAAATCCCGTAACTGAAAAATGACAAACCATGAAATATACATTAAATTTTAATGGAATCTAAGTAAATAGATTTATAGTCAGTTATCGCTGGGACCTCTTTCGGATTGTGTTTCATGTTTTACCCAATATGAGGGACGTCATATTCTGTGACGTAATTTAGTCCTTTACAGAATTTACAAGCAGCAAGCAAGCTGTTTCTATTTCGTTAGCGGTAAAATTGAAAACCCGTCCTCCCACTCCTTTCATGTACAAGATACTGCTCTTTTGTATTTCTTTTTCAAGTTTCTGTCCATGGCAGTGGTAATACAGATTTGACTGATGATGTTAACTTGTTTGTTGTTGAGACTAGTGACTTTTATTTGATCGTTATGCATCATAAATATATTCCTAGTAAATGTCAGAATCCACTGCATATAATCTTAATGTTTATAACTATGACATTTTAGGTTTTTTGGATATTTACACCTGTCCTGTGTATCTCACGGTACATTCTAAATTTAAAGCATCCGTGTATCCCACGGTGCTTCTTTACATTTTCATATATATCTATATGGAAGGTTGCCATATTATATTCAGGAACCAACCATTCATCTATCTACATATATATCTATCTATCCAGTTTATTGTTTTCTACTTGGTATTAAATCAATATAGAGATCCATTTTGTTACACCTTGTGATCAATTTATTTGGCAATCGTCAATGGCAGTCAGCAGGGTTTAAGAACATCAGTTGTTCGACCTGTTAGTCAAATGCGTTTTGTTAAAATATACTTTTTCACTTTTTTGATCTTTTGGAAAATGTTGTTTGTGCTGTATTTAGACCCTTCTTCAACGAAATTTCTTTTACATGCACACGTAAAAAAATTGCGGTTTTTATCCAACGCAATCACAAATTTGAACGTGGTTTTCAATTTAGACTTGTTTATATATATATATTTATAGTTCATTTTTATGTTATTGGTGCTGTTGTGTACACTTTCTAGGCGTTTATATAATTTATTTATTGTGTACATGTATCGTTACTTGTAACGATCCAGTGCCCTCGTGGGAAAATCGTTGACTATTTTTCAGACGTTATATATATATTTTTATTCTTAGTCTGTATCGAGTGATTCATCTTGCGATCCGATTTTTCTTACAGCCTTACCACCAGGCAAACTATGTCTTTTTTTTTAGAAAAAGCTTAGAGCTTTGAGTCTTAAAATAGTTAAAACCGAACATCTTGTATCAAATTTGAAAACTTATCTATCTCAGGGTATTGTTCCGATTTGAGCTTATTTTGAAAGCTTCACCCCTTACCACCGGTGAAAAATCTATCAGATTTATGGATAGATGTAATAATAATAGATGGATCTATAAACGCTGAGGCGAATCATAAACATTTAAATTTTCAAACTAGTTATAACCATCTTTACAACAAATCATGCCAAGAACTTTCCGGTCCTGAATTGCTCACCATCAACGAACGCCTCCATGACATCTTGCGCATTGAAACCCGGAAATTACACCAAAACAAATTAATAAATTTAAACGAGACGGCGTACTTTTTAGACACTGTTGTAAGAGAGCAAACCATCTTAACTCTCAATATTACCATCATAACCGGAAAAAAATCCCGGAATCGTCGATTCAGGAGAGAAAAAAACAAAGTTGCCTGAACTCTACAAACACTGTAGTCAATTTGTCTTCAGTAGCGTTGTCGGAGACCGAGACTAAGGTACTGTCAAAAGGTCTTAATTTTTGTCCCGCACCGGGCAAAATAGATTCTATACTTTTGGAAGATGACCTAGACAAGTTCGCAAGATCCCTCAGAATCAAGGAATATTTTTCTAAGGACACCACAAAAAGTACCACTGATAGTAACACAAGTGATCTCGTGAAGATGTCGATATTCCCAGATTCAGGAAAAAAAGTTCATGGATTCCTAAACCCAGTAAATGTGCTTCTTTAGAACATATTATTGACAAAATTAAATCCGACGTAACACATCTGTCCACTGCTACTTCCCAAAAATTCACCAATTTATCTTCTGAAGAAAATGAAGCTGTGAGGTTACTTAAAACCAGCAGATAAAGGTAGCGCTGTTTTCGTCATGGACAGATGTGACTACATTCAAGAGGCAGAACGTCAATTCTCTGATGAGAGATTGTATAAGAAATTAGACTCTGATCCCACCCCTCAATTCAACAAAGAGATCACCACAAACCTGAAAAAACATGTGTGAACAGGGACATATTGATGAAAACACATTTAAATATCTTAAACCTGAAAAATCAAAGCCGGGGCGTTTCTATCTTCTGCCCAAAGTACATAAAGTCAATAATCCAGGTCGACCAATTGTTTCCGCCAATGACCACTCTACAGAGAAAATATCAAAATTTATTGACTTTCATCTTAGACCACATGTAGTAAATTTACCATCATATATACAAGACACAACACATTATCTTAAAACAATGGAATCTTTGAACCCTTTCCCACCTTAAACGATCCTTGTCTCGCTTGATAACTCCCTCTATACTAATATCCTCCATGACAATGGTATTGAAGCCTGTAGGGAAGTCTGGAACTCTCGTAACACCTTACATCCACCAATTGGATGTCTCATCCAGCTTCTAACCTTGGTATTACAATACAATAACTTTACATTCAATGGTGAACACTTTCTCCAAGTTAATGGATCAGCAATGGGAACAAAGAAGGCCCCGTCTTATGCCAATATTTTATTGGGAAAATTAGAACAGAAAATTCTCAATTCTTCTCTTAATCAACCCCTCTCTTGGTTCCGATTTATCGACGATATTGACATGAAATGGGATAATACTGAACAAGAACTAAATTTGTTCATTCAACATGCCAGCGGTGCCCATCCCTCAATAAATTTCACATATGAAATCTCTGACTCTAAGATCACATTTCTTGACACTACAACGCAAGTGAGGGATGGAAACATATTTACAGATCTGTATTGCAAGCCAACAATCAAACATCAATATCTGTCTCCTTTGAGTTGTCACCATTAATACTGCACCAAGAGCATTCCTTTTAGCTAGGCCATACGAATAAAAAGGATTTGCTTCACCAACGATGTTGCAAAAAACGACTACAAGAACTTCGCGGTCACCTAAAACATCGGGTCTACAAACGAAAAGACATTGATAAAGGTTTTTCTCGTACTAACAACATCAGCCAATATGAACTTGTACAATATAAAGTCAAAAAGTTCAACAAGATGGTGCCTTTTGTGTTGACTTACCATCCAAAATTTGACAACTAATCTCACCTTATCCGCGAAAATTGGAAAGAAAGCGAAAAACATCATAAACTATCCAAGATCTTTCCCGAGCCACCTGTACTGGCTTTCCGTAGGTCCAAAAGCTTTAAAGACTTGCTGGTGAGAGCTGAGTTATCCTCTCGAGCAGGCTCTTCGTCAGTGGGCTCTTGTAAGGGTGTGGAAACAAACGATGTCTGACTTGCAAACAAATAATGGTTACCCAGACTTTTAACAGTCACTCCACTGGTACACAATACACCATATTTTGCAATGTTAATTGCAAGACTACAAATGTTGTGTATCTCCTACAGTGTAAATGTGGTAAATAGCATGTTGGCGAGTCAGAACAACCGTTTCACAAACGAATGAACGGTCATCGTAGCGACTACCAATGCAAGCCAGACCTCCCTCTTAGTCGACATTTGAGATCCCCTGGACACACTAAGGCAGATCTCAATCGACTGACCATTACAATCAATGACCACAACTATTCTTGGTCTAGAGAGAATAAACTTACTCAGAAAAGATTTTTGATAAGCAAATTAACAACTTTGGCACCAAATGGGATAAATGAAAAGATGTAGTAAGACTCCATACAGTGCTTCACGTCTGGGTTATATTTCTTATTATTACAGACTCTGTTTCTATTTCTTTACCTTACTCATCTCTAAAAAAAAATCTGTTGAATATAACAATTTAAATTGCTTAAATATTTGAGGAATGTATAAGTACTAAGCCACGTTCAACTAGTTTACCTTAGTCAAAATTTATTATTATATTTTAACGGCCGTTTGTTGTAAACATCGCAGACTCTGATGTAACTACTCTACCGTTATCAAATCTGAAATATTTACAAATTTAAAAAAAATATTTGAACTCTGTTGTAATTAGTCATATAACCTATGTCGGTTTAACATTTTTTTAGAATTGTGCAAGCG
This sequence comes from Mytilus galloprovincialis, assembly GCF_965363235.1. NCBI lineage: Eukaryota > Metazoa > Mollusca > Bivalvia > Mytilida > Mytilidae > Mytilus > Mytilus galloprovincialis. The sequence continues at coordinate 53,580,904 of NC_134849.1, forward strand.
TCTTACCTGATGTTCGGTTTGACTTTTTTATTGTATAAATTTCAAGATTGTTACAGCTTAATCTAAGTAGACTGATAAATGATTCATTGAACATCACAATCATATATACCGATAAAGGATATATGTTATCCGAAATATTTATAAAGAATTACATTAATTTATAGTTCCTTTTTATGTTATTGGTGTTGTTGTGTACACTTACTAGGCGTTTATATATATAAAATTGAGAACGGAAATGGGGAATATGTCAACGCGACAACAACCTGACCATAGAGCAGAAAACAGCCGAAGGCCACTTATTGGTCTTCAATGTAGCGAGAAACTCCCGCACCCGTAGGCGTCCTTCAGCTGGCCGCTTAAAAAATATGTATTCTAGTACAGTGATAATAGACGTCATACTAAACTCCGAATTATACACAAGAAACTAAAATTAAAAAATCATAAATGACTAACAAAGGCCAGAGGCTCCTAACCTAGGACATGCGCAAAATTGGGGCGGGGTTAAACATGTTTATGAGATCTCAACCCTCCCCCTATACCTCTAGCCAATGTAGAAAAGTAAACGCATAACATTACGCACAATAAAATTCAGATAAGAGAAGTCCGAGTCCGATGTCAAAAGATGTAACAAAAGAAAATAAATAAATGACAATAATACAAAAATAACAACAGACTACTAGCAGTTAACTGACATGCCAGCTTCAGACCTCAATTAAACCGATTGAAAGATTATGTCTTCATCATATGAATATCAGGCACAATCCCTCCCGTTAGGTGTTTAGTATCATACTTTCATAAAATATATGAGAACAACATAACACGTGTCATGCCAACAACTGTTTTTTTTTTTAAATAAATGTGTTTAGTTCCGATGCAAAGACCCTATAAGTGAATCAATATTAAAACCAAAATATGCAATCTTTAATGACTTAACAACAGTATCGTAACTATATCCCTTCTTAATAAGTCTGTTTACGGTTTTGTAAGCTTTTGAGGTGAATACTGACATTTTTGTGCTATGTTAAGAATATTACCATAAAAGATTGGATGTGAAATACCTGAACGTATAAGATGTCTGCATGTTGAGTTATATTTACGAACTGTTTCCTTATACCGTAATAATTTTTCAGTAATACATAAATTTCTCTCGCAAAAATCTAATACGTTGTTACATACACGAGCGAATCGTACACGTTGAGATATATAAACACCATAAGATGGTGACAAGGGAACGTCACCATCTAAAAATGGATAATTAACGATAGGAAATGAAAAATCATCTCTTTTATCATAAATGTATGTATTATGCTTCCTGTTAATGATATAGATATCAAGATCGAGGAAAGGGCAGTGGTCATTGTTAGTAATAGCTTTATTTAAAGTAAGCAGGAATTTTGGTCCCAATGCTCTTCAACTTCGTACTTTATTTGGCTTTTTTTAACTTGTTTGGATTCGAGCGTCACTGACGAGTCTTTTGAAGACGAGACGCGCGTCTGGCGTATATAAAAAATTTAGTCCTGGTATGTTTGATGAGTTTATTTTCAACAGGATAAATTTCTTAAGTATACATACTGAAGTCGTCATTATTTAGAGCCAATATATCATCCAAATATCTAAAAGTAATGCTAAATTTTTTTTGTATCAAATGTTGTTTCGATGGGTCTTTGCTAATTTTAGTCATAAATTGTAATTCATAAGAATACAAAAACAGGTCCCCAATAAGTGGTGCACAGTTAGTCCCCATTGAAATTCCAATAACTTGACGATATACGAAATCTCGAAAGCAAACAAAGATATTATCAAGTAAAAATTCAAACGCATATATAGTATCAAAGCATGTCCAATTGACATAGTCCTTTTGTTTATTGCTACTAAAAAATGACCTAAAAGAGTTTGAACATATGTACTCGCATTCAGACTTTTTAAATGCCCAGTTAATTAGGGATGTGATTGTTTTCTTAATAAGAATATTAGGCAAAGTGATATATGGGGTAGAAAAATCAAAACTTTGAACAGATTCAAAATCACCAATATATGCATTTAATTTATCAAGTACTTCCAACGAGTTGTTGACACTCCAAAAGTAATTAATTCCACTATTTTCAAAGGCCTTATTTGAACAATTTATTATCAGGTTTTTAATAGTACCAAGTGTGCTGGTAAGAAGAATATACAATTTAGTAGTGGAACAATGGCTTGAAGACGAAATAAATCTATATTTGTAAGGTGTTTTGTGTAGATTTGGAAGCCAGTGCATAGTTGGGACGTTCATTGTATTTTGGTTCTGCTTGTAAAGAAGTAGCTAAAAGTTTGTGTTTGTTACAGATGTCGTTTTCTGAAAATGAAGTCAGTTGGAATGTTGGTGAAATCGTGATTTCCTTTTGCAGAACCTCAATATAAAATTCACGTCAAACAATAATGATATTATTGGCAGCTTTATAAGCCGGGACAACAACAAATTCCTTGGCTAGTTCTTTTAGTTTATGTTTGATACGCTAAAAAAGGGTTTTTATGGATGTTGTTAAGAGTAAAATGTTCTTTAAGATGTTGTATTCGAATATAAACTAGAGTCCAAAGATTTTTTGTCAGTTTTTTCCCGTTTTACCCATTTCAAACAGTAGGTACGGAGTGATTCGTGTGTGATATTACGACACTCATTACCAATTAATAATTGACGTGGTACGATATTTAGGTCTATATATCATATGAATCTATATTATGAATAAAAGCTGTGTCAGATATCGCCAATCTATATATGTATTTTGTTTTAATGGCACCATTTGAGATAATCACTCTCAATTACAGCGTAAAGTTTTCAGTAAATCTATTTAAGCATACCCTAGAAGGTGCACACTTTTTAATCTTTTTAAGTCTTGTTACTCTAGAAAGACCAATCAGTTCAATTTTATAATGGAAAGGGACATTTATCAATTCATCATTTCCAATAAAAGCCTAGATTTTCAAGCAAATTGAGCATGTCGATCAAATTCATATTTGAAAACAACAACTCTAGTCACCATGACCTGATACAATCAACAAACAAGAACACTTTGAATAAAAAGAGTTCATTGTAAACTCAATATATCGTTTCTCATAATGTCCCATTTTGTCAGCTCTACATGTGACATATATTTGTTGCTAATTTATGTACAAAGTATGTGATAGTCTCATTTGGGGATTTCACATTAATGAACAAATAAAGAGGGCATGATTGTAATTCCTTCAACTGGTATCAGCGTTTATCTGTAGGATGCATATTCCACAACAGTCGACAAACTAGTGATGGCGTCAGTAATAATTCTAAAGGGGTGATTAGTAGATACATACTGCTTACTCTATACATCTATGGTATCCCCATACAATACCCTGGATGTACTGGGAGATACAGACTGTATACTCTATACATCTATGGTCTCCCCGTACAATAACCTGGATGACTGGGAGATACATACTGTATATTCTATACATATATGGTCTCCCTGCACAATACCCTGGATGTACTGGGAGATACATACTTCATATTCTATACATCTATGGTCTCCCCGTACAATAACCTGGATGACTGGGAGATACATTCTGTATATTCTATACATCTATGGTCTCCCCGTACAATACCCTGGATGTACTGGGAGATACATACTGCATATTTTATACATCTATGCTCTCCCCGTACAATAATTTGGATGTACTTTGAGATACAGACTGTATACTCTATACATCTATGGTCTCCTCGTACAATAATCTGGATGACTGGGAGATAAAATTGAGAATGTAAATGGGGAATGTGCCAAAGAGACAACAACCCGACCAAAGCAAAATAACCAACAGCAGAAGGTCACCAACAAGTCTTCAATGTAGCGAGAAATTCCCGCACCATGAGGCGTCCTTCAACTGGCCCCTAAACAAATATATACTAGTTCAGTGATAATGAACGCCATACTAATTTCCAAATTGTACACAAGAAACTAAAATTAAAATAATACAAGACTAACAAAGGCCAGATGCTCCTGACTTGGGACAGGCGCAAAAATGCGGCGGGGTTAAACATGTTTGTGAGATCTCAACCCTCCCCTATACCTAATGTAGAAAAGTAAACGCATAACAATACGCATATTAAAATTTAGTTCAAGAGAAGTCCGAGTCTGATGTCAGAAGATGTAACCAAAGAAAATAAACAGAATGACAATAATACATAAATAACAACAGACTACTAGCAGTTAACTGACATGCCAGCTCCAGACTTCAATTAAACTGACTGAAAGATTATGACTTCATCATATGAACATCAGGCACAATCCTTCCCGTTAGGGGTTTAGTATCATACCATCATAACATATATGAGAAGAACATAACCTGTGTCATGCCAACAACTGGTTTTTGAATAAATGTGTTTAGTTTCGATGCAAAGACCCTATAAGTGAATCAATATTAACGCCAAAATATGCAATCTTTAATGACCCGACAACAGTATCGTAACTATATCCCTTTTTAATAAGTCTATTCAAAGGTTTTGTTAGTTTTTGAGGTGAATACTGACACATTTGTGCTTTATAAAGAATATTTCCATAAAAAATTGGATGTGAAATACCTGAACGTATAAGAAGTCTGCATGTTGAGCTATATTTATGAATGATGTCCTTATACCGATGATAAAATTTAGTAAATGTTTTGACTAGTTTGTGATATCGAAAACCCTGGTGTAAAATTTTTCAGTAATACATACATTTCCCTCGTTAAAATCTAAAACATTGTTACATACACGAGCGAATCGTACAAGTTGAGATATATAAACACCGTAAGATGGTGACAAGGGAACGTCACCATCTAAAAATGGATAATTAACGATAGGAAATGAAAAATCATCTCTTTTATTATAAATTTTAGTATTCAGCTTTCCGTTAGTGATATAGATATCAAGATCGAGGAAAGGGCAGTGGTCTTTGTTAGTATTAGCTTTATTTAAAGTAAGTTCAAAAGGATAAATTTCTTTAATATACATACTGAAGTCGTCATTATTGAGAGCCAAAATATCATCCAAATATCTAAAAGTATTATTAAATTTGTATATACCCCAGTAGCCAGTACTTCGGTACTGGCATGAAAATACGGATTTTTTGTGTTATTAAAATTTGCTGTTACAATATATTAGAAATTATTTTAAATTAAGGAATGTATCTCCCTCATGCAAAGCTCTGATTCCTTTCACGGATTTGGCTATACTTTTTTGAACTTTTGGATTATAGCTCTTCATCTTTTATATAAGCTTTGGATTTCAAATATTTTGGCCACGAGCATCACTGAAGAGACATGTATTGTCGAAATACGCATCTGGTGCAAGAAAATTGGTACCGTTAATTTTATTACTACCACTGGGTCGATGCCTCTGCTGGTGGACTATTAGTCCCCGAGGGTATCACCACCCCAGTAGCCAGTACTTCGGTACTGGCATGAAAATACGGATTTTTTGTGTTATTAAAATTTGCTGTTACAAAATATAAGAAATTATTTTAAATTAAGGAATGTATCTCCCTCAGGCAAAACTCTGATTCCTTTCAAGGATTTGGCTATACTTTTTCGACCTTTTGGATTATAGCTCTTCATCTTTTATATAAGCTTTGGATTTCAAATATTTTGGCCACGAGCATCACTGAAGAGACATGTATTGTCAAAATGCGCATCTGGTGCAAGAAAATTGGTACCGTCAATTTTATTACTACCACTGGGTCGATGCCTCTGCTGGTGGACTATTAGTCCCCGAGGGTATCACCACCCCAATAGCCAGTACTTCGGTACTGGCATGAAAATACGGATTTTTTGTGTTATTAAAATTTGCTGTTACAAAATATTAGAAATTAAGGAATGTATCTCCCTCATGCAAAGCTCTGATTCCTTTCACGGATTTGGCTATACCCCTTTGGACCTTTTGGATTATAGCTCTTCATCTTTTATATAAGCTTTGGATTTCAAATATTTTGGCCACGAGCATCACTGAAGAGACATGTATTGTCGAAATGCGCATCTGGTGCAAGAAAATTGGTACCGTTAGTTTTATTGTTTCGGTGGGTCTTTGCTTATTTTTGTCATAAATTGTAACTCATAGCAATACAAAAACAGGTCCGCAATAAACGGCGCACAGTTAGTCCCCATTGGAATTCCGATAATCTGACGATATACGGAATCCCCAAAGCGAACAAAAACGTTATCTAGTAAAAATTCAAGGGCATATATAGAACCAAAGCATGTCCAATTGACATTGTCCTTTTGTTTATTGCTACTAAAAAATGACCTAAAAGAGTTTGAACATATATATTCACATTCTGACTTTTTAAATGCCCATTTAATTAGGTGTGTGAATTTTTTCTTAATGAGAATGTGAGGCATTGTGGTATACAGGGTAGAAAAATCAATACTTTGAACAGATTTAAAATCACCAATATAAGCATGCAATTTGTCAAGTACTCCCAACGAGTTCTTGACACTCCAAAAGTAATTAATTCCACTATTTTCGAAGGCCTTATTTGAACAATTTATTATCAGGTTTTTAATTGTACCAAGTGTGCTGGTAAGAAGAATAGACAATGTAGTAGTGGAACAATGGCTTGAAGACGAAATAAATCTATATTTGTAAGGTGTTTTGTGTAGCTTCGGATGACAGTACATAGTTGGGACTTTCATTGTATTTGGCTCTGCTTGTAAAGCGGTAGCTAAAAGTTTATGTTTGTTACAGATGTCGTTTTCTGAAAATGGAGTCAGTTGGAAGGTTGGTGAATTGGTGATTTCTTTTTTCCGAACCTCAATGGAAAATTTACGTCAAACAATAATAATATTATTAGCAGCTTTATCGGCCGGGACAAAAACAAATTTCTTGGCTAGTTCTTTTAGTTTATGTTTGATACGAGAAATAGTTTTTTTGTGGTTATTGTTATAGTGCCTAACAAGATTTTGTGAGGTAGACGAAATTGGCTTGAAAACGATCGTATTGACTTTTGATGTGCAGAAATAGGCAGATCGGACATATTTTGACTTTAGTTACTTACTTCTTAAGTTTGGGATTAATTGTAATCAACATATTCCAATGAGACTGAAAAATGCTTTTTTTATTATGATAAATAATAATTTTACCTGCCGTAGTCGTGCGTAAAATATATTTCGGTATTTCTCTTACGAAAATGACTTGTTTAATGGAACAAAACGTATTATTTGTAAACTTTCTCTTTACTCTTCACAATAGGCTTTTAAAAAATAACCTTTCCAACTGTATATTCCGAAAATTTTGTGAAAATCGAATAAGTGGCAATTCTTACCTTTCATACCTTAACTTTCATTGATAAAACATAATATTGACTCGTCCAGTGTCCAGTTTGAAGGTCATTTTAGTTACCGGTCACATTCATGCACGTTCTAATCAATCAATAGTCATGTATGAAAAGCATAAACAAGTTTGAAGGTAAACTAATAACAACTTTATCCAATCAAATTGCCTACGATTCAATAACAATGACCAGTCCACATCATAAAAATGTATAGGGGTAAACTGGGTTGGGAGAAAATGTCAGATATATTAAGTTCATTATTTTGCAATAACGAGTAAAAATTTGTTAACCAATAGATTTGTTATAATTTCATAATCATGTCGTTATGTATTGGTATAGTTTTTGGTTTTTCCATTAGCGTATTTAAGGCTGTAGAAAGTTTGGCCTTCAAAAGTCAACATAATCATTGACTTTATAAAGAAAATTCGACTTTTTAAAACATTGAATGTTTCACAAATAATACGCGACAACAAAGCAAAATCATTTCTTAAATCACTGCAAAAAAAATAATTCTGATTGATGCAGTGGTATTGTCATAAATTGCACTGGAGTGAACAGTGGTACATCAAACGTCGAATTCCCTCACACAATGTTATCACACACTATAATAGTAAAATGTTCTTTAAAATGTTGAATACGTATATCAACTATCTTCATTACTGAATTAAAAAAAGAGTCCAAAGATTTTTTGTCAGCTTTTTCCCGTTTTATCCATTTCATACAGTAAGTATGGAGTGAGTCGTGGATGATATTACGACACTCAGTCCAATTAATAATTGACGGGGGACGATATTTAGGTCCTTTACTGAGGAATGATTTTAACTCTCGGTCTTGAACGATGTTAAGATCTCCTGTTATAACATGGGAAATGGGTCCATAAATATATTCGGAGGTACTAAAATTACATGAAGTAGGTGTATTTTCACTGATATTAACATCTTTACACAGTTGACTATAATTAAACACAAATTTCCGGGTAGATTTCTTGTAAATATAACAAATAAGAGGTAGCTCATGATCAGTATTGTCAAAATATCCATATTTTCTTTGACATACTTTATTTTAATAAAATGTTTTTTATGATCTTCAGGGCGATCAATTTTGGGAAATAGTTTAGAATAACAATATGCCATAATAATTTGAACAATTTCATACTTAGGACTGCTATATGAAATTGTATTGCAATCCTCCAAAATTTTCTTTAACTTATTAACCGGTAATGAACAGAGTTTTGTTAACAGATAATGTCTGCCGTTGTTTTTTGAAATAGAAATTAGGTCCGAAATATTGGTATGATTGGTCCGAAATTTTCTTTGATTGCGATTTGTCCTACGACCGTGAGAACGGTTTTTACGAACAGTTTTAGAAACTATATCCAAAATGTTAACGGAATCGGTTCTAGATATATTACCAATTCCCATGATATTATCATTAAGACCGAGAGGGTAGACTGTCTGTAGTTTTTTAATCCAATTTAATTCAATTATTTTCCGTGATCGTACAAACTTTGAATGAGATTCACCAGGCTGCTTATTTACTGATAAATATTCCTAAAGTAATGAACTAGAGCAGTTCTCGCTCGGACACACACTCCATAATCTAGTATATAATAAGGGCATAAACCTGAAGCACGGGGAGGCACTCTACTGCCTCCACACGGCACTAAAGACAAACTCTGTAAACAATAAAATTGAGAAGGGAAATGGGGAATGTGCCAAACAACCCGACCATAGAAAAAAAACAACAGCAGAAGGTCACCAACAGGTCTTCAATGTAGCGAGAAATTCCCGCACCCGGAGGCGTCCTTCAACTGGCCCCTAAACAAATATATACTAGTTCAGTGATAATATAATGAACGCCATACTAATTTCCAAATTGTACACAAGAAACTAAAATTAAAATAATACAAGACTAACAAAGGCCAGAGGCTCCTGACTTCGGACAGGCGCAAAAATGCGGCGGGGTTAAACATGTTTGTGAGATCCCAACCCTCCCCCTATACCTCTAGCCAATGTAGAAAAGTAAACGCATAACAATACGCACATTAAAATTCAGTTCAAGAGAAGTCCGAGTCTGGTGTCAGAAGGTAGATCAAAAAGATACATACTGCATACTTTATATATCTATGGTCTCCCCGTTCAATACCCTGGATGTATTGGGAGTTACATACTGCATATTCCATGGTCCTGGATCATGGATGTATTGGGAGATACATACTGTATACTCTATACAGCTATGGTTACCCCGTACGATATCCTGGATTACATTGCTTATGATTTTAATGCATATTTAACTTGGAAGGTACCGGTATTAGTACAGTAAGAGTTACAAACAGAATCACAGTGTTAAATGATTGTTTTTAAAGACTAGGGAATGATTTAAAACTTGATGCGTTTATCTGCAAGTTATTCAATGAATAGTACTATTTCTTATTGAATATTTATAGATCCTATGGCAAGTCATTCCATAAAACTTTTGTCAAATAGTAAAAACACATGCTCATTGAAGTGCACAATCAATGTGTAAGCTTGTAGACATAATTTGGTAAAGTATTTTACACTATTTACTTTTCAAGTTAAAAAGATTACCTGCTTCTGAAGCTAATAGAGAGGTGGCATATACCAAATAGCTATTAAAATTCAAAAGAAAAGTTTACATTATGTACATATTCCTACCTGGATCAATATTAATCCAGCTTCTAGTCTCTATATCTAGGCCACAGCGACCTTCTATAAGGGAAATCCCATCGGTGGGATCTCTTCCTTCTGGGATGACATCACCAACTAAGTTCTTGACAAGACTTGATTTTCCGACCCCGAACTGGCCTGTTACCATACAGCGCATGTCAAAGGAATCATACGTTTGACTGCCAACTAACCTGTTTAACATAGCGGACTTTGTCTGTGTACGGATTGGATCTGTAATTATAACTGTTTCTATAAAAAGATCAATAAGCCCAAGTTCAATAAAGATTTGTTCACTGATTATTTTAATTTTTTTAAAATTATTTTTTATAAACAAATCATTAAAAGTCTATGTCAAACATCGATTGTTTGATTGTTGCTCGTGTAACGACCAGTTATATAAAAGTAACCTATGGAAGTCAAACATGGAAGTCATATTGATGAAATTTGAACAGGGAACATTTTTATATCCATTCTTGCTTTAATACAAGAATGTGTCCTCAGTACACGAATGCCCCACTCGCACTATCATTTTCTATGTTCAGTGGACCGTGACATTGGGATAAAAACTCTAATTTGGCATTAACATTAGAAAGATCATATCATAGGTAACATGTGTACTACGTTTGAAGTTGATTGGACTTCAACTTCATCAAAAACTACCTTGACTAAAAACTTTAACCTGAAGCGGGACAGACAGACGAACGGACGGACAGACGGACGAACGGACGCACAGACCAGAAAACATAATGCCCCTCTACTATCGTAGGGGGGGGGGGGCATAAAAAAAGAATGACAATAAAATGTCAATTGTTTGCGAACAATTGCATGAATTGAGTGGGTTTCCTTTCCTTTTCATATTCTAAAATATAAATTCAAATAGACGCAAAGTGCATTGAAAAGTTTTTAAAACACACACAAAAGCTTAAAATAGGGTCAAAAGTACAAAGTTCATTATCTAGGTTGTGACCTTGATCTGACAAATCATCAGTCCAAGATGCCTTTTTAATAGACCCAATGGGTCTAGGATCTTTGGTTTAAGAGTTATACTTAATATTGTCCTTTCAAACACTATCGATTGAGTGTGTGTCCCAGGAAGAAAGGTGAAATATCTTTGGTCAAAATATAACAAAGTTGCCCCTTAAAGACACAAACATTTTCTTCTAATCAATACATCTATGACTACTAAGACAGATAATCTGGACTAACAAAATTTTACGATTTACAGGGTGAGATCTAAGTAAGTATTTGTGACAACATTACAAAGTGTAAACCTGATTGCGAAATGTCTTACTGTTAAGCAGGGATATTTTGCCAAATTTTGTCGGATCAATAATAATGATCAAAAGAAAAACAGCAAGGTCTTTCTTTCCCTATTGGAAAAGGAAAGACCTTATTAATAATAAATTATTCTATTAATAATAAATGTTTATATTTACTGTAAAAACAAAATTGAGAATGGAACTGGGGGATGTGTCAAAGAAACAACAAACCCCACCACAGAGCAGAAAACAGCCAAAAGCCACCAATGAGTCTTCAACATAGCCAGAAAACCCCATTAGGAGGCAGGCTTTAAAGTGATTTGTTAAAAAACTAGTCAAACTATTGACGATTGACTTGTATTAATTTACCTTTGTATATCAAAATTATATAATACTTTACGAAGTGGATAGAACCAGTTGTCAAGTGTGTTAAGCCTCAAAATTGTATGACAGTAATCACAGTTTCATTTAACATGTTTAGGACCAGGGTTTTTTAATTTGTTTCTGAAAAAATATCGGCCGACCATATTCATGATATTTTTCCGATTTTCAAAAAAAAAAAAAAAAGAATGCTTTATTTATACCCGCCGAACACAACAAATACATGTCCCTGAAATTTAAATAAAACATCTGCTTAGCAACATTTTCCTGAAACTATATGCGTTATTTTGGCACTTTAAAATATTTCTAAATCAATAAAAATATAAATAAATCCATAGTGTTATATAGTATGGGTTTTTCTCATTGTGAAAGGCTGTACTGTTGCCTATAATTGCTTACATCCACTTCATTTGAACTTGGGGGGAGACTTGTCTCAGTGGCAATAATACCACTTCTACTTATTTTTATAGATATTTGCATTGTCTTGTTCATAGACAGGGATGGCATCGATTACTTTAAAATGTAATCATTTACATAACAATTACTTTGCTAATTTGATGTAATCGATTACATTACAGTTACACATAATTTAAATTCAAATGTAATTGATTACATCAGGTTTTCTTTAAAGTAATCATGCTTACGTTAGATTACATTGTATACTGTGGTATTGAAAAAAAACTTTTTGTAAACATTTTATCCTCATATAAAAAAGCTTATATGAGTGAATAATTGTGTTTTTTATATTTTAAAGATAAACATGTTATTGAAAACAACTTAGAATGGAGTAGTATTGTTTGATGACATTATTTTATTTGACAAATTTACTTTGAATGTTAATGTCTCTGTGCTTTCTTTGATAAAAGAATAACATTGTTTTTTTATTATATTAGACCAACACGTATTTTCAATTAAGAAAAAAAGAAACTAACAGATAGTGAGTATTTAATGATCAATTGCAAGTAGCCTTTTGTCTGCGTGGACATGACACTTAAATGTATTCTTAGTCTTACGGGTTTTAAATCACTACATCAACTTTTATAACAGGCGAGCTTGGGTAATTAAAATGAATTGTTTTGATTTGAATAATCAATAGATTTGTATGCATTATTATTTTTATTATATACATGATTGTAAAATCTATATTTTTATTCAAACGTTACTGTAACATATTAGGAAAACACAGGATACACAAGAATGTGTAAATTGTACACGGATGACCGACTCGCACTATCATTTTCTGTGTTCAGTGAAGTTCATGAAATTTAGGTCAAAACTCTAATTTGGCATTAAAATTAGAAAGATCATATCATAGGAAACATATGTGCTAAATTGCAAGTTGATTGGACTTCAACTTTATCAAAACCTACCTTGACCAAAAACTTTAACTTGAAGCGGGACAGGTGGACGAACGGACGGACGAACGGACGAACGAACAAATGGACACACAGACCGAAACACGTTATGCCCCTAGGTAGGGCATAAAAAATATGAAATTTTTGTTACAAATAAAAAACTACTGTTCTAAATTCTTATATTATTATAGATCGAACATCAAAGTACATATAAAGATAAAAATTTCCACTTAACCTGAACAGTCTGAGAAATTTTTGCAATCCAAGGAACAACAAAATGTTTTAAAAACTGGTATCTTGTATCACAAGGACTCACTGTTTAAAAAAAGACATACATTTACACCCTACATTCCCTTAAGCATGAGTATACAGGAACTGAAATTATTTGATAGTTAATAGTTAATTGCCTTTTTTGTTTCTGTTTGTGTATAAAAGAAATATTTTATATCTAAATTTAATAGTCAGCAAGTAATCATTTAAATTGTAATTATTAAGTAATCTTAAAGTAATCATGATTACACTTGTTTTTGCTTCGTAATCAATTACATTACGATTACTTGTAGTCAGAAAATGCATGATTACTGATTACATGTGATTACACTTCGAAATATATTCGATTACAGCTGATTACGATTACTGATTACGATAACCCGATGCCTGTTCATCGATCGAATTATAATGTTCGTACAGTCCATTTGGATATTAAAAGTGAGATTACAACCAAAATGTAAAACCGATCTCTTCGCTTTTCCTTTGGATGGATCTACTTCTTTTATGACACAGATGGTACAGTGTTATTTTCGCGAAACGTGCTTTTAATTATATTTCATGTGTTTCCATAGAACCCGGGTCTCATCGGCGATTGCTGCTGTCAGTGTAAAAAAGTAATGTTGACTTTCAATGTTTAAACTTTCATATAAAAAAAGAAGATGTGGTATGATTGCCAATGAGACAACTGTCTACAAGAGACCAAAATGACACAGAAATTAACAACTATAGGTCGTACGGCCTTGAGATGAATTGTTATGAAAATTGGACAGAAGCTAACATTCAAGATGAAAAAACATCATCTAAAGAAAAAAGTTTGAATATTTTTATAAATTCTGTATATTACTAATGAATTAACTCACTTTTTTAGTCAACATAATACTTAACACTGATAGCAGCAATCGCAGACGAGACCCAGGGTTTCGAGGAACCACTCTCAAATTTTTAATGTAAGGGTAATTTTAAAACAAAACATGCAAATATATGTTATTTGGTCTTTTTAAGTCATAGACATGAAAATATATCGTAATAACATTTGTATATGTTAGATATGAATGTTTTGTGATACACCATATACAGTAAACAGTATGAAATGTTATAAAAACACCCTTAATGTTATTTGAAACCCTTGGATATAGCCAGAATTAACTGTTATTTTTTTCTATAATACCTTTCAGACCTGAAATAGGACTATTATTTATATCATTTGTTATTTGGATTAATCACTATTTATTGTATTTTTATACATACAAACATTTTTGAATGATTTGTGAGACGATATTGGTTTACAATACAACAATTAACAAAAAGAAAAGTCTTATTTTTTTGAGTCACTGGTGTAACCAAAATACAATTTGTTTGGGTAAGAATTATCTTACTCAAGATTTCAGCATTTACAATAGTTTCTCCCCTAACAATGTTACCGGTAAGCATGTTATGCAAAAGACAAATTACAATCTATGTTGAAATTTAGTGAAAAAATCTTAAAAGTATGTAAAAGCTATATCGTAAATGAAAATAGTGTCCATGGTGTAACCTTATACAAATCATTTTCCGAAAGATGTCCTAAACTTTGATTTAAGAAAAGATATTGAATGTAGAAACATGCACACATAACAACATATAAAATAGGGGAATTGAGCACTTATTTTGCAACTAAATCTAAAAATACACCTGTAAATCATTGATGCTACTGGCAATGGTGAGACCACTTTTAAATTAATAAAGTAACACTACTGACCAGTTAGTAACATCACTGAATATATTATGACAATCAGCATTTTTTGTGTTTCTTTCATATTTAACAAACGAAACATCATATTATTTATGGAATATAATACTCATTTAACTATGTTTTAACAATATAATGTTAACAAACTGGTGTATGCTGGTAACACCGGTGACACTATTTAGTAACACTATTGACATGTTTAGTTATTGAAGTTATGTAATATAATTTGGGATTTTTTAGCCTAAGAATTATTGTTTTTTTTTCTTTTTCTTTTTCTTAGTGTTTTTTGTTTTGTGTTCAGTAATTAATAAAAGTAAAATTTGAAATTTGTTGTCAATGGTGATACTTTTGTGTTATTGTAGTTACTGAAGGGTCGGTGGTGTTACTATATAAATATGCAATATTTTTTTATTTTTTATTAACAAATGGAAGTTTTTTTTATGCCGTATAGGAAGGATTATGCATTATCTAATCATTCAGTCTTACACATTCTACATACATTCAGTTTTAGTGAATTTTTTAATATTAACAACGGCCATAATTAGGACAGCCAATTTTTTTTACAACAATTTATTCTGAAATTTATGTTTAAATACTAGTAGAATGCATACCTATAAAAATAATGTTAATAAGTAGTAATTTAAACATTATCAACAAATTGGAACAGTTGTTAGGTATATACCATGTATAACAATATGCCTTTATACATAGTAACTAAATGCATGTTTTTATATTGGTAACACCATTGACATGATTCTATCAAAGGATGACCTAAAATTTTTAAACTTGAAGGAACTCTTCAGTTTTCCCATTGCATATAACTGAATATAGTTGCTACCATATTATAGAATAGGATGACATATTTAATTTTTTAAAACAATATATGACATCATTTTCCCAATTTTCCCTCATTGAAATATGCATGTTTTTTTGTAATGACCCGTATATGGACATTAATTAGACAAAACCCACTACAATATATTTTTAACATTAATTTTCTGTCCCTGTCAGATTTTCTCTTTATATAACAGTTTTCAAGATTTTAAATAAAACTTGCATTTTGCTCCTTTTTTCTTTTTTTTTAGCCATGTCTGCTATTTTGGTTGGCATGCAGAATCATCGGACACATGTATTTGATGTTAAATATCCAAGATGAGACTTGTAAAATGCTAACGGCCTATTTAAACAGTGGTCCTGATCTAACAGTCTTTCTGAAGTGTAATATTAGGTTCTTTCAAAATTGAATACCTTAAGTTCACAAAATGGCATTATTGTCTTTAGTATATATCATATTGACATGACACTTAATGAACTGTCTTATAATTCACTAAGCGTAGATCTAACATGCAAAGTTTAATTAAAATTAATCACATTGTGTTATTCTATTAGGTTCCGTAATATCAGAGATGGAGGGAAATAAAATAGTCCATTTTTTCTGATTTTTTTTTTCTGGACTCAATTTGTCCTATTTAATTAAAAGTGTATGCTGAATTGAAGCATAATATATAGATTTAAAAAAAATCTTGCATCTTTTGGGGGATATCAATCCAGGAAAGTGGAAGGATATAATGTTTACTGGAAGTGGTGCGGCCTAGTAAAAGCAGAAAACAGAAAGTAGAAAAAAAATTGTTTTGACTTCAGGGTTACGTAAATTTGTATTCTTCGTGGCATGACCCACTTCTTTTCTCATTAGATCACAATTTCACAATAGTACATACATGATATTAACATGAATTTTGTTTTCTTTGTAGTATTTTTTAATTTTTAATTTTCAAAGATCAGCTGTTTTGCATGAAAGCCTATAGAGCAGTCAATTACAAGACTGCAATCAACAGGTAGTTTTAGCAAAAAAAAGTCATACGCAACATTTTGAAGCTCATCGACGATATATATTATAATGATAAAGTTAAAAACAAATACCTTCTATCCCTTGTCCCTCAGTCACACCTGAAGATTTCTCTGACATGACAGTCTAAAAAATGAGGAAAATATACTGTAAATATACTCTTACTAATGTCACATGTAAAAACTATTAAATTTCTAAAATATCAACACCCCTCCACTCCTTGTGTACTATTATTTGTCTAAATCAAATGAAATCAAAATCAAATCAAAGTTTTATTTATTGTCGATACATAGTTAAGGATGTACACCTCTGAGGAGCCAAAAATTTCTAGAATCAAACCTTTTTTTTAACCTGATTTTTGGTTTTATAAGACTGTAACAAAATAAGTGGTGAAGAAAAAATCACATGGTGGTGCACTTCTTTTTTTGCTACGGCCCTTTGAGTTATGTTTGATTATGATATTTTTAAAATTCATCTATTTTATGGGCTTTTATCGTGAAAAAAATCACAGTTCCACAATTAAACTGTTGTTCATACTTTTTATAAAGATGAAATGAACCAATCTGAATAAATTTTACTTAAAAAAACTATAGGTACATGTAGGTGTTAATATAAGAAAGTTTTATCATATTTTGACGCTTTTTTCTGTAAATTTTACCATGCTGTCAACAAAATGCATATTATTTCAACTTTTTTGTTATAAATGATTAAGAAAATACATATCTAAGAAATTTGAAAAGACCAAAATGATATGGGACGTACATGATTCTTGTAAAATAATTTTTTGTATCCCTCACCCATTGAAAACTGGATTACTCAAAAACCGTTCATTGTAAATACACATTTTTTCACAGAGTTATGTTTGATTATGATATTTTTAAAATTCATTGATTTTTTCCACTTGTACATGTATCACATGTTTTGGAAATAATTCAAGAACGAGATTTCAACGAGACTGAAAAGTCAGAAGAATACATTCTTAAAATAGTAACACAAGCCTTAGTGAGCTTTTAAAATCGACATTATAATAAAATACAAACAAGCAAATAACATTGCAAACAAAACACACATATTAAGAAAAACATAATTTTTTTACATACATTACAGTAGGATATTAAAAGCATATACATGACATAAGCAATAAAATAATACTGTTCATTCAGATAAAATATAGAATCATAGCTAGCTAATTTTAGTATTTATAAAAAAATAGGGGGGAACAATGCTAAGCTCCATCACAAAGCACTAATGACATGCATTACATTGGCATGAGATGCCATTCCAAGCCTGTATTAAATTGGAAAATTGAGTTAGAGAATTTTCCTGTCTTATGTGGTTTGGCAGCTCATTCCATAATTGTGCAGCACTGAAACGAAATGATTTTAATCCATATCTTGTAGTTTTAACTCTCGGTATGTCAGCTGTATCCTTAGATCTAAAATTATAACGTTGAGTCTTGATATTTATTAGGTCATGAAGATAACTGCTACTTTTCTTGTGTACAATTTTAAATGTTTCAATTTCAACGGTTCTAAGTCTGCCAATGTTTAAGATGGAAGTTAAGTAGTCCAAAGTAAATTTTCATAGCTGCTCATATAGTCTTCATATATTGAGCGGAGAGCTCTTTTCTGTATGTTTTCAATTTTTTGCCTATTTTTTTTTACTACAGAAATGCCAAACTACCGGACAATAATTCAAATTTGAAAGAATAAAAGAGTAGTAAGCTTTTAGACGTCCCAACCTGTTTAGATATGTGCCAATACGTTTAAGAATGTTTTCTTGTTTAGAAGCTTTTTTTACAAATTTGTGAGATATGTTTATCAAAATTTAGTTCAAAATCTATCGTTACACCAAGGAGTTTAACATCTTTATCACATTAAATTGTATTGCCTTCTAAGATTATAAAGTTAAAAGTTAAATTATATGTGTTTGTCTTTTTCCCAATAGCAATGGCCTGGAACTTATCCGGATTTGCTTTCAATAAATTTTTTGAAAACCATTTTATCATTTTTTCACGGTAATTTTCAAGTGTTTTTACTAAATTATCTAATTTACTGTAACAGTAAGACAGGGTATTATCATCTGCATAATTATAAATTATACTGTCTTGGACACAGTAGAAAATAATTATAAATTATACTGTCTTGGACACAGTAGAAAATATCATTAATAAAGACTTTAAACAACAAGACCAAGAATCGACCCTTGGGAAACCAACCCCCTTTATCATCATTTCCCAGTCACTGTAAGTGTTGCCAATCTTTATACGTTGCCTTCTTTTTTCAAGGTAACTTTTAAATAATTTGAACGAGCTTTCAGAGACGCCATACGCCTCTAATTTTAATAAAAGTAAATCGCGGGGCAAATAGTTGAAGGCTTTTGATAGGTCCATTAGTATGGCCGAAATATATTTATTTTCATCAAGAGCTTTTTTCTGGTTTTTTTTTAGTTTTTTTTTAGCCATGTCTACGAGTAGAAACTGGAAGGCATGAGAAAAAATACAACTCTCTTGGAAAACTATAACTGTTACCCAGATGTGAACGGCTTTGTCATTTCTGTGATTTAAACGAAGTAGAGGACGAAGCACATTTTTTACTTCAATGCCCTAAATATAACCATAGGAGAGTAACCTTACTATCTCAGATTGATAACAAATTCACCAATGTAAAATATACAAATACAAATAACCTGTTTTTATGGATAATGATAAACGAAGACAACACATTTTTATCTTTATTGTGTGAATTTTTAAAGCTTAACTTTGCTGAAAGAAAACGCTTAATTGTGCTCAACATATGGTATCCAATCATAGACAGTGTCTTTACAATATGTAGGCGAGCCAAATGTATACATAAGTTCATTGAGGTGTACATTGGTAAGATTGCAAACCAAGGGCAATAACCAAAAGTCAACACACGGTCCTCAACGTTAGACAGGTTTCTATAATATTTCAGTGAGTTATACACTGGTAAGATTGGCAACCCAAGGACATAACCAAAAGTGAACATACGGTCGTCAACCAGACAGGCGTCCTTATCAGTGAGTACATGTATTAAAAGTGTGATAGTCAGATAAAGGAGAACAACTAATGGTTTAAAATTAGTCAGTGATATAATACAAGCACAGAAGTAAAATTTTAAATATTGATTGTAACAGTACTAACATTGGTTTTGTTTTAAAAAAAGAATTAAACATAACTAAATCTATATTGCCAAATATATATTACAGAACTTTATAGGAACTCGTGATCATACATTCTGTCGATACTGTTTACTTACATTTTGATATTGAACAATGCATGTGTTTCTCAGATTGTAACGTCTTACACTAAATTTGTTGGATGTGAACTGATTGATACAATACATTAGTCAAGGATAACATGAGTTATTTATTAGTTGTAATTGGCTCTGAACTACATGTTACGATAGCTTTCATTTACTGCGAGTACTCTTGTTTTAGTGCTTTGTGTCTATTGTTTTTAGTTGTTTGTTTTTATGTACCTCGTATCATTCTTTTGAGTTAAGCCAATTGAAACTGATTTTTACAGTCAGTTATTATGTGGTGCTTCTAAATCACTGACACTGGTTTGTAGGATGGTAATACTAAATTAGTGGTGGTAAGAGGTCTGCGCTCTTCCATTTACGGGTCCAGACTTCCCGCTGGTAGTTAGTTACACCCAACGGACTTTCGTATTTTTTTAGGCTTAAAAAAATACACAAGCATTTTGAACAAAAAATATAAAAATCTAGTAACTTATGTGTTTCCTTAAATCCTTCACAATTGATTTAAAGTGCAGTCACGGGACTGGTCGTCATACTAGATACACGTACCTGGAGACTCAAGACTATATATCTAATATTTAAACATTACCAGTAAATGGTATGAGCTTTTTTGATTTGGGGTGACCTATACAAAAAGAAAACCTGATGAAATCTATGGGTGATTGATGAAACGCAGCCTGATGACAGGATCTGACCATATGACCAAATATATGATAGGGAAAAGTGAAAACGTAAATGTTTGCCCACATGTTAGGTTAAACGTTCTTGGCTGGATTTCAACGATTCAACAGTGAAAGAGAAAGAACCAAACAACTGAGAACTTGACCCAATATCAATAAATTATGCAACTACCTCCCATCATCCAAAGACAGAGTTTAAAAGTTTGAAAACTATGTCGAACGTTTATCTAACAAAAATTTAGGCTATTGTGTTGTTAATCAGCGATTGAAACCAGACAATAAAAAATGTACGGTGTTATTTTTCACACCGTTTAAGTGTTGGTATAAAGGAAAAGTCTTTTTCGGGCTGAATTTATTTGAGAAATTCTGAAAAAATGAGGTTGATGTAGTAAGATGTGACGAGTGCTTTGACATTAACAAGTTGATTTTCAATTAAATTGGACTTTCTACAAGTCAAGAGGAACTTATAGTCTTTTTAATTGCTCAAAGGTCCTAGACCTTTCATCATTGTCCATTGCCTAAAGTAAATTTGAACCCCTGTTGTTGAGCGCTCACACATATGTTTAACACAACCACATTCTGTGTGTACTTGTCCTAAGTCACTAGTAGCCTGTAGGTTGTGGTTGTTTTATGTCTGTCAAACATATTTGTTTTTTTTGTAAATTGTTTTTTTTTATAATCCAGGCGGTTAGTTTCCTCGTTTGAAATGTTTCACATTTTCATATTGGGGTCTTAAAATATAGCAGACTATACGGAATGGATTTTTCTTATTGATAAAGGTAATACGGTTGTCTATATTTGCTTACATTCATTTCATTTGAACACTGGTGTTTAGTTGTGTCTTATTTCTCATTGGCAATCCTACCACATTTTTTTTTATATTATAATTATAAAATTATACTTTTATATAAAAAAAACCCTCAAACATTCCCTATTATGTTGAACAAAAGTATATTCTCTTCTTAGATATGAGTATATTGAAAATCATTTAAATACAAGTACATGGTTTTTTTTAAAGAAAAAACACTTAAAAAAGGCATTGTGAAAATACGTGGATGATACCAGCAGGATTCCAGCCCTCAATCTTTGGATCTAAAGTCAGCGCTCAAACCGACTAAGCCAAAAAAGATCTTCCCTAAATCAACCATGTCAATCATTTACAATACAGGTAACGTTTAAATCTCCAGTTGAGCTAAACAACGCAACTTAAAAAAAAACCTTAATGCATGTTTTTTAATAATTTATTTATTTGAAATATTTAATAGCAAGTTTCCGTGACCCTATTTTGTTTTCTTGTTGTTTCTTGGCGCTAAATTAGCAACAGTCTCAAATACTTATCTAAATACCATTTATTCAATAGTTTAGATTAAAGAAAGACAATACATATAGTCTATTGGTATGAACAATTCTGTGTAATCATAATTTTGAGAAACAGTAAACAAAGCTAGTTTCTTTCTTTTAATAACCATATATGTTAAATGTAGACTGTTGTTTAAGAAAAACCAACACAAAAATGTCAACATTGGATATTTTTTTTTTCAAAATGCACGTACGTCTTATCCTAACTACTTCTCTGTGTTCTTACAACAACTTTGTTATATCTTTGTGTATGTTTTACCGAATTCGGCTGTTTTGCCCTTTCTTTCATAATCGTATTTGATTTATTTCATTGGCTTGGCGGGGTTTAAACTGTTCGCTTATTAAAGACCAGTCCATCTATTGACAGGAGTTTTGGGATAAACGCATCAATGAAGTGTCCAGTTATTCGTCCAAAATCATACAATCAATTCATTTGTACATCCGTTTGGTGAAACTGAAAAGTGATTATAAATCAATTAGAACGGTAATCATCCTTATCGTACGCATCTTCAAAAAGACTGTCCTTAAAAGGCGTACCGTCTCGGGAGACGTAAAAATGGGGCGGATAAACCGAGGCGAATAGTGGTGAGATTTAGCAGCTTGTTTGATAGGTCAAAAGTGAAAAATGCATCGAGAAGATTAAATGACACGAAATTTGGTATAAGCCCTCAATACACTCGTGAAATAGTTGAACGAAGGAGAGAACTTGTCCCTTTAATGTTAAAAGAGCGGAAAAAGAAGAAAACGGCATACATTGTGGATGACAAATTGTACGTTAACGGAGAATTGTGGGAAGGATAGGAAAAAGCAGAGTGTGATGAAAATGTACCTGATTTATGGAAAAATGTAATTAGTATCTGTTCTTGAAATATTTCTAAAGGTTTTCATTAGTTTGAAAATTGTCTGATCCAGAGTTTCTACAAATAGTGCGTAAATATGATGTGTTGTGTGTTTATGAATGTGGGTTCAAGTGCCCAGAGCAGAGCAATAAAGGGTTATAGTAAAACACACTTGTCTAGAGCAAAGTAAAGTGATATTCTTTAAGAAATGGCTGAATCAATATATTGAAATAATAAAGTATGAAGCAGATTGAATGATTAGGTTTAAAATTGACAAATGTAATATGCCAAATAGCAAACATTTATATGTATGTGCAATTTATATGCTTTCAGATGAAAATGTGTATTATAAAAAATATGATATAGACGTTTTTGATGTATTACAAGATTAGATAGAACATTTCTCAAACTTAGGGACTGTTGCAGTGATAGGCTACCGAAACGGAAGAGTTGGAAGAGAGAAAGACGTTATTGAATGTGATATTCTGAATAAACAATTAATAGATAACATACAGTTTGTTGATTATATAACAGATAATAGTCTCCGAGATTGAATTACAGAAGGCCCCTAATACTTTTGGGCGGCGAATATTAGAACTATGTATTCATCTGTTTTACTAATATGTAATGGACGATATGATAGTGGTAAAATTACATTCCAAAATAAATACGGTTTAAGTTTAATTGACTATTTATTAATGTCACATGATAGTATTGATTATTTGATTAAACAATTAAGTGTCAAAGGTTTAAATACTTACTCTTGTCATGCTCCATTGAATATTGAAATTCACATGAATGGTTTTAAAACTGTGAATGAAAAATTCGTAAGGGTTCCGCTGAACCAAGTGTCTCGCCTACTATTACTGTTAATTGCAGGCTAAACAAAAAAAGGAAACAATTAATAAAAAGTTCCTCTCCATATTATCTTTTGATTGTAAGAAGCTTCTGTCCAAGTTTAATAAAAACCTAGAATAGTTTATGAATCTAATAAATGTTTTAAAAAAGTTAACTGCAGACTGTACATATATGCTAAGTCCCTTTATAAGTAAATCATGAACAAAATTTTAATAAAATTTCCTCCTAGATACAAGCTTTTGATCATAAACAAGCTTCTATGGTCGGGTTGTTGTCTCTTTGGCACATTCCCCATTTCCATTCTCAATTTTATTCTGTCCAAGTTTGGTACAAGTCCAGGATAGTTTAAGAAAGTTATTAAAGTTTTAAAAACGTTAACCACAGAGTGAATGTAATATTAACTGGCAGAAAAACTAAGTCAATTTTCTACATTTGAAAATGCATGTACCAAGTCAGGAATATGACAGTTCTTGTCCATTCGTTTTTGATGTGTTTTGTTATTTGATTTTGCCTTGTGATTATGGACTTTCCGAATTAGTTTTCCTCTAAGCTCAGTATTTTAGAGATTTTACTTTTTTATAAGTAAAATATGGGCACAACGGAATTTTATTTATCAAAATTTACTTCTGGATACTATCTAATGATTATAAACAAGCGTCTGTCCTATTTTGGTACAAATCCAGGATAGTTTAAGAAAGTTATTAAAAATTTCAAAATTTCAACCACAAAGTGAATGTAATATTAACTGGCAGAAAAGCTAAGTCCATTTATAAGTAAAATACGGGAAAAAATGTTTTTTTTTAACAACATTTACTTCTGGATACTATTTTATGATCATAAGCAAGCTTCTGTCCAAGTTTGGTAGAAATCCAGCATCATAGTTTAAGAAAGTTAATAAAATTTCATAATCTTTAACCACAGAGTGAATATTTGTGGACACCGCCGAAGACGACGACAACGCCGACGGAATGTAGAATCGCTATGTCTCGCTTTTTCGACAATTTTCAAAGGCTCGACAAAATGTACCTGTTCAAAATTTGTATTTAATACTGTTCGGTGGGATGATGGAGTCAAGGATGACATCATGAGCGAATTATTGGAAAACTCTCAAAAGTTTGATGATCTTTTGTTACACCTGATGGAACACCAGAACAACATCGACGAGTGTTGACGAATTAAATAAACTTTTGATTACAATTTGTGAACAGTATACTAAAATTGAAGTAAAAACAGTAAACAAATGCGATTATAGTGTTGACAATAATATAGCTAGTACCAAAAAGCTAGTATTTAAAATTGACAAACCATGGATTACAGAGAACTGTAAAACTTTACGTAGACAATATATATCAGCATTAAAAGTTTTCAATGAAAAACGTATAAATGAAAACAGAATTAAATTGAACATTGCTATTAAAACAGAAATACAAGCAAACAGAGATGAGACTAACGAGACAGTACAAAAACCAACAAGGGAATATGTTGAATCGGTTGCGTCGAAATAACTCGAAAAAGTTTTCCGGAAATTTAAAAGAACACGGAACAATAATGTGAATTATATAACACTGGAACAGTTTCAAATGCATTTTCAAAATTAAGTGTCGGGAAATACGCATAACGAAAAAGAAAATCAACAACATGAACAAGAGTCCATACAAAATGTGTTTGAAGAATTAGACATTTACTGAAAATGTTTTTTTCCAATGGTGTTCAAATGTTAGTGTCCACTATCGATATAAAATTAAAAAAAAGTCATCTTCTTGACTCAATCATTATAAAGTAAACATTTACAGAATTTGTATATGATAAATATGTGCACTGTAGACCATAAAGGATGGAGGGGTTATTGCGAGAATGAATAATTTGTTCTAGTCCTTTCTACTGAATACAAAACTAAATCGAAGTAAAGAAACTAAAATATACAGAGAAAAAAAGTAAGAATATATGAAAGGAGGGTAAATACAAACACAAATAAAGGAAAGACAGACTAAATCATGGGTGAAGGAAACAAAGTGTCTAGTAAATCATCAGTCAATATTTCACATTATTCATACATGTATGTTGCGAAACAATACGACGTAAGTATGATAATCCGGTCAAATTTGTATTCGTTTCATTATTAACATATACAAAAAACGTATGCGAATTCATATCGTCAACAGATTCCCAAAATAGAAAGCATTTTTATTTCCGCAGAAAATGCGACTGTACGTGTTCTCCGTGAGAACATTAAAACAAGGCTACGTTATGTAACAATAATAACAAAAATGTTGTTACATCGGAGACTAATTGGCGGAATACAGTGTTGGGCAAGGATCCGATTAATTACGATTGTAACAATACTAATTGTGTCTACGGTTACATTGCGTTTTTGTTACATTAATGCACTTAAATGTGCGCAATATTTATTAAACTTAAACATTCTATATAGAGCTTTGCAGCTCATTTTTTTTTCGCCAATAAGAACGAAATTACTATCACAAATTATAAGGACTTTGAAAATTAAAATAAACTGTTTCCACTAGTTTGTATCTGTCGGTACATTAAATCAATGTTTGAAAATTCAAAATAAAGACTGTTTCCAATAGTTTGAATTATCGATAAATTAAATTAATTTTAACATCAATTGCCTTCACAATTGACTTGTATTTTAAAGTTTTATTGGTTTTTCATTTCGTTCATCACTATTTTTATGTTTACCTTTGATTTCAATATCCAACCTAGCAAATAAACTTATTGGACGAATATATAAACATCGCAAAAGTAAAAAAAAATAAATAAAAAAATTACGTAACGCATTGAATACATTGCTAGTTTCTTTAACTTTAAATAAGGATAGTGCAGAATGGAATTGTTCATTATGCAATACAGACGAGCACATTACTGCATCACTCGTATGTGATGGCTGTTTAGAGTGGTTTCACCAAAATGCGTTGGACAAAAACTTTCTCCAAAAACAACATACTGGAATGGTAGAAACTGTCATTGTAAATACAAATTTACAAAATTATATAATATATTGTAAAATTTAAATAAAAGTTTTCAATTTTGATTTAATACATATTACTAGTCTCAGCGTACATTAATTTGCATTGATGTAACAATAATGCAATGTAACCGTAGACACAATTATTATTGTTACATTAATCGGTTCCTTACCCAAAACCTGCATTCCGGCAATTTGTCTCCAATGTGACAACATTTTTATTATTATTATTGTTACATTTCCATGTAACCGTAGCTAGTGCTTTAAAACAATGCATAGCAAAACAAAGGATTTTTTTATGTATATACTAGTTTATAAAAATAATTAAGAAGATGTAGTATGATTGCCAATGTGACAACTAACTCTCCATAAGAGACCAAATGACACAGAAATTAAGAATTATAGGTAACCGTACGATTTTCAACAATGAGTTAAGCTCATACCGCATAGTCAGACAAAAAGGCCCCAAAACGACAAATGTAAAACTATTCAAACGAGAAAACTAACGGACATATTTGTTTACAAAATAATGAACGAAAAACAAATACATATACAGCAACAAACGAAAACTACTGATTTACAGGCGCCTAACTTGGAACAGGTACACACATAATGTGACGGGGTTGAACTAGTTTCAAGTCACAAACCTTTCCTTTTATCTGGTGTAACAGAACAACATTAAAAACAAACTATAAAAATCAATTGAAAAAGACTGAACTCATCAGATGGATACAAATATAAAATTCATCTTAAAAAACATAGAGTGGACTTGGCAGGGTACTTATACGTCGCCACAACAAAAAGACACTTTAAGTACAGATCTGTGAGTACTCGCAGTTAATGATAGCTAGTTCAAATACAGAATGTTGCGGGGTTCAACATGTTAGCGGGCGTCCAAACCTGCCCTAACCTTGGACAGTTGTGTAACAGTTCAACATATGAACAACCTATACAAATATGATAATTTAACTCGTAATTGTTAAGAAAGGTCATACTATATCCATTTACAAAATAAATATGACATAAGGACAGAAGGTTTAAGCCACTGAGACCACCATCTAACATGATTTAAATAAAGCGGGTTTGGGCAGCTATAGATCACCGTACGACCTTCAACAATACGCAAAACCCATACCGTATAGTCAGCTATCAAAGCCCCGGACATGATAAGAATGTGAAATAATTCAAATTAAAAAAAATAATAGGCTGACTGATTAATATTTGACGTTTTACTGGTATGAATATCTAACTTTAAAAAAAAAACCCAACAATACATTTAATGAAAATCCTTGGTTAGGATTCCGAGAAAATTTCAAAATAAATAAATATTACAAAGTGTTCGTGTGGTGGTGTACGAACAACAGGTACAACGTGTTGTACTCCGGATAAAGCAATGACGATGTTCATAATTTGCTGAATATATTTTTGGATACAATCAGACAAAATAGGAGGTGCACGTTTGAGTTATATGGTGAAGATTATATTTCTTATGTAGACTTAATGACGTAGATGTTTGCAACTAATTAAGGTCATCTTATGGCCTCCCACAATGATCATACAGCATAGCAAGCTGTTTAATTCCGCGACATGGAAATAGAAAAACAAAGGATATGGAGTTGATGCCACAAAATAAGAACATGCACAGCAAAAAAAAAAGCAAAGGAATAGATCCTTTATTGCTTTTCTATATTTCAGAATCAAGCACATTTAAAATAAATGTGAAGTACACGAACAGTTTTGAAAAAAATCTTTTTTTAAACTTTCAAGTACAGAATCGGATTCGGATGTGATTTAAGATGCTTCATTTTTTTTATTGATTTATTTAGATCTGTTTGCTCATTTTTTTTTCTTATAGCAGTTCCAATTCATTTTGTAAATATATATTTAGGAAAAGAGGAACCAACGATCTTAATCTTCATCGATCACTTTGTATCAATGCAATTGTATGCTTACGCTAAGACTAATATAATTATATATAAATAACGATCAGATTTTATGCTGGATTCTTGTTGGGGTATATATATGTTTTTTATTATTATTTAAAAATCATCTTAGCAATATCAAACACATCTATCATGTATATACAGCTGTGCTTTTTGAGATGATTCCTTATAGCCTGCGGTAGTATTCGTATTCAACGTCAGCGTTAGTAATCGAATTGACTTTTCTAACACATGAATGTTCATATAAAATCAACGGATTCATTGCTTGATAAACAAAGTATGGTACTTTTTTGCACTAAAACGAAAGAGCGTCATCCTGTATTGGACTCTTCACAACGTTGTATGGATAAGAATAGGAGATGATACATTTGAAAAAAAGGCCCAATTAATTGTAATAACCTGTTGAAATTAATAAAAGCACCTTTGGTATCATAAACCTTGTCGAATTTTCAGTGAAAACAAACTATTTTGTTCACTCCCCTTTTGAAAGAATTTGTTTTAAACACATTTAGAATCAAACAAAATATTCTTACATTCCACTTCTGACCTTCTAAACTGGTTATAGCTACACGGACATAATTCTTTCACAATGATTTGCATTTTTATTCTTATCGACAGTCTAAAGTGATATTTAAGATAGATTCATTACATATATCGTATGCCAAATTGTAATTATATTTAAAACATTTTGTTCAACGCCTCACGAGTCTTTGTTAATATGACACCTATCGGAACAAAGGAAAATGATTTAAAGATTATTTAACTTGAACACAAAATACAGATATGAAGCCCAAAATATTGTCTTTTGAATAAAAACTTTAAAAAAATCTATTATTGAAAGGACAACTGATGAAATTTCTATAGTCTATTATTAAGTAAGATATAAAATATTCTCTGAGCCTGGTTATTGTATAGCAAAATCAGTTTCTATAGAGAACTTAACAAAAGTCATGCGATGACACTAGAGTGAATAGAGTACAAAATATCTTTGTGAATTTAATCATTTATAAAGTAACCTTTTACAATATTTGTATATGATAAAAATGTGCACTGCAGATCATACAGAAGGAGAATAAATAATTTGTATAAAAATCAAAACGTGTTTCCCCGCTTTTAATGAATACAAAAAACAAAAATAAACTAAAGAAAATAGAAAAGGGGTGGGCTAATGCAAAACACAAATCGAGGTAAGATCAACTGAATCATATACCAAGGAAACAAGGAAGTAAAGGCAGAAAAAAATTGTATATACAAATAGTCATTACTTTCGATTATTTTTAAGGTGCGAAAAATGATGACACAATTATAATAATCCTGTTTAAACCTTATATGTTTTATTATTGACATATACATTGAACTCATATCATCCATAGATTCCCGATATAGGACCCTTCAAAAATCATTCAAATAATTTTAATAGATAGACATTTCGTATCATAGTCATATCGTTATTTTAATTAACTGAAGCATTCCAAAAGCTATATTTTATTTGTGAATAAAATAGTTCTCTGATTGAACGTGCATTCCTCGACAACATTAAGAAAATTCACGGAACAAATAAGAACAAGCTTGATCTGGCTAGTAATGTTATAGTTGTAGCATAAACAGGTAATTTAAAAAAAAAAATGAACTCTTTTTGTGATTTTATTGGGATGTTACAAAGAAAAGCCAAAGCATATTTTTAGTATGACAAGTGCTTCATCGAAATATGACTCTGGCGACGTTTTGGCACCGCAAAAAGGTCGTTTAGTTTAGGGACATTTTTTTTTGGTTTTCAAGTTGATTTAATTCATATATTAAAATGGAGACTAAAACAGTGATTATATCATAGATTCAACAACCCGACTAAATGTTGTAGTTGTCTCATTGACAATCATACAACATCTTCTTTTTTATAAATAGCCAATACAGAAAGAGGCAACCTATATAACTTCAAAACAATGGGATTCGGCTGGCCCCTAAACACAAATGTGTTCTAGATTATAGAAAATGAACGTCATACTAAAAGTGCGACGTACATTTGCGCGGATTATAAAATGACACGCATTACATCTGCGTGAAGAAATGGTTTTACGTTTCCGCAGATTTAGCTATAGTTTACCGGACTTTTTTTTACGTGTAGTTTGTTTTGTTCTATGATAATCATTTTTAACATAAATTGGCGATCATACCAAATCTTGCTATTTCATATATTGATACACATATATAAGTGAAACAGAATTTTCACTTTCCATCGCAATTAGTTTACAAATACAAAAAAAGTATGATTACTAAATCAAAGATTACAACGAACTACATTTTCTCAGTGGCAACGAAAATATGCAATTAAAATTTGATAAAAACAACCACAAAATACTCACTTTTTTACATAAAGATTTGAGGCTTACATGAAATCTCAAAATGTCTTATATTAACGTTTGATCCCGTAACCGTACGCATAACGTCAAACTATTGAAGTACCGTTGAAAAAGTGCATAGATACTTTTATCAGCGATCCCTATATAAAATATAACTTATTTCCTTTCAAATTCAAAGCAAGCCTTACTATCAATTGTAGTCATTATTTTGGTACGGTGTTGTTTCCCTTTAAAACTGTCTTAAATAGGAAATAATTAAAAGTGGGCAAAGGGAAATTCCCGTAATAATAAATTCCTATGTCACATGGTCCAATACATGTAGAATTTACTTCACATTTTATTATATGGTCTTTTCAGTTTATATATTTTTAAAACTCATATGATCAAATCATTTTGTTTTTGTTTTGAAACAAGAATATCTATGAACAATACATATTAATCATGTTAATAATTACGTCGAAAAAATTGATGACATATTTATGATAACCTTGTTTCATTGCTATTTGGAATATGGATTATTATTATTATTATTATACACAAGAATATATAGTGACTCAAATCGTCAAGATATTTCTTAATACAAAGAACGCATCAAAAACAAACGAATTGTATTTACAAGTGACATATTTTTATGACCAGTTTTGCCACTATACTGTAAGTTCGTTATTTTGTAATATTCAGTGCGCATTCCGACAAACTAAATTGTTGTTGTTATCTAATTAATTGGAATTGATACAATTGTCATCAAATACTGTATAGTACTATTTAGAAGGAATATATTTCAGTTGTAACATAATTTTCTCAGTCGATTTTTTTTATGTTTGAAACATTGTTTGCATGACTTTCTCACGATATTGTTCGCCTTGCGTTTTAGGATAAAGTAAGATGATAACTTTTAGATACTTTGAATTAAGAAATTCAATTAAAATGTCAAAATGTCAACTTTTAAAGAAAGAAATCTACTTACATGTAATTCCGGACACCTAGAATATGTGTCGTCAAATATTGGTGGGTAAGTAACACATGAGGAAATTTTTCAATAACTACCCATGTTTAAAAGCCCGAATTTTATTTAAATGTGTCCTGTTACTTAATTGTTGATGCATGAGAAGGTTTTTAAAGTTTAATTATTTGTGCTAAAGTAGATATAAATGCAAAATATAAAAATTTAGATATAAAAAAGATATGAAAATTATTACACCAGGGTTTTTCGAACACAAGCAAGTCAAAACATTTACTAAATTTTATCATCGGTACAAGA
Source organism: Mytilus galloprovincialis (assembly GCF_965363235.1). Classification (NCBI taxonomy): domain Eukaryota; kingdom Metazoa; phylum Mollusca; class Bivalvia; order Mytilida; family Mytilidae; genus Mytilus; species Mytilus galloprovincialis. The sequence goes on from NC_134849.1 coordinate 53,613,308, forward strand.
ACATTTTTCGTAAATATAACCCAACATGCAGACTTCTTATAAATTTTACGGTCAGGTATTTTACATCCAATCTTTTATGGTAATATTCTCTACAAAGCACAAACATGTCAGTATTCACCTTAGAAGGTAACAAAACCGTTAATCAGACTTATTAAGAAGGATATAGTAATACCGGAAAAGATTTATGTATTTTACAAAAATGAAACAAATTTTAAAAACAAAAAGATCAAATTTCGGTCTTTAATGATCTGTTACGAAAATGTAAAACAAAACAGCAACAATATGAACAAGGGCATACAATTAAGATAATGTAACTTTAGAGACTAAATAAAAATGTGTTGTAATAATGCAATAACCTTGTTATTCTACAAACCTGACGTCCATAACTTAACAATACATTTGCACAAGCATGATAAGTGCGATATCATATAAAGTTGCATGATAACTCTTCGCTACGTTAAACGTTTAAATACTTTGCTATACAATAATCAACATTACCTACTGCAGAATTTCGGGTTTTATTATGTAGGTCGTTTTTATATATTTTTGCATTTGAAAATAAAATTCCAAATTCTGTCAAAATTGCAGTTTTAGGCTTTCTTCTGAAATCTATAACTGGAAACAGAGAATATGTCTAAGAGACAACAACCCTATCAAAGAGCAGAACAGAGTCCAAAAGCCACCACTATGATTTCAACAAAGCGAGAAAATCCTGCACCCGGAAGCAGGCTTTAAATGGCCACAAACAAAAATGTGACCTAAATTATAGAAAATGGACGTCATACTAAAATCCGAAACCTATAAATGAACCTGAATTAAAATAAATCAAAAAAGACTAAAAATAGCTAGAGGTTACTGACTTGGGACAGGAGCAGAAATTAGGCGGCGTTAAATATGTGTTGTGAGATATCAACCGCACCCTATACCAATAGCCAATATAGAATAAACAAACATACAGTAATACGTACAGTAGAACTCAGTTAAAAATAAGTCCGAGTCCGATCTTAGCAAAGGTAACAGAAAAAACTAAGCAACACAACAAAGATTACATAAATTAACTAATAGCGGAGTGACAAATCGGGAAAAGTTGCTTATTTTAAGAGTTTAATGAACCGAAATACGTCACGGCTAAAAATTCGCATGAAGATAGAGTAAACATTATACTTTCATGTTAGCCCTGTCGTAGAGTTTTCCCACGGTACAGGTTTTTGTAAAATCGTGTTAAAGTGTGATTTTCGAATTTTTTTTCTTTTTCATTTTCAAACACGGGAACGCTTATAATAAAAGATACCATAAAAAATGAAAAGAGTGATGTACAATCTTTAATTTGACAAAAAACTTAATTATCATATGAACATACAACTTGCGTGAATTGGACGATTTTCAAATGTATGTAATATTTTAATTAATCTTACTGTCTGTCAAAGTATACTACATTCCTTTTTTATATATGCATGATATGACCAATAGTAAATTTTGGGAACAACAATGGCGAAATCCATAATTTGCGAAAGGAAAGTTTGAATATATTTTTGATAAAGTCAAAGCATTGGAGGTGCACTTTGGAGTTATATGATGAAGATTACATTTCTTATGTAGACTGAGATGACGTAGAAGTTTGCAAGTATATGTCATCTAACGGCCTTCCACCATGAGCATACCGCTTAGCAAGCTATTTAATTCCCTAACATGGAAATTGAAAAACCGTTGAAAGGATATGGAGTATCCATCCATGAAACAAAACGAGTACTTGCACAGCCAAAAATAAATTTAAGGAACAGCTCTTTCATCGCTTTTCTATATCTCAGGATCAAGCACATTTTAAATTAATTTCAAGAACACGAACATTTTTAACAAATCTTGTTTTTGAACTTTCAAGTACAAAATAGGATTTGGATGTGATTAAGATGCAGTATTGTTTATGAATCTATTTATCTGTTTGCTGTTTTTTTCTTACAGCAGTTCCAACTCATTTTGTAATCAAATATTTAGGAAAAGAAACCAACGACCTTAATGTTCATTGATCACTATAGTGAAGCATTGTAATTGTATGAATACGCTAACTATAATATAAATATATATAAATAACTATCAGATTTTATGCTGGATCCTCGTTTGTGTATTGTGGTACATATTGTGTTTTTTTTAACTTAAAAATCATCTTAGCAATATCAAACACATCCATACGGGTAACTATACTGAATCAGTATATGTGCTTTTTGGGATGGTCCCCTTATAGCCTGTGGTAGTATTCATATCTTACGTCAGCGCAAGTAATCGAATTGACTTTTCTAACAAATCAAATATAAATGTTTATATAAAAACAACGGAATCATTGATTGATAAACAAATGAACGAATGTACTGCAGTAAGATGGAAGGGTGTCACCCTGTCTAGGCATTGAACTGTTCTCAAAAGTTGTATTGAGTAGTATAGAGGATGAGACATTCGAATAAAAAAGCCGAATTGATTGTAATAATTTGTTGAAATTAATAAAAGCACTTTGGTATCATAATTCATAAACCTTGTCGAATTTTCAGTGAAAACAAACTATTTTGTTCACTCCCCCTTTGAAAGAATTTGTTTAAAACACATTTAGAATCAAACAAAATATTCTTACATTCCACCCCTGACTTTCTAAACTGGTTATAGATACACGGACAAAATTCTTTCACAATGTTTTACATCTTTATTCTCATCGACAGTCTAAAGTGATATATAAGAAAGATTACATAGATCGTATGCCAAATTGTAATCATATTTAAAACATTTTGTTCAACGCCTCACGAGTCTTTGTTAATATGAAACCTACCGCAACAAAGGAAAATGATATCAAGATTAATTTTATAATCACAAAATACAGATATGAATCTCAAAATTTTTGTTTTGATGAAAAACTTTGAAACAGCACGATGTTTTTGAAAGGACATCTGATTACATTTCTATAGTCTGTTATTGAGTAAGATATAGATTATTCTGTAAGCCTGGTTATTGTATAGCAATATCATTTTCTACACAGAACTTAACACACATCATGTTATAACACTATCGTGACTAGAGTACCTTATCTTGCACTGCAGATCGTAAAAAAGGAGAATCAATAAATTGTAAAAAAAATATGACTTGTTTCGTCGTTTTTACAGAATACAAAAATAAAAAAGTAAAGAAAATAGAAAAATACAGGGGGGAAAAGTAAAATCATTTTAAAAAGGGGTATTGGAGAATACAAAATACAAATTGAGGTAAGATAAACTGAATCATGGATCTAGGTAACAAAGGCAAACAAAGTGCACATGCATAATCAAAACGTCATAACTTTATACTATTCTTATGGTGCGACAAATTATATAATATGAAAACCCTGTTTATATTTTATAAGTTTTTAGTATTTGCATATACAAGAACGTATGTGTTCTCATATCATCTATAGATTCCCGAAGTAGGACGCTTCGAATCATTCAAATAATGTTAATAGATAGAAGTTTCATATCATTATCATATCGTTATTGTGATTGGCTGAAAGCGAATTTTCTTTCTTAAAAAAATAAGATTGAATGTGCTCCCCGTGACAACATTAGGAAAATGCACGGAACAAGTAAGGAAAATCCTGATATGGATAGTAATGTTATAGTTGTTTCAAAAACAGGTAATTCTAAAAAACTGAACTCTAGATCTTTTGATAATTTTATTGGGTTGTTAAAAAGCAGAGCATCCGCATAGTTTTGGCATGATAGGTGGTCCATCGAAATATGACTCTGTCGACGTTTTTGCAACGCAATAAGGTCGTTTAGTTTAGGGTCGTTTGTGTTAAATTTGTTTTGAAGTTGATTTTATTCATATATTAGAATTGAGAATGGAAACAGGGAATATATCAAAGAGACAACAACCCGACAAAAGAGTAGAATACAGCACAAGTCCACCAATATGACTTCAACACAGCGGGCTTCAGCTGACCCCTAAACACAAATGTGAACTAGATTATAGAAAATGAACGTCATACTAAAATCCGAAACATATAAAAGAACTTAATTGAAAAAAAAACTTACAATATAAAAAAGAAGACGTGGTATGATTGCCAATGAGACAACTATCCACAAAAGACCAAAATGACACAGATATTAACAACTATAGGGCACCGTACGGCCTTCAACAATGAGCAAAGCCCATACCGCATAGTCAGCTATAAAAGGCCCCGATAAGACAATGTAAAACAATTCAAACGAGAAAATTAACGGCCTTATTTATGTAAAAAAAAAATAACAATGGCCGAATGTTCCTACCTTGTGTGTTTAGATTAAGATAAAATGAAATGAAATATGATCTTACAGTGAGTATGTTAGATCTAAACTCTGTAAGTATTTTATCATAAAAAAAATAGTTATCCTGGTTAAATGTCCGGATTACACTTACATTTTGCCTATTACATGTTGCCGACTCATGAAATATTTTTCTTTATTTAAAGTTGGTCGAGCAGATATAAATGTATAGCTGATCTACAATAACGACAAAAAAAAATCAAAACTGAAAAATATAAATGCAAGTATTTAAGGATCTGTACCCAAAAAAAAAAACAACAATCAACAAAATCAAGAAAACAACGTAAGAAATCATGTAAAAATATGGAACTCTAAAAAAAATAATTAATACCGGTGAAAGGGGATAAATTGTTTTGGTCCCAGATTTGCTTAATTGAAATCTGATACGTAACAATGTACTGGTTTTTAATAATTTACGTACCACTTTATATAGTTTTTGGTTCAAGTACACAACTAATGTCTGGAATTTTTACTTCTTTTTTCTTCACTTTTTGTTGATATACTTTTTTGATGAACGACTTGACTGCTTTCATTAGCTTAGCCGAATTCAATGTTACCTGTTTCTCAGCAATACGGTTTGTTCTCATTTTTGTTTATTTTGGTTTCTTTGTCGCTTCCTTTTCTTCGATTTGACTTTCGTCTTTTATATACATAACACCCATTTTTCAAATAAATATACAATAAGGATAAGCGGTATATGCCAATGATATCACCATCTAACATAGTATAAGTGTAGCAGATTTACGCAGCTATGGGTTAACGTACAATCTTCAAAAATAAGCAAACCGATACTAAATAGTTAGCTATCAAAACCCCATGATGAAAATGTGAATCAATTCAGACAAAAAAAAATATGCATGACTGGTTTATATGTTACATTTTAAGCTGATAGAAAATAAATCAAAACCCTTCAAGCAAAATGATATAAAAGCAATTTAGCATCAAAGACTAATCCTTGGTAAAGATTCTGAAATAGTTTCAAAACAAGAATAAATATATTAGGAAGTGTTTGGGACGTGTTGCTTTGCACAAAATGTAAAACTTGTTAGCCACCAGGGAAAGCAATTTCAAAAACCACAATTAGCTTCAGCGAACTCCAAATATATTTAAAAAAATTTAATATAAATACGGAAGTCAATGGAAATTCAAAACGGAAAGTCCCTCATCAAATGGCAAAATCAAAAGCTCAAACATATCAAACGACTGGAAAACAACTGTCATATTTCTGACTTGGTACATGTATTTAATTCTGAAGAAAATGTTGGATTAAACATGATTTTAAACCTCTAGCTTAGCCTCTGACTTGTATGCCAGTCGTATAAAATTATATTATCAACAATGTAAAGTACCGATCCACGTCAAAATAAAATTGAGAATGGTAATGGGGAATGTGTCAAAGAGACAACAACCCGACCATATAACAGACAACAGCAGAAGGTCGCCAATAGGTCTTCAATGCAGCGAGAAATTCCCGCACCCGGAGGCGTCCTTCAGCTGGCCCCTTAATAAATATATATATACTAGTTCAGTGATAATGAACGCCATACTTAACTCCAAATTATACACAAGAAACTAAAGTTAAAAATAATACAAGACTAAAAAAGGACAGAGGCTCCTGACTTGGGACAGGCGCAAAAATATGGCAGGGTTAAAAATGTTTATGAGATCTCATTCTTCCCCATATACCTCTATCCAATGTAGAAAAGTAAACGCATAACAATACGCACATTAAAATTCAGTTCAAAAGAAGTCCGAGTCTGATGTCAGAAGATGTAACAAAAGAAACAAAACAAAATGACAATAATACATCATACATCAATAACAATAGAGTACTAGCAGTTAACTGACATGCCACCTCCAGACTTCAATTAAATTGATTGAAAGATTATGCCTTCATCATATGAATATCATGCCCTAACCCTCCCTTTAGGGGTTTAGTATCATACCATCATAAAATATTCGAGAAGAACACAACCAGTGTCATGCCAACAACTGGTTTTAGATAAATGTGTTTAGTTCCGATGCAAAGACCCTATACATATGCTATAGGTGAATCTATATTAAAGCCCAAATATGCAATCTTTAATGAACTGACAACAGTATTGTAACTATTTCCCTTTTTAATAAGTCTATTTAAAGTTTGTTTTTAGCTTCTGAGGTGAATACTGACATTTTTGTGCTTTCCAAAGAATATTACCATAAAAAATTGGATGTGAAATACCTGAACGTATAAGAAGTCTAAAAAAGAAAACAATTTAAAGTGGGCAAATGAAAAAAAAGAAAGATCATTCTCCTAAAACAAATTTCTTGATCACATGGTCCAATTTATGTAGAAATTACTTCATATTTTGTTATATGGTCATTGCATTTATATATTTTTAAAACTCATATGACTAAATACGCAACCAAGTCTGCCTTCCAACAGAAAACACAGATCTAATAAAGAAATGCATATTTTTTCTACACTGTGGGATGTATAACATGTATAAATACGCATCCACGTCTGCCTTCCGTCAAGAAATGCATCCCTTTTTACTGTGTGAAATAAATCTATACGCAAACACGTCTGTCCATCCGACCGAAAACGCCTTTCTTAATAATTTTTTTTTAACTGTTAGGAATGTATAAATATGCAGCCACGCCCGCCGTCGGACAGAAATCGCCATTCTTAATTTAAGAAATAATTCCTTCATGTCATGCTCTATGCTCATTTTAACATGGGTAGGCATTGTCATGCACTATGCTCATTTTAACTTGGGTAGGCATTGTCATGTTCTATGCTCATTTTAACATGGGTAGGAACGCTCAGTGTAAAATATTGACAATATAATACCTACCCATGTTAAAACGAGCGTAAAGCATGACACCAAGGAATTATTTCGATTCTAATAGGACAAATACAGTATTTTTATATGTCGAAGCGTACGGAAATACCGTAAATATGTTTGGCTTTTCCCGTTTCCTCCGACAGGAGGGTATTTCATATTTGATATAAGTTTAAAAACAACGAGCAGGGTAAATATATGTTGTTTTATAAAAATATATACTAAAAATTTATGCTAGCTGCTTAAATGTATATATTTTACAGGATAACGACGTTAATATACACAGTAAGTTCGTTCGCATGTGTCAAACATATTTTGTGCTCATTAGAATAAGGCGTAATAAGGACGTCATATTAGAATAAGGCATCTTTTCTGAGATGTATAAATACACAGTCATGCCTGCCTTTGGTCAGAAAACGTCCATCTAAAGAAATGCATCATCTTTTACTGTAAGGGATGTATAAAGACGCAACCACGTCTGCATAACTTCCGTCAAAAACGCCATTTTAAAGAAATGCACCCTTTTAACTGTTTGGGATAAAAAGAAGTGCACAACCACGCCTGCCACTGTCTTTCCGAAAGACACCTACATTCTTAATATATACATTAGATATGTATTCCTTTACTATGTTAACGTTGGATGTATACCAAGCCACGCCTGCATTCGAACAGAAATCACCATTCTAAAGAATTGTATCCTTTTTAATGTGTGGGATATATAAATTAGGAGCCACATGTGCCTTCCCACAGAAAACGCCATCATGAAGAAATGTATCCTTTTTACTGTGTGGAATATATTAATTCGCAATCACGAGTGCCCCTTCCAAAAGAAAACACTGTTATAAAGAAATGCACGCATTTTACTCTGTGGAATATATAAATACGCAACCAGCCATTTTAAAGATTTACATTTGATTTAACTGTGTAATAAATAAGTACACAACCACGTCAAAAATATGCAGCAACGTCTGCCTTCCGACAGAAATCGCAATTCTAAAGAAATGTATTCTTTTCACTGTCTGAAATATATAAATACGCAACCGCATCTGCTTTCCGACAGAAAACGGCGTTCTAAAGAAATTCATCCTTTTTACTTGTAGGATGTATAAATTCGCAGCCACGTGTATCTCCCCACAGACAACACCAATTTAAAGATTTTTTTCCTTTTTAATGTATTGGATTATAAATACGCAACCACGTCACTCTGTCTTCCGACAGAAAACGACATTCTAAAAAAATAAATTATGTTTTACTGTGTGGGATAAATTAGAAGGCAACCACGGCTGCCACTTGTTATGAAATTGTAATTATTATGTTTATTTATGTTGGCCTAATTTGTGTTGTATGGCCTGATAGTTGTTTACCAAATAATCTTATAACTGTGCAGTTTAGAAACCACTGGAGCAATCACAGATACTTATGGAATGATTGGAACTTTCTATTTGACTTACATAACGATTCTAGAATGATCCTTATAAAAGATGCGTAATTTAAACTGTTACGTTATTCCAGAAACTTTCGTTATAGTTCTCTAGAACTTTCCATTTATAGAATGTTCTAGAGATTTCAGTGACAACTATATATATATACAGAGACTAAAGACTTAGACTCAGACTTAGACATTGATATACATAAGTATTCACAGCATTTGGATTGACACTTTTATTCTACAAACAACATACTGGATTGTGACCTTAGTAGTGAATGTACTATTCAGATTGGAATTCGAGAAGATTTCAGGATACAGATAAAGATAAAAGATTGGACTCATATTTTGACAGTTAAGTTGACAGTAATATTTGTGTAATACTTTTTGTAAACTTCTATATTACTAAAATAACGAGGTCCAATTTGTCAGCCGTCATCGGGTAAAAACGACAAATCAAAGAATTCAATTGTATATATTGCCACTAAATAATGGTGTTGATTACAAATTACACCACTCTAGACCCTTTTGTTTTCCACATAATTAAAAGTGGCAATAATTAACGAGTTCCGGGTCGAATCCGATACCGATACCAATAGTATATTCACCTGTTACCTATTACATTATCTGTACGTTCCGCATCTGACAGGCGCACCACCAATTGGTTTATTTCGGTTTTGCTTTATACACGGGTCATAATTACAGGGTTGAAGTACTAATTCAATCATTGACAAATTGTTCCCTATTGTAGTATTTAGTCAGTAAGACTTTCTAAGATGACAATACGAATACAAAGATTCTGGACTTAAAATAAGGCGTATAAGCAGTTTCCAATTTGTTAGCGGGCATGACGTAAAACAGCTAATTAAAGGATTCAACTTTATTTATAACTAATATAGGACAATGCTGTTGATTAAAAAATACTCCCTTCCAGGACCTTTTGTTTATCAAATAATTAATATTACCAATAATTGAGAAGTTCCAGGTCGACGGGTTCAACTCATAGTTATATACTTTAATTCAGTCACGGACCCGCGATATCACGGGTGTGTTCTAGTTTGTATAATAAATCTGGTTAAATTTTATTAGTGATTTTATTGGCTACAATTTAAAGGCGATTTCTGGCCGTAAAAGAAATTGGGGGTTCGTCCGGGATACTGAAAATATCTTTTTTCAAAATTTATGTAGTATTTTTATAAGAACTAGCCATACAACAAAATTCTACAAAATGGCATTTGATGCCGGTAATTTTTTGAAAACGCCAGACCTGGAGAGTTTTGATAATTTAAAGAAAGAGGAATTAGTGTTGCTTGCTAAACATCTGAAATTTGTTTTTAAAGTATCTATGAGAAAACAAATTATAACAAATTTGGTTATAGACAAATTAGTTGACGCAGACATTTTAGGTGAAGGGGCTCTTGAACTTAAGGGCATCAATGAACTTAAATTAAAACAGGCAGAACTTGAAATGAGGGAAAGGCTAGAGATGGAAAAAATAAAAACTGAAATTGGCAAAGAAGAAAATACATGTAACACTAAAGTCCAGTCAAAATCTGATTATTTTGATGCAGCCAAAAATATACGTTTGGTTCCCAAATTTTGTGAAAAAAACAGTCGATAAATATTTTCCACAGTTTGAGAAAATTGCTAACAATTTGAAATGGCCAATACCGTATTGTACTACGATGCTGCAAAGTATTTTGAGGGAAAGGCCGCTGAAATATACTCCGCACTATCATCAGAAAAAAGTTCTGATTATGATACGGTAAAACAGGAAGTTTTGAAAGCTTATGAGCTAGTACCAGAAGCATATATAGACAGAAATTTAGATCATATAAAAAGATTGATTCACAAACCTATGTGGAATTTGCTCGGGAAAAAAGAAGATCTATTTGATAAATGGTTTACGTCAAAGAAAACAGATAACAATTTTAATAACCTAAGACAATTGATGTTATTAGAAGAGTTCAAACAATATGTTCATTTAGACTTAAAACACATTTAATGACAAAACTGTTGAGTCAATACATGATGCAGCTGTTATTTCAGATAATTATACTCTTTCACATAAAAGAAGTTTCAAGGGTCAAAATGTTAATACTTCCAGTGGAAATTACAAAAAACAAAGCACTGAGCGTACTGACAGTAAGCCTGTTGCACAGAATAAGAGTCCAGTTATAATATGTCTAGTCCAAAATTTGATACTTTTGAGAAGAAGTCACTGATTTGTGCTTATTGTAAGAAGAATGGTCACCTGATGGCTGATTGTTTTAGACTCCAGGAGAAGAATAAAAGAGAGAATAAGCCGAAGTCCAGTGCTTGTACGACACCTTTTATTACCAGTACAATGGAATGTCCTGCGAGTCAGGCTTTTAAGTCCAGTTTTTGTGATTACATGGAGGTATATAAACCCTTTATGTCTGATGTGTTTGTTTCTATTGTTGATGATTCTACTCTTCTGCCTATTAAGATTTAACAGGACACTGGAGCTTCTCAGTCTTTATTGTTAGAAGGTGTATTGCCTTTGTCAGAGAAGACTTTTGTTGGTTTTGTTACAAAGTGTAGAGTTAGGTTGTATAGATGTTCCTCCCCATCGTATTTATCTGAAGTCAGATTTGATAACTGGACCAGTTGTTGTAGGTGTTCGTCCCTGTTGAGGGTGTTACATATTGCTAGGAAATGATCCAGCTAGGAACAAAGTGTTCCTGAACCAATTGTTACCAGTGAACCGGTGGTGCATGGGTGTTAAATCACCTGAAGATGATGCTGAATTGTATCCAGCTTGTGTTGTTACTAGGGCGATGGCTAGAAAACAACAAGATGAGAATTTTCAAGAAGACCAGTTTGATTACATGGACCTTTCTGACACTTTCCTAGCTGACATTGTAGGTCCTGGTAGCTCAGAAAAGGCCATAATAAGACCACCTAGTGTTAACAAGAATGTTATTATGCCATGGCCAGACGTAAACAGCCATTCATTAGACCGAAATAATTTATTCGAAGAACAACATAAAGACCCTGAGGTTCTTCAGCTCAGCCTGAGGGCTCAACCACAGGAGGAAGCAGACAAAGTGGCCGAATGCTATTACCATCAAGACGGCATTGTAATGAGGAAGTGAAGGCCTCCTGATGCTACCCCAGATGAGGAATGGAGAGTGGTATACCAAGTGGTGGTGCCTAAAGTTTATAGGCAAGACATTATTGGTCTTGCCCATGACACTCCCTTGGCTGGACACTTAGGTATAAGAAAGACTTGCCTTAAGATATTGCAGCATTTCAACTGGCCCAGACTTCGAAATGATGTCGCAGACTACTGTAAATCATGCCATATATGCCGGGTAGTTGATAAGCCTAACCAGAAAATACCATCAGCACCATTTCTGCCTATTCCAGCCTTTGCAGAACCTTTCAACAGAGTTCTAATTGACTGCGTTGGACCTTTACCAAAGACCAAGACTGGAAATGCGTATTTATTGACAATCATGTGTACATCTACTCGCTTTCCTGAGGCTATTCCGCTCAGAAATATCAAGACACCTACTATCGTCAACGCTTTGATCAAATTTTTCACGTTAGTAGGACTTCCCAAGTCTATACAGTCCGATCAGGGATCAAACTTCATGTTAGGTTTATTTCAGTAAGTCGTGTAACAGTTAAGGATTGCTCAGTACAGATCAAGCGCTTACCATCCAGAATCTCAAGGTGCCTTAGAACGTTTTCATCAACATTGAAGAACATGATTAGAACTTTTTTGTCTTCAATTTGACAGAGACTGGGATAATGGAGTTCACTTTCTACTTTTTGCGGTCCGAGAGGCTGTTCAAGAATCCCTTGGATTTAGTCCCTTTGAGTTGGTATTTGGTCACACTGTAAGGGGACCGTTAAAATTGATTAAGGAAAAATGGCTTACTGAACATACTGACTTGAATCTTTTAGACTATGTATTTAGATTTAAACAAAAATTGTATACTTCTTGTTAAAAATGTACAGAACAAGATGAAAATATGGTTTGATAAAGATGCCAGGGACAGAGTTTTTGAGCCTGGTGATAAGGTACTTGTATTTTTGCCAGTCCCTGGACATCCTTTACAGGCTAAATATTGTGGTCCTTATACAATAGAGAGTAAAATTAATGATTTGAATTATATTGTAAAAACTCCAGGTCGGCGCAAACAAAATATAGTGTGTCATATTAATATGTTAAAACCATATTTTGAGCGTACTAATGAATGTGAGAGTAAACCAGTTGCCACTTTAGGCATGGTTAAAATTAAGAACAATCGTGACAAACCAGATGTAAATGTAATTGAACCACCTTTTAGTTGTAAAACTATGGAAGAGACAGTCAAATTTAGATTCAACAATTGCACATTTGTCTTTTGATCGTAGAGAAGAAATAAAATCTTTGGTATTTTCTTTTAAAAATCTTTTTCCAGATGTGCCAAACAAAACCACTGCTGTTTGTCATGATGTTGATGTAGGAGATGCTTCTCCAATTAAGCAACATCCTTAACGGCTCAATCCACTAAAACTTGAAGCTATGAGAAAAGAAATTAAATACATGCTTGACAATGATATTATTGAGTCGAGTAACAGTGAATGGTGCTCTCCTTGTCTCCTTGTGCCAAAACCGGATAAAACCTTTCGTTTCGTGACTGATTTCAGAAAAGTAAATTCAGTCTCAAAATCTGATTCCTATCCGATTCCAAGGATAGACGATTGTATTAACAACATTGGTCAAGCAAACTTTGTGAGCAAATTTGATTTGTTGAAAGGTTATTGGCAAGTTCCTTTGACACAGTGAGCTCGTGAAATATCAGCTTTTGTTACATCAGATGGCTTATTTCAATAAACTGTAATGCCGTTTGGCATGAAAAGTGCTCCAGCTACATTTCAAATAATGATCAATAATGTTATTAAAGATTTAGACTGTTGTTATGCTTATATTGATGATCTTATTGTATATAGTGATAGCTGGTTAGAGCATTTAACACATTTGTATGATACTTTTGTTAGATTCTCACAACCAAATTTGACTGTTAATCTTGGTAAAAGTGAATTTTGTCAGGCCACTGTTGATTATTTAGGGCAAACAGTTGGCCAAGGTCAAGTGAAACCTATTATGGCTTAAGTGGAAGCTATTTCCAAATTTCCTCCTCCTACAAATAAAACACAACTGATGAGATATTTAGGCATGATTGGATCTTACAGGAAATTCTGTTCAAATGTTGCTACGGTTGTTCAACCATTGCCTCATCTTTTAAGGAAAGATTCTAAATTTATCTGGAATGAAAATTGTCAAAACGCTTTTGAAAATAGCAAATCACTTTTAATTAATAGTCCAGTTCTGATTACTCCAGAAAAACAATTTAAACTTGCCGTTGATGCAAGCGATTTACGAATTGGAGCTGTTTTATTTCAAGAGACAGATGATAATGTTGAGAAACCTATATCATATTTTTACAAGAAATTAGATAAACATCAGAAAAATTATTCAACTATTGAAAAAGAGTGTTTTGCAATGTTGTCAGCACTTCGACATTTTGATGTACATTTGAATCCCACTGTATGTCCTATTCTTGTTTGCACTGATCATAATCCTCTCAGCTTCATACATAAAATGAGAAACAAGAATCAGAGGTTGACTTGGTGGAGTTTATTGTTACAAGAATATGATGTAATTGTAAAACACATTAAGGGTAAAGATAATGTAGTGATAGCAGATGCTTTATCTAGAGCTTATTAAATCACTTTGTATATATATATATTATGTATTTTTGTTACACTAAAACTTCTTTTAAGGGGGAGGTGTTATGCCATTGTAATTATTATGTTTATTTATGTTGACCTAATTTGTGTTGTATGGACTGATAGTTGTTTACCAAATAATCTTATAACTGTGCAGTTTAGAAACCACTGGAACAATCACAGATACTTATGGAATGATTGGAACTTTCTATTTGACGTACATAACGATTCTAGAATGATCCTTATAAAAGATGCGTAATTTAAACTTCTACGTTATTCCAGAAACTTCCGTTATAGTTCTCTAGAACTTTCCATTTATAGAATGTTCTAGAGATTTCAGTGACAACTATATATATATATACAGAGACTAAAGACTTAGACTCAGACTAAGACATTGATAGACATAAGTATTCACAGCATTTGGATTGACACTTTTATTCTACAAACAACATACTGGATTGTGACCTTAGAAGTGAATGAACTATTCAGATTGGAATTCGAGATTTCCGGATACAGATAAATATAAAAGATCGGACTCATATTTGACAGTTAAGTTGACAGTAATATTTGTGTAATACCTTTTGTAATCTTTTGTATAATAAATCTTGTTAAATTTTAGTATTGATTTGTGTCTTTTGTTGGCTACAATTTAAAGGCGATTTCTGGCCGTAACACACTGTCTCTCCGAAAGAAACCCACATTCCTTATATATTACCGAATTAAACTATTTCCCGGATCTGTAATAACATAATCAACACGACGGGTGCCACATGTTGAGCAGGATCTGCTTACCCTTCCAGAGAGTCTGAGATCACCCTCAATTTTTGTGGGATTAGAGTTGCTTTGTATTAAGTTTTCTATGCTGTGTCTTCTATACTTTTATTTGTCTGTTTGTATTTTTGATTTTTTGCCATAGCGTTGTCAGTTTATTTTCAATCTATTAGTTTGACTGTCCCTCTGATATCTTGAGCACCTGAAATCACCCTCATTTTTTTTGGGTTGGTGTTGCTTAGTCTTTAGTTTTCTATGTTGTGTCTTCTCTACTTTTGTTTGTCAGTTTAATTTAAGCCACGGCGTTGTCAGTTTAATTTATTTTTTAATCTATTAGTTTGACTGTTCCTCTGGCATCTTTCGTCCCTCTTTTAAATATAACTTAGAGATGTATTCCTTTACTGTGTTAACGTTTGATGCGTTAAAAAGCAGTCTACCTTTCAACAGAAAACACCATTATAAAGATATGCATATTTTTTTACTGTTTGGGATGTTTAAATACGCAACCACGTCTGCCCTCCGTCAGAAAACGCCATTCGAAAAAATATATTCTAAAGAAATGCATCCTCATTTACTAAATACGCAATCACGTATGCCTTCCAATAGAAAAAAAAACATTCTAAAGAAATGCATAGATTTTTACTTTGTGGAATGTATAAATGCACAACCACGTCTGCCTTCCGGGCAGAAAACACCTTTCGAAAAAATCCATTCTAAAGAAATCTATTTTCATTTATTTAATACGCAACCACGTCTTCTTTCAGACAGAAAACATCATTCACAAGAAATGCATATTTTTTTTTACTTTGTGAAATGTATAAATACACAGCCACATCTGCCTTCCGACAAAAAATGACATTCCTAATACATGCATCTTTTTAAAACTGTGTGAAATGTATAAATAAGCCACGCCTGCCTTCGAACAGAAATCGCCATTCTGATAATGCATTCTTTTTACTGTGTGGGGTAAATAAATACGTCTGCAACTGTCTTTTCGAAAGAAACCCTCATTTATATATATAAAATACAGAAATATTCCTTTACTGTGTAAACGTTTGGTGTATAAATACGGAGACAAGTGTTCCATCCGACAGATAACGCCTGCTAAAGATATGAATCCTCTATTACTAAATACGTAATCACGTCTGCCTTTCGACAGAAAACACCATTCTAAAGAAATGCATCCTCTTTTACTAAATACGCAAACGACACTGCCTTCCAACAGAACACACCACCATACAGAAATTTATCGTTTTCACTTTGTTGATTAAATATATACGCAACCGCATTTGCTTACCGACAGAAAACAATGTTCTAAAGAAATGCATGTTTTTTTAACGTCAAGGATGTATAAATTCGCAGCCACGTGTGCCTCCCGACAGAAAACGCCATTTTAAAGATTTTTTTTCCTTTTTAATGTGTTGGATATATGAATACGCATCCACGTCACTCTGTCTTCCGACAGAAAACGCCATTCTAAAGTAATGCATTCTTTTTAAATGTGTAGGATACATAATTATATACGCAGCCAGTTCTGACACGGCCTTAAAGTTTCCAAAAAAAAAAAACCCACATTCATTACATATTGATAAATTAGACTATTTACCGGATCTGTAATAACATAAGCAACACGACGGGTGCCACATGTTGACCAGGATCTGCTTACCCTTCCAGAGCGCCTGAGATCACCCTCAATTTTTGTGGGATTCGTGTTGCCTTGTATTTAGTTTTCTATGCCCTGTCTTCTATACTTTTATTTGTCTGTTTGTATTTTGAATTTTTTGCCATAGCGCCGTCAGTTTATTTTCAATCTATTAGTTTGACTGTCCCTCTGGTATCTTTCTTCCCTTTTTTTATGTATTCTTTTACGGTGTTACAGTTGGATGTATAAATACAAAGAGACTTCTACCTTCCGACAGAAAACGCTATTCTAATAAAACATGTAAAATGCATCATCTTTTGCTAAACCCGACACAATCACGTCGGCCTTTCCAAAGAAAAAACCCATTCTAAAGAAACGCATTTTTTTTTTACTGTGCGGGATATTAAATTCGCAACCGCGTCTGCTTTTCGACAGATAAAAAACATTCTAAAGAAATGCATAATTTTTACTGTGTGGGATGTATAAATACTCAACCACGCCTGCCTTCGGACAAAAATAGCTATTCTAAAGAAATGTTTCTTTTTTACTGTGTGGGATAACTAAGCATGAAACCACTTCTGCCTTCCGTAGAAAAACACAATTCTAAAGAAATGAATAATCTTTTACTGTGTGGGATGGTTAAATACGCAACCATATCGCTTTCCGTCATAAAAAAAAGTACGCAACCACGTCTACCACTGTCTTTCAAAAGAAACCCACATTCTTTATATACAAATTAGAGATGAATTCCTTTACTGTGTTAACGTTGGATTTATAATTACGCAGCCACACCTATCTTCGGACAGAAATCGCCATTATAAAGAATCGTATCCTTTTTAATGTGAGGGATTTACATATATGTTACAGGCATCTTCTAAATGTAAACAAAGTGTTATGTAAAATGCCTGAAAACTTTAGGCATTTTCTAAAATGCCTGCAAGATCCAGTCATTATACATAATGACTAATTTTTCTAGGCATTTTACAAAATGCCTGAAAAAATTGAAAGGCATTTTAAAATGCCTGAATTCAATTTATAGAATAAAGTGTAATAAAAACCAATTAAAGCATTGGACACCGGAGCAGCTTTATTTAAATACAATAGAAGTGTTTTAATAATCAAGAATAAATTTTACCGATGCAAGCACAGAACTCGACAATTATTTATAATTTCTCAAAATGTGTGGATGACAGAACGGATGACAATTTTTGTCCTGTTTTTTGGCAAATACATTGGTTTACGCAAAAATTTGGTTTAAGCACTTTGACAACATTTTGAGAAACCTGGATTATCACTTATATTAAGCACTTTCATTACAATTTCTAATAGAATACTTAACATTCAACATCATTGGGATTCGCAATGAGAACACACGTCACACATGCATACATTCTTTTTCATATGTCCAAGAAGATTCAAAGTACATTATCATGATATGCTTGACTTGTACCTTTAGGCTTATAGCTTTTAACGGAATGAACTCAATGAATCAGATCTGCCCATAACGAATGATGCATCTATAACTGGAGTTTACTTGAGGCAGTAAATATGAAGATACTCATGTTATTATTGGCTTCACAACCATAAACTGCTTTGTATCTCAAAACTCTTGCTATATAGATGGGCAAGCGGCAGTCATAATTTCCACCCTTTATCCAGAATAGTCTACTGCAGAAAATACTAATATGAATTATAACCAAATCATTCTCTTCTTTAAAATGCATGAAATATTTGCTTATGAAAGCAAAAAATCAGTCAATTATAAACGAACCTCTTTTTCTCTATTTCGCTGTTTTGAATCTGGATTTTCTAAAACCTCGTTTGGAAAGTTTGTTCTATTAAACAACCAATTTACAATTTATCCTGTCATTTTGACAAAATAATCTGAAAAACAGAGTGAGTACATACGTAGTTTCACTAAAAATAAAACCCACAGCATATGACATACAAACATTTGCAGCTGGTTTTTGGAAAATAAATTCATTCTACCGAACCATTAGTTATTTTTTTTGCAAGATAAAATATGTTTTTTTCTCACTTCTGTCACATACATTTCAATGATATTCTTCTTCTACAAATTGCCTAAAACTGAACAGGCAAAGTGTGGAATTTTGTTTCAAAATTTCAGTCATTTTACAAAATGACTTGGTATTTTTAGTCAGTCATTTTACAAAATGTCTAAATATAGAAAATGCCTGTAACATATATATAAGGAGCCACATGTGCCTTCCCACAGAAAACGCCATCCTAACGAAATGTATCCTTTTTACTGTGTGGAATATATAAATGCGCAATCACGTGTGCCTTAAATCAGAAAACACCACCATAAAGAAATGCATTTGTTTTCTGTGTGGGATGTTTAAATACGCAGCCACGCCAGCCTTCCGACAGAAGTCGCCATTCTAAAGAAATGTATCCTTTTCCCCGTGTGAAGTATATGAATACGCAACCATGTGTGCCTTCCAACAGATAACAACATCATAAAGAAATTTATCCTTTTTGACTGTGTGTATAAACACGCAACCGCATCTGCTTTCCGACAGAAAACGCCATTCTTTGGAAATGAATCCTTTTTAACGTGTAGCATGTGTAGGATGAATAAATCCGCAGCCATGTGTGTCTTCCGAAAGAAAACGCCATTTTAAAGAAATGCACCCTTTTGTTTTACTCTGTTGGATAGATAAGTACACAACCACGTCTGCCTTCCGACAGAAAACGCCATATTAAATACTAGTAAATGCATATATATTTTTTTTAACTATGTGGGATGTCTAAATACGTAGTCTCGCCTGCCTTTCGACAGAAGAGATGCATCCCTTTGTACTGTGTGGGATGTATATCAAGTATGAAGCCATGTCTTCCGTTCAACTATAAAAGCTATTCTTTTGCTAATTGTGTTTAAGAATACACAGGCATGTCTCCCTTCTGACATCAAACGCCGTTCTAAAAAATATGTCCTTTTAACTGTTGGTGATATTAAAAATACGCAACCACATCGGCCTTCCGACGGAACACGCCAATCTGAAGTAATGTATCCTTTTTTACTGTGGGGGATGCGCAAAAAAAAAAAAAATAATATGCAGCCACGTCTTCCGTCTAACAATAAAAGCCATTCTAAAGAAATGCATCATTTTAACTGTGTGGGATGTATGAATAAACAGCCATGTCAGCATTCCGACAGAATACCATATTCTAAAGAAATTCTTTCTGTTTCTGTTTGAGGTGTATAAATTCGCAGCTCCACCTGCTCACCAACAAAACTCATTGAATAGAAATGCATTCTTTTACTATTTGTGATTAAGAATAAACAGACATTTCTGCCTCCCGACAGCAAACGCCATTCTAAAGAAATGCATCTTCTTTTACAAAATACGCAACCACGTCTCCCTTCAGATAGAAAACATCATTTTAAGTTATGAATATTTTTTTACTGTATGGGATGCATCAGTACGCAGCCACACCTGCCTTCAATCAGAAAACATCCATCTACAGAAATGCATCATCTTTTACTGTGAGGGATGTATAAATACGCAGGCACGTCTGCCTTCCAACTGAATATCACATTCTTTAGAAACAAATCCTTTTACCGTGTTTGATGTATCAATAGGTAATTAAATACAAAGCCATGTCTGCCTTCCGACAGAAAACACCATTCTAAAGAAATTCATCCGTTTTACTGTGTGTGATGTATAAATACGCAGCCACGTCTGCATTCCAATAGAATACCACATTCTAAAGCAGTTCATCCTTTTACTTTTTCATTTGTATAAATTCGCAGCAACACCTTCTTAACAACAAAACTCATTTTAAAAAATGCATTCTTTAACGGTTTGTGATTTAAAATACACCGGCATGTCTGCTTCCCGACAAAAAACGGCATTCTAAAGAAATGCATCATTTTTTAATATGTGGAATGTAGAAATATGCAGACATATGTATCAATTGCTTGGTGTATTGAATGTGCCATGTCTCTCTCTATATATATTGCTGTTTAACAACCGTTACAATAACTCTTTAAGAGGTCCGTTCATGCACATATCCTAGAACCGTGATGAGAACCGCTCCCCTCACCCCCATTACCCCTCTCATCTTAAGCAATTTATTAGACACATTTTCATGTTCGCTTAATTTCACACATTTTGCAGCTGAAATTTGTGTTGCATGTCCGTCGTCCTATTTTATAATATATCATACTCAGTTTAACTACAAATATATAATTCAGTGGGTTTCAGGACATTTTGAATTTCGTGATTCAATGGCGACAAACATGTTAACGAGGCTTTGTTTTCCCTTTGTCTTGTTATATAACTTCTATGTTGGTCACATCTATACAAGTGAATGGTTGTCATAATTGTTTTTCATAAAGTATTTTGTTCTTAATTGATCTTAATTAGACCTTTAGTTTTCTCAATTGAATTGATTGATGCTTTTCATGTTAGGGACTTCATAGCCGACAATACGGTATGGATTTTTTTCATTGTTGAAGGACGTACACTTGCATATATATTTTTGCTTACATCATTCTCATTTAAACTTGGTTGGATATTTGTCTCATTGAAAATCATGTCATATCACTTTAACATTTTCATATACAACAAAACAATACCCTTGATAATTGCTTCTTATACCTTTCACCAAAGTCAAGAATTAATGTAACATGAACTTTCTATTTTACTGTAACTACACATTCCAGTACCGCCTTCGTATTGAGAATACATTGCATCTCTTTCATTTGATACTATATTCAAAGGTTTTTATTTCCTGTCCTGTCGGACAGAAAAAAAATGATTGATGTCAAGTGAACCCTGTGAATATTTTAGGGACAACCCCTTGATTTGATTGACCGTTATGGATAGCTGTCCGAAGTTTAATGGGGTCCTCTTTTCATCCATTATAACAACCTCCTCGATGGCCTCGTGACAGTGAGTTTGCCTGAAGTACAGGAGCTGGTGGTTTTGAATAAAATCTTTATTCTCCATTTTGAACATGTCACTTGCGAGTAAACCCAAAGACAAGTGGGGTATTTGGTTTGGTTTCTTTAGGGAGTGGGGTGGTTGGGGTCAAAATAAAGTGTCCAGACAGGTGACATGTTTTTCTGATGGCTGTTGAATTAATATGTTAAAACTTAACGTGTCGGCCAATCACAAAGAAATGGTCATGTCTATATAATCGCAACATGGTTCGTCCTTATATGCATGTACTATCACGGGACGTCGTAAACCATTTTCTGTCCGTCTGTCCGTTCGTTGTCAACATCTCAGACAATTACTCATATACGCTTTATCCCGTTAGCAATAATCTTTGGTGACTTGTTTAATTTGTACTTTGAACTGATCTAATGCATTGATATAAACATTTTGTTTTAATATTTTCCTTTTATACCACTGTCCAAAATAAGGGTTGAGGAAAGTAAAACCATTCAATAACATGTAATGTGTCTATAACCAGTAACTAGAGGCTCTAAAGAGCCTGTGTTTAGAGCCTGTGTCACCCACCTTGGTCTATGTGAATATTAAACAAAGGAAGCAGATGGATTCATAACAAAATTGTGTTTTGGTGATGGTGATGTGTTTGTACATCTTACTTTACTGAGCATTCTTGCTGCTTACAATTATCTCTATCTATAATGAACTTGACCCAGTAGTTTCAGTGGAAAATGTTAGTAAAAATTTACAAATTTTATGAAAATTGTTGAAAATTGACTATAAAGGACAATAACTCCTCAGGGGGTCAATTAACCATTTCGGTCATGTTGACTTATTTGTAAATCTTACTTTGCTGAACACTATTGCTGTTTACAGTTTATCTCTATCTATAATAATAGTCAAGATAATAACCAAAAACAGCAAAATTTCCTTAAAATTACCAATTTAGGGGCAGCAACCCAATAACGGGTTGTCCGATTCATCTGAAAATTTCAGGGCAGATAAATGTTGACCTGATTAACAATGTTATCCCTGTCAGATTTGCTCTAAATGCTTTGGTTTTTGAGTTATAAGCCAAAAACTGCATTTTACCCCTATGTTCTATTTTTAGCCGTGGCGGCCATCTTGATTTGATGGGCAGGTCACCGGACACATTTTTTAAACTAAATACCCCAAAGATGAGTGTGGCCAAGTTTGGATTAATTTGGCCCAGTAGCTTCAGAGGAGAAGATTTTTGTAAAAGATTACTAAGATTTACGAAAAATGGTTAAAAATTGACTATAAAGGGCAATAACTCCTAAAGGGGTCAATTGACCATTTCGGTCATGTTGACTTATTTGTAAATCTTACTTTGCTGAACATTATTGCTGTTTACAGTTTATCTCTATCTATAATAATATTCAAGATAATAACCAAAACAGCAAAATTTCCTTAAAATTACCAATTCAGGGGCTGTAATCCAACAACAGGTTGTCCGATTCATCTGAAAATTTCAGGGCAGATAGATTTTGACCTGATTAACAATTTTACCCCGTCAGATTTGCTCTAAATGCTTTGGTTTTTGCATTTTACCCCTATGTTCTATTTTTAGCCATGGCGGCCATCTTGGTTGGTTGGCCGGGTCACCGGACACATTTTTTAAACTAAATACCCGAATGATGATTGTGGCCAAGTTTGAAATAATTTGGCCAAGTAGTTTCAGAGGAGAAGATTTTTGTAAAAGTCAACGACGACGGATGACGCCGGACGCAAAGTGATGGGAAAAGCTCACTTGGCCCTTTGGGCCATGTGAGCTAAAAAGGAAGGTCGGGATTGATTTTTGGTGTTATGGTCCCAACAGTTTAGGAAAAAGGGACCAAATAAGGGCCCAAATAAGCATTTTTGTAGTTTCCAGACAATATCTTGTGTTTAAGTTTATGAATCTGTCGGAAAATATACCACAAGATTCCATACCCCAAACAGATGGTTAGTATTGACTTTGGGGGGTTATGGCTCAAATTTTAAGAAGTAGGAGCAAATAAGGTGAAACAAAAATGGTTTTGCTGATTTAAGAACAATTTAAAAGCAGTGTAAGGGAGGTAATCCAAATACATTTATAGTACGTTGTGTATGTATTAATTTACCTCCCTTACACTGCTTGTAAATTATGTAAAAAGAAATGGTGTATTGTCTTAAGATAATTAGTCAATTTATTTTTATCAGTAACTATTAATTTATATTAATTTCAGCCATGATTATTTATGTAAAATTTTCTATTTTAAACCTTTTATGATGTAGTAAAATTGGTAAATATGGTTGCAAACTTCATTAGAAATTTGAATTCAGATTATGACCATATCTTGAGAGAAAGAATTTTATTTTTGGAAAAAATGAAAGGGGGCGGTGAGAAAAAAAAGTTTGAGGGTAAATAAAAAAATGTGGGAGGGGACAAATTTTTCTCATTTCAGATTTCAGAAATTAAAAAGAAAATTTCTTCAAATATAATATTTAGGGGGGGGGCAACTTGCAACAACAAAGTGTATTGCAAATAAGCAAATCATTGAATATAAACTCAAATCATATAAACAATTCCATTTACAGTTATTATGTGTCAGAAACCTATTATGGTTCAAATATTTGATTACAATCCAAATTCAGACCTGTATCAAATGCTGATATTGTGTTCATTTTTGCCCCAACTGTTCAGGGTTGGACCTCTGCAGTCGTGTCCAGTTGCGCTTAGCAAAGCATTTTATTGCATATTGAGATTCTGTCTTGAATCAATAAAAGTACCCCGGTTTATGCCCCAGTATAAAGGAGTAGGTCTGGTAAGGACCGATTTTGGCCTCAAATTTCATGTTCATCTGACCAAAGATTTTGACCACTTTTTAAACACTTAAGTGTCTATTTCATTTGAATCATGTAATTTATGTGGAAGATTTTTACTGATTTAGTCATTAAAAACGATCCGATTCAAGCTCAAATATGACAAATCTACCAAATACGCTGAAAAATGTCACTTTTCAGATGGTTTTCGTCAAAAATGAAAGTGGCCGCATCCGTGTTCATCCTTAACCTTTATATATGTTATGTATTATCATAAGATACAACTTACATTTCAATATTAAGGATGAACACGAATGCGACCACTTCCGTTTTACACGAAAACCGTCTAAAATTTAACTAAAATGATAGAATTGTGAAGATGTCAGTAATTTGGCATGACTTTATGGTGCTAGTACCCGATATATGAGCATTGCATTGTCAAAAACAGCCCATATTTATGTAGCAGAAGCATTCTACTGTCCAATAAATAACTAAAAGTTTACAATTTAACAATTTTGTAAAACTGCTATATTTTGGGGCCAAAAAGAATCTTACTGGACCTTCTCCTTTTACTATAGGCTTATTACAAATGACAGCTCCTTAAGTAAAGAAATTTTAATGGCGGCAGAAAAATGAGATACATATGTTTCCCAAACATTTAGAATTATTAGTTTTTTGCAGTAGTAAAAGTATTTAGTGTTTATAAGTATAACTGTTGCTACTTAAAAAAGGATTTTGACAGAAAGTGCAGGAACTGAACTTTAAAGACTCATGTGATGCTATAGGTAAACTTGACTTGCTAAATTAACTCTAAAGTCTGGTTTGCATCATATGATTCTGGTAGATTGGATCTTAACAAATGAACATCGAAGCTACAACTCAGGTAAATACTGTTTTTTAACTTACTAATTTCTTTATTTCATAATTACACATTATTACACATTAACAAACAAATTTCCACTAATACATGTACAGGTACATGGTGATTATATAATTGATATGGAATTAGCAATATTAAGATGACAATTTCTCCTGCATGTGGTCACATTTTAAAAATAGTCATTAACAGTCTAATATTGTACCAAATTGAATCAATAATTCATCAGAATCATGTCTCTATTATAAATGATTGCCTCCTATCTAATGAGGCTTAGTCTTCTGCAAAATCTGTTGCTATGGCAGTATAGTACAATGCATGTGTATTTCCCATGACGTTTATGTTTGATTTAGTGTTCAATTTCAACTTCAATCGTCATACCTGAAATTAAACAAATCAAACCTGAACAAATACAATAAGTTACTGATTGATTGATTATTGTTAACTCAACGTCCAGTAGCAATTATATAATGCACGTTGATGGGGCCTTGGTGACAAAGTGGTCTAAGAAATCGAACTGGTTGTCATTTCAAAGGTCTGTGGTTTTCGCTGGGAACTCCAGCTCCCTCCACCAAATAAGCGGCAAAAGTCCTCACACAGAGTATCAGATTAAGCGTCCCAATTGTGACTGAACATGGCCAATTATTTTTATATCTCTTACAGTCAGACTCGATTTCATGCATAACAAAAATCACAGTTGGCAAGAAAATTCCCAATTTGATGACCAAAAGACACATTTGAAATCACATGGAATCATCCCTTAGTCAAACTGACTCCCAGTATTTACTGCCGATTTCAAGAAGACCAAATATGACCATATTTCTATTCCAAAGTCACCCTTTGTTATTTCTGTTTGACAGAATAACTTTTACTGACCGAATGACTAGAATGTGATTATTTGTATCAGATAAAGTAAAAACTTTCCTTAAACATACCTACCATGATCACTGGCATAAATAATTAAACATTAATAAATAGTTGTCTGCATACACTCATACTTTAATACAAACAAGTCTAAATAAAAAGAAAAGGTCATTCAAAATTACAAGAAAACCACAATAAAGGCTCAGAAATCAAAATGTTTAAAGTATATTTACCTAATATTGAATTTTTAATTGTTTGAAATTCCTCAGCAGAAATATTTTTAGCCAATATTTCGTTTAGCCCATCTGTATATAGCCTGGTTGGTTTATTCTTGTTATCAAACCGTTTTAAAAGGTCGCTCAATATATTACGTAATTCATTGAAACGTATTTTGTCAAGTTTGAATATCTGAGAATGTTGTAATTCGTTTCTTGTAAGTCTTATGCGCTCAATATCATATCCAATAGCTATGTCCGTATTCTGAATATCTAGCCAATTCCCTCCCCATGGCCCAGGAGGACATTGTCGGTGGCTTGAATTACTTGGAACATGTTTATTAAGTTTTCTGTGCTCACTGTATAAGTATGTTATATCACAATCACACCTTGGACGTAGATGTGGTTTATCTGGTTTCAATAAATCGTATAAAACATCAGCAAGAATATTCAGTGCTATCATTCCCATCTTTGTAAAATTAATTTCCTCTTCTGTGAACTGGAAAGAATATAAGAGCTAAGAATTGTGATGTAAAATATAAACAAAATAATCTACAATAAGACTTTACATAAGTTTTAGTTGAATCAATTGACAGTAAACTTGGTCAAGTACTCAAAAAAATTTCAGCAGGAAAACAAAAACATAAACAATTTATATAACTAAGTAAAATTAAAGGGAAACTTCGCAAAAAAATCAAAAATTGATATTATGTCCATTCTGTATAGAAATGCTCAAATTTATAGATATTAAAGTTTTATTCCGCTAGATAAGAGATCACCATCGACTTTAAATTTAGAGTATCAATTCTCTGCGTTCCGCCATTTTGTCATCTTCTCCGATTAAAAATCACGATATGTCTATAAACCACAAAGGACCAAAACTACAGTAACCGATGTAGTCGTAATTGCGTGTCGATATCTTGTCAATCGTACGGTTGTTTTATCTGACCAACTAACTTGATACGGAAAATGTTCTTATTTTTTTTAAATAACCATAGTCTGTTATTTTTAAACTGTTAATATTGGAATTGGTTAAAAAGTCAAACTTCAAATCATAAGTAAGTGTTCCGTGAAAATTGTTTTCGAAAATCTAATTCGTTTATAATTCTTTAAAGTAATAAATTTTATTCAAATAAATTCGTATTTTCCCTCATCTGATCACCAGCATGGCTAAAGGTATTACTCCCAAAGGTATTGTGAGGGTTGTG
Organism: Mytilus galloprovincialis; assembly: GCF_965363235.1. Lineage (NCBI taxonomy): Eukaryota > Metazoa > Mollusca > Bivalvia > Mytilida > Mytilidae > Mytilus > Mytilus galloprovincialis. The sequence goes on from NC_134849.1 coordinate 53,640,930, forward strand.
AGGTGACACGTCCAGGTATTCAAGCGATTTCCTGTCGGGCTTGCAAGTTCAAGCATCGTTTCACTTCTGTAGGTATTGATCAGTGTACACGGCCGATAACTTATAACTCTCCATTTTGAACTATCAGGTGTATAATATACATCTCTGTCTTGCGTGTCCAAAAGTCATATAATATACTAGTCATTACTAAACTCATACGCTTGTTTATAAATAACATTACTGGTGTAAAGAATATTATTTATAAAAATATAAATAATACCAAAAAAAAAAGAAGATTTGATGAAATATAAATCTATTTACATTTTTTTCCAAGGTTTAATTTGGGAAAATGTAATATATACTCGTTGTCAATAGTAAAGGACAGATTGGAACATACCAGAAATATTGATTTAAAAAAAATGTACGCACTTGTCGACGATTCGTTTCTACGCCTGTTTAGCCGTGAAGTTACGGAGCTATATCGCAATTTAAAATATATACATGTATACATTGAACATAAGAAAGAAACATACATTTTGTGTAAATCGGGGTAACAGTTTTGTAAATAGACTAGTCCACGTATGCCAACAGTATGTAATCATCGAATTCGATAGACTATTGTATACCAAAAGAAGAAGAAGAAAAAGAAGAAGAGGACCAATTTGATTTAAATACAGGTCGATATATAACTTGCTTCGGTTCATCGAAGTTATGAACATAGTAAAATCACAAATTTATATATCAATTAGATAATTCTCGAATAAAGGAAGAAATTCGACTTAATCACAATTGTTCCGACATTCATGTAAAATAATATGCAACTGGACGTACACTAACAAACCCCAAGGGATGTGAATATTTTCCAGGAAAACTATTGAGTATTAAAGTTTCAAATTAATTTCGGGATTTATTTTCTTTCTTGATATTCAATGACAGCAATTTAAAGAATAAACTGCTTGTCCGCTTTAGGGGTATTCTTGCCAGTTGAACAGACTTTAAGATGACATTAAATTCGTTGTCTTTTTTTTTTAAACATCGTTGGTCAAATAGCTAAAGTATTATACGTTGTGAGAAGAAGACTATTTTAATAAGGACGCTCCCGATTATGAATAAATTTGGTTGACGTTTTTCACACTTGAAAAGAATATCTATTCGTAATTTTTCGATTCCATTCCAAGAGGATCCTTAAATTTCCTCTCACTTTTTTAAAACATCTTTTTTTCAAATAGCCGAAGTATTCATGCGTTGCGAGATTTAAAATATTTTGATGAAAACATTAATTCCTAAATAGGTAAATAAAGATCGCTTTGGATGAACTAAATTATATAATTGCAATCTGTTTGAAATATTAAAGGTTGCCGATTCTAATTTAAAAAAGTACAATTTTTAGTTCATACACTCGTGTTTAGAAGGCTATTTTTATTTATAAATTTATTCAATTAAAATAATTCAGTATTTTATCGTTACAAAAGTAATCAGAAGTCATAATTCATTTAAAAGTGAACTTATGCAAATTATATAAAAATATACAACAGCTATCCAGTTATTGTGCGACCTTATTTCTCCCGTAAATTAATTTTAATTCTTTTTCTTACATTTCTGTGTCTAAAACTATAACTGACTCCCGTATATCATTCATACGAAATGTTGTTCACACCTGAAATGGTGAACCGTGACGCCTAGATGTCACTGAATGAAGATCAAAAGATTAGAATTACATAATGCTAATCTTTTAATTACCTTGAGTTTAACTACGCATTCAACATTCACTAAATGTCACAAATTAATACACATTTTATTTCCACAGTACAAGCAAGTGAAAATGTTAGCTGGAATGACGCAAAAAGTTTAGAATACAAACATGTATTTTTAATACACTATCGATCGTTTCAGTTTCATATGTTTGTTTAAAGTGTTTGAAGAAAAAAATCATAAAAATGTTCTATTGTATTATTTACTTTAATTACTAGAATTCGTATAAATCAAAGCCTTAAAGGCTGTAAAAGCAATTGCTGCCATGTTAATGTTTGGGGACTTTTATTTTTCATCCACATATATACAAGAATTAAACCTGACATGAGTGTTGTCTAGTTAAAAGTAAGAAGGTTTTAACTTTATATAAATAAAAGACTTTAGCAGAAAGTCATTTTTAATATGTTTTATATTTCACAAGGAGACAACACGTTTACCAGGCTAAAGTTGGGGTCAAATATACATGTGCTGAAACATATAACTCAAAAAGAAATCATCATGGATTATCCCCTGGTAGTGTTTGTAACTTCCTTGGCAATAATTTCCTTTATTGATTTAATTTTAACAATTTTCATTATTAATTTATATTTAACCATTAACACAAATGATTAAGTTAAAACATTTCAACTTTCCAGACGCAAATGTTAAAAAACGGGAAAGAAATAAAATATCTTACAAGACATAAACATGTAAAGAATAAATGTATATTTCAGCTTAATAAAAATATTTTCATAATGTTACTTTGTCATCATTTTTAAAACTAAGTTCCAAACATTATTGCTCAGTTGATATGTGTCCTTCTGATGCGGTACGAGCACAGGCACTTGTTTCTATCCATAGGAAGGTCGATTATCCATATAAATAGTTTTATATGGATAGTCGACCTTCATATGGATAGAAACAAGTGCATGTGGGTACGAGATAACTACAATTCTCATGCAATCCCGAAAAGGGGGGTCATCACAGACAAACATGACATTAAATCGTTATCACTGAACTAGTATATATATTGTATAGGGGCCAGCTGAAGGACACCTCCGGGTGCGGGAATTTTTCGCTGCATTGAAGACCTGTTGGTGACCTTAATTCTGCTGTTGTATGTTTTTCTATGGTCGGGTTGTTGTCTCTTTGACAAATTCCCCATTTCCATTCTCAATTTTATTATACGAACAAGAACAAACAGCTCTACGTTGCTTTGATATTTATCAATTTTCAGGAAACATTGCGAAAAATGATCTTCAATATTTCGAAAACATGTGAAATAAAATTGCTAACACGGTGGACCGTCGAGTGTCAACAAACGTAGTAGACTTGTTCACTGAAAAGACGAGGATAATGGTTTCATCTGACATTTGTTATGCAAACCCAGTTTTGATCATGATATTTAAAAAGACGTACTTTTTTTCAATCTATGTATTAATAAACTAGAAAATTCCAAATTGTAAATATCTCTTCATCTGGACCGACTTGGCATCTACTACGTTTGGACGGGTCCATTTCATTAGTAAGGTGATCGATAAATATTACGGAGTTTTGACAGAAAAGGAAAACGAACTTATTGTCATGTGTTTTCAACAAGGGTTTCGTTCCGCTAAATTATTTGCGCAAATAAAGTTTGTCTATTTTTAGATTACAGGTAATAATTTGACACTACGCATTAACCTGTGTAGTGATTTTGATTTTACGATAAATGTATGAATGAACGATAATTTTATGAATGAACAAGAGCACCTGACCTCTTAAAGAAACACAAATTAAACATAAAAAACCGTATTTATTAGGAGATAATTCAGTTAAATTTTCAATACTAAATCAACAACTGAAATGAATCCATATTTTGTTGAAACATCGTACGAACGGCGGAAAACGGAATCGCATTTATAAAAATGTACTTTTTTTCACTCGGACTTCTATGTTATTTGATAGTCAAACGGTTGACCCTTTAAATACAAAAATACATCTACAAGAACATATTCTGAAACTTCTTAAATCCACTAACTTTTTTTTAAAGTTTCAAGCTATGTATTGCATTAGAAAACATACATAGGTGTTAAAGAATGACTGACCAGGAGCCTGTTTAAAAAATACTATGGCTTGATCTGGGCGGAGTCTCTGATCTGGGTCACAAAGATGGCCATACGCGACGGCATAAAAGCAATTGCTTTAAAAACCCACACATAAATCCTACAATCTAATTTTAAAAGTTGCATGGCTATCACTTACTTTTCGTTGGTTAATAGCTACACCAAAGGTCGTCGATGCGCTTTAAATAGCGTTATTAGATGGTTAACGAACAAGACTTAAATGAGATTAATTTCACTCCCGGCATGCTCAAAGACTTAAACTACGTCACATAAGTCAGGAAGTTTGAAAAAATAAAATTAATAATTCCCAATTTTCTTCTTTATTACTTTTCAATTCGAAATAAAACTTGGTGAATATGTTTTTTATGGTATTATGAACATAATAAGATGAAAAGTGAAAAATCGCGAATTATCCCTTTAAGGAGCTGGCACCAAAATCCAAAACTAGCTTTTGCTCAATTGGAGAAATCTGTGAATAATGTTTCAAAATAATTATTGACAAAATCTTGCCGATAATATTTCAGAAATATTTTGTTCTGGTATCAATGATAAGGAAACAGTGTCAACTTATTGTGTTTTTTTTTTCTTACATAGGAAAACCATAATAATTAAACTGAATCACATATGCATCATTTATTTAAATTTGTTAGCATCTGATCTTACATATAAAACATTCCTGATAATATGATTGCTTCAACTTAACTAAAGAACAGCAGTATGATGACTTTCAAAGGGGAAAGTTCCACAAGGGCAAGTGTTGGACCGTAAATACAGTCTTTGTTTAATAATAAAAAAGTAAAATCACAAAAATACTGAACTCCAAGGAAAATTCAAACGTAAAGTCCCTAATCAAACATGTCAAATGGCAAAATCAAATGACAAAACACAACAAACGAATGGACAACATAACTGTCATATTAATGACTTCGTACAGGCATTTTCAAATGTAAAAAATGGTGGATTGAACCTGATTTTATAGACATGAAGAAAGAGAAATAGAAATATTTCTGTCAACAATTCGATTTCAAGCGTTTAAATTTACATTCTTAAAATAATTCGGATTAATTTTTGTGGTAGTCAACATTTGTTCAACTTTAACTATTGATAAAAGAACACTTCTTCTTCTTCTATTCTGTATTTTCCACCTTTACCAGATGAACCACTTCAGTTGGAAAATCCTCTTGAAGTGTAAAATCCCTTATTATTGAATATTCACTATTGGATTAAAAACATCTTCTTTATACACTTATATACACCGCCAGCACACTTATTTAAAAGTATTCAAACTGTATATACAGTCATACAATCTAAAACTAGATAGATTCATCCACTGTCATTTTGTCCTTTATCTCACTTGTGTCTCTCTCCTCATCAATAGAATATATATACATCACATGTATCCACAATGCACATTGACTGTAAAACTTGCTCAGATCAGCAAATGTCTATTTCACATTCCTTATACTTAAACATGTTCATAAAATGCAAACTGTAAGACGTAACCCTTGCACTTACACGTAGTATATACCCCTATCAAGAGAGCCTTATTACAGAATTATTAATTCTTAAACTTAGGTAATGAAAAATTTTACTGTTATTTGTACTTATGACTTAGCGACAAGTAAACATTTAAAATCTAAAAAGAAGGTGTAAAATTATCACCTATCATATAAGCGTTAAATAAGACCGCCTAACTGATTTGTTTAAAAAATTAATTAACAATCAGTTTAAATCTTAACATATCATTATCTTCTATACCACACTCAAAAAAATGAAATATTGCGCTATATGTCTCTCTTAACTTGGAATACTATACGAAGAGTCTTTATAATAATAAACTAGTTCTCTTCTGATGTAGACCAAAACATAAGCTGCTTGACAGGCGCTCAATATTTATCCATAATTGTTTTAAAAACTGGAATTTTGTACAGTCCACTATTAATTGTAATAGATTATCTTCAAAGTTAAATAAATCATCCACAAGAAGAGCATTAATCTTATCATTAAGTAGATTTCTTTAATAGTAGCATAATGAATTTCCTTCTAACTCCTTCCAATGAATTACATTTTATTAGAAAGTGCATTAAGTCTTCAGATTGTTTAAAACACAGAGGGCACTTGTTCTGTTTCCATTAAATTTTGCTCGATCAGCTTAAAGAGTGTAAGTCCCACTTATTATTTTGGCTTTGATACAGGCTCTTTTAACAGATAATAGTTCTGAACCACTGCTCTCCCAGATATTATGAACTACACCAACTTTAAAATTTTCAAAATTTAACATTTACATAGATACTTTTGTCCTAGCTTCAAGAATTAAGATGTTTTTCCAATAGTCATTCACTGCATTATAAACCACTTTTTTCCAAATATGCTTTTCTGGGACTAGATCCAATACCTCTATTGGGGATGGCAATTCATACATTTCTGTTAATTTTATAATTTGAATAAACCAGCTTTCAGAGTTTCTTGTTTTCAAAGCAAGCTGTCTTTGAGCAATACTGCGTTCAACAGAACCATGATTATCCGCAATGTTACGAAATAGGGAAAGCATTTTTTTTGTGAATTTCAGATTCTAAAGGAAGCTGACCAGTTAGGATTAATACAGCAGAATGCGCAGTACGAGACGGCAGATGCTGGATTTGTTTCAACAATTGTATATAATAAGCAGATAGTTTTGCTATATCAGTTTTTGTTAATCGAATAATATCCAGGCCATACAGTAGCCTAGGTATGACAAAGCACTTTATCATGTGGACTGAGACCTTCGGATTTATCCCATTCAAGCCATAGAGACCAGCGCCCATCAACGCATATACTGTTTTGCGAGCAGTTTGTATTCTATCTGGTACAACTTCTTTAACTCCAAATTTAGAATTTATGTCCCTTTTTATTCCTAAGTGGGTAGCATTAATTGGTGTATTTAACTTTTGATCGTTCATATACCAGGAATATTTTGACTTATCTACTATTTTCAACACACAAGATTTCTGGTCACTTATAGTATAGCTAAACTTGTTTGCATGGTCCATTTGAATATCTATCATAGTTTGTAGATCATATGGATCATTAGCTATCAATGTAACATCATCTGCTACGGTTGGTGCACCACAGTATATTGAACCTATGTACGAACCAATTTTATTTTCCTCATAGATTTTAAGTAAAGAGTTGATAAAAACTTTATACGCAGTTGGAGACGGACGCCTTGTTTTTCTTTAAACCCACCTGAAAAAGTTTCTTCCTATTTTACTTTTGTAGTTAAGTCTTCATACCAAGCCCTAAATAATAACCAATTATCTCCAGAAATGTTCATTTTATGCATTTCTCTAAATAGACCAGCGTGCCATACAATTAAACGCTTTTTTAGCATCAGTTAATCCAATATATATCGGTTCACGCTTTTCTTTAGCTTCTATTCTTAGTTCAATTACGACCAACCCCGCTACAGTAGGGGATTCCCCTTCAGTGAACCCTTTTTGTAATCTACTTTGCTGATTTTTAATGGAGCTTCTGTTACGAGATACATGTAATTTTTCTATAGTTTTTCCAATAGCACTAGTTATAGTTATACGTCTATATGAATTTGGATCTTCTTTTGGTTTTCCTCTGTTTTTAAACAGAGGGCATCCTATCCCAATTTTTAAATTATTTGGGACAGCAACAAATTTAAAAATCAAGTTTATCAATTTTGTCAGTATATTTATAACTGTATGTCCCCCATATTTCAAGTGTTCTATGGTGAATTTATCAACATCTGGACCTTTTCCATTTTTAAAAGATAAAATACATTTGTTCAATTCGTACTCAGTCACTTCCTGAATTGGTTCTCTTGTACTTGAGAAAATGTCAGTCAATATTTCAATATCATTATTAACCAAATTAAAGAATTTACTATCGAATCTATCTTGCTCAGATGGTGAGGCCAAATCTTCAAAGTATTCAGCCCAAGCTCCCAGAATAGAGGCTGAATTATTATACAGTCTATTATTAACCTTTAAAATGGAAGTTGTGGATGACCTTGAGTTTCTCTGCTTATTTACATTTGATTTTTTTTACATTTTTTTTTTCTTCTATATCTAGTCATTGTTCAATGATTCATTATGATATTGAATGGAAACTGAACTTCTCCTGTTTTATCATTTCGATTTTTAGGAAATGAATATAACACGAAAATACAATGTGGTGTAACATACCCCTTCCGAAATGGCTGTTCCTGTTGCCCTTTCATTGACATTCGAAAACACCATCTCTCCAGCTTGGACACGGACATGTACCTCAAAATAAAAAAATGTATGTCGTTCATTATCAATAGAAAATAGTTGGTAATATTCATGAAAAGTTTACGCAGACAATTTGTCAATGTAGGTGGCACCTGTCATATTTTTTTATTCTATTTTGATAAACATAGGTTGAATAACCGACATATCCAAGCATGCAAGTATGTCTAAATTCTTTGGCTATGTATAAATATTAGTAAAATAAGTTACATTTCTCTTCAGAGATGAGTTACCTCATAAAACTGGAAATTAGTCTGTCCTATAAGTTTCATACAACTCAAAGAAATGTTTGGAGTTTTTTACATTCAGGGACGAAGGTAAAAGGCACAAAATCATAGTAATAGCCTACTCTGTCAGAAGAGCTAAAAAGGCTCAGTTTAGAGTATCTTGATTTTATAACATGCATTGTCTCAATAGTTTGCATTTCCATGGAATGAAGTATTACAAAGTATATAGTGTCAATCCAAAGACAATTGCTCGATTTGACAAATGCATGATACTTTCTCAGAAATTTGTTTTAAGTGAAACAAGTAATACTTAAAAATTTATCTTATTTGACATTGCACTTTATGTAATACTAACTACTAGTTATACAAATATTCTATACAATAAAATAATAGCTTGTTACCTTGGTGGATTGAACTGTAGTTTGGGTTTGACTGGAGCTTTCGATATAAAGATTAGATCTGGGAACATTTTCAGAACTCTGTGACAATAAAAATAATTTTTAAACAAAAGTTAATAACCACTACTGGATGACCACTACTACCTTATTTTCAATTAAAACATCACTCTACTTAAATCTATGAATTATTATAGAAAATTATCCTTCATGTCATAAATTTTATGTGGTGAGATCAAAGCTTTAACCCCACATAGAATTTACTTGACATATATATCGAAATCTAACATGACGTCCTTTATACGCTTTGAGTACCCACCCGTGGTAAAATATGAATATATTGTTCGGGCAATGAACTTCCCAAGGTCATAGAACGATGACGTAGGAATATAAGCACTTACGGGAAAATACACGCTTGTGAAACCAACAATCACAAGGAAACATAAACAAACCATGCTTTAATGTCTTATAAGCCCCTTTTATATACATATATGAAATGCAAGTAAAGTTATCATTTAAAATCATTAAAACCTATCTAAATACGTTATTGTAATAGTTAAAGCATGCCACTAGTTCCGTTTGCTCTGTTCTTCAACGTCTTAATAGTGCGTTTATTTATGGGAACGGCAATTTTTTCCTTCACCGAGAGCACTTTTATCAAAAAGAATTGCCACATTCGTCCTATTAGAATAGAAATAGTTCATGGGTGTTTGCATTTATACTTTTTTTACCACGGGTTTGCCCTTTATGCTGATATTTCACTCTCGTGGTAAAATATTCGGCATAAAGAGCCAACCTGTGGTAAAAATAGTATAAATTCAATCCCCCATGAATTATTTCTTCAATAACAAAACAGTACGACACTGACCTGTTAAAGTGCAAATAATATTTTTATCACTCAATAACTATAACTTTAGTACCCAGGAGAAAAGCAAAAAGGAAAAGTTTCATAGGATATAGGTGGATGGAAGGACTGAAAGATGGTAACCAGTGTACAATATAATTACAAATTTTCTATATAGAATACATATAATATGAATAAATCTGTTACTTACATCAGATGTTTTATGTTGTAGATCTGACCATTCACCAGTGAATGTGTGTATAGTAGTACATGTCTCACAATAATATATTTTTTCCTGATCTTTACTTAAATCAAATGATCCAGTCACACACTCTGGTTTTGTTTGGCCACATTCCCACTTCAACTCAAATCTTACATTGGACATCTTGAATCTTTTACTTATTAACTTGATTATTTCCTCTGTCACAAAGTCTGCAATGTATTTGAACAAACCTCTTTCAACTTGCTTCCCAAACTGCCAAACCTGAATTTGAATAACATTTGGACCTTTCATAATAAGTAATTTTCTCAATTTTGTCGCTTTCTCTAACTCAAAGACAGCTGAGCCTCTGAAAAGAGCAATTCGTCTTTTCTGTTCCTTAGTGACAACTTCTGCAACGTTATATTTCCTGCACAATGACGCAATTAAATGATTCATTAAATGAGGTGGAAGAAACTTAAACATATAACATAACCAGGTAGACTTAGTACATATGTTTTCTGTCACATTAAACATTTCATATATATCACACTCGGGTTCTGATTTAATCATACAGGGTAGATAATAGAGAGGTTTGTCATCACCAGCATCTCTTTGAGTTTCCGATGTGTTAGGACGTATAATGATATCAAATTTCTCCATAACATTCAGGATATGATCCTTGTGTTTGGAAAAAATGTTTTCACCTTTTTTAAATATGTCGTTTATTACCTCGCTATATAATTTGCCTCTACTATACAATTCATTCCATTTGTTTTTATTTCTTATACTAATAGCTCTAAATTTCCTTGCTGTTACAATACATTTAAAAGCATCAGACAACCACTGTGTGTCTAAAATTATATAAGAGGAAAGATCTTTGAAATAAACTAAAGATCTGATCTCATGGTGAAATTCAAGGAACAATCTGAGTTCCTCATCATTTAGTGGATTAGGTGTATCAGTAGATATTTGCTGAATTGCATGAAAAGAAATAATTGGTAACTCTTTTTTTTTCTCTTGAAGTCGTTTTTCCAGTTGAATAAATTTTAAGGGGTAAACTTTGTTCCATGTTGTCATTTTTCTGGCTAAATTTAGGATGTCTTCTCGTATTTGCTGGAATACACTGGGATCATCTTCTGTGTTGGAAATGAAGTATTCTTGCCTTATATGTCTTAGTTCATCTTCCGACATATTCTCCATAAACTTAAAAACGTTTTCTCGACATGTATCATCAATCTACAAAATAAAATATGCTTGTTTTTTAGTTTGGTCTTTACAAATTAATGAATGAGTAAATGAACATATATGAAAACATGAAGTAAATGCAAAATATGTTTTAACATGTATGATACTCATTTAACTATATCATATTAAATAAATTATTGTAAGAACACAATTTTTGTAAAGTGTGATAAAGGATTTGCATTTCCTTAAAACACTTAAAACTGATAAAGTTATTTCATTACATATTGTGAAAATGTTGATCTGATTACACTACACACTCAGTAAAACATGATGGCCCTGAACAAAAACAAATGAACAGTAAAAGTGTGCTTGCAACCTATAAACATTTTTAGATTTTCAATACCTCTTCTACATCAGAGGTCAAAGTATCTTTCCAAGTGCCAACAATAACTACAGGTGGATCAAGATCATCTGATGTCTGGCTGTCAGCAGAATTACTTGTGTCCTCTTCCAGTCTACTGTAGCAGTGGATTGAGTCCATCCATAACTGGAATAAATCTACAAATAAATAGAATTTATTTAAGTCACATGAAAAATTTTTAAATATGCAAGTTATTTTTAATTGAACAAGAGACTTATAAGAGCCGGATATTGCTCACCTGTAATTTCAGTTTCATGCATTTGACTTATTTGTAGATCATACTTTGCTGAACAATTTTATGATTTACAATTTCTTTCTTTCTTTCGATAATAATATTTAAGAAAATACACAATCCAAAACTGTAAAATTTTAAAAAAAATAACCATTTCTTTAGAGTTACACAACACTGAGTTGTCCTATTGGTCTGAAGATTACTTGACATGTAGATCTTAATCTGTTTAACACTTTCACGTATATCGATTTTGCTCTTAAGGATGTCTGCTGGTCATGTTTTTGAATTCTTGTCATATTTTCGATTTTCTCAGGTTTTATCCATACAAATGTATTAAAATATTTTTTACACGAGACCTCACTTTTGTCTTCATAAATCTGTTCAATAGATAATTGATGACCATTTGAATTTTTGTCATGAAATCCTTGTTATTTTTTCTTTGTTTAAAGGGTAAAAAACAATTCCAATGTTAACAAATAGTAAAGTCTGAAGAAAACCCTTTTCCCGCCATTTTCTAAATGTCTCGTATTTTGAAAACTACACACGAGACTATCGATTTTATTACTTCATTTTTTTTAAATATCAAAGTTGTTTTCATTTTAAGCAATCACATGAAATCCTTGTTATTTTAAATTAGAGCAGCAGACATCCTTAATGCTCTAGTTTTGAGATAAAAGTCAAAAACTTCATTTGACCCCTATGTTCAATTTTTAGAAACTGCTGCATTAATTTTGAATGGTTAAAACCCGGAATACAATCTATAAACTATATATCTTAAGAAACATTTAATTAAAGTTTTGAAGTGTTTGGTCAAGTAGTTTCCGAGAAGATTTTTGAGAAAGTAATTAGACTTTCAAAAAAACTACAAAAAAATTTTGTATGGGCAATTACTCCTTAAGAGGTCAATTGACTATTTTGATCATGTTGACTTATTTGTCGATTTCACTTAGCTGAACATTTATTGCCATTTATACTTTCTATATATTATGATTTTAAAGAAAGTGACAAAAAACAGTTTTTAATAAAGATTTGTAAGGATTTCGTAGAACCCAGTGTGTTGCTTCCTTTATGATTCTAATAAATGTTTAAGAACTTTAACTGCAGACTGTATGTAATTGATGTTAACTGGATGAAAAACTAAGTCCATAAATAAGTAAAATACGGAAAAACTGGAAATTTTGTTTTTACAGAAACAAATTTTTTTTAAGGGTTTCGCAGAACCCAGTGTCTCACCTACTTAAGCTGTAATCGCAGGCTCAACGAAAATGGATAAAAATATTCCTTTTTAAATGTTTCAAATATTTGTATGTAATGTTAAATGGAAGAAGTCCATTTACAAGTAAAATATGGATAAATATGTACAAAATTTTAACAAAATTTCCATGTAGATACTAGCTTTTGATCATAAACAAGCTTCTGTCCAAGTTTGGAACAAATCTAGGTTAGTTTAAGAAAGTGAATAAAATTTTAAAAATTTAAACCACAGAGTGAATGTAATGTTTCCTGGAGGAAAAAGTAAGTCCATTTATAAGTAAAATATGGAAAACAGGATGTTTTTTTTTACAAAATTTACTTCTGGATACTATCTAATGATCATAAACAAGCTTCTGTCCAAGTCTGGTAGAAATCCAGTATAGTTTAAGAAAGTTATTAAAATTTCAAAAAATTTAACCACAGAGTGAATATTGGTGATTTTCAAGTACAAGCAAAATGATAAACAAATTGTATAAAATTGTCTTCAACATTTTAAATGACACTAACTCCTTAAGGGGTCAATTGACAATTTTGGTCTTATAAACTGTTTCGTAGATCTTACTTTGTTGAACATTTTACCTTTATCTTCAATAATATTCAAGATAATAACCAAAAACTGCAAAATTTTTCTTAACTTTACAAATTTAGTGGCAGCAACCCAATAATTGGTTGTTTTGTTTGTCCGAAAATTTTATGGCTGATAAATGTTGACCTATGAACATGTTTACCTTGTCTGATTTGCTCTAAATGGTTTAGTTTTTGAGATATAATCCAAAAACTACATTTGACCCCTATGTTCCAATTTTAGCCATGGCAGCACTGATTGTTGGTTGATCAAATCTTCGGATACAATGTATGAACTAGATACCTTGAGGAACATTTGTTTAAAGTTAAAAGGTATTTGGCCAAGTAGTTTCAAAGGAAAAGATCCTTGAAACAGTTAATGTCTATGAAATGTTATTACCTTGTGCATTTTTGTCATCAGCTTCATTGAGTTTTGTTACAACAAGGTAAATTGCTCCTGAGGACAAAAAAGTTTGATGTGTGTGGTAAAATTCTTCATCTCCTGCAAAATCCCACAACAATAATGTGGCATACTCTTCTTGATCACGCAAATCAATATTAGATGTAAGCATAGTTTCAATATCCTTTTTTGCCTGTTCTAAAGACTGATTTTGTTGCTGAAAGGTTACTGAATGTTCAGCTTGAGATTCAGTGGTAACATCAGATTTCATTATTTTAGGTTGCTTGGTTACCGTCTCTGATTCCTTTGATTCATCAAAATTTGTTGATGTGTTTTCCTTAGCAACTTTATGTGCTCCTTCTACTGATGCTTCAATTTTTTTCTTTGTATTGTTTCAAAAGTCTTGCATGAATTTCAGTTTCTTCATTGGTTCCTATCATTAGAAAATTACAATAATATAGAATCAAAGCCTGAAAGGCTGTTAAAGCAATTGCTACCTAATTAATGTGTTTATGACTTTTATTTTCCATTCACATGTTTAGGAATAAAACATGAGAGGAGTCTTATCCAGTGTGAGAAGCAATGATGTTTTAACTGTATAATAATAGACTTATGTAGCAAAAAGTCATTTTTACAATGTTTAACATTTCCCAGGGTGACGACCTGTTTTCCCAGCTTCTGGGGAGGCTAATATATTTGTGGAAATGTATAACTTCTGAAAAAATCATAAAAGATTATTCCCTTGTTTACTTTATCTTTGACAATTGTAAATCAGCCATGCTTTCCTTCTGAGGCTGTGTGAGTACCTTCTTCCAGATGAAAACTTGTCTGCAATGATCAAAATTGTACAATTCCTTGGCATGTCTGTAATGCAGCCCAATAATCACGAATAACAATGATTTCTATTGGCTAATCATGCATGACTGTCTACCTGGAGAACAGTTCAAAATCAGACAATATTTTGATCGTGTACAAATTCACAAAAACTGGCAGAGCTTTTTAAAGAGTACATGGTGTAAGTCAGGAAAGCGTGTGCAGTATAATGCCCTATGAAAACAATTAAACTGATATGAGGTCAATGCTAGAGAGATCTGTTATTAAACAATTGATAATGGTCATGCATTCTGTAGGGTCATTATGACATTTGACATAGTCTACAGATCTTAATTTTAAAATGACTATAATGGCAGGGTTGGCAAAAACCCGGGTTTTATGAGTATTGCCCAGCCCAGTGGGAAATACTGGGAAAACCCGGGTTTTAATGGGTTTTTGTGGGTAATACTGGGCAATACTGGGTAATATAAAATACTTATCTGAATTTTATAGAGGATTCAGTGATAAACACAAATCTAATACATTTAATAAGATATTTATACCCTATTTTGTTTGTTTAGCATTTGTCTAGATTGGCAAACTGTAAATAGAAAGCAAAAAAACACTTTTTTTTCAATTAAATATACAATGTAACTCCTCTTCAGAATTAACAATAACCTGTAAGAAACATTACATTTAAATAATGTATATGTACTGTCACTAATTAATTTAAAATAAGTAATTATTCAGATTAGAACACAGATTTGTTTATGTAACAATAATCAGCCCTTTCAATTCTATAAGTGTTAATGGCATGACCCCTTAGGATGTTTATTTAGCAATATGAATGTATAAAAATTAAAATCAACAATTCACCTAAACACTGCAATAAAATGCATTTATAAGTTAGGATTATAGAAACAATGTCTGGTAATTAAAAAGGTATCTTTAAATGTGCAAATCTTGAATTCTTCCTACATATAGAATTAATAGAGAAGAGAATGAAATTGATTTTTTTTCTTCTAGAAATGACTGTCAATGGTTATCTGTATAAAAAGTATATATTTAGTTGTTTTACTATGAAACTACACCAAGTCTTTACTATTTTGTGTTAAAATAAGCATAAAAAATCATATTGCCCAGTAATGCCCAGTATTACCCATTCCTGGGAGTATTGCCCAGCCCGGGAAAACACCCGGGAATTCCCGGGCGATTAATACTTTGCCAACCCTGTATAATGGGCGTATTGATTTTACAATAATTTTATGAATAAACAAATAAATGAACAAGAGTAACTTGACCTCTTTCAAATAAGAAACATGAATTAAATGACATTAAACCGTATATTAAATGTATAATTCAGTCAAATTTTCAATATCAAATCAACAACTGACATGTTCAATATTTTGATGGAACGTCTCAAAACGGAAATCGCAGGTATTAAAAATGCACTTTCTCACTCCGCCTTCTACGTTCTTTTATAAGCCAAAAGGTTGTCCTCTTAAATACAAAAATTCCTCCACAAGAACATATGTTGAAACTTTACAAACCCACTGTTGTTTTCCAACTGTTTCAATTCATGTATTTTATTAGAAAACATACAGAGGATTTTTTTAATAGCAGACAAAATGCTAAACAACTTTGGTTTGATCAATCTTGGTCACATGATCATTCTGGGTCACATAGATGGCTATAAGCAATAGCATGAAAGCAATTGCTTTAAACAATGGGAAAATGTTAGCTAAGATCCCACCATATCATAAGCAATAAACAGTTACAAGAAAAATGTTGGCATCCAATTTTTTGCCAACAATTAGTTCAAAAAAAATACACAAGAGTTATCCAAATTGATAAGAGTGTTTTCTTTATGTTGAGTTGGTTGCAACATTAATAAACAGTTGTGTGGGCATAGTTTCCAACCTGATGACCTATTATGAATATTAACGACCTTGGATCATAGAATAAACTCATCATAGATACCAGGAATAAAAATTTATATTAACACCAACGCATGTTTCGCCTCCAAAAGACTCATCAGTGACGCTCGAATCAAAAAATGTTTGTAGAAATGAAACCTTGCATTGGATCTGGTAAGACCAAGTCTTACCAAACTGCACATTGACTGATAGTTCCAAAACAAATCAAACATAATAACATTGCTAAAACAAGAGTGCACACCCTGAAATATCTCACCTTCTTTACTAAACATTGATTTAATGTTGATAGGCCTTAAACATGTTAAATATGAAGCTTCACTACAAGCAACACATAAACTTAACATGATCCAAGAAAATGAGGTTAAGATTAGATAAACCAAACCAGAAATACATGTACACATTACAATCATTCAATTAACCAAACATAGTTGACCTATTGATTATAGTTTCTAAGAAACAGTCTCAACCAAGAAAACATTGACCAATGAACCATAAAAATGAGGTTAAGGTCAGATAAACCATAAAAGCAACAGTAGTATACCGCTGTTCCATAGTCATTAATCAATTGAGAGAAAACAAATCTGGGTTACAAACTAAAACTGAGAGAAACACATCAAATATAAGAGGAAAACAAAGAAACAACAGAAACACTAAAGTGCAACAAAAAACCAAACGACAATGCAACACACACAGACAGGCACTATAAGAAAACAATTGCTATGCCAGACAGACATGTACACCTTACAATCAATCTGCATTAAATATAGTTGAACTATTTATTATAGTATCTATGAAATAAACTTAACCATAAAAAACAGCTGCGCAACGAGTGCTTGATATGCACGTCGTCTTGTGTGTGAAGTTTTATGCAATAATCATAAATAGTTTCTGAGATACTGCGCGACATGTGAAAACCCCCCTTTTTTTACAAAAAACTCTAAAATAAAATTTTAAATCTACACCATAAAGTATTCAGATCTTTAGATTAACATAACTAGTAGTGTGTAAAATTTTATGCAATAATCATAAATCGTTTTTGAGATATGGCGCGACATGTGACGCCCCCCTTTTTTTACAAAAAACTCAATACCCCTTAAATATAATTTTGAATCATCACCTAAAAGTATACAGATCTTAAGATTAATATAACTAAAAAGTGTGTCAAGTTTTAACCAATAATCATAAATCATTTTTGAGATACGGCGAGACATGTGAAGCCCCCCCCCCTTTTTTTACAAAAAACTCAATACCTCTTAAATAAAATTTTGAATCATCACCTAAAAGTATACAGATCTTAAGATTAATATAACTAAGAAGTGTGTCAAGTTTTAAGCAATAATCATAAATCATTTTTGAAATAGGAAGCGACATGTGACCCCCCCCTTTTTTTTTTACAAAAAACTCAATACCTCTTAAATAAAATTTTTATCATCACCAAAAAGTATACAGATTTTTAGATTAATATAACTAAGAAGTGTGTAAAGTTTAAAGCAATAATCATAAATGGTTTTTGAACTACCGTGCGACATGTGAAAAAAAACACACCCCTGTTTTAGTTATAAAGTCCTCCTGTTACTCAAAAAGATAGAATCTTATTATAACCAAAAAGTATACAGATCGTTTGAATATCATAAGAAACAGCTATGTTAATTTTCATGAAATTTGGATAAGTGGTTATCAAGTTACGGTGCGATATGTGGATGCCGGACAGACAGAGGGACAGACGGTCAAGGGCAAATAAAACCTGTGAGACTGACATGTACATCATAAAATACCAGTTGGACATTTACACCTTATAACAAATATAGTAGACCTATTGCTTATAGTATCTGATATATGGACTTGATCACGAAAAATTAACCTTGCTCACTGATTCTACTATGACGTGCTTCTTTCGCTTTGTGAATAAACCCATGTTCTAAATCCAATAAAATTTGTTTGCACATGCATATATATTGACTGCTGCAGAATAATGAATTTTATCAAATTGACATGCATTAATATATTTCATTAAATAAAAACACTTCCAAACTCTTAAATGGTGCACATATTGTTACTAATTCACTAATCATGACTGTAATGAGTTGCAATTCGAAATTGACATATTTGACCTAGATACAACAACCGTTCATGCTGGCTGTTCATACTCCTCCCTCTGAAAATCACGTTGCCAGTTGTTTGCTTGTTTACAAACAAAAACAAGAGGCTCTCAAGAGCCTGAATCGCTCACCTTCAATTTTTTTGTTTAAATCATTCATCAATGATTATTTTTGCTTTTCAGTGTGTGCTAAAATATGCCATTCAAACATTCTTTGTATCTGTCATATTTTCTTCACAGGCAAAAATAATGCATTTTACCCCTAGCAACATTGGCTATTTTTCTTGAAGTAAAAGGAAATGAAAGAACATTTAAAATTAATAATAATTAGAGTTATCTCTCTTTGCATATTTTAAGTCAGTGTGTAGAAACCAAAAAAATAACTAAATCTATATAAATTAAGTTAATTATCTCCCTTCAAATATTTCAGACCAAGAATATCTTCCTTTATGCACATTCTCTGGTCATGTACTGGATCTATGTAAAGTTTAATTAATATTGGTACAGTCATTTAGGAGGAGTTGTGCTTATCTCCCTTGAAAAAAATCTTACCAGAAATATCTTCCTTCATGCACATCTACAGGTTGTGTACAAAAACTGTGTAAAGTTTCATCAATATTGATTAATCTGTTTAGGAGTAGTTGCGCTTACAGACTTGTTGCCATTTATAGCTATATTTAACTAAGTAAAATCAATTATCTCCCTTAAAATAATTCCGACCAGAAATATTTTCCTTCATGCACATCCTCAGGTTGTGTACTACAACTGTGTGAAGTTTCATTAATATTGGTCCATCCATTAAGGAGGAGTTGCGTTTACGAGACATATGGACAGACAGACGGACGGACAGGGTGATTCCTATATACTTCCCCAAAACTTTGTTTTTTGGGGGGTATAAAAAACACAAATTAATACAAGTTACCCTAAGGATTGTTAAGTTTTAAGTTAAAGTGAAATTGGTTCAGTAGTTTAAGAGAAAAAGATTTTTTTAAGTTAGCAAACAATGAAAAATTGTGTAAAATTATCATTAAAGGGCAATAACTCCTTAAGGCATCAACTGGCATTTTTAGTCATAAAACTTATTTGTAGATCTTACTTTGATAAACATTTTTGTTGTTTACAGTTTATCTCTATCTATAATAATATTCAAGATAATAACCAAAAACTGCAAAATTTGCTTAAAATTACCAATTAAGTGGCAACAACTCCACAATGAGTATCGATTTGTCTTAAAATTTCAGGGCTGATAGATCTTGACCTAATAAACACTTAAACTCCTCAAGATATTTGTTCTAAATGCTTTAGTTTTTGAAATACAAGCCAAAAACTGCATTTTAACCTATGTTCTATTTTTAGCCATGGCGGCCATGTTTTTTACAAAACACAAACTTTATACAAGATACCCTTAGAATCATTTAGCATAAGTTTACCTGCAATTGGTTCAGTACTTTCAGAGAAGAAGATTTTTGAAAGTTAACAAATATGATGAACAAATTGTGTAAAATTGTCTTTAAAGGCCAATAACTCCTTAAGGGGTCAATTTACAATTTTGGTCATTATATCTCATTTGTAGATCTTACTTTGCTGAACATTTTTGCTGATTACAGTTTATCTTAATCTATAATAATATTCAAGAAAATAACCAAAAACTGCAAAATTTGCTTAAAATTACCAATTAACTGGCAGCAACCCAACAATGGGTTTTTTGATTCCTCTGAAAATTTCAGGGCTGATAGATC
The DNA here is from genome assembly GCF_965363235.1 of Mytilus galloprovincialis. Taxonomy (NCBI): domain Eukaryota; kingdom Metazoa; phylum Mollusca; class Bivalvia; order Mytilida; family Mytilidae; genus Mytilus; species Mytilus galloprovincialis. Next base: position 53,661,333 of record NC_134849.1, read on the forward strand.
TTGACCTAATGAACAAGTCAGATTTGCTCTAAATGCTTTAGTTTTTGAGATAAGGGCAAAAACTGCATTTTACCCCTATGAACTATTTTTAGCCATGGTGGCCATGTTTTTTGATAAAATGGAAAATAAAACACAAACTTTATTCTAGATACCCTAAGGATCATTCAGCTTAAGTTTGGTTGAGTAGTTTTAGAGGAGAAGATTTTTTAAAGTTAGCAAATATGATGAACAAATTGTGAAAAATTGTCATTAAAGGACAATAACCCCTTAAGGGGTCAATTGACAATTTTGGTCATATTAACTTATTTGTAGATCTTACTTTGCTGATCATTTTTGCTGTTTACAGTTTATCTTTATCTATAATAATATTCAAGATAATGACCAAAAACTGCAAAATTTCCTTAAAATTACCAATTAAGTGGCAGCAACCCAACAATGGGTTGTTTGATTCATCTGAAAATTTCAGGGCTGATAGATCTTGACCTAATGAACATTTTTACCCCTGTCAGATTTGCTCTAAATGCTTTCGTTTTTGAGATATAAGCCAAAAACTGCATTTGACCCCTATGTTCTATTTTTAGCAATGGCGACCATGTTTGTTGATAGATCAAAACTTCGGATACAATTTATAAACTAGATACCCTAAGGAACATTCAGTTAAAGTTTGGAAGTATTTGGCCTAGTAGTTTCAGAGGAGAAGATTCTTGAAATAGTTTACGACGACAGACGACGGACGACGACGGACGCCAAGTGATGGCATAAGCTCACTTGGCCCTTCGAGCCAGGTGAGCTAAAAAGGAGGTTCATGGAAGAGACTACACAAACGATTTACACTTATACACATCGGATAGAAATTACCTTAATTGTCCTAATCAGAATCGGAATAATTGATACAAGCTATACTTTATTGTAGTTTCAGGGATGATTCCAGGTGTTTTCAAATTGGTCCCTTGAACATCAAATTGGGAATTTTTATTCTAATTGGGAATTTTTTAAGCATAAAATCTAAGACGAAATAACATTATTTTCCTGTAAAAACGGAAAGTGTATATTATTAAGTTTAATCTGTACACTGATGTTCAGGTAAGTTGTAACATTTTGAATAATTCTGGATGGGCTACTGTTATTAGATCATACATGAATATCATTGAACATGATGCACTAGTCTATCATCTTAGCTATAGTTACCTAGGGCTATTACAAAAACATATATTTCAGCTAACATAAACCACTGAAAAAAATCATTCATCAGGTATTTTTTCAACAGCAGGTCATCTCTATAAATTTATCTTGATTCAAATGGATTTCAAATTGAACTGGTCAATTGTCGAATTCAGAAAAGCAATTACAAAAGTTCATATACTTAATTGATAAGATATTTAAAGCATTGAACCAGTGTTCTTTAAAATTATTTGGATCATCTTCAAAACTTTTGAAATAGTTCCATAATGATGACATCGTATTTCAAGAATGGTCTATCATCAACATTATTTTAAAAAAACGCTCAAACTTTTGTCTTTTGAGGAAATAATTTCTTTTACAAAACAAGTTTTCATCATATTATATAACAGGCTCCGCTGGGCGATCTCCTTTTACGAGATCGGTGCCTATTAAACTTTATCCATCAATGTTATATCAAAATTTGAATTTGCTCTCTGCCGAGGTCTGCTTTGACACCCATTTTTATCAACCTGCTGGGCGATCTGCTTTTACAAGATCGAATACTCCCATAACATATTAATCAATTGTATTCGGCTGCCAAAATTGTTTGCCACATGTTGACATAATTAAATCGTTGTTAATAAAACGCGATCGTAAACAGCATTCTTATCTGGATTTTAAAACGTTTTGACAACAAACTATGAACAATTATAGTTGCCTTAATCGGTGACAGAAATTTTTCTGGAAATATCGATTTTTATTTTTATTTTTCTGAATTGGGAATTCATTTTCATGTACATTTTGTGTGCGGCCGCTGGCCGATTTAAGGGCCGCTCAGCGGCCCTAAACTATATAGTGGAATCATCCCTGAGTTTTAACATGGGTAGGCATTATATTTGTGTTATTTTAGCCCTCAATAATACTCGGGCAAAAATAATCACGAATATAATGCCTACCCATGTTAAAACTACAATAAAGTATAGCTTGCATCAATTATTTCTTAATTCATGAAAACTGTCCGATGTGCTCAGGACCTTGCAAGGTACGCACATACTAAATTTAGTTATCCTATTAGGGGTACTTATAATAAGAAAGAAATTAACATTACCAAAATTCTTTTTTTTTCACGTAGTCAATGAACCATGAACATGGACATAATTATGACAGACAGAAACTTCGTGACATAAGGTATCTATATACAAATTATGAAGCATCCACGTCTCCTAGCTACTAAAATATAAAGCTTTAAAAAATTACCTAATGCTGCCACCACCGTAAAAACCAGATCACTATCCCTATGTTGAGCTTTATGTGACATTAAAAATTATGTTAACTAGGAAAACATTCAACTTATACATCATACCATCTAATTTATTCCATATGCCATCATCGGACATTGCTTTGCATTTTATTGTGTGGATTTCTATGCCATTTGTACTGGTAACTTCTGTATTCTTTTCCGAGAACAATCTTTTAATCAATGATGTCTTTCCAGCACCTTTCTTCCCAACTATAACTAATCGTATGTCTCTCTTTTTCTCAGATCCCGACTCCAGTAATTTGAGGTACAAGGGAATCAACTTTTTGTCAGCCATTAATTTGATTTCAGTTGGAACTATATCATCTACAAAGAAGAACATCAAAAATTTATTGTTATAAATGAAGTTTTAAAACTAGTTGTTTGTGTGCCTGTTTTAATTGAATGTAAACATTTAATATTCAGTTTAAAGATTAATAATTACATATAAAACCAGATGCTCCACAGGGCACAGCTTTATACGACCGCAGAGGTTGAACCCTGAACGGTTGGGGCAAGTATGGACACAACATTCAAGCTGGATTCAGCTCTAAATTTGGATTGTGATTAAATAGTTGACACAGCATAGGTTTCTGACAAAGAATGAATGTGGTCTAATGAACTTAACATTTTTTTTTGCCTTTGAGAATTTCACTATGCTGTTGAATATTAATCCTCTCAAAAAAATGTTTGAAGAAATTTTCTTTTTATCTATGAAATCTGAAATGAGAAAAATTGACCCCCCCCCAAATTTTTTTCACATCCCCCTTTCCCTTATTCCAAAACTGATCTCTATTCAAATTTCTAATGGAGTTTTCAACAATAACTACTCATTTAAATACATCATAAAATATTAAAATGTAAAAAAAGTGCTTGTTATGACTAAATGTAAAGATTGTTTGAATTTATCAGTTGGTAGTAAAAGTGAATATACATTGTATATTGTATAAAACAATGATTTAAGTTGATTCAACTTCTATTCTGGACAAAGAAAGATAACTCCAATTGAAAATTTCTTGCTATTGAACAATATTGTGCAATTATATATTTCTTGCTATTGCGCAATACTGTGCAATTGAAAATACTTGCTATTGCACAATACTGTGCAATTGAAGATTTCTTGCTATTGCGCAATACTGTGCAATCGAAAATTTCTTGCTATTGCACATTACTGTGCAATTGAAGATTTCTTGCTATTGCTGAATACTGTGCAATTGAAAATTTCTTGCTATTGCACAATACTTAATATAATAATTTTGGATCCTGATTTGGACCAACTTGAAAACAACGCCCATAATCAAAAATCTAAGTACATGTTTAGATTCAGCATATCAAAGAAGCCCAAGAATTCAATTTTTGTTAAAATCAAACTTAGTTTAATTTTGGACCCTTTGGACCTTAATGTAGACCAATTTGAAAACGGGACCAAAAATTAAGAATCTACATACACAGTTAGATTTGGCATATCAAAGAACCCCAATTATTCAATTTTTGATGAAATCAAACAAAGTTTAATTTTGGTCCCCGATTTGGACCAACTTGAAAACTGGGCCAATAATCAAAAATCTAAGTACATTTTTAGATTCAGCATATCAAAGAACCACAAGGATTCAATTTTTGTTAAAATCAAACTTAGTTTAAATTTGGACCCTTTGGACCTTAATGTAGACCAATTTGAAAATGGGACCAAAAATTAAGAATCTACATACACAGTTAGATTTGGCATATCAGAGAACCCCATTTATTCAATTTTTGATGAAATCAAACAAACTTTAATTTTGGACCCCGATTTGGACCAACTTGAAAACTGGGCCAATAATCAAAAATCTAAGTACATTTTTAAATTCAGCATATCAAAGAACCCCAAGGATTCAATTTTTGTTAAAATCAAACTAAGTTTAATTTTGGACCCTTTGGACCTTAATGTAGACCAATTAGAAAACGGGACCAAAAATTAAGAATCTACATACACAGTTAGATTCGACATATCAAAGAACCCCAATTATTCAATTTTTGATGAAATCAAACAAAGTTAATTTTGGACCCTTTGCGCCCCTTATTCCTAAACAGTTGGGACCAAAACTCCCAAAATCAATCCCAACCTTCCTTTTATGGTCATAAACCTTGTGTTTAAATTTCATAGATTTCTATTTACTTATACTAAAGTTATGGTGCGAAAACCAAGAAAAATGCTTATTTGGGCCCCTTTTTGGCCCTAATTCCTAAACTGTTGGAACCAAATCTCCCGAAATCAATCCCAACCTTCCTTTTGTGGTCATAAACCTTGTGTCAAAATTTCATAGATTTCTATTTACTTAAACTAAAGTTATAGTGCGAAAACCAAGAAAATGCTTATTTGGGCCCTTTTTGGCCCCTAATTCCTAAACTGTTGGGACCAAAACTCCCAAAATCAATCCCTACCTTCCTTTTGTGGTCATAAACCTTGTGTTTAAATTTCATAGATTTCTATTGACTTAAACTAAAGTTAGAGTGCGAAAACTAAAAGTATTCGGACGCCGACGACGAGGTTGCAGACGACGACGCCACGTGATACCAATATTAATATATGACCAAAAAATTTTCAATTTTTGCGGTCGTATAAAAAGAAGATGTGGTATGATTGCCAATGAGACAACTGACTTCACAGGAGACCAAATAATGCAGAAATTAACAACTATATGTCACTGTATAGCCTTTAACAATGAGCAAAGCCCATACCGCATAGTCCATTATAAAAGGCTCCGAAATGAAAAATGTAAAAAAATCCAAACTAGAAAAATAATGGCCTGATTAATGTGCAAAAAAATGAACGAAAAACAAATATGTAACACAGCAACAAACAACAACCACTGAATTACAGGCTTCTGACTTGGGACAGGCACATGCATACATACAGAATGTGGCAGGGTTAAACATTTTAGTGGGATCCCAACCCATGTATATTTTATCAGAATCTGTAATTCTTATAATTGACTGACAACACTAATGAGGCATTCCAAAATTATATTTTATTTCTAAATAAAATTCAACATTCATGACGTTGCATGCTTCCCATGAGAACATCACAATGTACCAATGAAACCATGACTTCAAATGAGACTCAGTGCTAGTTTTCTCAATTGAATTGTTACATATTTGTCATGTCAGGGCCATTTGTAGCCGGCTATACAGTATGTTTTTTTCTCTCATAGTTGAAGGCTGTATGGTTGCCTATAATTGCTTACATCCACTCCATTTGAACACTGGTGGATAGTTGTCTCATTGACAATCAAACCCCATCTCCTTAGACGAAAACTGCAAAACAGACATGTTCACCTCAGTGACCTGACAATCATTATATACATGAAATATAGTTACTGTTTAATAGTACCCGAGATACTGACTTGACAAGGAAAAACTCTACCTTAATCACTGATCTATGACATGATTGATTTTTAACCGGATTTTTGTGACAAAAATGTCGGTTATTGATTTGGGGATGTACGGCGGGCGGCAACCAAATGTTGTCCGTGCATAAACTCATGAACCGTTTAACCAAAGCTTTTAAAATTTTAATATGTTGTTACTGACAACAAAATGGAGGTCAAGTTCAATAATGACCATTTTGACTTTTACGGTTATGGAGTTATGGTTCTTGAAAGATTAAAAAATGGCGTTTCCAGTCCTGTCTGTGCATTAACTCATGAACCGTTCAACCAAAGCTTTTAAAATTTCAATATGTTGTTACTGACAACAAAATGGAGGTCAAGTTCAATAATGACCATTTTGACTTTTACGGTTATGGAGTTATGGTTCTTGAAAGATTGAAAAATGGTGTTTCCAGTCCTGTCCGTGCAATAACTCATGAACCGTTCAACCAAAGCTTTTAAAATTTTAATATGTTGTTACTGACAACAAAACGGAGGTCAAGTTTAATAATGTAAATTTTGACTTTTACGGTTCAGGAGTTATGTTTCTTGAAAGATTGAAAAATTGTGTTACCAGTCATGTTGTTGCATTTACTCATGAACCATTCAATCAAAGATTTTCAAATTTTAATATGTTGTTACTGATGACAAAATGGAGTTCAAGTTTGATATTGATGATTTTCACTTTAACCGTGCATCATTTATGGTTCTTGTAATATTGAAAAATGCCAGGACACGGATAAATATTAATAAATCCGGTTTGCTGTCGCTCTGACAGCCTCTTGTATCCTTCATTCTATGACTTTTGTCGCAGTTGAGACAAAAAGTCATGGTTTTTAACAACTATCATGTTAGGTTGTTGTTTTAACAATGGATATCTTTTCTTGTTGAAATAATTCTAGCAAGGTTAAATAGAAATGTACTAAAGAAGACCATATGGTTGATGGTACTTGCAATGTCGTGTATTTCATTTATTGGAAAACTGCTAACGCTAACGCCTAGAGTGGGAGCATAAATGGGTTAAAACTAATGAAATAAAGTCAATGAAAATTACCATTTATCCCTTGTCCAGCAGTCACACCTGAAGATTTCTCTGACATGACAGTCTAAAAAATGAGGAATATGCACTGTGAATATATGTGACTTTAAGAAATATAAAATTTCTAAAATATTAACCCCCAAAAAATAATTTATAATAAAAATGTTTCACATTATATTATATATATCGAACAAATTTTCATATTTTCCAGGAAAATGTGTGGCCCAGATCTAGAGTAATCGAGAAATATAGTTTAAAGTGAACAGGTTGTTTTTGAACTTGGAACATGCTTGATATTATTTTATTTCTAATATTTATCAGCACAGCTTTGTTTCATACATGTATAAGGCCTTACATTATCTTTTCTCAATATTTATAATGTTAATTCTGAATATTTCTTAAATTAAAGGCTAATTAATACCATACAAGAAGTTTAATGCATGATTTTTGTACATTGTTGTCTAATAATAAATTACTACATCATATACTATGCTAATTGTTTACGCATAAATTTATTAGTGTAGATTTTGAATAAAATGTATTCTTCTATATATTTATTCCTCTTACTAATTAAATCTTTCGCGTTTTTTTTATACATTCAATTTGGTACACTGGTATGCTGCAACAAGTCTCTTTTCCTTTCAACAAATATGTAAATTCTGATTTCCCCAAAGTTGACATATGTGCCTTACTTTTAATTGTTGTCTAGCATAAAAAAATTATACATAATAAAGAAAATATCTGATCGATGATAAATGGTACATCATAACTGTTGTTTTCAGAGGAGTTGCGATGACAAACTGTTGCAGTAGTATATTGAAGCAAATAAGTTCAAAGGGCTGTAACTGCTAGAAAAAAAATTGAATTGTAATTTCCTGTCGATATGCACAGCTACATAGTATGTCCTTATTATCTAAAAAGGTTTCATGAAGTTCTGTTGTGTGGTTTTAGAAGAGTTGCGATGATAAGAAACAGGTCTGACGGACGGACTGATGGACAAACAGACAGATGGACGGACGGATCAAAAACATTATACCCTCCGCAACTTGGTTGTGTGGGGTATAATAATTATGAACATATGAATCTCATAATCTTAAAAAAAAAACTTGCTCTGGTCTTGTTAAATATCCAATGAAATAGAAAACATCTGCCAATTTTTTGATTATTGAAAAAATCACATTACAATAAATTTCTGAATTGAAAAATGAGACAGCAAAGCTTAGTCGGCTAAGCGTGGAATCTAGCCCCTCAACTATCATGTCGTTTTAACAAATAATTGCATTTGAAACCTTTTGTTCAAGACTAAAAGAATATTTAATTGTTAAGATTTTTCTCCTGAAGTTTTTTGGTTTTGCGACATTTGTCTTCTTAGTTTTAGTTTTATATTTCATTATATTTTGTAACTTGTTTTTTACTTGATTTTTTCTATGTGTAAACATTTGTAATTAACCACCATATGTACCTGTAAGTATTCCATCACTTCTTTGTAATCTCTATAACGTCTTGCTGCTGCTAGATCATATGGAGTCTTACCCTGAAATACAGATAAATCTTTATATTGCTTTATTCTGTTAATGACAAACTAGAGGGTCCAAGGACCCTGTGTCGCTCACCTGATATTTTTATTTACAATTGTTGCATGATAAATGCAACTGTTGTACTGTCGTTTAGTTTCAGAGATATAATACTAAAAAGTGCATTTGAAACCTATGTTTAATTTCCGCCATGTGGGCAGGCAGGGTCATCATACACAGTGGTCCCTGGATATCCTAGTGGTGATTTAAACCAAGTTTGTTTAAATTCAACAGTTGTTTCAGGGGAGAATTTTTGTAAAATTTATCTAACAAGAAATGCAAAGTAATGAGAAAGTTGTGAAGTAGTTTTGTTGTTGTGCAACCCCCCCCCCCCCCCACACTTTGCCAAAAAAAACAAAAAGGTAATAAAAAATTATCATATAAGGGCAATCTATCCTATTAATGATTTCTGCAAAATTCAGTTGATTGTGCAAGGGTTGTATAGCCAGCTGAGGTCGTTAAAAACTCTCTTTCTTTTGTTGTTGCAGATAGATCTTGACCTGATAAGCAATTCTACCACATGTCAGATTTGCTCTAAATGCTTTGGTTTTTGAGTGATAAGCCAAAAACTGCATTTTACCCCTATGTTCTATTTTTAGCCATGGCGGCCATCTTGGTTGGTTGGCATGATCACCGGACACAATTTTTAAACTAGATACCCCAATGATGATTGTGGCCAAGTTTGGTTTAATTTGGTCCAGTAGTTTCAGAGGAGAAGATTTTTGTAAAAGATAACTAAGATTTACGAAAAATGGTTAAAAATTGACTATAAAGGGCAATAACTCCTAAAGGGGTCAACAGACCATTTTGGTCATGTTGACTTATTTGTAGATCTTACTTAGCTGAACATTTTTGCTGTTTACAGTTTATCTCTATCTATAATAATATTCAAGATAATAATCAAAAACAGCAAAATTTCCTTAAAATTACCAATTCAGGGGCAGCAACCTATCAACGAGTTGTCCGATTCATCTCAAAATTTCAGGGCAGATAGATCTTGACCTGATAAACAATTTTACTACATGTCAGATTTGCTCTAAATGCTTCGGTTTTTGAGTGATAAGCCAAAAACTGCATTTTACCCCTATGTTCTATTTTTAGCCATGGCGGCCATCTTGGTTGGTTGGCATGATCACCGGACACAATTTTTAAACTAGATACCCCAATGATGATTGTGGCCAAGTTTGGTTTAATTTGGTCCAGTAGTTTCAGAGGAGAAGATTTTTGTAAAAGATAATTAAGATTTACGAAAAATGGTTAAAAATTGACTATAAAGGGCAATAACTTCTAAAGGGGTCAACAGTCCATTTTGGTCATGTTGACTTATTTGTAGATCTTACTTTGTTGAACATTTTTGTTGTTCACAGTTTATCTCTATCTATAATAATATTCAAGATAATAACCAAAAACAGCAAAATTTTCTCAAAATTACCAATTCAGGGCCAGCAACCTATCAACGGGTTGTCCGATTCATCTGAAAATTTCAGGGCAGATAGATCTTGACCTGATAAACAATTTTACCCCATGTCAGATTTGCTCTAAATGCTTTGGTTTTTGAGTTATAAGCCAAAAACTGCATTTTACCCCTATGTTCTATTTTTAGCCATGGCGGCCATCTTGGTTGGTTGGGCGGGTCACCGGACACAATTTTTAAACTAGATACCCCAATGATGATTGTGGCCAAGTTTGGTTTAATTTGGTCCAGTAGTTTCAGAGGAGAAGATTTTTGTAAAAGTTAACGACGGACGACGACGGACGACGGACGACGGACGACAGACGACGGACGCCGGACGCCGGACGCCAAGTGATGAGAAAAGCTCACTTGGCCCTTCGGGCCAGGTGAGCTAAAAAGAACTTTTTAATGCATCTTACAATAAGAAGGACCAGTCACAGTTGAGTGATGTTCTATTTTACTTTCAAAGATGCAAACTAGATTATTTTCGTCCATTAAATATAACTTATGAGGCACCATTCAGATTATTATTCACATTACTTTTTGTTAAAGCATATGATTGAAAAAAATGGGGTAACAAGACCCGTTTTCTTGCTACATAAATATAGGTGAATTCCCAACATATTCTATTGTAAAAGTAACTTTATCTGAATTTTCTGCCCTTAAATTTGAGTTGCCTCCCCTTATGTGGCAAAGTGGGAATAAATTGACTCAAACAAAAGTATTCTTTTTTTTTGTAAAATACAACCATAAATCTGATAATAGTTATCAAAGGTACCAGGATTATAATTTAGTACGCCAGACACCCGTTTCGTCTACATAAGACTGATCAGTGACGCTCAGATCAAAATAGTTATAAAGCCAAATGCAAACAAGTACAAAGTTGAAGAGCATTGAGGAACCAAAATTCCAAAAAGTTGTGCCAAATAAGGCTAAGGTAATCTATTATTTAGAAAAATCCACACTTTGTAAACAAGAAATTTATAAAAATTACCATATAATTGATATTCATGTCAACACCTAAGTGCTGACTACTGGGCTGGTGATACCCTCGGGACAAAACGTCCACCAGCAGTGGCATCAACCCAGTGGTGTAAATAGTTATCAAAGGAACCAGGCTTATAATTCAATACGCCAGACGTGCATTTCGTCTAAATAAGAGTCATCAGTGACGCTCAGATCAAAATAGTTATAAACCCAAACAAGTACAAAGTTGAGGAGCATTGAAGACTTGGCATGTCATTTTCTATATTGAAATGAAAATTCTCACACATGAATTACCGACTACTCTCAAAATTTGCATGTTTTATTAAAGATTGTTTTCTGGTATTTCAAAATCCAAAATAGAGGAAGACACCATATCTACCCTAATAAAAGTTGCGGCTATGCAAGGGCTGTAAAGCCAGTCAAGGTCGTTAAACACTTCTATCATCATCTACCTTAATAGCACTAAGGATAGTTTTATAAAATACTAGAACACACCCGTGATATCGCGGGTCCGTGACTGATATATAACTATGCGTATGCCTTATTTTAGTATTGGTATTGTCATCTGATAAAGTCATGCCCATTATAACATGTATAAGGTGCACAGTTTTCTCTGCTTTCAAAATCTTTCTGTTTGAACCCGTCGACCTGGAACCTATCAATTATTGGTAATATTAATAATTTGGAAAACAAAAGGGCCTGGAATGGAGTATTTTTTACTCAACAGTATCCGTGACTGATATATAACTATGCATATGCCTTATTTTAGTATTGGTATTGTCATCTGATAAAGTCATGCCGAAGTTATAACATGTATAAGGTGCACAGTTTTCTCTGCTTTCAAAATCTTTCTGTTTGAACCCGTCGACCTGGAACCTATCAATTATTGGTAATATTAATAATTTGGAAAACAAAAGGGCCTGGAATGGAGTATTATTTACTCAATAGTATACAGCAAAATTCTAAATACACTGTTTGGTGGTGTGCCTGTCAGATGCGGAACGTACAGATAAGGTAATAGGTAACAGGTGAATATACTATTGGTATCGGTGTCGGACTCGATCCGGAACCTCTTAATTATTGGCAATATTAATTACGTGGAAAACAAATGGGCCTAGAGTGGTGTAATTTTTAATCAACACCATTGTACTATATTAGTTATATATAAAGTTGAATTCTTTGATTCATCGTTTTTACGTGATGACGGCTGACAAATTGGACCTCGTAATTTTAGTATTATAGATTACCTTACGTGTTTTAACAAATGGACTGATACCTCCTTGTTCTACTAGATATCTTGTGATCTGTGGATGTCCCCACTCAGCAGCCATGTGTAAAGCTGTGTTTCCTTCATACTTAATAATACATGTATATCCAAATAACATGTAAATATTATGGACAATACTTTGTTATCAATATCAATAATATACAGCATATTCTACAACTGACATTAAAACTTGTCTGATAAACTGGACAATGTTGTGTAATAAATATAAACAAATATACAGCACATGCATTAGTGGTCAAAACTGAATAAAATAATCAGTCACACTCATGTGTATATGGTACATAAACATTCCATCAGAACTGTCACGTTAAAATGATGGGTGTTTTTTAAGAAATGAAAATAAAATATTTATATCAATGGATTCAATACTCTCTGAGTAAAATGACATCCCACTTTATATAATCCTAACAAGTATTTGTTGATATAATTATTAAATCTGTTTGATAAACATGATTCAGAATAAATTTTTTAAAGTAACGTTTTTCAAGGAAATTTGTTGTATTTCCTGATAAAGTATGAGGAAACAAGTAAAACTAGATCTCACTTTATAGGATTCTTACAAATATTTACTGTCCATTAAACCTGTCTAATTAAAAATATGATTTGAATAGATTAAGGTATGTGATCAGACTTAAGAGATAACATACATCTGTGATATCCGTTTTACAACCACTGTCCAGTATCAATTGACATACCCCCAGTCGGTCGTACATGGCAGCCCACATTAATGCTGTAAATCCACCAGTCTGGAATATTAACCGTCACATTAATTAAAACTGTCTAATTAACAACTACGACAACAGGATTTAGTACAAACTCAATATAATTATTAATTTAAAGAAAAATACATGTTTTAAAGAAACATAAAAAGAGTTAACTTTGCTGATTCAGAACAATAAAATGATTAAAATGTGATCCCCTTTATGTATTTCTTACAAATATGTGCCCATTAAACCTGTCTACTAAACAACACAATTGTGTAAGTGAAATGTGATCAGATTGGGGAGATAACATACATTTGTGATATCTGTTTCACAACCGCTGTCCAGGAGTAATCGAGTAACTTCCAAGTGTCCTCTCCTGGCAGCCTCCATTAATGCTGTAAATCCACCAGTCTGGAATAATACAACTGACATACATACTTGTCTGATAAACTGAACAATGTAACAAAAATTTGTAAGGGTTTCATGGAACCCAGTGTATCGTCTTCTTTTGCTGTAATCACAGGATCAACAACTAGAGGCTCTAAAGAGCCTGTGTCGCTCACCTTGGTCTATGTGCATATTAAACAAAGGACACAAATGGATTCATGACAAAATTGTATTTTGGTGATGGTGATGTGTTTGAAGTTCTTACTTTACTGAACTTTCTTGCTTCTTACAATTAAATCTATAATGAACTTTGCCCATTAGTAACAGAGAAAAATATTTGGTAAAAATTTACATAAATTTACCAAATTAATGAAAATTGTTAAAAATTGACTATAAAGGGCAATAACTCCTTAAGGGGTCAATTGACCATTTAGGTCATGTTGACTTATTTGTAGATCTTACTTTGATGAACATTATCGCTGTTTACAGTTTATCGCTATCTATAATAGTATTCAAGATAATAACCAAAAACAGCAAAATTTCTTTAAAAATTACCAATTGGAGGGCAGCAACCCAACAACCGGTTGTCCAATTCATTTGAATATTTCAGGGCAGATATATATTGACTTGATTAACAATATAACTCCTTGTCAGATTTCCTCTAAATGATTTGGTTTCCGAGTTATAAGCAAAAAACTACACTTTACCCCTGTTCTATTTTTAGCCGTGGTGGCCATCTTGGTTGGATGGCCAGGTCATCGGACACATTTTTCAAACAAGGTACCTCAAAGATGATTGTGGCCAAGTTTGAATTAATTTGGCCCAGTAGTTTCAGAGGAGAAGATTTTTGTAAAAGATAACTAAGATTTACGAAAAATGGTTAAAAATTTACTATAAAGGGCAATAACTCCTAAAGGGGTCAACTGACCATTTCGGTCATGTTGACTTATTTGTAAATCTTACTTTGATGAACATTATTGCTCTTTACAGTTTATCTCTATCTATAATAATATTCAAGATAATAACCAAAAACAGCAAAATTTCCTCAAAATTACCAATTCAGGGACAGCAACCCAATAACGGATTGACCGATTCATCTGAAAATTTCAGGGCAGATAGATCTTGACCTGATAAACATTTTTACCCCATGTCAGATTTCCTCTAAATGCTTTAGTTTTTGAGTTATAAGCCAAAAACTGCATTTTACCCCTATGTTCTATTTTTAGCCGTGGCGGCCATCTTGGTTAGTTGGCCGGGTCACCGGACACATTTTTAAACTAGATACCCCAATGATGATTGTGGCCAAGTTTGGTTTAATTTGGCCCAGTAGTTTCAGAGGAGAAGATTTTTCTAAAAGATAACTAAGATTTACGAAAAATGGTTAAAAATTGACTATAAAGGGCAATAACTCCTAAAGGGGTCAACTGACCATTTGGGTCAGGTTGACTTATTTGTAAATCTTACTTTGCTGAACATTATTGCTGTTTACAGTTTATCTCTATCTATAATAATATTCAAGATAATAACCAAAAACAGTAAAATTTCCTTAAAATTACCAATTCAGGGGCAGCAACCCAACAACGGGTCGTCCGATTCATCTGAAAATTTCAGGGCAGATAGATCTTGACCTGATGAACAATTTTACCCCATGTCAGATTTGCTCTAAATGCTTTGGTTTTTGAGTTATAAGCCAAAAACTGCATTTTACCCCTATGTTCTATTTTTAGCCATGGCGGCCATCTTGGTTGGTTGACCGGGTCACCAGACACATTTTTTAAACTAGATACCCCAATGATGATTGTGGCCAAGTTTGGTTAAATTTGGCCAAGTAGTTTCAGAGGAGAAGATTTTTGTAAAAGTTAACGACGCCAGACGACGGAAGACAGACGACGGACGACGGACGCCGGACGCCAAGTGCTGAGAAAAGCTCACTTGGCCCTTTGGGCCAGGTGAGCTAAAAATGAGGAAAAAAATTAAAAGAAATATTCCTCTACATACTATCTTTTGATTGTAAGAAGCTTCTGTCCAAGTTTGGTAAAAAATACAGGATAGTTTATAGATCTAATAAATCATGTAAATGTTTTAACAAGAGTGCACACGCTGAAATGTCTCGCATTCTTTACTAATCATTGATATTATGTTGATAGTCCTAAGTATAAAGCTTTATTAAAAACTGTCACATAAACTTAACATTAACCAAGATAACTAGACAAAGACCAATGAACCATGAAGATGAGGTCAAGGTCAAATAAACCATGCCAGGCAGACATGTACAGCTAACAATGCTTCCATACAACAAATATAGTTGACCTATTACTTCTTATAGTTTAAGAAAAATAGACCAAAACACAAAAACTTAACACTGAGCAATGAACTGTGAAAATGAGGTCGAGGTCAAATAAAACCTGCACGACTGACATATAGATCATAAATTATTTCCATACACCAAATATAGTTGACCTATGGCATATAGTATTAGATAAAAAGACCAAAACTCAAAAACTTACTTTGACCACTCAACCATAAAAATGAGGTCAAGGTCAGATGACATCTGCCAGCTAGACATGTACACTTTACAATTATTCCATACAACAAATATAGTAGATCTATTGCATAAAGTATGAGAAAAACAGACCAAAACACAAAAACTTAACTATAACCACTGCACCATGAAAATGAGATCAAGGTCAGATGACACCTGCCAGTTGGACATGTACACCTTACAGTCCTTCCATACACCGAATATACTAGCCCTATTGCTTATAGTATCTGAGATATGGACTTGACCACCAAAACTTAACCTTGTTCACTGATCCATGAAATGAGGTCGAGGTCAAGTGAAAACTATCTGACGGGCATGAGGACCTCGCAAGGTACGCACATACCAAATATAATTATCCTAATACTTATAATAAGAGATAATTCAACATTACAAAAAACCTGAACTTTTTTTTCAAGTGGTCACTGAACCATGAAAATGAGGTCAAGGACATTGGACATGTGACTGACGGAAACATCGTAACATGAGGCATCTATATACAAAGTATGAAGCATCCAGGTCTTCCAACTTCTAAAATATAAAGCTTTTAAAAAGTTAGCTAACGCGCCGCCGCCGCCGGATCACTATCCCTATGTCGAGCTTTCTGCAACAAAAGTTGCAGGCTCGACAAAAACTCTAACTGAAGACTGTATGTAGTGTTAGCTGAAGAAAAACTTAGTCCATTTGTAAGTAAAATACAGATACACAGGTACAAAACTTTAACAAAATTTCCTTCTAGATACTATACTAGCTTTTGATCATAAACAAGCTTCTGTCCAAGTTTGGTACAAATCAAGGATAGTATAAGAAAGTTATTAAAATGTTAAACACTTTAAATACAGAGTGAATGTAATGTTTCCCAGCAGAAAAAATGAGTCCATTGATAAGTAAAATACGAAAAAACAGGAATTTTATGTTTACAAAATTTACCTCTGGATAGTCCATGGATTTATGAGTTTTGAACAGCAGTAAACTACTGTTGCCTTTATTTAGTATCTTATGATCTGAAGAAACTTCTGTCCAAGTTTGGAACAAATCCAAGATAGTTTAAGAGAGTTATTAAAATTTCAAAAACTTTAACCATAACCACAGAGTGAACATTTGTGGACGCTGCCGCCAACAACACCGACAACAAGGCTGACAACAACAGAATATGGGATTGCTATGTCTCATTTTTTCGACCAAAGTCGAAGGCTCAACAAAAATGAACAGTTACTTTAGATCATGTTAATTAAAACTGTTTAATTAACAGCTGGATTCAGTGCAGATTCAGCATAATCATTGATTTAAATTTAATAAATAACTCATCATAGATATACCAGGATTATAACATTGTATTTGGGCCGGACTTTCGTCTACATACAGGACTGGCTCTTCGAGTCTCGGGTCCAATACAGCTAATCTATAACAGGGCCAAAACAGAAACAGCCAGTAATTAACACTATAGTATTTAATCAAAATATGCCGTATGGGCTATGCTCATTGTTGAAGTCTGTACAGTGACCTATAGTTGTTAGTTTATGTGTCATTTGGTCTCTTGTGGAGAGTTGTCTCATTGGCAATCATATCACATCTTCTTTTTATAGGTATCTTAAGATGATTTTGTTCTGAAGTATTAAATGAAAGTGGTCTTTAATTTGACTATTTAACTTACACCTTGATAATCGATGTTTGCTTTATTCTGTAGGCATACTGTTACGGTTTCTATATCTCCAGTCCCAGCAGCTGAATGAAGTTTCTGTAAGTAAAACATAGACATAACATTTAATAGATTGTTATAAATGTGCATGTCCTTGAGTTAAATTAGGTAATACAAATGTAACTATGTACTTCTGTTTAGCAACAACTACATAAATTATCCTTCCTTATCAAAAGATTTAGTGTCGCCTGTGTAATGAGTAGAAGATAAGAAGATTAAGTGTCGCCTGTGTAATGAGTAGAAGATAAAAAGATTTAGTGTCGCCTGTGTAAAGGTTAGCAGGGCTTTCCATTGAAATGGAAGTAGAAGGCTGAATTAAAATTATAGGCGGCTATAACATGCGTTCGGCGAAGCCGGACGCCCACCAAGCTGTAAGCTTGGTGCCTTACGGCAGGGGGTCTGGGGGCATTGAGCGGCCCCCAGACCCCCTGCCGTAAGGCACCAAGCTTTGGCATAAATAGAGCAAAATCCTGCATTCTCGCAATCTCCTGGCACCTAATTTAATCTTTCAAATGACCATTTTTTATGTAGGAAATTAAAGAAAGAAAAAAAAAAAAACTCAAAGAAATTTCATTTTTTTTTTTATGTCAGTTTTTTATTTTCATTACCTTATGCTTAAAATTCATTTACTTTTAAAGGAGTTTTATTTAAATAATCATCCGGTTTGTTAGAAATCTTGATCGATTTATTTTGCATAACTACGTGCATTTGTAAACAATTAAATGACCCCCCTTTTCTCTCTAAAGACTGTTACGCGTATTTAAATCATACAATTATTTCTCAAGCATTGACAGAAAATTGATATATCCTCTGATTTTCTCTTTTTTTGTAAACTGTTCAATAAGTCGGATACATAAATCATTTGGAAATTTTATTTATTTGAGGGTGAGTCGACAATATTCTACTTTCGTTTTTGACCTTGATTCTCTGAACACCACGTGGGCTTTGAAAAAATGAACTTCAAAAGATACTGTTTTCCAGATTCTGAACAATATGATCTACTACACTTTCTTTAATTTGACTAAATATTATTCCATAGCATAAGATTGTCATCCTATCTGATTGTCTTCACGTTTTAAAAGCCAAAAAAAGCCAACGAGTTAATAACAATCGGAACGTCTCTATTGTTATCATTCAATGACCACCGGAACGTCTCTCTTGTTATCTTTGAAAAGAAACGATGCATTCTGACTTTAAATAGACAACCAATCAGTGACCTGAATTCATGTGAACTATATTTAGACCAAGGTAAACATTGACTTCTCATCCTTGTTTATCGTGACCGCGACTTTGCGACAATATACGTCTCTCGGCTGCCTGTAAACATTTGAAAAAGATATTTTTTTCTTTTTGAATTTATATTTTTGGCAGTGAAGTAGCCGGCACTTGAAACCACCGTAAGCGGCGGATTTCCGCCGGCTACCGGCTTCAATGGAAAGCCCTGGGTTAGAAGATAAGAAGATTAAGTGTCGCCTGTGTAATGAGTAGAAGATAAGAAGATTAAGTGTCGCCTGTGTAATGAGAAGAAGATGAGAAGATTTAGTGTCGTTTGTGTAAAGATTAGAAGATAAGAAGATTAAGTGTCGCCTGTGTAATCAGTAGATGATAAGAAGATTTAGTGTCGCCTGTGTAATGAGTAGAAGATAAGAAGATTAAGTGTCGCCCGTGTAATGAGTAGAAGATAAGAAGATTAAGTGTCGCCTGTGTAATGAGTAGAAGATAAGAAGATTAAGTGTCGCCTGTGTAATGAGTAGAAGATAAAAAGATTAAGTGTCGCCTGTGTAAAGATTAAAGATAAGAAGATTAAGTGTCGCCTGTGTAAAGATTAGAAGATAAGAAGACTAAGTGTCGCCTGTGTAAAGATTAGAAGATAAGAAGATTAAGTGCACCCATGTTATGAGTAGAAAATAAGACAAACAAGTGCAAACCATGTATAATAATGGGAACAAAACGAGGCATGACAAGGGGACTATTAAGTGAATCTTACCTCATTCCAATTTTCCATTATATCCTAAAAATAGAAAAGAAAAATTATATTCTATAGATACTGGTGAGATATAATTGAGTTATCATTGCTACCTTTATTGAAAATACATTGATCATTATGTAAAATACTGACCTAATATTTTTAGATACTTATTTTATTCAAATAATATCCCAATAATTCAGTCCCTCACCGTAATTGATCTGCCCCATAGAGGAGGTGACCAATTAGCAATTAGCTAAATTTTATTGAGACAGGTTAATCCCTAGCTTAATCAGAATGCTTAATTGAAGATTTTTCATTGTCTTTGCATTCAGGTATTAATGAAGTAATCGTAGGTCAGTGAAATATAATGACTGAATTATTCGAGTTATTTAAATAATAGCATTCAAAGTTATTTATTTATCTGAATTTTTCTTCACTATTTGAAGTTAATGAACTGTAATATTATTGTTACTTTAATTATAAATTCTTTATTTTATTGATTTTGTATATACATTGTATCATAGATCAAATTTATTCGTTCAGTGTATGTTCACTTGTGTTACTATGTCTTTTGATTGAGTTAATCCATTTCAATTGATATTTTATAGTGTGTCTTTCTATGTTGTGATGTTACACTATTGTTTTACACTATTATTTCAGATAAGGTTGAAGGTTTGGTACCATTAAAACGTTTAAACCTGCTGCAATTGTTTGCACCTATACTAACATAAGGGTTCCTGGTTCAATCCCTGTTCCAAGGAGAAATTTCTGGTAATGAATTTTCTGCTCCCTCTTGACACCATTTACGAGAATGGTCTTGAGAAAAGATGACAGTCTGTCGGACGGGGCGATAAATGGCTGAACCCTGTTAAGAGAGACCAATATCGTTTGCATGTAAAAGACACCCTTATAGATTTTGAAAAAGAGTAGGCTAATGCGCTACAAGGCAGCACTTGCAAAGTGGAAAGGGATTAATATAAGTTGCAATAACTTGTTTCCCAATCCACTATAAATGAATATGTTTAAACTGAACCTGTCCTAAGTCATGAATCTGAATATATACAAGTACCCGGCAATGTCCACTCTGCATCATGCTCTGTGTTTTTGTTAGATTTATGTCTATTTGTGTCCATCTGATGAGTTCAGTATTTTCCTACTGATTTTTATAGTTCTTTCTTATGTTGTACTGTTACACCACTGTCCCAGGTAAGTGGAGGGTTGGGATCCTGCTAACATGTTTAACCCTGCCACATTCTGTATGTATGTGCCTGTCCCAAGTCAGGAGCCTGTAATTCAGTGGTTGATGTTTGTTGCTGTGCTACATATTTGTTTTTCATTCATTTTTTATACATCATGTACATAAATTAGGCCGTGAGTTTTCTCGTTTGAATTTTTTACATTTGTCATTTCAGGGCCTTTTATAGACGACACAGCGGTATGGGCTTTGCTCATTGTTGAAGGCCGAACGGTGACCTATAGTTGGTAATTTCTGTGTCATTTGGTCTCTTGTGGAGAGTTTCATTGAATTAACAATCATACCACATCTTCTGTTTTTATAATTAGTTATTACAGGCATATAACTTTTTACAAGTATTATTATATGAGACAGTTTGGTAATTACTTTGAAGCTTGCTCAGAACCTCATTACATGCTCTGATAATTATGTCTTGCAATAAATTAAAATACATTGTGATTAAGCATTATATATGTCATGTATGTCTGAGCAAAAGCTTTGAAGTTATGAAGAGAAGCTGAAATAACACCCAATAGTTATTACATGCATATTTTTTCTGTAATAACATAGGTGTACTATGCATGATTGGTAAACTATGAACTAACTGTTATATCTTTCTAAAGTTTAGTTTACATAAAGACAATAATCATGATAATAATATCAATAGAGCTTGTAAACATTTTTATAAAACAAATAAAATATCAATTGCAACTTTGAACCACAGAAAAACTTAACACTGACCAAAGAACCATAAAAATAAGATCAAGGTCTGAAAATCCTGCCAGACAGACATATTCACCACATAATTATTCCATACACCAAATTTAGCTGACATATTGCTTAAGGTATATGAGATATTGACTTCACCATGAAATTTTAACTTTGATCACTGGTCCATGAAATGAGGTCCTGTTGGATGAATCTGGTATGACAGACATGTAGAGCTTGCAAGAAATAATGGTACAATTCTACATTCTAGAGTAAATCAAGCATAATCCTCTTTTGAAAATCTTATAATAAAGGAATTTTCTAATACAATGTATATGTGTTGTATCAGAGGGATATACCGTTAATTTGGTTATTTTGGTTGCAGTTTAATTTTGATTTATTTGGTGCCTCCAATGAAAGTTCCAAAATTAAGCACACGAAAATAAAGCAAACACTAAAAATTGAAACGCTTAAAATTGCAGACCAGTACGACAATATCTTTATTTTACAATGTATTAATTGTTATGGAAAATATCTTATGCTATTACTGTATAGCAGGTTATTTTCGCAGGTGTGCAATTTCGCGATTTACCTTGAATAAGGTATACGAGTCGAAATATTTTGGCGATTATTATTTTGGCGGTTATTATTTTGGCGGATTCAAAACTTTCATCAATACCTTTGCATGTACATTTTTAAATTGGCAGAATTTATTTTGGCGATTTTGTTCTACAATGTTTTATCCGCGAAAATAAGTGAAAAATTTACACCCAGGGAAAATAACCTGCTATACCATGTAAATGGTATATCTTCCCTATATTTCCTATAATCCTATACATACATGTAACCAAATTCGATTATAATTTGATAGCACATTACATAAATATGCCAGGCTATTGCTGATAGGACACCGTTTTTTTGGTAATTAGAATATTTAAAACCCTTGTAATTCTTTCAATTAATTAACATGTACTGCCAGAGACATTTGGATTAAAATTTAAAATCCTTGATTGTCGACAATTTACTTGAACTGCAATCATGGCAATAGAGATAATGATTAAAAAAAAATTCATATGATTTTGGTAAAAAGTAAATAATCTTTTTAATATCACTTCCTTTAAGCTTTCAACCGCGAGATAACTGAATTATTTGTAATTGCATCCAATTCCTTCATTTAGCATGTTTCATGTGTTTAGACAACATTGTCGTGTTTCTAGTTTATGTAGGTCATTGATATTTTGACAATAAACACAAACGGGTAAATAAGAGCAAATATACAAAATTGATAATAAAACACATCGATTGGACGAAGCACCAAAATTACACACACCAAAATAAAACACATGCCTTCGAGTGAAAACTGCCAAAATATCCCAAAACCAAAATTTCCGAATTTACGGTACAAATGTATATAGTTCACGAATAATGTACACTTACCTACAGCAACAACTTGACTGGACTAGGATGACATTGACTTTACAAGGGTCACATTGACTGGACAAGGGTCTGATAAACATAAAAAAAATAGAGGTTCAATCGGAAATATAAATGTTAATGTTTCAATTGGAAATGATGACATGTAATAAAGACTCATTGAATACATTTTGACCTCTCTCATTGATTGGTTGATGTCTGATTGACACATACATCCTAGGATCCTGACTAGGGACTTTTGAAGGCCAGTCCTGTTAAATCGTCATTTTATGACCATGGCGTGTTCAACAGTTAAAAGAAATGTCATTGCTACATAATTATTGCTTTAGTCTTCATGATAAAATACATTGAAATAGAGAAAGGAAATAACATCAAGTTTTGGTTATTTTTTAACATTTGCTATAAAACATGTAAAATGATATGTGTGCATATATATATAGTTGATACAATATTTTATGATCCTTATAAATGCATCTTTTTTGAAAATGATGAGCCCAGTTAGATTTTTTGAGTCCATAACTCATTTATGGCCTTATTAATTAGAACACTGTCTCCCATCTTTCATTCATACAGCTGATATCTTAGTTAACAAGTCTATTTCTATATATATATATATATATATATAAAGTGTCTAGAAAATCAACCTAACGATGTTAGAGTAGATCTGATTCGTAACTTCCTCCCCGGCGCCGGGGCTGGAACCTGTACTTTTTATTTATATATACAATTTCTGTTTTAACGATTGCAATGATTGATCAGTTTATTAACTATGTAATTACTTCATGTTATTTTTGTTTAGAAGTTTATTTGCATGATAAGACTAAATATTTTTACATAATTTTTAATCATTAATGGGTTAGAATATTTAATAACTTCATTTATAATTCTATCTGGGCCAGCAACTTTCCCTAATTTTAGTCCATTTATAACTGTTTTTATTTCTGAGAAACTGAATGGTTTATCTGTTTCTGAATTTTCTATAATCATGATAATATTATTTTATATATTTTTTAGTTTAATTTCTATTTCCCTTTGGAAGGTAGTACTAATTTCAGTTGGATTTCATTGATCTATAAAATGATAAACATTGATAAATGGAACATCAAATGAAATTTAAGAATGTATTTGTGTGGCAAGCAATTGTACATTTGTAACCCTTATTGAATTTCACTTCTAAAATCTCATATAATAAAACATGTAAAATGTACATTAATCATGTTAACATGGTTAATACATGTATATACATGTATACATGATATATGTAATAAACAACTTTAATTTTTTTTTATTAAAAAACAATTCAATGATACCATATTGCATACATATTACATGCATTAAACAACATTCTGTGTTGAAGGCCTCATTGTGACTTTGAGATGAAGAACAACAATAAAAGCTCTGTACCTTTGCTTTTTGTGTGTGATTGTTTGGTGTGCATGTACTGATTTGGTGTCATAAATGTATACCACATATCCTTTGAAATTGTTTTTCTTTTCTTTTATATTATTTATTATTTTTCAATGACAGCTTCAGCTAATCAAGTATACATGTGCTTATGGTTGCATGTTTTAATCAGACAAATTCTTGTTGGAACAAATCAAGACAGCCATCACAAATGTGTGTCAGATGCTGCAATTTGCAGTTAAATATATCGAAATGAATACTTTTGTTCTAAACAAGGAACCATTGAAATCTATTCTTCGCCTTACTATAGTATTTGGCCTAAAAAAAAAAAATGTTGTGTTTCCGGTCACCCGACCGACCGTCCTTCCGACCCCCGACTCAAAAGTTTTTAAAGCTGATGTGGGAAAAAAAAATAATTTGTATACCTACCGACCGTTTTTTCTGAAAGAAAATAAAAAATTCTAAGTCCCTCGATCTTTTTATCGCCCCAAAAGAAAACAACGCTAATTTTAAACTCGAGGCTTATTTTTAGAATGTACTGGAAAGTGGAATCTTCTTGGCTAATTATATATGCGGGAGCATGCGCAGTAGTTATTTTCGTTTGTCAGTGTTTGAACATGGCAACACAACGCGTCCTATACAATGTTCAACGTGGAAAGTGTGACCATTTCGCGGAGAAAAAAATATTTCTAAATTTTACAGAAAGTAACACCTTTTTTGACATTCAAAATTAGCAATGAAATTCATCCAATGTCTAACATCGATGAAAAAAAATACACAACACAAATTTTGTGCTCGGCCACCGGCAAAAATGACTGGACCGAGATTGATGACAATAACACAACTGTTGGAACAATGCAATCTTTTGGAATTAAATTTATTAAATTTTCATGCCAGACCCTTCTTCAAAATGAACCTGATATTAATCCATCTGAAACTGGTCAGCCAATCAACGCTTTAGACATTCTGATGAAAAGCCACAGATGCTTTGCCAAAAGAAAGTGTCCTGCCAGGGAACAGTGTATATAATATATTTGTCTATCTGTAGGTTTGGGATGATGTTTGGTTCATGTTTCTATAAATGAATCTGCCCCACATCTTCTCAATTTCTTTCTCTGACAATCCCAAACTTTTGGTCCTGAAATAGGGGAATTGGGTTTAAAAAGCTAATTTCCTAGGGGAAGTGCTGCCCAAATTTTTTTTAGGTTTGGACTTGGTTTTTTTCTCAGGGGTATTTTAAAAGGGGGTAAACTAAAAGTTATTTCAGGGGGATTTTAAAAGGGGTAAACTAAAAGTTATCTCGGGGAGATTTTTAAAGTGGGTAATCAATCTCTTTCTATTAAATCCCAAACTTTTGTCTGGTAACTGGAAATTCAGTTTTATATATTAAAAAAAAAAAAAAAAAAAATCCCTACCTACCGTCCCTTCAAAATTTCAAGGGGGTGATCGGAAACACAACATTATTTTTTTCAGGCATTATCTTGAAGAACATATATTTAAAAAATAATGATCCAGAAGGGGGAAGGGTTGTTCCAGGGGTTGGACACCCCCCCTTTTTTATGGGAGGATCAATGCATTTGAACATGTTGAATGGGGACATGGTTTGATCCCCCTTTATCAGTCAGAGCTCAGACATAAACAAGTCGATTTTTGTTTTTGACTTAAAGAAGTCAAAACATGTATTTATTATAAAAATGTGTTTTCAATTTTAGACTTATCTAAGTCAGAAAATGACAGACTTGTTTCTAGGTCTATTTATGTTGATGAAAAAACTTAATTTTACTTGGTGGCCAAAGTACACCACCTATGACAGCAAAAACCTGTCTGAGAGTTCACAAGGACTTGAGCTATCTATATTTAATTATCTAATTGAACATTCTTTATACTAAACACAGATGTTTTACCTCATTAAGTGTGGTTCCAGGTGGTTGCATTGTAAGGTTAATTATCATTATCTCCGATTTTTTAGACTCGCATTCATATTTTTCTTTAGAAGACAAAGCATTGTCTTTCAATGTTGTCATTATTTGATTTAGATGCATGACCTTTTTATAAATATGCATGGGTCTTGAAATTAACCAATTTTGATAACTTATCGAATATCGACTTGTAGGAGTCGATATTTGCAACTTTTTGATTCTGGTCAATTATTTTTTGCTTATCAATATTTGACTTATTAAAGTCGTATTTTGTCTTGCATTAAAGGGAGAAAAATCCTAAAACTTACAAATTTAGACCTCTATGAGTCAAAAGCAGATTCAGACTTATTTATGTCTGAGCTCTGACTGTTTATCCCGTGTTTAGACAGTATTGGGACCGTTCGCCCTAATAACATATTCGCCCTGGGTACGTTCGCCCTGAGTTCGTTCGCCCATAGAGTCTGTTCGCCCTACTAAAAAATATTAATCATGTTAATATTCAGGGCATTGAAGTTGAATAAACTTATTCAGATATTTCTATGGTCATGATGGTATATATTCTTGAAATTTATGGAAACAGGGAAATTTTTAAAAGTTTATAGCTTGTTTAGGATCATTAATTGTTCAATGACAAGATAATTCAGATAACTGATTACTGTGATACTTATCTTTTGATGAATTATTAATAAAAATCAAACGATTTGTTTTGATAAAATATTCAGCTTGAAATTAATACAAACAATGATGCATGAAATGTAAATCATGAAACGGATTTACTAGTTCATTTATTATTATACTCTGAGACTAGTCTCAGTTATCATGGTTATACTGCATACATTCACGATTGACTGAATACAATTATTTTGTTAACAAATATCAATAAAGAGAAAAACATTGTATGAGGCAGTATTCTACTCTGTAAATCAAAGGGAAAATGATAAATTGATTGCGGCAATATAATTATTTTGTCAATTTTTAACAAACTTTAACACCTTTTGTTCAAATACTTAAAATTATGTGACTGGACAACAATTAAAAAAAAATAAAAATCAGGGCGAATGGACCCTGAGCGAACATGTATCAGGGCGAAAAGGTACTAGGGCAAATGTAAATCAGGGCGAACGGACCCGGATTCTGTTTAGACCCCCCCCCCCTTTTCGAAAATGGATGAATCTACCCCTGGCAATATTATTTGATGAATAAAAATAATAATAATAATAATGATGAAAACAATAATTTTAATATGTATTATTATTTTTATCAAGCATAATATGTAGGAGAATTCAGCAACAGCTATTTAAATTTGGTTTTAAGTTTAATAAATCCACAGTCGCATGAATTTTGGTGATTAAAATATGCATAACAATAACATGAATAATGCAACTAAAAACGTAGGCAAAATTATATAGTTTATTTTGTAATTAATCATTTAATATTACTAACCCAAACTACATGCATGACAATGACCTAACATTCCGAAAATTAATCCCCATCATGTAACATTACATGTCTCTGTACCAACTGTGATCAACTGTCACGCACCAGACCCTATTGCAGTATTGGGATATCAATGATATGCAAGTTGTAGTAAATTATGACTATGTTGTAGACCTGGAAACATAAAGGTAGTCTAACTGGTTGAGTAAGGGAAGATCTTCTTTGGCTCATTGGTTAGAGCTGTAATAACAACCATAGTTGAGTTGCACGTTTTGTTTTTCTAAGGGCAGTTACAAGGATGGGGAAGGTAACGAAGTCAACTATGCATAAGTATTAACTACATGATAACAGTTGATAAGACTAAACTACATGATAACAACTGGATGATATTACACTCTCTTTCTCTCGCAAATGAAACTAATTGAAGAATTTAAAAGGTCTCTAATCGCACTCACAAATTGAATTAAATTGAATTGTCAGAATATGAAATTTTCGGATTTTCAGAACTTGCAACTTTTAAAAATTTAAAGTCTATTCCAATGAAAACTAAAAAAAACTGAGCTCGACATTTGCAGGCTTATGGAGGTAGAACGTCATTGTTAGAAAAATTATAAACATGATAAATATCGAGATTCAATGAAATACGTATTTGTGAAGAAGAGATCAACACTTTCGTTGGCTTCTTTTTTGCGGACGCCGAACTATATAAGTGTTGAAGAAGTTTTACTTTATCGTTTGAAGTGAAAAATATTTGAATCTACATTTTAAATTGATACAAAAAAAAAAATCAAATTTCTGCTTTATAGATTTCCTTTCATAAATGTAGTATGAAATATATACATAATAAATGCACCGTATCAAATGCATATACGAGAACACCTACTTATAAACTGTTACGCGCGTCGCTTACTATGTATAGAGACATGCATAATAAATCTAAATTAAAAAAAGGAATTCTTAAAGCTTACTTTGATAAATTTTAAACTAACTTCATTTCAACAAGTTTAAATTAAATGATCTAAAATAGAGCTACAAACAAACAAGTAATGCTCTGCTCTAAAGTTTTTCTTTCATAAATGAAGTCTGAAATATATCCATAATAAATGCACCGTATCAAATTAATATATGAGAACACCTACTTATAAACTGTTACGCGTCGCAAACTATGTTTAGAGACATGCATAATAAATCTAAATTAAAAAAAAAAGGAATTCTTAAAGCTTACTTTGACAAATTTCAAACTAACTTCATTTCAACAAGTTTAAATTACATGTTCTAAAATAGAGCTAAGAATTGTTTGCATTGTAGTAAATTTAAGTCTTTGAAATTTTATTCAAGTACGCTATTGAACATCACTAAAAACCAATAAATACAATAATTTTGTGTTTTATAAATTAGTGGCTTCAATAAATAAAAGTCGTCACAAAACAGTCTCATTTTCATACCGGTATTTGAAATGACTCGTTTCATTGCTATTACAACACATATGTCATAATAACATGACAGAGAGTTTTGTTTCGGAATATTCTAGATAAATATACAAAAATCAAATTTTAGACAATGTACCCTCCTAAGCCTGGAAATGGCTAGTCACATATAGTTAACGGCGATTTTCTCACAATGACGTTCTACCTCCATAAGCCTGGATATGTCGTGGCTGGTCACAATTATGAGAAAACTTAAAAAGTCTAATTAACAGAATTTACAAGTCAAGTCTCTCTGGTTCTTGAAAAGCCTTCCTGATTTAGTCATCGTCACATCTGAGTTCTGCACTTCCTTGTCGCGTCGATCTGATCTTTTCTTACATCTGGCTTATAGTCATTTGCTTCTTTCGGAACGGTCTCGATTCTATTCGGTAGATTGTCTAATTCGAATTTGGCAGGTGTTGTCTCACGGTTAATGTCCATGGGGGCTGTTTCGGTAGAAGTACGTAAGTGTTTACGATTTCTCCTATACAATCGATTGTTTTCTGAATCAGACATTTGCACTCCTCTTCGTTTGTCATAATAGAATTTTGCTTTTCTTTCTCGCGGTCAACTTGAGTGTCTTTTAGCATTCATTGCGTTGTGCATATTAGGCTTCAGCACTTCTTTTGACACAGGCAGAGTATTTCTCGGTCGTCTTCCCATTAGAAGTTGGGACGGCGACAAGTCAGTTTCTTCTAAAGTTCTACTGGCCGCGTAGTCCTGTAATCCAATAGGCTCAAATGTTTGTCATCAGATTTTCTCAAGAGATTCTTGACGATTTGTATTATTGATCTTTCGGCTTCATCATTCGCACTTTGAAAATGTGGACTCGATGTTTGGTGCCGGTCAATTCCGAGTTCCTTAAACTCGGCCGAACTGAACTGTGGTCCATTGTCTGAATGTAATGTAGTTGGGATTCCATGTGTTGCAAATATGTATTTCAGCTCTTCAACAATAGCTGTAGTATTGGTTTAATTTAACGGTAACACATCCATGTACTTAAAATAATAATCCACGTTAAGTATGTAAGTTTTACTCTGGAAGTCAAATAAGTCACAGCCAACTAACATATACGGAAGATCGGTGTTGGAGTACTGTCTAAGCGGTTCAGCTGGTTGCTGATTTTGATATGATGAGCAAAGTGTACAATCTTCTATATATCGCTCAACTTCTGTATTCATACGTGACCAATATATTACTTCTCGAGCACGCTTCTTGCATTTTGTCATGCCAAGATGAGATTTATGTATGATTTTAAACATGTTGTCGCACAAACAGAGTGGAATCACAATACTCTAGTTCAGGGAAACAATGCGCATGTGCAAGATCGATCGTGATTTTGCGTTATCGACTAATTAGATACGAGATTTGATGAACTGGGGGCATTATCAGTTTATTGATTTATCAGATCGGCATCGTTATTACTGTAGTCAGATTAATGAATACTTTATTTTTAAGAAACATATATACATGCTATGGCAAACGAAACTATATAGACGTTACGCGCGATGTTCGTACATGTAGCCGTAACACAACGTCGCGAATATTTCGTGACGTTCAAACAAAAATTTGACTGAAACGTTGTTTTTAAGCCATGGCCAGTGCGACATTCTTGTAAGACTCCGCAAAATAAACGGTGCTTTTTATGTATTTATCGAAAATTGATGTATTTTAGTTTTTTGAAAAATTAAGAAAAATAACATTTTAAAAAATCATAAAATTCTACCATTATAAGAGCACTGATAAGCAAACAATTAACGTAACTATGAGTTGAGTTCGTTTTTACGTTAAAAAAAGGCGGTGCGTACGGGGCGCCGAATGGGACTCTTGTGGCTTTGTACAAAATTCAATTCTGTCATAACAAAATCATTTTTGTCTTACAAAACTATGTGCTACAGACTTGTTTTGTGAGAACTTCAATTTTGTGATGACAAAATTCATTTGTGTAGACAAAATTCATTTTTGTCATGACAAAATTCATTTTTGTAGACAAAATTCATATTTGTCATGACAAAAGTCAATTTTGTCTAAAAGGTATGCAAATATGTTTATATTTGCATACAAAATTGACTTTTGTTACCTGATATGGAAATTAAATCACAAAAGTCAATTGTGTGAGGTAAGATTCAATTTTGTGAGACTAAATTGACTTTTGTGAGACAAAATTGACTTTTGTGAGACAAAATTGACTTTTGTGAGACAAAATTCAATTTTGTGAGACAAAATTCAATTTTGTCAATTTTGTTGAGACAAAAGTCAATTTTGTTAATTTTGTTGAGACAAAAGTCAATTCTGTCAATTTTGTTGAGACAAATATCTATTTTGTTGAGACAAAAGTCAATTTTGTTGAGACAAAAGTCAATTTTGTTAATTTTGTTGAGACAAAAGTCAATTTTGTTAATTTTGTTGAGACAAAAGTCAATTTTGTTAATTTTGTTGAGACAAAAGTCAATTTTGTTAATTTTGTTGAGACAAAAGTCAATTTTGTTAATTTTGTTGAGACAAAAGTCAATTTTGTCAATTTTGTTGAGACAAAAGTCAATTTTGTGACGACAAAATTCATTTTTGTGACGACAAAATTCATTTTTGTGACAACAAAATTGACTTTTATGTGACAAAATTGACTTTCGTGAGACAAAAATCAATTTTGTTGAGACAAAATTCAATTTTGTCAATTTTGTTGAGACAAAATTCAATTTTGTCAATTTTGTTGAGACAAAATTCAATTGTGTCAATTTTGTTGAGACAAAAGTCAATTTTGTTGAGACAAAAGTCAATTTTGTCAATTTTGTTGAGACAAAAGACAATTTTGTCAATTTTGTTGAGACAAAATTCAATTTTGTCAATTTTGTTGAGACAAAAGTCAATTTTGTCAATTTTGTTGAGACAAAATTCATTTTTGTCAATTTTGTGTAACAAAAGTCGATTTTGTATGCAAATTAGTTCACAGAAACCAAACTAAACTAATTTGAATACAAAATTGACTTTTGTCGCCCAATTTTCAAATTAGGTAACAAAATTCAAGTCTGTGTAACAAAAATGAATTTTGTCATGACAAAAGTGACTTTTGTCCGCTGATAGATAATTTTGTATGACAAAATTTTAAATTTGTAGTATGATACAAATTTTGTTAAACTGAACTTATTTTTGTTGAACAAAAGTCACTTTTGTCCGTACAAAATTGAATTTTGAGTACAAAACCACAAGAGTCCCATTCGGCGCCCCGTAGTGCGACAACCTTGTAAGCCTTTGAAAAATCGCTCATAAATTACCATATATCATTTTTCAGGATATTTGTCTTTAAATTCATAAAATTAAGCAAATTAACATTGGTGTAGTAAATACAAATACTAAACTTTTTCTATTTTAGATAAATGTTTTTTGATTCTCAAATCTTGAATCCCAATTTGTTTCCCTGTGGGACAGATTTGCCCTTGTAGTATGGAACGCTATTATTTTCCATGACGTCATCATAACGTCATAAAAAATGCATAAAAGACTGAAGGAACCATTCTGTTAAATAATGGAAAAGAACGTTTTTCAAAATATTAAATAGTTTAGACGAAAATCATAGTTTAGTGGTTACAATTAATGAAATTTGTTATGCGGGACAACCTGAAAATAGCCGTTTTTTTTTAAAATGAAGCTTATCGCATGCAGCATAAAACATAGTTTCAACAATTATTTTTTTCGTTTTTATTTTAAAAAACATTATTTTTTTAAAATACGTACAATTTGCAATGAATATGATGATATCACAAAATTATATATTTTGGACTTGCATCTTGCTAACTACACCTATTTTCCAATGAGGTACGAACATTGTACGTAACGTCATACAATATATGACAAACAAAAGACAGCAGAGAACAGAAGTTACAGAGTAAACAATATTATTGTATAGTAATATAATATTTCCCACAGAACGTATACGTAACCAAAAGTTAGCGTGCAATAAATTCTAATATTGCACTAGTGCAATAAATCTTCAAAATTCATGACGTCATCAACGTTTAAATCTTAGTTTAAACCAATTTTTACTTTCAAATATTATATTGCTATACAATAAAAGGGTTATTGCATGAATATTAGGGAATATTGTCCCTCGTAGAACATATATTGCACTCGCAAGCTCGTGCAATATAGAATTCTACTCGGGACAATATTATACAATTACTGTCTTTTCATGAGGTAAATATGCGGTTTTATTGACTTTTGAAAAAATGATATTCACTGAGGCCGACGGCCGAAGTGAATATCAGTTTTTCAAAAGTCAATAAAACCCCATATTTACCGAAACAAAAGACAGTAATTGTTTTATTCCATAGTCCGAGAGAAGAAAATGTATCTAATGACAAACATATACCAATTTTTTTTTTACATGAAACATTTTACCATATTAACGTTGCATGTAAAAGCGCGTGACGTTTAGCGCGGTGAATAACACTTTCACAGGTGAATATGCTTTTTTATTCAAAATCCAATTCATATAGAAAAGCCTACTAAAATAATACCAATATGGAATAATCCCCAATATTCATGCAATAACCCTATAATATTATGATAATATATGTGATCTATTTTTCCAAGCTGCATTTAAATAATTGCATAGTTTTACTGTCAGAGATTTAGAATAAATTATCTAACTTGTGCCGATTTGGCCAAGAACAGTAGAATAAATATAAAATTTTATACGCACAGATCTATTATACGTTGGACATGATAAAACAAAATGATATTCGTCCTCCAAAACATTCATATTGCAACATATACAAATTATATTGTCTCTTTGAGTATTTAGATAACGACCAACTTCAACATTTAATCTAAGTGTGCCGCTACGCAATTTTGTTAATATAGATACATTACAGTAAAAATCTAAGTATATTTCAAAACTAAATACTAGTTTATATCCTTTATAAATACAAAGTTTGTTACATTCTTCTAAAGCTGAAGATTCCCCTGACATATTAAAACAGACTATTGTGACCGTTATGTTAATTAATCTTAATTACAAAAGGAACGGTTTGATATGTCACCTGACTTTGAGTGTTATACCTTCACGGAAAAATGGACAGATTCATGCTGTGATTTTCACTTAGCAGATCGTCTATATATTCAAGAAGGTACGGGTGCTATTTCATTACCATATGATCTTAGGCACTGATCTTAGGTCATAAAAATAAAAGTCAATCAACACCTAGGCCATATGGTATCATAAAGTTTTACCTTTAACTATTAATCTCAACAGGCGACAGCTAGACACAATTAATATACCCTTAATAATCATAATCATGTTCTGACAGTTAGGTACCATTAAAATATATGTTCAAAATGCTAGCCCTGATTGCATGCGTGTAATAAATTTACATAAAGTTTATTGTGCTTAATTGAAATACATCAGATATTGACAATTTTTGAAAGGAGGGGGATCTGGGTCGTTCAGCATTTTATTTTGACTTATTGTGAAGCATACATACTATTGTATACAGAATATCTAATTAATTTCAATGAGATTAAATAAGATCTTAAACAGAATAAATTTAAAGATACTTTATATTTTTTTGTTGTATCTTCCGAAAGTAAATTTTCACACACATATATAGTTTGGCATTTGATTACATACTTTTAATGAACAGTTCTGTCGTATATATATTTATTTTTGTGTCAGAAAATTCACGTTAATAGGTAGAAAAATGATACTAAATGTGAAAAAAATTTGTTATATTACAATTACTATAGAAAAATGACCCCCTCCGCTAGACAAAAAACCCAATTATTGTCGTCTTGTCGAAAGCAAGGAGGTTTTTAAGAGTTATGAGTGAAATAACTGCCTACTTGGATCTTTTGACATACATCCTTCTTTTCGCGAAAGCGATACTTGGCGATCCTAGATTCCGTCGTCAGCATTAACGCCGACTACGTCAGCATTTAGGTTCAGTCTGTGGTTAAAGTTTTGTTTTTCATCAAAATCGTTGTCAAACATAATTAAATTTCGGGAAATTGGGACAGAATCTTCTTTATGTCCAAAATACAGTATCCAGGGCAAAATTTTGCAAATATTTATTTTCATTTTTCAGTATTTTAATACTAGAGAGACTTCTTTTTTCCTGAGTTCCTTGTAAATAATTCAAGAACGGATAACTGATCACGAGAATCCCAATACTCTCGGACTTCAAACGGAGTTTCGACTTTCAAATCTGGTCATCCTTTAAGAATCATTTCATAAAGATCACACAATTCGGATTTCGTTGCATTTTGTATCTCAGAGTACTTGTCTATACTAATTGATATCATGTAAATCATGTCCTGGACGATATCTCCTTCTTCGGTTTTGTGTTCAACCGACAAGAACGCTCTCGATAAAGCATCTGAAATTTTCATGTCTTTTCCCTTCCGATAACACACTTGAATGTCGTACCATGGCAATTTCAACATCATTTTCTGTATACGAAGCGGTGCTGCTTATTAATTAATGGGTTTTCAAAAAAAAATGTTCTAGCGGTTTATGGTCGTTGTGTATGACAGTTTTCTTCCCAAAAATATAACAATGAAACATCTTCGATTTACTAATCGAGTACTTGTTGGATTTACCGAACGATACTCAAGTACTCGCTTGGTAAACCATTTACAAAATGGAAACGCAAAACTGTACCCGTTTAACTTGAGATTTGCGGGTGGCTGATGTCTATGAACGTAAAACCCTCAACATTATTACCTAGGACTAGATAGCTCATTTATTGCATGTCACTGTGACTAATAATGTAAACTGGCAATAATATAATCAAGAAATAAATTAATATCTATAGAAAATTGATTACCCAAACAAAAGTATTTGGAAACCGTAAAAACACATTTACTAATCAACAAAGGGGTGATGATTAGAACTTACTGATGCCTTTAATTTTTTTCTGATGGTCGACACAGGGTGCAACGTTACGAATTCGTTCTTATTTAAAAAATCTTTTCTTGTCAACTTTTACTGGGACGAAGCGATTTCTTAATTAACAGTCCTGGTGATGAAAATATATGCTCTGACGGTAGAGGTGCGGGTAATGACTAAGATCAGATAAAAGAGTAAGCCTTGGATAAGGGACTCTTGTCCATAGCCTAACTCTTAAAACCGCAAACATTCGAATATTTTAACTTTTATTAATTTTGATTAAAAAAGAAAAAAATTCCCAGGAGGCGCTCTCAATGAAAATATTGGTTGTTTAAGATTGAGAAAGCAACAACATTCTAGCAGGAAGCCGATTTATCGAGTATCATTTTGGTATTCGATACTCGGTACTACCGAGCTATACTCGACTGCGAGTACTCGATTACTCGTTGACATCGCTAGTAATATAACTTAATACAAGGCATCTGAACAATTGGATACTAGCCGTTATAGTGTATTTGCAAGCACACGACCAGGTAGATGTGTTCACGTCATTGGGTCATTACTATATGATTTATATATTAATGCTGCATTTGTTTGCATATGTCCTAAGCTAGGAACCTAATATTCAGTGGTTGTCGTTTGTTGATGTTGTTCATTAGTGTTTCTTCTTTCTCTTTTTTATATGGATAAGACCGTCGGTTGTCCTAGCTGTTTGAAAAGTTTTAATCTAGTCATTTTTTTTGTGCCCATTAAAGCTTGCTGTTCTGTTTGAGCCTAGGCCGTACTTTCACCTATAATGGCTTACGATTACAAATTGAGACTTGGAAGGAGAGTTGTCCCATTGACACTCATACCGATCTTCTTATATCTAAATAATTAGTAATCATTGAATACAATTTTGTTTCGGCTAATAGCAATCTTGATTTACGACCTTTGAAGAAGTATTCATGACGATAATTGGCAGTTATGACCGGTAAAACACTTAGTTTTGACCATTCTAATAACTGTCCTAAAACGTGTTGAACTCTATTTCTGTTACATTGGTTTTTTTTTTAAATGGGAAGATGATAAAGTCACTTAATATATGTACTTCCCCGAGGGACGGACGTCGTAGGTTCGAACACCTGCCGGGTCATAACAAAGAATTTACTATTGTTATATGCTGCTTCTATGCTAAGCACAGCACATCTAGGAGTAAGAGAAAATTCTGGTCGGCTCGGAGACAAAAGATTGTGTCCGAGTTGGTTGACTTGTCTTCCTGTGGACTTTAACCTTGTTAATTGGCACACTCAAAATCCGACTCTGTGTCTCCGTCTTCCAGAAAGAAGTGTTCATATTCATATCACACTAACATGTTCTGGATATGCATTCAATTTTCAACTGGAGGTAAAACGGATATTCATCTTGCTTGCAACCATTCATGGATCTTTTTTACATTGCCGAAATTTGAAATATTTTACCCGGTAGTCACAATTTGTTTATTAAATCCAAATCATAGCTACTAAATATTTTGTTCCAATCTTAATGTTAATAAGCAATAGGATGGAACATTTTTATATCCATCACTTTTGATTTTCAACCGGATGGCCAATGGAAAACTCAGTTATTGATTTAGGAATGACATATGACGAAGCTTTGGTCAGGCGGCTGCTACACAGTGTCCGTTCATCAACATGAACAAACTTTGACAAAATCTTTTCAATTTAGATATGCTGTTTCCTGTGACATATACTGCATTCCTGTGTCATTGTCATATACTGTTTTAATGTGTCATTGCCATATACTAGCTACATTACTGTGTCATTGTCATACACTACATGACTGTGTCATTGTCTTATACTACATTACTGTGTCATTGCCATATACTGATTCAAAATTACGTTGGCATTGTCATATGCTGCATTACTGTGTCATTATCATATACTGCATTACTGTGTCGTCATATACTGAGTAACTGTGTCATTGTCATAAACAACATAATTGTGTCATGGCAGATACTCTAAATGTGTCATAACCATATACTGCATTACTGTGTCATTGTCATATACTGAATTACTGTGTCATTGTCATATACTTCATTACTGTTTCATTGTCATAAACTACATTACTGTGTCATTGTCATATAGTCTAAATGTGACATTGTCATATACTTCGTTACTGTTTCATTGTCATATACTCAAACTGTGTCATTTTCATAAACTGCATTACTGTGTCATTGTCATTCTGCACTACTGTGTCACTGTCATATACTCTTACTTTATCATTGTCATAAACTCCATTACTGTGTCATTGTCATATACTCAGACTGTGTCATTGTCATACACTCGAAACGTGTCATTGTCATACACTCGAAATGTATCATTGTCATATGCTACATTACTGTGTGATTGTCATATACTGTTTTACTGTGTGATTGTCATGTTCTGTTTAACTGTGTCATTGTCATATACTCTAAAAATGTCATTGTCATGTACTGTTATACTGTGTCATTGTCATATGCTACATTACTGTGTCATTGTCATTTACTGTTATACTGTGTCATTGTCATATACTGCATTACTGTGTCATTGTCATATACTACATTACTGTGTTATTGTCATATACTCTAAATGTGTCATTGCCATTTACTGTTATACTGTGTCATTGTCATATACTGCATTACTGTGTCATTGTCATATACTGTTTTACTGTGTGATTGTCATGTTCTGTTTAACTGCGTCATTGTCATATACTCTAAATGTGCCATTGTCATTAACTGCAATACTGTGTCATTGTCATATACTGCATAACTGTGTCATTGTCATATACTACATTACTGTGTCATTGTCATATATTACATTACTATGTCATTGTCATAAACTGCATTACAATGCCATGGCAGATACTCTAAATGTGTCATTGTCATATACTGCAACACTGTGTCATCGTCATATACTCTAAATGGGTCAATGTCATATATTGCATTGTGATGTACTGCATTACTGTGTCGTGGTAGATGTTCAAACTGTGTCATTGTCATATACTGTTTTACTGTGTCATTGTCACATACTGCATTACTGGTGTAATTGTCATATATTGCATTGTGATGTACTGCATTACTGTGACGTTGCAGATATTATAACTGTGTCATTGTCATATACTCTATTACTGTCGTAACAGTGTCATTGACATTTACTGCATTACCGTTTCATTGCCATATACTCTAGCTGTGTCATTGCCATATGCTCTTAGTGCCATATGTTCCCTTACTGTCTCTAGATCTGTGACGTATGCCCGAAGTTTTCTTATTAAATATACTCAGTTGTAGTCTTATAGACATATACTGCATTACTGTGTATTGTTGGATGGATGTATGTTCGGTCGTTTTATCATTTAATTATGCTCAGTTGTTGTCTAATAGACATATACTTGATTCCTGTCAGTACCCTTGACCTTGTAGCAATCGTTTTCTTATTACAATATACATGTATATTATATAATTCTTATTATACAAAGCCAATTTTGATTGTCTTGACTGCGACAGAATTTGTAGAATGCGAGTCATAGGGATTACTTTAGGCTGGTAAAACTATTTGTATGAAGCTATATTTTCCATAACAAGGTAGAACACCTTGATGCTTCATACCTTGTTTACAGGTGCTTTATGTTACAACGTTTCCGTCTGTCATATGTCTTTTGTCCTTCACCTCAATTTTCATGGTTCAGTCACTGCTTAAACAAATATGTTTAGTTTTAATTTAATAATTTGAATTTCTAACTTTCTTGCATGGTTTACATATCTGTGAAAAAGGATTCACTTGATCTCGACGTCATCTCATGTTTCAGTAATCAAGGTTGAAGTTACATGATAATGTCCTTTTCTCTGATACTATATTATTTGGTGTCTATGCAATGATTGTTATGTATACGTATCAGTCTGGCTAGTTTCATCTGACTTTGTCCCAATTTGCATACTTTATTGGCCAATGTTAAGTGTTTGTGTATTGGCCTGTATTTCAAATATCATTAGTAAATAACGTATCAAAACATCGTCAAGTCAGCCATCGTTTACCCGCCTATATGTACATTGAATAGCTGGCTAGGAATAGTTAGACGATAATACGTATCTCTAAATGCAGTTAACTCATTAAACGCTGTATACATGTAGTAACCATGGCATTTTCTCTGTCTTGTTAGTGTAGTCTGCGTCTACGTACACTTTAAACTCATTGATGTTGGATAAAGTACCGGTATCCGTTTGTCCACATTTTATTTTATCCTGATCACGATTTAGCAAAATTCCAATTTACATCACGACAAGATTAGCGGCAAGCCCAGGTTGTCGCCCCGACCACGAACAAAAAGATTGTCAATTGATTGTCAGCAAATATTTTTACAAAAAAAGCAAAAAAGGAGTCAAAATTAATCGACAAATACAAGACTTGGTACTGCCTCGTACTAGCCATGGAACGACCATCTCAATTTGAGAAAGTTTTTTTTTCTTTATTATTTATAACACGCAAGCATAACATTATTTCTTTTAACTTTTCATCAACACTTATAGTAAATACTCTCAATCAGAATGGTTTTTGTCGAGCCTGCAACTTTTGTTGCAGAAAGCTCGACATAGGGATAGTGATCCGGCGGCGGCGGCTACGGCGGCGGCGTTAGCTAACTTCTTAAAAGCTTTATATTTTAGAAGGTG
This sequence comes from Mytilus galloprovincialis, assembly GCF_965363235.1. Taxonomy (NCBI): domain Eukaryota; kingdom Metazoa; phylum Mollusca; class Bivalvia; order Mytilida; family Mytilidae; genus Mytilus; species Mytilus galloprovincialis. The sequence continues at coordinate 53,702,006 of NC_134849.1, forward strand.
CACGACCTGGTTGCTTCATTCTTTGTATGTAGATGCCTCATGTTACGAAGTTTCCGTCAGTCACATGTCCAATGTCCTTGACCTCATTTTCATGGTTCAGTGACCACTTGAAAAAAAAGTTCAGATTTTTTGTAATGTTGAATTCTCTCTAATTATAAGTAATAAGATAATTATATTTGGTATGTGCGTACCTTGCAAGGTCCTCATGCCCGTCAGACAGTTTTCACTTGACCTCGACCTCATTTCATGGATCAGTGAACAAGGTTAAGTTTTGGTGGTCAAGTCCATATCTCAGATACTATAAGCAATAGGGCTGGTATATTCGGTGTATGGAAGGACTGTAAGGTGTACATGTCCAACTGGCAGGTGTCATCTGACCTTGACCTCATTTTCATGGTTCAGTGGTTATAATTAAGTTTTTGTGTTTTGGTCTGTTTTTCTCATACTTTATGCAATAGGTCTACTATATTTGTTGTATGGAATGATTGTAAGGTTTACATGTCTAGCGGGCAAATGTCATCTGACCTTGACCTCATTTTCATGGTTCAGTTGTCAAAGTTAAATTTTTGAGTTTTGGTCTCTTTATCTAATACTATAAGCCATAGGTCAACTATATTTGGTGTATAGAAATATTTTATGATCTATATGTCAGTGGCGCAGGTTTTATTTGACCTTGACCTCTTTTCACGGTTCATTGATCAGTGTTAAGGTTTTGTGTTTTGGTCTATTTTTCTTAAACTATAAGTAATAGGTCAACTATAATTGTTGTATGGAAGCATTGTTAGCTGTATATGTCTGCCTGGCATGGTTCATCTGACCTTGACCTCATTCTCATGCTTCATTGGTCTTTATTTAGTTATCTTGGTTAATGTTTAGTTTATGTGACAGTTGTAATAAAGCTTTATACTTAGGACTATCAACATAATATCAATGATTAATAAAGAAGGCGAGACATTTCAGCGTGTGCACTCTTGTCTTTTTCACTGAACATAATAGTTTTTAAAACTAACCATAACTGCCCCTCCCCCGTCATTGTTTTTGTGTAATCATAAACCCCGAAGATAGACAAGATTTATTCGTTCCGACAGAAAACCCAATTCTATAGAGATGTATCCTTCTGTGTGGAATGTTTAAATCCGCAGCCACGTCTGCCTTCCAACAGAACGTCCCATTTTAAAGAAATGCATTATTTTTACTGTGCGGGATGTATAAATACTATGTACTATTTCAAATAATTATATGGGGACGACGTCCCCTATTATACAGTAGAAAATTCAATAAAAAAAAAAAAAAAAATCAAAATCGGGAAAATTTCCCGAATTTTTCATTGTACTATTGAACTCAAAATCGTTCAATTTTTTTTTGTCGCGTTTTTGAATTTCCGGATCGGCGCAGAAATCTAATTCCGTTTCCGGTCTTGTTTACATGAGACTTTGAATAAAATGTATATTTATCAGTCTAAGAAAGGAACTAATACTAATTTAAAATAAAAAAAATGTTTGTTGTAAAAAAAAACGTTACCTGATGACAGCGTTTCTTTGTTTACATTGAATATGACGTCATTACTTAAATAACGTCACAACTAAAATCCCTAACAACAGAACCAAAATCGTAAACGTTACGGTATTTCCTTTTCTCTTTGTAACATTGTTTATTTAAAAAAAAATCATAGACTTCGTCCCCATTCACAGGTAATTCCTGCCTCATATTATAAATAAAGATGAAAACAATATAGTTTGATATTCTTCCGTCCGAGCATAATATGAAAAACAAGAAAACAGGGTATCCTTCCATGACAAAAAATACCAGTTCATACACAGCAAAATCACAAAAAAAAACAAAAAACAAAGGATTAATGCCTTTTTTGCTGTTCTTCATCACAGCGTCACAGTAAGGCAATCGACAAGAAGCAAACACAAAATTTTACTTTACTATAGACGAACCCTAGCACCGCTTTGAGTGTCCTAATCAATACTTAGCTAGGTACATGTAATATATTAAAGGAAAGGTTATGGGACGACCATTTGATTTTCGGGGAAGGGGACAAGCACATGTAATAGGTTAACGATACATATCTTGGCCTGGTTACAGGTGAATATAAATCACGTTGCACAAGACGGTATATAAATGAATATTCTGCCAAAATATGCAGGAATCAAATGTCTAAGAAGTGAAGAAAAAAAATCTGGGAAAAATATTCCTTAAAATTGCTTGAATTTGAACTTTGAACTTATTTCTTTTCTATCAGATATAAGCAGTTTGTTTTCATATTTTCCTTTCATACAACTGTCCAAAATAAGATTGGAGGAAGGTAGACTTTTCTTAAGCATGCAACCCCCCTCCCCCCAAAAAAAAAAATTTTGTAATTCATTCACTTATTTTAAGATTATTCAAAATTATCAGTCAAAATGTGTTCTTCCTGGATCAACAGTCCCCACCTTTAATTTTATATCAAAATTACCAATATCTTTTGTACAATGTTTCCTTTTACACCTATTGGTATGAACTATTTAGTTTTAAATATGGTATGTTCTTTTTGACCAATCTCGAGTTGGTGTTGTTACATATGCCATAGTCTACCTACACATACGTCATTTTCTGCCAAGTATTCTAGCATATATCTCGGTGTGACCCGTGGCTGATTAGATGTTTGTACTGTTTTTGTAGTGTGATTGTCGGGCTGAATTATGACAGTACATGTATGATTTCTTTGACTATTTTATTATCTCGATAGTACACCACAATGTTATTCTTTAATTCACAGGTGTGGCATGATCGTCAGTTTGAAAAGAATTCTGCTCGAATTGGAAAAAGAATCCGTTTTAACTTGCAGTGAGGTGAGTTTTTTGCTCCGTGTTGAAAATCTTACGGTGACTGTAAGATGACGAATAGCAATAGCAGCGTTGTTCCTTTATTTTTTGTGGGTATTTTTTAAGTGCACATACTGATTTTTTCGTCATGAATGGATACCAAACATCCTTTCTTTTCTAAAATATGCATATAACAGGTAAAGAGTGTAGTCCTTTTTATATCTTCACTTGTAAGCTTTGATCAGACCTTTGACATTCTATATTGGATTTATTTGTTATCTGGAACACTTGGAAGGTTTTATTCGGTATAATTATTGCTCGTGGATTAACATAAGTACCCCAGCGTAGGCCTAATCATGAACTTTAGGAGACTAAATTAAGGAAGCAATGTTTCCTTTCATAATTCAAACTACCTGATTGAATCTGTAAAAGACCTGTTCAATATAAATTTGATAACATGTACTCTGATAATGTACCATCTGAAATTCCTTACTCTTTCAGAGAACCAGGATGAATTTGCATTTAATGTAATGGTGATTATGATTGGTCCCGCTTATATTGTAATCAGCCATTGTTGGACAATGGTGATTTCAGACTCCTTTTTTAAACATGATAACTAGCGATTGTCTTATATCGAGGTATCTGATTGGTATCTTTAACATGATACTATCAGATTATTACATGGCATTTTTCATATCGCATGTATTATCAGCCCTAGGTTCAATATCAGCCCAAGAGCCGCATGGCTCGAGGGCTGATATCGACCGAGGGCTGATAATACATGCGATATGAAAAATGCCATGTTATGATCTTTTTATCATATGCTTCAACAGTAGAGAAAAATAACAGATTCATATATTGATCCTTTTACGTGGTTCCCGAAGTTTAAAGAGTAAAAAAGTTCACGGACGTCGGACCCAAAATTGATACATTCAATCTGAAATCTTTCTATCATATGCCTCAACAGAAAGAGAGAAAGAAAAAAAACATATTAATATCGACGAATCGACAAAAAAATAAGTCAACAATATACATAATGATCATTGTTTGGAAAAGTCAATTTTTAAAGAAACTTTCTAAATTATGTTTCAGAAAAACTTAAAAAATGCATTTATTAAATAATTTGTTTGTTTTGTTTTGTTTTTTTGTTGTTTTTTTTTTATCATTTTAAACAATATACTTTCCAGTATTCAAGAAATTGTTTTGTACACTACTTTGTAATGTTTTTCACTGAAAACGTAACATTAAGGTGTATTTTCCGGAATTGGCCGAGTATTACCGGAATGCCATGTGATAACGTTACGGAAAGGCATGTGATAACAATCGAAGCATGTGATAAACTTTTCATATCAGCCCGCTAAGCACCAATTCGAAAAATATGAAATTTACGTCAATTTAATGCTATTATCATACGGTAAAATTTATATGTTATTTAGTCTCAGTATATGATAACTATATATAATATTGACCGATAATGGTGATTTCCGATTAGTTCTTTTAACGTGAATACCAGCGACTGTTCTGACTGGATCCTTAGTTTAGTTTAAACATATTTTATTTGCGTAAATGTGCAAAAGGGATGAGACACAAGTTAATCAAACTTATAAAGTCTTCTCCCATAACAATCTATAGCAGTAGAATATTTACAAAGCATGCATACAAACAATACATTATGTATATATATATATAACATATTTGAACTCTGAAAAGATGGTGTGTGATGATGTGAGTGGTAATACACAATATACATGTATTTGCACTTTATTATGTTCTACATTACACAATTAGAAACCTCTTAGACTCTTTAATAAATTCATATACATTCTTTACAATTCTTTCATTTTCAACATTACTTAAAGACTTATCGCCGGAGGTTAAGGTGTTCAAATTTAGTAGAGAGTTATCTGGTAACCAATGTAGATTATTAAATAGTTTGGTTCTTATATTCGAATAATTAGGACAATAAAAAAAGAAGTGACGTGAATCTTCGAACTTGGCACCACAACTACAAGACAGATCTGAAATAATGTTGACTCTGTTAAGATCATAGTTCAAAAAAGAAGCTGAGCACCTAAGTTGTGTCAATATAATATTGAGTTTACGATTGCCAAAGTCATAATGTTTTGGTACTTGGGCTTTTGAATTCAATTTAAGATTTTTTAGTTCGGTTTTAAATTTACCTAAAGAGTCAATGTTGCGTGTCACCACATTAAGGTTATTCCACAGTCGTATTGTTGAAGGTATGAAGGACTCTTGGGTTAATGAAAGTCTACAAAAAGGGTATATTATATCATTCCCATTACGTAATGGATAAACAGCTGTACTTTGGATTGTTGGTGGAATAGAATTGCAAAGATAGGCTGGTGCATTATTATGTTGAATATTATAGAATAATTGTAACTTCCTTCTTTCTCTTCGTTCAGCTAGAGTTTCCCAACCAATCTCACCATAAATAATTCTATTACTTGTAAAAATAGGAAGACCTGTTACAATTCTGGCTGCCTCAAGCTGCAGCTGTTCTAATTTTTTACAATAACCCACACCCATATTATCCCAAACTTCACATGCATATTCGAAAAGCGGTCTAATAAAAGTCAAGTAAAGCTTTTCTAAGTTGCTCCTACTTATCCTGTACTTTAATTTTCTAAGTACATTTAAATGTTTAGATACATTTTTTATGATATTTTCCACATAGGTGTTCCATTTAGCATCTTTACTTAACGTAACACCCAAGTGTTTGTGGAAGTCTGTAACTTCAATCCTCTTACCATTGAAAGTGAAATTCATTTCTGGAGTTTCAATGTATGAAAACAACATTATTTCGGTTTTTGCTGGGTTAAAGGACATCAGCCATTTCTTAGACCAATCGCTGAGCTCACTCAGGTCGTGACTGATCACTGATTGTATTTGTGTCGTGTCACGACTAGAGTAGCCCAGAGATGTATCATCTGCAAATAATCTACATAAAGAAAAAAAAAGTGTTCAGCAATATCATTAATATAGATAATAAATAACAGCGGTCCCAAAACAGAACCCTGTGGGACACCAGCTGAAATACTGCAAAGTTCAGAGGAAGATTGTTTAAGGGACTGTGCAATATTTATCTGAGGGTGGGGCCGGTGTACAGCAAATATTAAAAAAAAAAAAAAACTGTATGCCCCGCCAATATTTATTATAAAAAAAGTTCTTGCCCCGCTTCAATTAATGAAAAAAAAAGTCCTTGCCCCGCTGGAAAAAAAATGAAACATATATATGGAAACATGATATTTTTTAACTAAAATGCACAACATTCAATAATACATGTGTATTGTAATAAACGACTAAAACTCGATACTTTGCGTTGTGTTACTTTTATGCTCAAAATCTATATCGAAGGCGCCCATACAAAGGTACAAAGTAACGTCATAAACATAAGACGTTAATACGGGAAACATAACGTTAACGTTTGCATTATATTCTCAACATACTGGGGGGCCGCAAAAGTATATCTTTGTATAAAATTCAAATATTTCTTTAAATGTCCATAATTGAAACGAAAAAATATGATTTAAAATATGATGGGCAATTACAGTCTCTTGAAATCACTATGATGAAATTAAATATTAACAGTCTCTATAACAATTTAAAAATCGGACACAAAATTAATGTCTTCTAAGAATTTGTCCAAGATTTAATGTTCTCTTTTGCACGCATAGCTGCCTTTCGCATAGGCAGTGTTCTTCTGGTACCAACTTCATTCGTCTCATCTGCTGTATTTGGTAGTTCCTCTTCGTTGATCTCTAGCGGATAAAGTTTTACAATCGGGCGGGTCGTACGGCCATTGTTAGTCCTGATAGTTGCAGATCTGATTAAACCATCATTTCCAACAACTAATTCTTCAACAATTGCTATTTTCCAACGATTTCGAGGTTTGTCGTCATGAACTTGCACAATATCTCCGACTCGGATATTGATTTTGTTGTCTCCAATCTTCTTATGAAACTCTCTCAGTGCTGTTAAATATTCGGACTTCCAACGATTCCAAAATTGTGCAATTATAAACGAAAGTCTTTGTGCACGCTTTGAAGCAACAGACGTGTTCAATACGTAAGGTTCATCAATATTATCTATCTCAATTCTCGGATATGGTACAGATGTAATACGGCGACCATATAGTAGGTGTGCCGGTGTTAATGGTTCACTGTCATCAATGTCTGTAGATACATAAGTCAATGGTCGATCATTTAAAATCTTTTCAATTTCGGCAATTAACGTTTGCAGTGTCTCCATGTTAATCAATGCACGTCCAAGTATTTTCTTTAAATTCGTTTTAGTTAATGCGATAAGTCTCTCCCACCAACCCCCGAACCACGGGGCTCGGCTAGGGATAAATCTCCACTCGACTCCATGCGTAGATAATGTCTCTTTGATCTTCTGGGATTCACACAGTTGTTTAATCTCTTGTGATGCTGAAATAAAAGATGTAGCGTTGTCTGACATCATAACATGTGGTAAGGATTTTTTACATGTAAATCTTCTGAATCCTAACAAAAATGATTCTTCTGTCATGTCGGGTACAACCTCTAAATGAACGGCTCTTGTCGATGCACAGGTAAATAAACAAATGTATGCTTTAATTAATGTTCCGTTCTTTTCCTTGATATGAAGAGCTCCAGAAAAATCTACACCAGTGACGGTAAACGGTGGGGCTTCTTGAAGTCGTATTTTATGTAACGGAGGAGGGTCTGGTGCCCTGTATGGTTTTCCTATAACTCGTTTACATGTTGTACATCTATGCAGTAATTTGCGCGTAAATTGACGCAATGACGGAATCCAAATTGTTTGACGGACTTGCGTAACCGTGGCATTAACTCCAGAATGTAAAACTAGTTCGTGTGAGTTCAATACAATAAGTTCCGATAATCGGTGATTTGGCGGTAAAAGGTAAGGGTGTTTTGCCGATTCGGGTATTGGCGCATTATGAATTCTTCCCTTGCATCTCATTAAATCGTTGTTATCTAGATATAACTGAAGTTGTCGAAGTCGTGGCAATTTAGTTTTCTGTATTTGTTTAAGCTTTAGTGCGCGAACTTCATCTTGGTATGCGATAGCTTGACAACATCGTATCCATAATATTGTTGATTGCTGTAGTTCATCTGGTGTCATTGCCCCAACGTTTCTTAAAGATTTAACTGTTCTACAATTGTGAATAAATCGTTGGACAAAGGCTGACACTCGCAAAAGTTTCTTGTATGATCCATAATTGTTAATATCTATAATTCTGTCTATTCCAAACTGAATATTATTTTCGCAAGTTTTGCTCTCTTCATCGTCTAATGGTTCTTTGTCGTCGTCGGTTAATACGGATAAAGCTGTATTTGTCTCTATAAATGTTTTCGGGTGTTTTGATTTATCACCTATCCAAATCGGTCCTTTTCTCCATAACGTGCTTTCCTTGAACTGTTTCGTAGTCATACCACGTGATAGTAAATCAGCAGGGTTGTAATTTGTCGGGCAATACTTCCATTCACAGTTGTCTGTTAATTTCTTGATTTCGTTGATTCTGTTTGAAACGAAACGTTTTAATGTTTTGGTAGTCTTTATCCACTGTAATACGATTTGACTATCTGACCATAGTGTAATATTTGAACATGTTAATGTAGTATGAAGATGATGTGCTAAACGGGCTCCTATTACAGCAGCCATTAACTCTAGTTGCGGTAAAGTAAGTTTTTTAAGAGGCGCTACTCTTGTCTTTGCAATTACCAGTGAAGTGTCCTTTTCGTTGTTTAAATACGCAACTGCTCCATAGGCTTTCATACTTGCGTCCACAAATACATGCAGTACTTTTCCGGATGACTCGCTAATCTCATCAAAATAGTGCCTAGAAAAAGTGGTTTCTGTAGCGGTTTCTATGTCTTGAGCTAAACGGGTCCATTCTGATTGTAGCGTATGTGGTAATAGCTCGTCCCAGTCATAACCTCCTTTCCATAAGTCTTGTATTAGTATCTTAGCTCTAATGCTAACTGGACTCAATAATCCAAGCGGGTCATATATTTTTGATGATTCCTTCAAAATTTCACGTTTTGTAATACTGTTTTCATCTCCTTGTGCTGGTACGATTGTCCGTTTTGCATACGTAAGTTCATCATTTTCAACGTTCCAACGCATTCCTAGGATCTTTGTCTGTTTGTCGGTGTCTAATACATCCTCTTTGGCGGCTTGCTGACGAAGTTGTTCATTATTCGAAGTCCACGATCGAAGGTTAAATCCAGCTTTTAGCATCAGTTGTCGTGCTTCTGTGAAGTAATTAAGGGCCTCGTTTTCATCAGTAACGCTTGATAAAATGTTATCAACATAAAGGTCTCGCTCAAGTATTTTCGCTGTTTGGGATCCTTCTTTTTGCAGATGTTTAAGTAAAACGGCGTTCAAAATAAATGGGGAACAAGTCGCTCCAAACAGTACTGATTTAAATCTGTAAGTCGTTAAATGGCTTCTTGGATCTTTAGGGTCACTTAACCAAAGAAATCTTGTCACATCACGATCCTCTTCATGTAGCCCAACGTGTAAAAATGCTTTCTCTATATCTGTAACTATGGCAACAGGATTTAATCGAAATCTAACAAGTAACGTGGTCAAGTCGTTCAATATCGGTGGTGTACTGAGTAAACAGTCATTCAGACTCGGTAATTGTCGGGATTGTCGGCAACTGCAATCGTAAACGATTCTGATTGGTGTAGTAGTAGAGTCCTTCTTTACGGGGTGATGTGGAATATAATGAACCTGACCTATAGCTTTATCTGGATCCTCCACTCTCTCGATAAATCCTCTGCGCTCCTGATCCTTAATTATTTTATCGTATGTTTGGAGCATGTTTGGGTCCTGACTTAACCGTTTGACAACGTTATGGGTTCTCTGTTTTGTTATAACATAATTTGTTGGTAAGGTCTCGTGATCTTGTTTCCATGGCAACTTAGCTACATACCTGTTTTTACGGAATTCTACTGAAGTTTTTTGGTACATATTCATAAAGTCGATATTTTCATCCTCCGGTTCTACGTCGACTACTCCTAGTGACTCCAATTTCCAAAATGCTTCTAAATTAAACTCTTCCGGTTTGTGATTTGTCAAAATGTTGAACATTCCTACGGCTCCCGATTTACGATTCATGTCTGGTGATGTCGGACCAGATAACAGGTAACCAAGTTTGGACTTGACAGCTGTCGGACCTTTTCCTCTAATAACGGTATCTTCTATAAAATCCCAATAAAAATCTGCTCCTATCAGTAAAGATATACTAAACTTGTCGTCGTTTGTGATCGGGTGTGCTAATCGTAATCCTATCAGATGTTTGCAATTTCGGGTATCATTTTCACTATAATTGGTGATCGGACTTGCTATGGTTGGGACTACTAAGACTTCAATGGGTATTTTTACTCCTTCTATTGACTCAACGTATATCATTCCTTTCGGTAAGTGTCGAACTTTAGTGCTTGCATTTCCAAATGCAGATAGATGAATAACTTCTGTACCTACTGCCTTTATGTCTAGTTTCGAAGCTAATTCTTCGGTCACGAAAGAACGCTGTGCTCCTTCATCGAACAATATATTTGTATTCATTCCTTGATGTTCACTCCAAACGGGTGCTACGGCGGTTTTCAGTAATACGCTAGAACGGGATTGTACTGAAGACGAATGAAAACTTGTGGCAGTGGCAACACTTTCATTGTTGACTACGGTGTGTACTGACGTTGCATATTTATTTCCATTTGACGGTTTATCGAAGTACGATCTATCGGTATGTTGGGTACATAGACTAGTATGATGCTTCTTGTTACAGAGTCGGCAACGAAATTGAGACTTACATTCACTTGCGCGGTGCGTTCCCAAGCAGTTGAAACATAATTGCTTGTGTTTGATAATTGTTATACGGTGTTCATAATCTGGAACTTTTAAGCATTTTGCGGGATCATGCATATCGTAGCAATATATGCAAGGTTTCTGACGAATATTCGTACTTTGTTTCTGACGGTTTTCAAATCTATCTTGTGTTCGCGGGTAATCTCTTTTATTGGCGCTTGTCAAAAATGACGCTGTAGACGGTAAAATTTCTTTAACTTCATCGGTGCGTTTTCCTGCTTCCAAAATTGTTATTTCTTTCAATATCCCGTGCCTTAATCCTTTTAATTCCCAATTATCAGTTCCGTTTTCCCTAGCTAAGTTTTGTCTGACAGCTGACGGTAGCTTATTCAAGATGATTGGGATGAGCAGTGCCCCAGGCACCAAAATGTATTGTAATAAACGACTAAAACTCGATACTTTGCGTTGTGTTACTTTTATGCTCAAAATCTATATCGAAGGCGCCCATACAAAGGTACAAAGTAACGTCATAAACATAAGACGTTAATACGGGAAACATAACGTTAACGTTTGCATTATATTCTCAACATAATGTATATCAGAGTTGATATTTCAACTCAAATGCATTTAATTCAATATTATAAAGATTTTATTTTTGAAGGAAGTCAACTTAGGAGCGCTGTGATTGAATGTAAGGGTACAATATATTTGTTTGTATTTATTTATGAATAATTGCAGTGTGTATATTTACAAAATAAATTTGATAACCTATTGAAATATTTTCTAGACAATTATTTGAAAAGACTTCCAAAATTTCATAAATTTGGTGTAAAATGATAGTGGGCATCAGACTTCAGTTATTTTATACTATTTTGAAGCTTTTTATAAGTACATTTGATTTTTATCACAAAGAATAAAAATTATTCACTGAGAACAATACTGTGTTGAGAAAAGTGCTGATTCATCATAATAAGTCAAATTGATGGGTACTGATATAAAACTTTATTCTGGGAGTTCAATATTAACTATATTGTATAAAATGCACCAAACTATAGTTCTTTTGTATTTCTTTTCACCTTTCGCAATAAATAGTTCAATTGGAAACACCAGAATTCAAGACGCGACAAATGTTTTTAACTGAGATATTTGCCTTCTTTGCTGTGTAATTCCCTAATGTATCACTTGGGTATTTCTCTAGCTATTAAAATTGGAAAATTTCTGGTTAAGTTTGTACTGTTTATGGAGTAAGGCAATATTTAATCATACTAGAAGCATTTTCAGCGTTAAAATTGTCCATCTAAGAAAAAAAGAGGCCCACTTGAGGCCAAATTTAGATAGAATTTATATTCTCCTGTGTAAAGAATTTGTTCACATTCTTGGCAATTCATGCAGAAAATATTTCAATAGTGCTTGATTTTGTAGTTTATATCTTTAATTATATCAGGCATACATAATTTTTCATTTTCTACTGTTTGCAAGGACTTTTGTTGGAAATTAATACCCCCAAGGGACATAATTCAGCTTTTTCATAGATTAAGTTGTAATTCTTTTAATGTTTAAGAATTTAATTTTGTCATGTTAAAGATTTATTTAAAATACAATTGAAGTTGTTTTATGTTTAAGCATTTATTACCATATGTTATGTCATATGTTTAATTTTCAAAACATTGTTTATAGTTTTCCAGAATTTTGATCAGAATTTCATTTTTTTTTTATAAATGATTATTAAAAGCATAAACACACAAAAATATATTGAAGCACTGTATTAGGTTATTTTGTTTTAGATTCAATTGTTCTTTTTCTATCAAGTTACTTTTTTCCACAGAAATCACAAATAGTTTTAATCTGTTATACTCTGATTTAATTTTTTTATGCACACACGAAAGGTTTTTAAAAAAGTGTGCGCCCCCAAAGGTTTGTTACAAAAAACTTTGCGCCCCGCTCATTAATTGCATGAAAAAAGTATGTGCCCCGTCCATGTTTGCACCGGTCCCACCCTCAGATAAATATTGCACAGTCCCTAATAACAACTCGCTGTTGTCTGTTGTTTAGGTAACTTTGAAACCAATTTAATAAATTTCCGTCAACACCTTATGACTTCATTTTATGTAGCAATCCTTTATGCCAAACTTTATCGAATGCTCTAGAAAAGTCACATAAAAACAAAACAGCTAATTTCTTTATTTTCTAATGAATTTAATATAGAATTATAAATTTCTAAAAGCTGATGAACCGTCGAATATTTTGGCAGAAAACCAGACTGGTATTCATATATTAACTTATTTCTATGTAGGTGATTGAAGACATGTTTATAAACAACTCGCTCCATTATTTTCCCTACACAACTTATAAGCGATATTGGCCTATAGTTAGATGGTAACGAACTATCTCCCTTTTTAAAAAATGCTATTACATTAGCAATCTTCCAGCTGGTGGGAAATTTACATTGTTGTAGGGATTTATTAAATATTATTTTTAAGGGAATTGCTATTTTTTCAGGACACATTTTCAGCATTTTATGGATTATGACATCTGGACCATATGCCTTATTAGGATCTAAAGTTTTGATTATATCGACTATTTCATCTATTTCAATTACTAAATCTTTTAAAAAAATATTTGTTCTTGGCTTAATTTCGGGTATGGGAACACCTTCCTCCTCTAGGGAAGAAATCAGACTAAAATATTTATTTAGCAGATTACATTTCTCGTCGTCTCCGTACACTACATCTTCCATGCTTTCATCGTGAATAATATTATTAAGTGGGGGTAAATCACCAGAACCTTTATTTGATTTTATAAGTAATTTTCATTATTTTCCAATAAGTTTTAGGGTTAGCCACGTTATTTAAGATAAGATTATCCAAACTTCTTTCAAATTTTTCTTTTGCAGCTTTTTTCATATTATTTACTCTGTTCCTCTGCTTTTTGTATTTATTGATATCACAATCTTTTTTTAGTTTTTAAGGCTTTTTTACGAAATCGGTCTCTTCTACGAATTTCTCTCCTTAATTCATTGTCAAACTACGGTCGGTCATTGTTTCGTATATAAACATGTCGAGTTGGGATGTTTTGCCTGGCTATGTATGTCTAGTAGTTTTTGAGTAAATGTATTGCACATCTCGTCAACATCCTCAACATCAAAAAAAGTTCATCCCAACTGACAGAATCAAGGTCTAAAGAAAATTTATTTAGATCTGCTTTATCGTACAACCAAATTTCTCTTTTGTATGATTTGGTTGCAAATATCGGACATTCTAAAAATACTACAGAAGCATCGTGATCACTTATTTCAGACGGTAATTTAAGAACGTCGGCAATAGAATATTTAATTGTATCGCTGATTATAATCGGGTCTAGTAATGTGCTACTATGACCAGTCACCCTTGTTGGTTTATTTATTACATTTTCTAGATTAAAAAGATTCATTGTATCATATAATTTATTATTATGAATGGAAAATAAATCAGAGTTCAAATCTCCTGTTATAACAATATTCTCGCTTAGCTGGTAACTTAATCCCAGTGAATAATTAAGGTTCATCATAAGGAATTGAAAAATATGGCCGTGTTTACACCTCCAAAATTACTATGAGTACAGACAAACTGGTACATCCAGGAAAGTTTTAAGGCATGGCAGGAACTAGATATATAAAAGTTATATGAAGTCTACGTTTCAGAAAATTAAAAACTTACCTGGATTTTGATGTTCATTTTTTTCCAGTCTGCAGAAGATAGCAAAATAAACAAACACCCGAGTTTCATTTGATACGGTCCACTCAGTTACACAGTTTAAACCTGTTAAATCACCTATTGTTTACTGGTGTCTATTGTCCATTTAAATCAATACTACTCACAACATTGATTATATGAGGGGAGCTTCTCAATCGTTTTCACTACTTAGTTAATTTTTGCACCTTCTGCAGGAACGAAAAAAATTGGATAGCAAAATCTAGAAAAATTTATAATTTTCTGAAACACAAAATGCATTTAAAATTAATATATCTAGTTCCTGCCATCCCTTAAAACTGTTGCAGGTGTATAGGTTAGTCTGTACTCGGAGTAAAATTTGGGGTGTAAATACGGCCATTTTAGCCAAAAGGTTATGATGAACCTTAAGTCTTGTCCAATAATCATTGTCCGTCCACTCAGGTCTATATGTACATCAAAGAAGAAATGATTGACCTTTACCTTTAATCTCGACCCATATTGTCTCATCAATATGGTTTTCGAGTTCACCTTTTCGTGCAATGGATATATCATCTTTTACATAGATTATAATACCTCCGCCTGCACTGTTACGATCCTTTCGGATTATATTCTTCGGAAATGAGCAAAGTTGCAAATCGTCAATGTTAACACTTGGATCTAAATGAGTTTCAGTTATAGTTACTATATCAAATTCATCAGCAAAGTTTTGGAGAAAATTTAGCTTATGTCTTAGACTGCGTATGTTTATGTTACATATGGATAGTGAGGCAGTTTCTTTTATACTTGAGGTAGACTCATTAATAATATCTGAACTAGGACCTGGATTAGTTTCAATATTTCCAATAATTAGGATGAAATTTAAAACATATAGCAGGAAAACAATAGTTATATTCGGATTTAAGCACTGGAGTAGTGACAGAGAGACGACGAGAAACGAACATCTGAAATGGGTAAGTAATATTTCTATTATAGAGCTATCACTTGTTTGTGAGTTTAAACTACCGAGTCCAAATGTGCAACTACATAGTTAAATAACCCGATAGCTGCCCTATACTGTTCTATACAATTACCCATTGGGTTTTAACATTGAAATCATACTACATACAATCAGGCAGCAAAACGAGATATATACACCACACACATCATCACACTTAACTGATGAAAAGTCCAAAAAAGACGAAAAAAATAAAAATATATACAACAAAACAAACAAGGTTTGAAATATGAGAGAAATCATTTGTAATTGAAATGGGAAATGATTGAATATTTGAATACTTGAAACTTTAGAATAGCAAAAAAAAAAAAAATTTGTTATACTCACATGTTGTTGCATGTATATTAATATGATAAAAGAACTTTACAAACTTTAAAAAAAAAATTTAAGTAAATAGCTATTATCTCTAGGCTTTCATATTTTAGAAATGCTAGGAAATCAAGCGGAACTTTTTGAATTTAGCAATGCACAACGGATAACAAATACTACGGGTGACATCAATAATACATCAATACAACAGAAAACATCACAGATATTTTATGAAGCATTTAGAATAGCCAATAAAAAAAAAACCTTTAAAGCGTAAAAATAAAAATGAATATACAATAGCAGCGAGTTATCTAAATTCGAAAATACATTTATGTATACATTATATACAATATTTTCTTACTACCTCTTTGACATTCTTTTTTTTATTCAAATTTCTAGAATTCTTCAATAAGTCGCCAATGTTTAGGACTTTCTATTCGAACGCACCCTAATTTACATAACGATAACTTAATTCTTATGTCAATTATAGTCAGATGAGTCCGTTAGGGATTACAATGTTAATAACTGCTTAATATTTTTTATATTAAAGCAGTTTTTACTTTGATGATTATGTTTAAAAAATTTATATATCAATATGTTTCGATTATGTTTAATATTATATAGTTGTTAATAATTAGGTATTTATAATCATAAATAAGAAATGGACCCCAAGTTTATATTAATTTAGTAAACTGTATGTTTTTGTGTGGTATATAACAGTTTGTTTACATAGATCTTTAAAGCTGGAGGCATCTAAAGGTTTACAAGAAAAGGAAGTCTAAGTACATTTATCAACACGGAAAAACTAGTTTACAAACAATTGATTCATTAACTTTAGATTATTTTGTGGTTCATTAATATTGATTTCATTTAGGTGTGAAAAGGGCATTTAACACATGGATAGCGTTATCATTTTCATTTTAGGGGGTCAACATATTTACTGTTACATTGTATGGCTTAGTTTTAAAAAGGGGAATACGCTTTTCATAATACTTGAACCTTTAAACCCTGGCTTTTTTTTAAATTTATTTTGATATACGAAATAAGATACAATCGGAAGTCAATTTAACAAGGGAAAACAAAGAGTGTGTTAGATAAATTGTGTAATATGTAGGTGAATACAATTATTTAGATAAATTAAACAGAAACATATACGAAAAAAATTTAAAAAAAAAACTAAAAAAAAAACCTAAAAAGTTTTGAAAAAAAGAAAAAAACATACACACATACATTTTTCGTTGGATTATACAATCTTTTTACTATTATAATATTATGAAAAAAAATGATTGTGATATGTAATAGTAAAAAAAAATAATGTCAATATGCACTGTATTTCAATTATTTTAACAGCTGGAACCAGAAAAGAAAACCAGAAACACAATTTATTAGTTTTGTTCTAAAAGTTTATTCTCCATTTTTTAAATTATTGTGAGTTATTAATTTTATTTCTCAGCATCTGATTGTTGTTGGTTGGTTGGTGAAGTAATGTCTCGTTCAATGTCAGAGAGGTCTTCAAAGCTATTTATCTGTTCCTTTCGACTATTTTCAGCCCTTTTTACAAATATGCGACCGTCTGCGGTCCAGTACGCGTGTATTTGGTTTTTATATTTCAGCTGGGATAGTTTTTTTGTCAGGTCTGTTCGAAATTTAGTAAGATTCTCAGTGATGAAAACACCATCTTCGTTGTGTTTCAAATATTTTTTGTTTGTATATACCATGTCTCTAGTACGGTATGACATAAATCTAACAATGACTTGACACTTTCCATATTTAGCTTTACCAATGACGTGACTCCTACTGATATCGTCAATAGACAAGTTAAGGCCAAGTTGGCCGTTGCAAATACTAAGGATTTTGTCATCTGTATTGACCGGGTGAAGAATTTGTCCGTGTCCATCAACTGGTACTTGGATGTTGTGAAAACGGAGACTGGTCCGACGAGAATACTGCTCTTGGCTTTCTAACCTACTTTCCATATCCTTTGTTTTTTTGTGAAGTGCATCCAGTTCAGAATCCCAAACGTCCAACATTTTATTATCATCTTTTAACCGTTTATCTACTTGTTCCATTCGTATGCTTAGCTTGCATATTTTTACTGTGTGGTCCCTTATGGAAAAATCGTGTTCATCTATAGACTTTTGAATAGGTTCAACGTGTGCTGCGATACATTTTTTCACCTGCTCTTCAATCAGAGGAGTTAATGTTTCGCTTATTTTTTCAGCCAATACAGGAATGATAGTATTAAGAACATCTGGACTAGTGAGTGCTTCAATGACCTTATCTGTAATGTTTTTACGTGTCGCTGGAGTCTTTTTTTCAATATCTCGAAGGTCACCTTGAGAGTTGCGACGCCTAATCTGTCGTGTATTTTGTTTTTGGGTTGCAGGGAGATTATCTGGACTATCAGGATTAGACCTTTTGTTGATATTCAGAGATGGTGAACTAATATTAGGTTGTGATTGTGTATTCGTTAACAAATGGTCAGAACTGTGTTCACTTTCTCTGGTCATGGAGGTCGCCATTGTTATAACTTTTGTTTTGATTTTTAGACGCTTCAAAAAGTTCTCTATTAAAATTATTTTTGTGAAGTATTACAAAGTTTTTACATTACATATAAAGACTGTTAGCTATGTAACAAGTTTCGTCATCTAACTTTTATGTTATCCAGCATAATATCCCATTTGTGGTTAGAGATGTTTTACACGTCCATAGCTGTCAAGCGCATGCCCACTCCTTTAAAACGATAACCGGACAAAGTCTGAAAAAAAATGATTGCCTTTTCTTTTGCAAAAAACATCGAACAATATTTGACAATTTTAACACAGTTAACCCTAATGGCTATCCATGTACATGTAACAACAGGTTCAACTGATTACCATTCTATAAAAGTATCTCTTAAATATGTTTTATCATGAATTTACACCCTTTCAAAAAGGTTTAAACACAGAAATGCAGTAGATTTGTCACATTTCTTTATTGATTATTTTCATTTTGATATAACAAATAACCAACTGGCAAATATTTCAAGCAATACCAGCTGCACACATTAAAACTATATACAATTCCCTATAGATATTTTTGTTATTTTCCTTTTATGAATGAAACAAGATGGTGGATAATAATATGTCAATTAGAGATACCGTTATCTGGAACAGACACATAACAAGACAATATGATTGATTGATTGATTGTTGGTTGTTTAACGTCCAGTGGCAAATATCCCATGCATATTCAGGACGACAACAAGACAATATGCAAGCCATACAATGGTGCATAGGTTACAAAGCTATGAATTTATAAAAGCAAAATCTAACACTTATGCCCCTTAGGTAAAAACAAAATAAATATTTCATATATCTTTCTCATAAAAATAATAAAATAAAAGACATTTTCTTACTGCTTTCCTGTTTTGTCTCATGTGTCTCACGGCACTATACTTTTTATTCCTTATTACATTGTTATATCTAAACAGATCTTTATATATTTAACATATATTCAATTTTATGTACATAATGATTATATAATTAATATAGTACTAAGCAATCTTAACATTACAGTTTTTTTGCATGTGATTTATATGTGTATTTATACAGTCATATATTGGTCTAAACTTTGACTTTAGTCCAATATTTTTCATTTGGTCCCTTTTTTGATCTTGGCAATTTCTTTCTATAAATTTATGCATATATCATGTATATAGTGACATGTTTCAACATCATAATGCGTCTCAATCATAGATGACTGCCTTCTATCCAGAAAAGTTTAGTTTACTACGGTAGTACACTGTATGTGTATTTCCCATGACGTGTATATATAACTGTTTGATTTAGTTTTCAATTTCAACTTCAAACGTCAGTCCTGAAATGAAACAAATCACAACTGAACACATACAATTAGTTACTGAAAGATAGATTGTTGTTTACTTAAGGGCCATTAATAATTATTTAATGCATGTTTATTGGGCCTCGGTGGACAAGTGGTCTAATTAGTTCAAATAATTATCATACAGAAGGTCAATGATTTTCTCCGGGCATTCCAGCTTCCCCCTCTACAAATAAACACTGAAACGACATAGTACAATAGTGCTGAAGTGTTATTAAATACCAATCCAACAATCACCCAATTAATGACTGTTTAGGTATATATATGGAGGTGTTTAACGACCTTGACTGGCTATACAGCCCTCGCACGGTAGGCTCGGTGCCCGAAGGCGATTGGTGAGCATTTAAGTAATTTTGTGCCATCGGTCAGGAATGAGTGGTGGTCGCCATTTTGGAGGTCGCCATCTTGGTTATGTGAGCTGTTTTGATTTGGTTTGTTTACTAATTTGATGTAATATTCTTCACAACGGCTGCTTTTAGGGCCAGTTTGGTCAGCTTGGCAGCCCGTTAACCTCGATGAAGGAGTACTGGTAGATGAGTCTCGGACGTAGTATTATAGATGACAGGAAGCGTTCTCAGGACCAAAGCCGCGAGGCAGTGAAATAAAGGTCAATCACCCAACACCTAGGATACAGCCCTTGGACGTTAATCGGCATAACATTCCCCCATGATACAATGGGTTTTGGAGTGCATGTTAACGCGGGTACGCTTACTACTACGTCTACTGTACGGCTGGGATTGGTTTCTGTCATCTAAAGTAGTAAGTCGTTGATCATCTAACTGTAAACCCTCATCAAAGATAGCGGGTAAAGGAGAGCTGGCCCAGCGCGTCCGTTCAGCTGTAATGACTCAGACGTGATATGACTGTTTACGTTGACAACAAATTAACAATCAGAACAATATTTTGATCATGTGATAGTCGTTCACGAGGACATTTAAATTGCAATTGGAAATTGAGGGTATATAATTGATAAAGCCATTTAAAAGGCCACTAAAGGACCCACCAATATATATGTTGGTACAAGGTTCCCACTCAGGGCATCGGATTAAGAGTACCCATTCTGACCATAAATAGCTATATTTCTCGTAAATTCAGACTTTATTTTTATGCAAACAAATTTCCCAATTGGCATGCATATTCGCAATTTGATGTCTTTGGGGAATCATTCGAAAACACCTGGAATCTTTCGTAAGTTCACGATTTTCCTGCCGGTTTCGAGATAAACAAATATAATAAAAACAGCTGTGATATGATTGGCTAAAGAGAAACTTTTCACAAGAAACTGAATAACACAGAAACTAATAAATGTAGGTCACTGTACGGCTTTCAACAAAGGAACAAAGCCCATACATCATACGACCATGGTTGTTTTTGTTGAAAATTCTACTATAAAATTCAAGTTTTATAAAATAACATTTTTCTTATCGAACGAGTAGACGACACTAGAATGATTAAAAGTTACAGATAATTACAGGAACGCAATTCCATCAGCATGGTCATAGTCAGCAGACATAATTAAACATTAACTCATAGTTGTCTGCATGTACACTCATTCCGTATTTAAACAAGTCTGAATAAATAGTAATGGACATTGTTCATTGCAAGAAAAACAGGATAAAGGCTCAGAAATCAAAATGCTCAAAGTATATTTACCTGATATTGCATTTTCAATTGATTTAACTTCCTCAGCAGAAATAGTTTTAACCAATATTTCGTTAAGCCACTCTGTATACAGCCTTGTTGGTTTAATATGGTTATCAAACCGGTTTAAAACGTCGCTTAATATATTACATAATTCATTGAAACGTATTTCTTCAAGTTTAAATATCTTAGAATGTTGTAATTCGTTTCTTGTAAGTCTTATGCGCTCAATATCATCTCCAATAGCTATGTCTGTATTCTGAATATCTTGCCAAGTCCCTCCCCATGGTCCTGGAGGACATCGTCGGTGGTTTGAGTTACTTGGAATATGTTTATTAAGTTTCCTGTGCTCACTGTACAGGTATGTTATATCACATTCCCACCTTGGACGTAGATGTGGTTTATCTGGTTTTAATAGATCATATAGAACTTCAGCAAGGATATTCAGTGCTATCATTCCCATCTTTGAAAAGTTGATTTCCTCTTTTGTGAACTGGAAAGAATATAAGAGTAAAGGATTGTGATGTAAAATACAAAAACGATATTTTACAATAAGGTTTTACATAAGTTTTGGTTGAATCAATTGTCAGTTAACAACATAGGATACTCACAGAAGTTTCTGCAAGAACAAAACAAAAACAGCTTTTATGAATAAGTGAAATCTCGAGCATCCAAAATTAACTTGCACTATTTAGGAAATTTGTTAATGCTGTTTTAAAATAATTGACAACATCTTGCCGATTATATTTCAGAAACAGTTTGTACTTTTATCAATGATAAGGAAACAGTGTCAACTTTATGTTTCTTCTTACATAGAAAAACCATAATAATTAAACTGAATCACACATGTATCATTTATTAAAATGTGTTAGCATCTGGTCTTACAATATAAAACATTCATGAAAAGATGATTGCCTCAACTTAACTAAAGAACAGCAGTATGATGACTATCACAGGAGAAAGTTCCACAAGGACAGGTTTTGGACAGACATTTAGTCCATAGTTTAACGATAAAATTGATTCATGTTGATGAAAAGACATGTAAGAAAGAGAAATACAATTTTTTTTATCAACATTTCCTTTTCAAGCATTATTATTTACATTCTTAAATTAGCCATAGGGACGTTGACCAATTTTCCTGGATTTCCATGAAATTGAGGTCTATGATTCATATATCACAGGCTTCGAGAATATTCACGTCAGATATGTTAGTTGTTAGAACAAACATTCTGTTTAAAGATATTTTTTGTA
Organism: Mytilus galloprovincialis; assembly: GCF_965363235.1. Taxonomy (NCBI): domain Eukaryota; kingdom Metazoa; phylum Mollusca; class Bivalvia; order Mytilida; family Mytilidae; genus Mytilus; species Mytilus galloprovincialis. The sequence goes on from NC_134849.1 coordinate 53,724,442, forward strand.
GACTCATAAACTCTATCCTAAGAATCAATCGAAATATTCCTGCTTACCATGAATTTTGATGAAGTCAAAATTTGTGCAACTTTTCTCATCAAGAATAGAACGCTAATATATATATATATATATATATATATATATATTTTAAACAATATGACCTATTTCATATCTAATAGGTATTCTTCCTGACAATATCGGGATATAATAAATTACATGGTTCGCTACTGACACCGTACGAATCCATAGAGGGTTAGTAAAATCCACAGAAGGTGAGGCCGTAGCCCGAATATCCTATGGGTTTTACTCACACTGTATGGTCCGTAGGGGGTCAGTAGTGAATTGTTTAACGAAATAATCGCCCACCGGACTTTTCCTGTCGCGTTTTGTAGAAAATAAACAATGAAATACAGCAACGTCAATGGATAACGTCATCATCAACAGTGCTGACAGTAGACGTGAACTTCTATTAGTTGATTTAAAACATTCAAATTGTCACTAAATATGTGTTTAGGGATGTAGAGAGTTGTGGCACAATAAGCACGTGGCAATTGTTTACATACACTTTCTACATTCACACGTGATCATGTTATAGGCGCTTTTTAATTGGATGCAGCGAGTTTCGACTGCAACCAATGAAAATCATTACCTTGTGTATCCGAAATTTTATCTCAATCCGCCAAGGGTGGAGAGGAAGATGGTGGATTGTAACCCTTGGCTAGCGAAGATGGTGCCAATGTTGAATGTAAGAATAATCTATAGTGAATAATTAACCGCTAAATTTTCAATAGCTTACATCGAGAAAACAAGCCTATATGTACAGACCCATCATTTTTTCTGTTTTTGTAGTTTCTCTATTTATATACTATCAATTTATAACTGTCTATTATAAATCTTCTTATTTTGAAAAAAAAAAACAATTATGTTATAGTAACGTGTAAACACGTTAGTTATAAGCTATGAAAGTCAAGTAGTCCGTGCACTTTCGTAGGTTTTAAAAAATGTCAAACAGGTATACTTTACTGTGTGTTAGAATTTGTTATCCATCACTATCCTATACATTAAAAACTGATGGTTATAATGATAATCTAGGATCTTCATAGAATCTGTCGCAAGAATGTTGTGTAAATGTATTCTTCTGCTCTTGGATAGGGTTGTTGTCTCTTTGACATATTCACTATTTCCTTTCTATTTTTTTTTTATAATTTTGAGGTGTAATTTGTATACAAACGTAACATCTCTTTGTACCACATTTCAATTCAAACAAGTCGACTCAATGCGCTTATTTTCTCCCTCTACCAGGTTCATAATTTCATTTTTACCTAAAATTATTTGATTTAATTTATAATCATTTCAAAATTCATCAATTTAAAATATTTTAGTATTTTTAATTGGTTTATCAAAGATATCCATGTATATCTGTATTTTCATTTATTTGTTTTGAAACATTTAAAAACTATTATTTACCAATCTAAATAACTTTTCATAATTTTATAAATATTTAATTCATTTGGTTTTAATTAAAGTCTTTTTGGAACAGATTGTGCGTTAGCCTCAAACTAATCCCATCCCATATATTTACTTTGAAGTCGCATACGTGTAATTCAATAACATATAGTTTCTGTCTACTTTTGATTTGAGATAATTTATTCAGATGAATACAGCATGTTTTATTTGGCATCTGTAGTCATCCTGCTGGCATATATACAACATTTTAAGTTGTTGTTCGCATCATGTAAACTTCAACACGTTAGATCCTGCTTTTTGCAAAAGCATACATTTCTTGTTTTAAGATGTTGTATATATTTATTTCAGAATTCAAATGAAGCAGAAAATATGTTACTTCCCCTTTTCCTCCCAACACAAACACACTCAAGATACACATACGCACAAAAACATTATCTCCCCATAATGATAAAATCATTGGAAAATTAACCAACGTTGTCTTACATTAATCACACACAGGGTTAGTAAACAATTTTTAATTGGAGCTTTACAAACTTTAACACAATTTTGCAGTTAAAAGAATGTTACGTTATTCATTTACTAAGACTTTACTGTGCTTAAACGGCTGTGGGTAATAAGTTACCCACAGCCCAAGATGGAGCCGCCTGGCGTCGGTAAGAACGTTTGCTCCTATATAACAATATAATAAATACAACAGGAATGTTTTGTATTTAAAAAGTTATATCAATCTTTTAGGGAAACTCTGCAATGTGAAACGTGATTAAAGTCTACAAAATAAACTATTACAGCACGATTTGCGAAAACACTCATGATGTCCGTAACTTGAAAACAACCAGTCCGTTACTTCTTTCATTATACCAATAGGAATGTCCGTAACTTTAGCATGATATCCGTTACTTTCAAAGAATCGATATTCGTGGAATTAATGTTTTAAATAAATGACAAATAACAAAAATACCGATTTCCAAGTAATATTCAGAACGGAAAGTCCTTTATCAAACGACAAAGCCAAAAGCTTGTATTAACACACATAACGAATAGAAAACAACGGTCATATTCCTGACTTAGTACAGGCATTCAAAAATAAAATAGCAAAAATACTTTACTCCGAAGAAAATTCAAAAAGTAAAGTCTACTACAATAGTATCAGTAGAATCTAATACCTCTTTCTCACTTAAGTTACCCACAGCCGTTTAATCACAGTGGACTTAGATAGCCATATTTATTAATGATATTTAAATTGATGAACTTTTATGACAACAGATACACATGTCTAGTCATTGTTTTAGCAATGACTATTTGTGATATTAGTCCTGCTGTGAAATTTGAGCTTTTTATTTGAAACATAATTGTGATGATAAGTTTTTTTAATCTTAAAATGCGTAATTTACGATTATAGTGGTTTATAAAGCTGAACAAAAACAACTCACTTGACACGTACAACTAATACAGTAAAGCTGTTTGTGTAGTTTTTCGACTCGATGAATGTTTACATCCAATGCTGAACACATACTGCTCACTTTACAGATCAATACAACATATTACATGTATTAATACATATGTTTGATTAGTGAATATGTTTGTTTGTGTTTTCAGCACATTAACTGAAACTTAGAGGCTATAAAGAGCCTGTGTTGCTCACCTTTGTCTATATGCATATTCAACAAAGAACTTTTCAACATTGCAGACGCGAATAGAATTTATGACAAAAGTCTCTGTTTTGTTGATCTTGTATTACTGATCATTTAGTCTGTTTAGTTTCTCTCTATTTTCTTTTAATTAGTTTTTCCTCAAAATACAAAAGAGGGTTAAAACATCCTCATTTAGGGCAATCACTCCTTCAAAGTGTAACAGTCTACTAAATATATCAGCAAAATTTGGCTTGTAAGTAGATCTCGCCTATCTGATAATTTTTGTGATTTTAAGGGTCTATTTATATATAATTATTTTTATTTTAAAAGTAAAAAAAAAAAAAAAAAAATGGCAAAAATCGTCATTGATTGGCAATAACTCTGATATGTTAACTCTATTATAATATTTAAGGTATAAATCTAAAACAATACTTGGACAAAATCATCATCATAGTGCAATTACTCCTATAAGAAGTCCACATACGATTTTGATCATGTTATCTTATTTGAAGAACTTGTCTTGCAGATAATTTTTGCAATATATTGTTTCTCTCTATCATGTCTGTTATTCATAGTATTAAAAATAATATGCCAAAGCAAAATATATTTTATCTACTTTATAGACAGTGTCAAAATGATAGACACAACTTGCATTTTACCCCTATGTTATTTGTTTGGCCATGTCGGCAATCATGGTTGTCAGGTTGGGTCATTTGACACATTTTAACTAGACACCATAAAGAAGATTGTGGTCAAGTTTAGTAAAATTTTGACCAGTGGTTTTAGAGGAGAAATGTTTGTAAACGTTGACGACGACAGACGACGACGGCGGACGTCTAGTGATGAGAAAAGCTCACTTGGACCTTATGCCATGTGAGGTAAAATATATAACGAAAATGCCAAATTAAATTGAAAAAAAAACCTGACAAATTCAAACATTAGACTTCTAAACGAACTGAATGAACGGAAGTCTGAACATTTCTTGTTTTATTCATTTCCTTTTTTCGGAACTGAATTTTGTATGAAAATATAATGTGGTGTTATATACCCCTGCCGAACTGGCTGTTCCTGTTGCCTCATTATTGACATTTGAAAATACTCTCTCACAGGCCTGGACACGAACACGTACCTTCAAATATAAAAGCATGTCATTCATTATCAATAAAAAATATTGGTAAACTTAACGAAAACGTGTCAATGTGGTTGGCACCTATCATTTTGTTTCATTCTATTTTGATAAACATAAGTTTAATTATCAACCAATTCAAGCATGCAATAATGTCTGAATTATTTTTGACTTTGTACAAGTATAAGCAAAAAGGTAAATAGAAAATATACATTTTTTTCAGTTGTACCTTTAAACTGAACAGTGACCTGCCTAAATTTCAAACAACTAAATGATGGTATGCATGCCCATCATTAAAATTTAACACCCTAGACTCCTTATATATATATAAGCTAATATAAATGTTATAAGTAAAGATCACGACTAGAGTTTGGCTCATTTTGACCGCAACTTTCGTTTTTAAATTCAGGACGAAGGAAGAAGATGCAAAATCATAGCAATAGATCAAATTGTCAGATTAGCTAGCAATGCTCAGTTTGGATTATCTTGAATTTACATGAATTGTATGAATATTTAGCATTTCAACAACCATAAATATTTCATATTATCCCGTGTCACTCTAAACATGCAAAAAAAAAATCGATTTGACGAATGTATAATATTTTGATAGAAATTAGTTCTGAAGAAATGCAAGTAACAATAATAATTCAGAGAAAAATTGAAGGTCTTTTCACTTCTTACGATTTATTTTGATATGAAAATATTAAAATTCGATTTAAAATGTCATTTCCAGTGTCAAATGATAGGTAATTATTAGCTGATTCCAAAAATATATGGTTTCTTACACACTTTTGTATGAAATAAGTCCAAAAATAGCAACTTCGTGTTTACATAAGGTCACGTCTGGTTTGCGTTTTCAAAGTCATATGGCTGGTAACCTAAAGCACATAGTATTATGCCATATGATAGATACATGTAGATATGAATTTGAAGGAAAGGTCAAATTCTAGAAAGTCCAATTTATCTATGACCTTGAACTCAATGTGAAGGTCATAAACCAAGTACCTCAAATCAAAAGACCCTATGTCTTTAATATATATGGCTAATGAGTAATATTACTTAACACATAATTCTCAATATAAGAGGGATAAAATACTCACATGTATTGTCTACGCGCACTTTTAATCACAATGTTTGAGTTACGACATGTCGCAATTGACAATTTGATAAAGATACGTAGTCGATATCTTGTACAGGTTATGAAAAGAAGTGAGTATAAGCAAAAATCAAAATGTAGAATATGATTTTGACCTTTGACCTTGACATAATTTACATTTTTTTTGGACCAATGAACTTAAACAAAGTGACCCTAGGCCTATATCACTTATGGTTTCAACACTTTACCAGTTCGAAATGCATATCACTTATATCAAATACATAAGGGGAATAACTCTCATAAGGAGTCTCCGGATAGCTTCGGTTCAATAGTCGCCCTCATCTTGAAGACGTAACGAGCAATTTGGTAAAATAAATTTGTCGTAATCTTTTTACGGTTTGTGAAGGAGTAGTGGACACTAGAAAACAGTGTATGGGGAGATAACTCTTACAACATAAAGCCTTTGGTTCATTGATGTCAGTTTTTAAAGCGTATTAACTGTTCGATATCATAAACCAAATATCTAAGCAACAACTAGCGAAACAACACTACTGCGCAAGAACAAAAATTAGGCCGAAAAAAAATTAATCAGAACAAAAGCAATAGGTCTTTCCACGGAAAAGTGGAATGACCTAATTAATCTATCCTACATCCGCATGTACACTACATAATACTTACTGCTAGTTATACAAATATCAACATGGGGATAACTTCTATACTGAAAAATAGCAGTTTGTTACCTTGGTGGATTGAACCATAGTTTGGATTTCACTGGAGCTTTCTGAGTAAGGATTAGGTGTTTCAGAACTCTGTAAACACTAAAACAAATAATAATCAGAGTTACCCTATCGAATGATCACCACTACCTTATATATATATATATATATATATATACAAAAAAAGTTTCTTTTCAAGCGGTGTACAGAATTATATATTAAAAATTAAATACACAAAAAGAGTTTTAAAAGCAGCATTGTCTAGCGCTTTCATCCATCTTGGGACTTTTCAAGACTATGAACGTCGTTATGAACGTCGTTATGGGGAACACATTAGTATTATGACGTAACGTCATTGTTCGTAAAATATTAGTAGTATGACGCAACGTTATTGTTCATGTAACTACTAAGCATTAAGCTTGGCGTCAAACACTTTTATAAATTTTCTTTCTAGTTCTTTACGGTATTCTTCTGTTGGTTCTGTACATTTGAAGAACGGGAAAAATTTGAATTTTCCTCCCGCACAAATATCTAAATGTTCGCTCAACGGAATTTGTCTGTACTCGGGTTGCCGTATTTGCTGTTTATGGATCCTGACCCGTTCACACACACTATTTCCTGTTTGACCGATGTAGTTTTCTTTACAGTTGACACATGTTATACAATAGATTACATTTTCTGATTTGCAAGTCATATTTGCGTTTACTGTAAATTTCTTACCGTTTTTGAAATATTTCGTACTGCCTATTTCTAAGTAAATATAATTGTCTCTGGAACATACTCCACAGCGTGAATCGCCACAAATTTGTACGGATGATATCTTCTTAACTATATCAAATCGCGCTTTTGTAAGTTGGCGTTTCAAATTTTTCGGTTGTCTTCTACTATAAATGATCGATTCTTCTGTTACCAAATTTTTCATTGTTTCACTTTGATGTAAAATCGGAAAATTCGATTTTATAAACTTGAAGGCATTTGGTAATGACGGATCATGAGTAGTCACAAACGGGAGGATATCATCATCGGTTGTATGTTCCTTCGGTGTCCTTAGTTGATTTGTAGACATTTTATTTGTCCTCTCGATACTGTCATCTATAAGTTTTAATGGATATTTCTGCTGTAAGAGATACATCTTCAGTTCTTCTAACCTTCTTTTGCGAAGAGTTTTATCTAATACAATTGAACATACTCGTCTTGCCATACAATATGGAATGTTTCTTTTTGTATGTGATGGGTGGCATGATTCAAAATTTAAATACTGGTGTGTATCTGTCTTCTTGTAATAAATATCCGTAATGATTTTATTGTTTGAGAGTTTAATTAAAATGTCTAGAAATGGGAGTTCCAAGTTACTACTTTCAATAGTGAATTTTATTGACGGATGCAATGAGTTAAGAATTTCATGGAATTTTTCTAAGTCGTCTGTTGATTTACTCCATAATATGAAACAATCGTCTAGAAATCTTTTCCACTGTTCATAAACATAAGTTTTGAATTCCTGTCCAAAAATCTGACCAACTTTTTCGTATAGTATTTTTTCTAAGTAAGCCATAACTAAATTGGCATAGGTAGGCGCAACTTTTGTTCCCATTGCAGTTCCTTTAATTTGTTTGTAGTATTCACCATCGAAATAAAAAATATTTCCTTCAAGGATGATTTTCAAAGCTTTTACAATTAATTCCGTATCGAATCTGCCGTCGACAATTTCTCGGTTTATTTCAACCCAATATTTTATTGCCGTTGTTCCTAGATCGTGCGGTATATTTGTATACAAGCTGGTAACATCAAATGTTGTAAGGAGTGTATTTTTCGGAACTGTTTCAGGTATATACCTCAAAAAGTCTATATCATCTCTGACGTAACTTGGTATTAGCGGACATAACTTTTTTAATATTAGATCCAAAAAGTGACTCATTCTTTGAGTTGGTGATTCAGGGCCAGCAACTATTGGTCTCAGTTTAAGATCGCTAGGGTTGGGAGATTCAATGTACTTTTTATTCTGATGTTACTTAGAAATAGGCAGTACGAAATATTTCAAAAACGGTAAGAAATTTACAGTAAACGCAAATATGACTTGCAAATCAGAAAATGTAATCTATTGTATAACATGTGTCAACTGTAAAGAAAACTACATCGGTCAAACAGGAAATAGTGTGTGTGAACGGGTCAGGATCCATAAACAGCAAATACGGCAACCCGAGTACAGACAAATTCCGTTGAGCGAACATTTAGATATTTGTGCGGGAGGAAAATTCAAATTTTTCCCGTTCTTCAAATGTACAGAACCAACAGAAGAATACCGTAAAGAACTAGAAAGAAAATTTATAAAAGTGTTTGACGCCAAGCTTAATGCTTAGTAGTTACATGAACAATAACGTTGCGTCATACTACTAATATTTTACGAACAATGACGTTACGTCATAATACTAATGTGTTCCCCATAACGACATTCATAGTCTTCAAAAGTCCCAAGATGGATGAAAGCGCTAGACAATGCTGCTTTTAAAACTCTTTTTGTGTATTTAATTTTTAATATATATATATATATATATAAATATACAAATCGTCTAAACATCAACCCATCAATGTTAGATCTGTAAATTTGCTTTCGCAAATATTTTATTTTTCCCTCGCCGGGATTCGAACTCGTGCTACAGATCAGCTGAATTATCTAGTATAAAGGATCCTACTAATTAATGTAAGATACAGTCACAGAAATAATTATGTCTATTAGTACGTCTGAATCAGTGACAACGTTAACTCTACTACAGAGTAAATGTGCTATCGCAAATTTTAGTTCTTCCCTCGCCGGGATTCGAACCCATGCTACTGAGATATCGTGACACCTAATCGCCTGCACTGTAACCGGCGTGCTAGACCATATGACCACCTTTGATTGCGTTGGATAACACTGAAATTTGTATACGTGTGCATGTCACAAATATCGTGGTAGAGGGGTCTAAATACAGAACAAACAACACACAACAGTTTCCAAAAGATCAAAACAGTGAAAAAATATATTATAACAAAACGCATTTGACTAACAGGTCGAACCACCGATATTCTAAAACCCTGCTGACTGCCATTTACGATTGTCAAATAAATTGTTCACAAGGTGTAACAAAATTGATATAATCTCTATATTAATTTAATATCAAGTAGAAGACAATAAACTTGCGGTAAAGATGGTAAACAACAAATGGAGGTGCTAATTTTTGTTTTACACCATTACCGGATTTTGACAATTTATGTCTCTTCAGTTAGGTTAAGAATCGAAAAGTATTTGGACGACCCTTTAATATACCTCAATTTAGGATATACTCTTGAAATTTAAAGAGTCAAAATAGGATGAACGGATTATATTAGCCGAAACGAAATAAATAAAAACAAGTATAAATTAAAAACAACGTTTAAACCTATGGTTACGTTCAATAAAAACCGCAATATATATTAGCGCGTCGGATATAGTGCAGGCGATTTGGTGTCACGATATCTCTGTACCGTGAGTTCGAATCCTGGCGAGGGAAGAACAAAAATTTGCGAAAGCAATTTTACAGATCTAACATTGTTGGGCTGATGTTAAGACGAGTTGTATATACAGAATGTACACAGTCATGGATCCTATACAATAGATATTTCAGTTGATCTGTAACAATTCCATCTGCATGCCTTATATATCATGTACTGTAATACGACGCTAGATAAAAACTAACAAGGAAAGGTAACACCCGGCCACCGAAAGTTTTATTATTGCAAAGATCGAGTGGTCTAGCGCGTCGTGTACAGTGCAGGCGATTTGGTGTCACGATATCTCAGTAGCATGAGTTCGAATCCGGGCGAGGGAAGAACAAAAATTTGCGAAAGCAAATTTACAGATCTAACATTGTTGGGCTGATGGTTAGACGAGTTGTATATACAGAATGTACACAGCCATGTATCACCATCACTGCTTGTGATCCGATGGATAAATCTGTTGTAGAGTTGTCAGTGGTTCAGACGTACTTATATATAAAAGTCTGAAAATTACACCCAACAATGTTAGAATTAGATTTTTCTGCTGACAATTTTTTGTCCGTCTCTCTGCGGGATTCGAACTCACACCTTTGATACACTACAGCACCAATTGCTTAGCCTCATGTCCAGCGCTCTAGACCACTCAACCACATCCGCTATATAAAAATATAACTTCAATAGTCGTAGTGTTACCTTGTCACGGAAGGCGAATCTAGAGATAGACACAAGACATATATATATAAGTGTCTTAGAATGTAACCTTAACACACTAATGAGCGTTATAAAATTAGTTGTTATATTTTATATATTATTCACGCAATATTTCGCTAAACAAAGTAGTTTCATCGGGAGCGTGCAGCCGTCCAGGTAAAAGTTAGAGGCTCTAAAGAAATCTTTGCAGATCAATGTTTATGGTGTAGAAAAAGTATTTTTTCCCGCTTATTGTACAAAGTAATTCTTAAACCAAAACGAACAGTTGTATTAGTTTAGAAGTCTCTTATTTCTTTACTTTAGATGTGACAAGTATGTCTTAGAGATTTTTGGGTCTGCGATAGGCAATAACAGGAGGTGATGGACAAATTTGTTTTAAGGAAGAATCATTTTCGATAAGATATATATATATATATATATGTATAGTTAAAACAGCAATCAACCTAAAGCTATGAATCATTACGGAAACGTATTACAACTTACATGTTATTTGATTGACTATCTCTCTCTCAAAGATAGAATAACTTGTATTGCTACAAGCAGATTATAACTCAGTTTTACATATAGTAACTTAAATATTAAGATTATCTCAAAACAATTATTTGACTGGTCCTCAAACAATCTAAACTTAGAAAAGGAGGTTTCGGACATCTCTGCTGCCTGATTCTGAATTAAAATCTGTGTACTGCTACTAATTTTCCCAAGAAATATTTTGAATTATAATCTTTTATTAACAATTTATATACCTAGGTATAAGTATTGTGTAAATATGAAATTGATGAGTAATCGTATTTGGATAGCTATCAGATTGTATAGCAAATTTTATGAAAATTCTTGTTTGAGAAAAAAAAAAGTTTCATGTACATAATGTTGTGAGTAAGAAAATAGGTGTGTGTATATCAAACTGGATCACGATGAAAAATGAATGTGAAAGCTGAATTAACAAATAGCTTTCCAGTAAAAGAGGTTAATCACTGAACCATATACTAAAAATGTAACTGAAAACTTTCTATCTAAAAGAACTCTTCAACTATGAATACATCGCTTACTTACATTAACTATACTATGTTGCAGATCTGACCATTCACCAGTGAACTCATGTATATTAGCACATGTCTCACAATAATATATTGTTTCCTGATCTTCATTAAAGTCAAACGACCCTGTCACGGACTCTGGTTTTGAATGGCCACATTCCCACTTTTTCACGAATTTCACATTGGGCATCTTAAATCTTGTACTTATTATCTTGGTTATTTCCTCTGTCACAAAGTCAGCAATGTATTTGTACAAACCTCTTTCAACTTGCTTCCCAAACTGCCAAACCTGAATTTGAATAGCATTTGGGCGTTTCATAACAAGTAATTTTCTTAATTTTGTTGCCTTCTGTAGCTCAAAGACACCAGAGCCTCTGAAAAGAGCAATTTGCTTTTTTTGTTGCTTCGTAGCGACTTCTGCTACTTCATATTTCCTGGACAAAGAAGCAATCAAATGATTTATTAGATGTGGTGGTAGAAACCCGAACTTGAAATATAACCATGTGGATTTTCTACAGATATCTGTTGTCACATTAAACATTTCGTATATGTCGCACTCTGGTTCTTCTTTAATCATACAAGGTACATAATAGCGAGGTTTTGCACCAGCGGTGTCTCTATCTGATATGTAAGGATGTATAATTATATCAAATTTCTCCATGACATTCAGTACATGATCTTTGTGTTTGTACAACATTGTTTGTTCTTTTTGGAATATATCTTCTACAACTTCCCAATGCAATTTCCCTTTACAGAGAAATTCCTTCCATTCATCTTGATGCTTGATGTCACAGGCTCGAAATTTCTCTGCTGTGACTATACATTTAAAAGCATCAGACAGCCACTGTGTATCTAGAATAATATAATCTGGAAGATCCTTAAAATAAACTAAAGCTCGGATTTCATGGTGAAATATCAAATACAAAATCAGTTCATTATCATCCAACGGGTTCGGCATTTTAGAAGAAATGTGCTTGATTTCATGATAGGAAATAATTGGTAATTCCTTCTTTTTGTCATTGAGTCTTTGTTCTAGCTGAATGAATTTTAAAGGATAATCTGTGTTCCATGTTCTCATATTTCTGGATAAGTTCACAATATCTTGCCGTATTTTCTGGAATACAAACTGATTATCTTCTGTATTAGAAATTAAGTGTTCACACCTGATATGTCCATATCCATCTTTTGACATTTTTTCAGTATAAGTCAACAATTTTTTCCTGCATGCACCATTAATCTTCAAAATTAAGCATATGTTTTGTTTGCAATGTCTTGTAAGTATGTTTCTTCACTACCCCTCCCCCGAAAAAGAGTCAAATCAAAACAAGACAAAACAAAGCAATACAAAAAACTGAAGTCTAAAATTTACGAAACAGTAAATATTTTATTCTAACTTTTAAATGCCCTTCATTGAAGTTATATGTTATGACAATCATATAATTCAGTGTTTTTTCTTGTTGAAATACAACCATATCAAGAAGTTGTTAGAATTTATTACACCTTAGGTTACCAATAATTTCCAGATTTGTTCAACCTAGAACTTAAAATAAGAAATAATATAAGATTTAAATGATAGTTAACACCAAGCTAGATATATAAGTAAGAACAAAGGTGGTTTATGACAATTCAAGACACAAGATGGAAAATACAAAATTTAAACCGAAGAAAAACACACATGATCATGTTTACACAAATTAAATTGCCAAATATGTATACCTCTTCTACATCTGAGCTCACAGCATCTTTCCAAGTGCCAATAATTATTACTGGTGGATCATGTTCATCTGTTGTTCTCTCATAGGCATCATGTTTATCCTTTTCCAATTTACTGTAACAATGAATCGAGTCCATCCATAATCGGAACAAATCTACAAAGAAATAGTACAATGAGTTCATATTATATGCAATTTGTTGAATGTTTTCAATTATATTAATAATAGACACATTCAGACAGGGGTTTTGCTAACAGTAAAAAGGGGAATAAAGATAATGAATGCTTAAGAAGGATGATCAAACATTACAACTCCAGCTTTTAGTCTTTAACGTTCATTTGAATCTTTACACCATCTGAAAAGCCTGAACAATAAACTTAATCAGAGTCGTGTTCAGTCTTTCGATCAATATAGAGACGTAACCACAGCGGTTTTTACTTGAAGTCAATTCAGTTCAGTCTGTAACTCCTCAGACTATACAGTGTGGTTTTGGTCTTGTTGGCGTGTGGAGGTCAATATAAACTACTTATAAATCGGAACAGATATTTTTAATTACAACATAAGTGTTTGGAAAGTACTAAATGTATATGGATAAGGCAGTAAGTTTTCTCAAAGACTGAAAATCAATGCATTACTATACAGATGGGTGCGGTCCTAACCTTGACAAAGGTTAACTTAGAGTTAACTTGTTGACTGCTTTCTAAGTTAACTTGAGAATTTTTAAGCAGTCAAGCAAGTTAACTTCGTCGTTGGTGGACCAGACCTACGGTCTGCTATTTTAGGACTGCTGCAGACCTATCGACAAGTCTGCTCCAGACCAGACCTGTGGACAAGTCTGCTTTTGACCAGTCCTGAGGACAGGTCTGCCCCAGACCAGACCTGTGGACAAGTCTGCTTTTGACCAGTCCTGAGGACAGGTCTGCCTCAGACCAGACCTGTGGACAGGTCTGCTCCTGACCAGACCTGAGGACAGGTCTGCTTCTGACCAGACCTGTGGACAAGTCTGCTATTGACCAGACCTGAGGACAGGTCTGCTTATGACAGATTATCGTTATAAGAGTTTTCATATCAGCCCTGAGCTTTCCGCATGATTAAAATATGTAAACAACATTTCGCATTGTTTTTCCACAGATATTATTTATTGTTTACTCGCTAGACTCTACTAGATATTATACAAATGCTCTCTTTTATTTGATATACTTGTATTCTTATATAAATAAAAAATGGCTATACGATCACCATGATCACACAGAGTTTATTTTATTAGAAGGCGGATAGAAAGGTTATCCAACGCATTGGAACAATATTCTTATATCACGGGATATCGGCAACATTGTCTACGTTACTTCGTTCCCCGTTGTTTACCTGTCCCTTCCTAAATTTTACTTTATGCATAAATTTATACTTGCATGGATATTTCATTGATATTCAACTTGTTTGCATTGGATTTACTATTTTATTTCCCGCAAAATATTCTAACAGAAATTGTACAGTGTCCGTAAGCATACGGTGTGGTAAAACTATCAACAATCTCGTCAAATTTGTCAGATTTATCGAGAGATTTGTCATTGCCGATATTTATATGGGACATCATAAAATTATACTCAATGCGCACTCTAATGAAATAGTTGCCACTTGACGTTTAACTATAAACAAAATCAATCAACCGACATAATAGATTCCAAGAAGAGAACCTCGTATACTTTTTTTTATTAAATCATTGTAAATAGTAAAAATGAATTCAGACATGTCAGTGTTGGTACTTTGATGATGTGGCATAATAGTTGTGTTTTACACGTACACCATCATGAACTCCTATATATGATCTGACTGTTATAATGAATAAATAGATGAAATTCTGACATTCTCAATTTAATCAGAATATTTTTTGCATTAATAGTTTTCCAATATTATTGATTACGTGTACATTTACGGTCCTACTAAAATGTGAACAGGAGTGCCAGGAGAAGACATGAAGGCGCTCGGTACAATGGTATGCGGGTATATAGATTTGTAAATAAAAGTGCACATATGATCAGTTTTGGTCAACTAGTTTTGTTTTCCAAGTCAGCATGAGGTATTAAAACTACTGAAATTTTGTTACGTATCAATATTTTGAATAAAAGGAGGACACGCTGGTATCCTAAATTTATGCGAACAAAAATTTGTTGTTATTAAATTGCAATATTGCTGTCCATTGTCATGATTATATTATACATTGATTCCTGACATAAAAAATATGGCTGATTAATACTATGGGCGTACGTCATGGTGTATATAGATTTACAAATTAAATACACATATGGTCAGTTTTGGTAATGCGGTCAAATAATTTTGTTGTACAAGTCAGCTGGAGGTATCAAAACTACTGAAATTTTGTTACGTATCAATATTTTGAATAAAATGAGGACATGCTGGTATCCTAAATTTATGCAAACAAAAATTTGTTGTTATTATATTGCAATATTGCTGTCCATTGTCATGATTGTATTATACATTGAATCCTGACATAAAAAATAAGGCTGATTTACTATGCGGGTATATAGATTTACAATTTAAAGAGCACATATGGTCAGTTTTGGTGGATGCGGTCAAATAATTTTGTTGTGCAAGTCAGCTGGAGGTATCAAAGCTACTGAAATTTTGTTACATATCAATATTTTGAATAAAATGAGGACATGCTGGTATTCTAAATTGATGCGAACCAAAAATTTTTGTTATTATATTGCAATATTGCTGTCCCTTGTCATGATTGTATTATACATTAAATCCTGACATCAAAAAAATGGCTGATTTACTATGCAGGTATATAGATTTTCAAACTAAAGTGAACATATGGTCATTTTTGGTGGATGCAGTCAAATAATTATGTTGTACAAGTCAGCAGGAGGTATCAAAACTACTGAAATTTTGTTACGTATCAATATTTTGAATAAAATGAGGACATGCTGGAATTCTAAATTGATGTGAACAAAAATTTGTTGTTATTATATTGCAATATTGCTGTCCATTGTCATGATTGTATTATACATTGATTCTGGCATAAAAAAATATGGCTGATTAACTATGTGGGTATATAGATTTACAAATTAAAGTGCATATATGGTCAGTTTTGGTGGATGCGGTCAAATAATTTTGTTGTACAAGTCAACTGGAGGTATCAAAACTACTGAAATTTTGTTACGTATCAATATTTTGAATAAAATGAGGACATGCTGGTATCTTAAATTTATGCGAACCAAAATTTTTTGTTATTATATTGCAATTTTGCTGTCCATTGTCATGATTGTATTATACATTGAATCCTGACATAAAAAATATGGCTGATTTACTATGCGGGTATATAGATTTACAAATTAAAGTGCATATATGGTCAGTTTTGGTAATGCGGTCAAATAATTTTGTTGTACAAGTCAGCTGGAGGTATCAAAACTTCTGAAATTTTGTTACGTATCAATATTTTGAATAAAATGAGGACATGCTGGTATCTTAAATTTATGCGAACCAAAATTTTTTGTTATTATATTGCAATTTTGCTGTCCATTGTCATGATTGTATTATACATTGAATCCTGACATAAAAAATATGGCTGATTTACTATGCGGGTATATAGATTTACAAATTAAAGTGCATATATGGTCAGTTTTGGTAATGCGGTCAAATAATTTTGTTGTACAAGTCAGCTGGAGGTATCAAAACTACTGAAATTTTGTTACGTATCAATATTTTGAATAAAATGAGGACATGCTGGTATCTTAAATTTATGCGAACCAAAATTTTTTGTTATTATATTGCAATTTTGCTGTCCATTGTCATTATTGTTTTATACATTGAATCCTGACATAAAAAAATAGGGCTGATTTACAATGCGGGTATATACATGTAGATTTACAAATTAAAGTGCACATATGGTCAGTTTTGGTAATGCGGTCAAATAATTTTGTTGTACAAGTCAGCTGGAGGTATCAAATCTACTGAAATTTTGTTACGTATCAATATTTTGAATAAAATGAGGACATGCTGGTATCCTAAATTGATGTGAACAAAAATTTGTTGTTATTATATTGCAATATTGCTGTCCATTGTCATGATTGTATTATACATTGATTCTGGCATAAAAAATATGGCTGATTAACTATGCGAGTATATAGATTTACAAATTAAAGTGCACATATGGTCAGTTTTGGTGGATGCGGTCAAATAATTTTGTTGTACAAGTCAACTGGAGGTATCAAATCTACTGAAATTTTGTTACGTATCAATATTTTGAATAAAATGAGGACATGCTGGTATCCTAAATTGATGTGAACAAAAATTTGTTGTTATTATATTGCAATATTGCTGTCCATTGTCATGATTGTATTATACATTGAATCCTGACATAAAAAATATGGCTGATTTACTATGCGGGTATATAGATTTACAAATTAAAGTGCACATATGGTCAGTTTTGGTGGATGCGGTCAAATAATTTTGTTGTACAAGTCAACTGGAGTTATCAAATCTACTGAAATTTTGTTACGTATCAATATTTTGAATAAAATGAGGTTATGCTGGTATCCTAAATTGATGTGAACAAAAATTTGTTGTTATTATATTGCAATATTGCTGTCCATTGTCATGATTGTATTATACATTGAATCCTGACATAAAAAATATGGCTGATTTACTATGCGGGTATATAGATTTACAAATTAAAGTGCATATATGGTCAGTTTTGGTAATGCGGTCAAATAATTTTGTTGTACAAGTCAGCTGGAGGTATCAAAACTACTGAAATTTTGTTACGTATCAATATTTTGAATAAAATGAGGACATGCTGGTATCTTAAATTTATGCGAACCAAAATTGTTTGTTATTATATTGCAATTTTGCTGTCCATTGTCATGATTGTATTATACATTGAATCCTGACATAAAAAATATGGCTGATTTACTATGCGGGTATATAGATTTACAAATTAAAGTGCATATATGGTCAGTTTTGGTAATGCGGTCAAATAGTTTTGTTGTACAAGTCAGCTGGAGGTATCAAAACTACTGAAATTTTGTTACGTATCAATATTTTGAATAAAATGAGGACATGCTGGTATCTTAAATTTATGCGAACCAAAATTTTTTTGTTATTATATTGCAATTTTGCTGTCCATTGTCATGATTGTATTATACATTGAATCCTGACATAAAAAATATGGCTGATTTACTATGCGGGTATATAGATTTACAAATTAAAGTGCATATATGGTCAGTTTTGGTAATGCGGTCAAATAATTTTGTTGTACAAGTCAGCTGGAGGTATCAAAACTACTGAAATTTTGTTACGTATCAATATTTTGAATAAAATGAGGACATGCTGGTATCTTAAATTTATGCGAACCAAAATTTTTTGTTATTATATTGCAATTTTGCTGTCCATTGTCATGATTGTATTATACATTGAATCCTGACATAAAAAATATGGCTGATTTACTATGCGGGTATATAGATTTACAAATTAAAGTGCATATATGGTCAGTTTTGGTAATGCGTTCAAATAATTTTGTTGTACAAGTCAGCTGGAAGTATCAAAACTACTGAAATTTTGTTACGTATCAATATTTTGAATAAAATGAGGACATGCTGGTATCTTAAATTTATGCGAACCAAAATTTTTTGTTATTATATTGCAATTTTGCTGTCCATTGTCATGATTGTATTATACATTGAATCCTGACATAAAAAATATGGCTGATTTACTATGCGGGTATATAGATTTACAAATTAAAGTGCATATATGGTCAGTTTTGGTAATGCGGTCAAATAATTTTGTTGTACAAGTCAGCTGGAGGTATCAAAACTACTGAAATTTTGTTACGTATCAATATTTTGAATAAAATGAGGACATGCTGGTATTCTAAATTTATGCGAACCAAAATTTTTTGTTATTATATTGCAATTTTGCTGTCCATTGTCATGATTGTATTATACATTGAATCCTGACATAAAAAATATGGCTGATTTACTATGCGGGTATATAGATTTACAAATTAAAGTGAATATATGGTCAGTTTTGGTGGATGCGGTCAAATAATTTTGTTATACAAGTCAACTGGAGGCATCAAAACTACTGAAATTTTGTAACCTATCAGTATTTTGAGTAAAAAGAAGACATGCTTGCACCCTTAATTTAGGCGAACAAAAATTTGTAGTCATTATTTAAATGAATTAAACTATTGCTGATTGTGGCTGCATAGTTCAAGGATGTATAACTAACAAGGACGTATACACCTAACATCAAATATACTTCTTTTCAAAAATATAAATAATATGATTGAATTTGATCTCGGAATATATATATATATATTCAGTGCCTGTTATCATTGTAACCGAGATCGTTTTTATAATAGATAGATTGTCAGATCACAGATAAATTTGTGTTACGTTCTGTGCGTACTTATTTTCAAAAAATTGTATTTAATCCTGTTCATAAAACGGAAGTATTAATTTTCAAATTACTTTATTTTCGATGTTTATACTACGAAACAAAGATATTAAAAATATTTTTTGTTAAATCAACGAAGAGCGGTCCTGGTTACAAGTTAACTTAGTGTTGAGCAGACCAGTCAAAAGTTAACTTGGGAACAGGTCTGGTTTTGATCGGATTTGTCCAAGCAGAAGTTAACTTTGTGGCAGGACCGGTTTACAAGTTAACTTATGTTAACTTTATGACAGGACTGGTTCCGAAGTTAACTTATGTTAACTTTATGACAGGACTGGTTCGAAGTTAACTTATATCAATAGCGGACCTGTTTCCAAGTTAACTTTTTGGCAGACAAAAAAACAGTCCTAGGACCAAGTCCGCTTTTCAAGTTAACTAGATTTTGGTCCTAGGACTGGTCAGAGCAGTCCTATATTCGGTCACAGGTTAACTTTGACCAGTCCAAATGACTGGTTATCAAGTTAACTTGCTGTACAGGTTAGGAGTGCACCCATCTGTAATTTATCAAAGTGTTTTAAAAGTTATTTAGATAACAATGAACGGTTCAGATCAAAATTGGTTTACTAGTGAATGTAAATTTAAACTTACACACAATTATTATTTACCAACATAACTAATAAATAATAGCAATTTTCAAATTTATTGAAAAGAAGCTGGTTCGTGTTTACTCAAAGTTAAAATTGGCATCTTATCATCAGTTTCTTTAAACTGATGCAATAAATAAGTGGTTTCTATATACTTCTGATTGAAATAAGCTACTCTCGATGAAGTAAATGTCACTTCCGGTCTCATTAGATAGTTTCTTTTATACTGATTCCAAAAATATATAGTTTCTATTTACTTATACTTGTAAACCAGGAGATAATTGGCCACTTCCGGTTTATCAAAAGTCATTTTTAGTCTTAAGTGATAAGTTAATGTATTAAAATTACAAAATATATGGATTCCTAGTAATTTTCTATGAAGAAAGTGCAAAAATGGCTACTTCCGGTTTTCTCAGGGTCACTTCCGGTTGTCATTTTTTCAAGGTCATATGTCACTCATCATTTTGTAAAAGGTGGTATGGCTTTATAATGAACCAAGTTAAAGTAATGATCAATTAGCCTTATAATTAGAAATTTCAGGGGCACTAACTCCTATAAGATGCCATTTGATTGTTTCATACAACAGGGAACACATCTTCATTATAATAAAGCAATATAATGCACTTGTTTTTTCATATATATCTTAAAAAGTGTTGGAGAAAATGCAAGAACAAGGAAAAGTCCAAAATTGAAACTTGACCTTGACCTTTGAACTTGACCTCATTTTCTTAGTTAGGACCAAGGGACCTCAAATAAAAAGATTCCAGGGTTATACGGTTAATGAGTTAAAAATACATACCGACAAATTTATTTGATAAAGGTAAATAACTTCTATAAAATTTCATCAAATGGCTTCGATCCAAATTAGGCAAAACAAAATTGAGGATGAAGCGAACAATTTAGAAAAAGAATTTCGTTAATATCTTTTTTAGTTTAGAAGGAGATGCACACATATGATAAACAGTGAATAGGGAGATAACTCTTTCAAAGAAAATAGTTCGGCTTATCAGGTTAAAATTTAAAAGCTCATAAACTATACGATATGATATGAGAAATTTCTAAGCGACATATTGCAAAACACAAAATTTTATCTCATGAACAAAATTTGGTGGAAGAAAAAGAAAAGAAAAATAATTAAAAACGAATTGTTCAGAGAACAATTGAAAGTCTTTCCACATCAAAGAAATTTTTATAAGATAGTTTCTTCATACTGATGCGATAAATAATGGTTTAGTTATATTAATGAGTGATATAAGGGAGATAATATGCTACTTCCGGTGAAATGAATGTCACTTCCGGTCTCATATGATAGCTTCTTTCACACTGATTGTAAAAATATATAGTTTCTATATACTTTTGTATGTAAAATGGGAGATAATTGGCCACTTCGGTTTGTTGGAAGTAATTTTTAGTCTTCAGTGATCAGTGTATGTCTCTATATGACAAAATATATGGATTCTGAGTACTTTTCTATGAAAAAATTGCAAAAAAGGCTACTTCCGGTTTTCTCAAGGTCACTTCCGGAAGTCATTTTTCAAGGTCATTTGTCACCTAACCTTTAGTACAAGGTCAAATGCCTTTATAATGAACTTAGTTAAAGTTATAATCAAATAACTTCATATCAAGGCGCCAACTCCTATAAGATGCCAGTAAATTGTATCAGACTAAACGTAGCATATATTTATTACAATAAAGCAGACATTTTGCACTTGTTATTTTATATGTATCTTTCAAAGTGTCGGAGAAAATGCAAAAACAAGCAAAAGTCACAATTGAGAACTTGACCTTGACCTTTAACCTTGACATGATTTTCTAACTTAGGACCAAGGGGGCTCAAATAAAAATATCCCACGCTTAAACGGTTAACGGTTGATGAGTTGAAAACACATACCGACAAATTCATTGTGTAAGGGTAGACAACGCCTATAAAATGTCATCGAATCGCTTCGATCCAAATGAACCAAAAATTTCTGAGGATGTAACAAACAATTTGTAAAAGGAATTTTGTCGCTATAATTTTTTATTACAAAGGAGATGCAAACAGATGATAAACAGTGAATAGGGAGATAACTCTTACAAAAAAAATGGTTTGCCTTAGCAGAGTGAAATTTAAAAGCCCATAAACTATACGATATCATATGAGAAATATCTGCGCAACATATTGCGAAACAAACATTTATCGCAAGAACAAAATTTGGCGGAAGAAAAAATAATAATTAAAAACTAATTGTTCAGAGAACAATTGAAAGTGTTTCCACATCAAAGAAATTTTGATAAGAAGATAGTTTCTTCATACTGATGTGATTAATAATGATTTAATTATATTTTTTAGTGACATAAGTGAGATAATATGCTACCTCTGGTGATATGAATGTCACTTCCGGTCTCATATGATAGCTTTTTTCATACTGATTTCAAAAATATATAGTTTTTATACACTTTTGTATGTAGAATGGGAGATAATTGGCCACTTACGGTTTGTTGGAAGTCATTTTTAGTCTTCAGTAATCAGTTTATGTATCTATATGATAAAATATATGGATTCTGAGTAATTTTATAAGAAAAAATTGCAAAAAGGCTACTTCTGGTTTTCTCAAGGTCACATCCGGTAGTCATTTTTCAAGGTCATTTGTCACTTAACCTTTTGTACAAGGTCAAATGCCTTTATAATGAATTAAGTTGAAGTTATAATCAAATAACCTTATATCAAGACATTTCAGGGCCACCAACTCCTATAAGATGCCATTAAATTGTGTAAGACTAAATGTAGCATATCTTCATTACAATAAAGCAGACATTTTGCACTTGTTCTTTTATATGTATCTTTCAAAGTGTCGGAAAAAATGCAAAAACAAGCAAAAATCACAATTGAGAACTTGACCTTGACCTTTGACCTTGACCTCATTTTCTAAGTTAGGACATAGGGGCCTCAAATAAAAACATTCCAGGGTTATATGGTTAACTGTTTATGAGTTTAACAAACATACCGACAAATTTATTTTGTAAAGGTAGATAACTCCTATAAAATGTCATCGAATCGCTTCAATCCAAAATTCCTGAAGATGTAACGAACAATTTATAAAAGGAATTTTGTCGCTATCTTTTTTTGTCTCGAAGGAGATGCACACAGATGCTAAACAGTGAATAGGGAGATAACTCTTACAAAGAAAATAGTTCGCCTTAGCAGGGTGAAATTTAAAAGCGCATAAACTATATGATACAATATGAAAAATATCTAAGCGACATATTGCGAAACAAACATTTATCGCAAGAACAAAATTTGGCGAAAAAAAAAAAAAAAAAAATTAAAAACAAATTGTTCAGAGAACAATTGAAGGTCTTTCCACATCAAAGAAATTTTGAAAAGAAGCTAGTTTCTCAAGCTGATACTATAACTAATAGTTTTGATATGCTTTAAAGTGAACTAAAGGAGATAATGTGCTACTTCCGGTCTCAAATGATAGCTTCCCTCAATCTGATTCCAAAAATATATAGTTTGTATATACTTGTTCGTGTACAACGTAAGATAATTGGCTACTTCCGGTTTATCGCAAGTTATTTCTAGTCTTGAAGGATACATTTATGTATCTTTCTCACAAAATATATGGATTCCGAGTACTTTTACATGACAAAAGTGCAAAAATATGTACTTCCGGTTTTCTCAAGGTCACCTCCGGTTGTCATTTTTCAAGGTCATATGTCACCTAACCTTTTGTACAAGGTCATATGGCTTTATAATGAACTTAGTTGAAGTTATAATCAAATAACCTTATATTAAGACAGTTAAGGGGCACTAACTCCTATAAGATGCCATTTCATTGTATCAGACCAAATGTAACATATATTCATTACAATGAAGCAAACATTTTGCACTTGTTCTTTAATTTATATCTTTAAAAGTGTCGGAGAAAATCTAAAAACAAGGAAAAGTCAAAATTTAGAACTTGACCTTGACATTTGACCTTGACCTCATTTTCTAAGTTAGGACCTAGGGACCTCAAATAAAAACATTCCAGGGTTATATGGTTAATAGTTGATGAGTTGAAAACATATACCGACAAATTTATTTTGTAAAGGTAGATAACTCCTATAAAATTTCATCGAATTGCCTCTATCCAAATTAGCCAAAAATTCCTGGGGATGTAACGAACAATTTGTTAAAAGAATTTTGTCGATATCTTTTTTCGTTGCAAAGGAGATGCACTCTGATGATAAATAGTGAATAGGGAGATAACTCTTACAAAGAAAATGGTTCGCCTTAGCATGGTAAAATTTAAAAGCGCATAAACTATACGATACCATATGAGAAATATCTAAGCGACATATTGCGAAACAAACATTTATCGCAAGAACAAAATTTGGCGGAAGAAAAAAAACCAATAAATATAAATCAATTGCTTTTAAAAAGCAATTGGAGGCGGTCTTCCCCCCTTTGAAATTGATTGAATTGGGGGGGGGGGGTTGTTTGTGTCTGTATGGGGTCTATATTATTGTTACCGGAGAAGTTTCATGTTCAGTTTGGAAAGTTTTTATTTTATTTTAGGTACAGCGAGCGCGCCAGATTGAGGAGACATCACGTGACGCGGGTTTATAATAACGAAAACTTAGTATTTTTATTTCTTGCTAGGTAGGGACGTTGAACAGAACAGACAACATGTATAGAGACGGAATGCACTCTATGTAATTTCTTTTGTCATTGTAGGAAATTGACATTTTGATCACAGTTCACGGGCAGTGCATGCTTTGGATTTTATCGATCCGGTGTAACTTTAAAAGACATTTAATGATTATTTTCTGATAATGTACATTTTTCAGCACCTGTTTGTAACACAGATTAGTATTTCAATCTCGGAGCGGGCATTTTATTGTAGGTTTTTACTGAGATTTACGGACGTAGCAAGCGATTTTTACGGCACCAAGTTTTTTATGAACCTTTAGTACATGTATGCCCTGCTGCCTGCAAATTTTCAGGTCGATTGGACTTGTAGTTTCAGAGTACATGTGGATTTTTTTTCAGAAGAGATATTAAAATTCAAAATCTTGAATAATTGGGAGTTTTTTCTTTCCATATTGTTTTAAATATACTGTAATAAATAAACTGTCATACATATTGATTGATTGATTGGCTGGTTGGTTGATTGATTGGTTGGTTGGTTGGTTGGTTTATAACTTAAACACTTGGGATAAGGTCTCTTGAAACAGGCGGAAAAAAAACAACAAACGAGAACTTGGACCCCGTATTAAACACACGAGAATCTAAAATATGACCTTGACCTTTGACCTTGACCTATATTTCTAAGTTAGGACCTAGGGACCTCAAATAAAAACATTCCAGGGTTATATTGTTAATAGTTGATGAGTTGAAAACACATACCGACAAATTTATTTTGTAAAGGTAGATAACTCCTATAAAATTTCATCGAATCGCTTCGATCCAAATTAGCCAAAAGTTCCTGAGGATGTAACGAACAATTTGTAAAAGGAAGAATGTCGATATCTTTTTTTGTTGCAAAGGAGATGCACTCTGATGATAAATAGTGAATAGGGAAATAACTCTTACAAAGAAAATGGTTCGGCTTAGCAGGGCGAAATTTAAAAGCGCATGAACTATACGATACAATATAAGAAATATCTAAGCGACATATTGCGAAACAAACATTTATCGCAAGAACAAAATTTGGCGGAAGAAAAAATAAATAATAATCAGAACAAATACAATAGGTCTTTCCACAGAAAAGTGGAAAAACTTATAATCACAACAAAAGCAATAAGTTTTTCCACAGAAAAGTGGAAAGACCTTATAATCAGAAGAAACACAATAAGTCTTTCCACAGAAAAGTGGAAGGACTTAATAATAATAATCAGAAGAAATACAATAAGTCTTTTCACAAAAAAGTGAAAAGACTTAATAATCAGAAGAAATACAATAAGTCTTTCCACGGAAAAGTGGAAAGACTTAATAATAATCAGAAGAAATACAATAAGTCTTTCAACAGAAAAGTGGAAAGACTTAATTATAACAAACACAACAGGTCTTTCCACAGAAAAGTAGAAAGACCTAATAATAATAATCAGAAAAAATAAAAACAAACTTCAATCCCATGAACAAAATTTGGTGGAAGAAAAAAAAAATAAATTAAAAACAGTTGAAGGTCTTTCCACCAAAACATATGTGTTTTAATATGAAAGTTTTAAAATTAAGTTTAAAATATCATTTCAATCGTTAAATGATAGCTTATTTTATTATTGTACGCTGATTCCAAAAATATATGGTTTCTATACTATTTTTTTTTAAATAAGGGAGATAATTTGTTACTTCCGGTTTGAAAAATGTTACTTCCGATAATATTTAAATATTTACATGACACTGATTCCAAAAATATCTGGTTCTATATACTTTTATATTATTAAAATACCAAAAATAGATACTTCCGGTTTACACAAGGTCACTTCTGGTTGTTTTTTCAAGGTTAAATGGTTTGATACCTTTTGCCAAAAGTCTCATGGCTTTATCATGTATTCATGTGAGGTGAAAGCAAAGGTCAAAATCTAGAACGTCAAATTAAGCTATGAACTTGAGATCAATTTCAAGGTCATAAACCAAGGACCTCAAATCAAAAGACCATAGGTCTTAATTATATTTGGTAAATGAGTTATATCACAAAAGGCATATCTTAAAATACAAGGGGGAGAAAACTCCCTTTTACACTAAACGTACCCTTGCAATCAAAATTTACGTGTTACGACATGTCGCAACTAACAATTTAGTAAAATTAATTTGTTGATATCGTATACGGTTTTTGGGAATAACCAAATGTTTTATATTTTGTTGCAAATTTCTTTTGAAGAAGATGTGCATTGTAAAGCGCGTAGAGTAAATGTTTATTAACATAAGCGCTGTATAAGCACTGTAAATAATAATATTAATAATGATAACGTGAGTTAGACAGTTCAAAATTTTACTTTGATTTAAGCCAATGCTAGAAATTCTATTATTTTGATTTCAAGATAAAAATCCTTCAATTTATTGTCAAACAAATAAATTATCCCTATGAATAATAATTACGTGGTTACAGCAATTATTGGTAGGGACTTTTGAGATAAATTGGTTGCTTCTTGTGACAAATTTCCCTTTTTGTAAAACTTTTACTTCTTGTATTGCTTAGGAAGCCATACTGATGACATACAGTTTGGGCTCATTATTAAAGAAAAGGAAACAATTTCCCCGAGGGTATCACCAGCTCAGTAGTCAGCACTTCGGTGTTGACATTAATATCAATTATATGGTCATTTGTATAAATTTCCTGTTATAAAACTTTGAATTTTTCGAAAAACTAAGGATTTTCCTATCCCAGGAATAGATTACCTTAGCCGTATTTGGCACAACTTTTTGCAATTTTGGGTCCTCAATATTTGGCTTTATAGCTATTTTGATTTGAGCGTCACTGATGAGTCTTTTGTAAACGAAACGCGCGTCTGGCGTATTAAATTAAAATTCTGGTACCTTTGATAACTATTTAAACCACTGGGTCGATGCCACTGCTGGTGGACGTTTCGTCCCATAGGGTATTACCAGCCGTGTTGTCAGCACTTCGGTGTTTACATTATTATCAATTATATAGTAATTTTTATAAATTTCTTGTGACAAAACTTTGAATATTTCGAAAGGCTAAGGATTATTTATCCCAGGAATAGATTACCTTAGCCGTATCTGGCACAATATTTTGGGAATTTTGGGTCCTCAATGCTTTTCAACTTTGTACTTGTTTAGCTTTATAACTATTTTGATCTGAGCGTCACTGATGAGTTTGTAAAACCTGTTTCATGGACAAAAATTAAATTACAAACACAAAACATTTCGTTCTGACATTACAAATGTTTTGGACTTAAAACCTGTTTCGAAATACAACGTCAGACATTTTGTGTTTACCAAGCTCATTACCTTCAAATAATAACATCAAATTTTGGAGGATTGCAGCACAATTCCGTATCGCAGTCCTTAATATGAAATCTTGAGAATTATAATTAAATATTGTTATTTTAAACATTTCCCAAAATTGATCGCCCTGAAATCACAAAAAACCTTAAATTTGTTTTTGTAAATATCTCCGGTATTCTTATGTTCATTCCGTAAAAATAAAGGAGTTCCTGATTTTTTTTATAATAATTATGTTTACAATTTATCGACCGTGAAATATGTGTTTTGATAAATTAAGGTTTTTCAAGATGTTTATACCAGTAACAATACCCTTTTGTCATGAAATTGGACCGATCGAGAGGTGAAATCCTTTCTAAGACAAGGACCTAAATATGCCCCCCTCTATTATCAATTGGAAAGAGTACTGTTAAATCATCAACGACTCACTGCATTTAACGAATAAAACGAGAAAAAGATGACCAAAAGTCATAAGATTCAATAATGAACTTAGTTAGTATTCGTACTTTTAAAACATTTAAAACATTAAAAGATCATTTTACTCCTAACAATAAACACAACAGTGAATGTCTCGTATCAAAAATAAGCTTAAAGAACTCGCCAAGGATTTTTTTGTCCCAGATGGCAAAGCTGACAATAAAATCATTATATTATCGAACTTTTAATCTTGAGGTTGTACATTAGGAAATCGCGAATTAAACTCCATGTCCACTGATTCAATTTTTGGAAAATGATATCTGTAACATACATAACCTTTTAGATACCTCTTCACAATCAGAACCGATTGATATGAAAGTTCAAACTATGCACTTGCTTCCGAGGCTGCACAAAACACCTTACACATATAGATTTATTTCGTATTTTAGCCATTGTTCAATAACTAAACTGTCTTTTCTACTAGGTAGTAGATTTGGAACAATTAAAAACCGAGGAATAAACTGTTAAAAAAACGGACCTTGTAAATAGTGAAATAGTGGAATTACTCAATTTGGAGTGTAAAAGATTAGTTGGAAATATATGATAAATTGTATGCTAATATTGGTGATTTTGAATCTGTTCTACCCTACACACCATTTAGATACACTGTCTAGAAATATATCGCAACTTGTTCGTTTCGGTCGTGTATGCAACTAAAGAAGTCTCTGTATTAACTATAACACCATCATTCGTAAATCAGGTAAATATCATTCAGTGTGCATACATCCAAGTTCAGGCATTTCACAACCCATCTTTTAAAAGGTAATATTCTAAAAAAAAAATAACTTAAAAAAAAATCGTTATTCACCTCTAAAAGTAACCACCTTTAGACAGACTTATTCATATTAATGCGATACTGGTGTCAGGTCATTGAAGTTTAAAAAAAAATTAATAATAAATAACTAATATCAAATAGGGTATTAGCACCGGAAATAAACACATTTGTTCTGAAACCAGGCATGACATGGGTTATGTTCTTCTTTTACATTTCATGAAATAAAACTGACGGGAGGAATATTGCTTCATTTTCATATGATGAAGGCATAATCTTTCAAACAGTTTGATTGGGGTTTAGAGCTGGCATTTGTTAATTTATGTTGTCATGAGGTTTCTTCTGTGATCTATCCCAACATTGGACTCAGACTTATTTGAATAGGATTTTACTGTGCGTAATTGTGTGTGCTTTTATTTTTTTCACATTGGCTAGATGTATAGAAGAGGATAGAGATTTCATAAAACATGAACCACGCCGCATTTTTGCGCCTGTCTAATTTGAGCCTGTGCTAGTCTTGTAAGTTTTTATTTTAAATTTCGATTCATTTATGTGTTTCGGACTGTAGTTTGATGTCCATTATATAAACCAACTAACGTTATTGTTAAGGGGACAGGTGTAGAAGACCCATTGGTGGCCTTGTTGGTTTTTTTAATTTCAAATTCCGTTTTTTTTTATACATATGCTATTAACCATGTTTCCCTAGCAGACTCTCGACCAATTAATATGAAAATAGTATGTAGTCAGTCATACATACAAGAACATTTTTTTTAGTCATTATGACAATTGTAAACACGACATGGATTTTACTGCTTTCCACACAAAACATCATAAAAGTCGTCATTTTGAGAGATAAAAGTGTGCACAAAATGTTTGTTTGTATATTACAAAACATCCTTTTATAACTGATTAATGTATTGATATGAATTATTACCTTGTGCTTCTTCGTCATCAGCTTCATTAAGTTTCATAACAACAAGATAAATTGCTTCTGATGATAAAAAAGTTTGATGTGTGTGGTAAAATTCTTCATCTCCTGCAAAATCCCATAACAACAATGTTGCATACTCCTCTTTGTCATGGAAATCAACATTAGATTTAAGCATAGTTTCAATATCCATTTTTGCTTGTTCTAACGATTGGTTGCGTTGTTTGGTTACCTTAGGTTTAACTTGAGATTTAGTGGTTTCTGTCGGTTTATTTTGATATCCCATGGCTAATGGAAATTTTCTTATGTCAGGTAGCTTGAATTTTGTCTGTACCGATACTTTCTGTGATTCATCAAAGGTTGTTACAGATGTATTGTTTTTAACGGACGAAGTTTCGATCGACGCTTCGCTCGATGTTTGGTTTTGGAAGCTAAGTCTTTCTTCATATGGCTTTAACAGTCTTGCATGGATTTCATTTTCTCCAATGTTTCCTTTCACAAGAAATAAAAAAAAAAACATTTTTTTTAACCTTCGTATGTTATGTATTTTCCGTTAAAAAAGACATTAGATAAATGCCAATTTAGATAAATCAGGAAAAAAAAAAGAGACTGCAGCGCTCACCTGAATGTATGCGCATCTACACTTACCAACTGTATTGACAGTATATACTTTCATATAAATCATGAATCAAATACATTTATTTGGTGATCATATTTTTTGTTTCACGTTTTTTTCTGCTATAGAATTTGCCTAAAATGAAGGAAATTTAATACACAAATCCTCATTTAGATGCAAGAAGTAAACTGATATTTTCAGCTATATGATTTGTTTGTAGATCTTTTATTGCTGATATTTGTCACCGTAAAGGTTTCTCATAAACTACTTTATCCCACCGCGGGTAAATTATCACATTGGGATTGGTTAAACGCCGTCACATCGTGTCCCCCTATGGATCCGTAGGGGGTTAGTAAATTTCATAGGGGTTCATAACGTCATGTCTACTGTTAATTGTGACGTCATCCATTGATGTTGTGTATTTCATTGTTTATTTTTTCTACAAAATGCAGCAGGAAAAATCCTGCGTGTGAATAATTCGTTATACTGTTCACTACTGACCACCTACGAATTTATAGAGGGTAAGTAAAATCTCTCCCTACGGCCTAACCTACCATGGATTCGTATAAAAGTGTGTTCCCAAAACGCTACAAATGACAAAGGTTGACTGACGATTTATCCAATTTGACTCATTTATAGATGTAGTCAAGGTTATTTTTTTCACTTCAAAGTTTCGTTATGTTTATTATTCATTGCAAGTTAATATACAAAAAAAAACACGATGCAATGGTCATTTAGGGCAATCAATCCTAAAGGGAGTCGTACGACATTTTGGTTGAAATAGTCAGTCGGTAGATTGTGTTTTTTGACAACTCATATTACATGTATTATGTCTCTTCACAATCTCGAAACCAACACCTAACACACACGTTGCATATTTGATAAAACAACGGAAGACCTAAAGTATACCCATATAAGGACAATTATTCGGCGCTTTGTCCGAAGGGACTTGTTCCTTTATTCAAATGATAACTCAACTTTTGATTACTCAACTTTTGCGAAAAAATATATATTCTAATACTAGTTCCTAAGTGGTGAGTTCTGTGCAAGTGATATACCTGGGGACTGATAGTCTAGTAACAAAAGAGAAGCGCGAGATACAAGAGGAACAGTCCAACTCATAAAATAAACTGACAACGCAATGGCTTCAAATGAAACTAACAACTAAACAGACAAAAAAAAAGTACACAAGAAACATCATAGAAAACTAAAGACTGAGCAACAAAAATCCCCACAAAAACTGGGGGTGATCTCAGGTGCTCCGGAAAGGTAAGCAGATCCTGTTCCACATGTGGCACCCGTCGTGTTGCTCATGTTATTGCATATCCGGAAAATAGTATAATTCGGTAGGTCACATTCATGAAAAGGGAAGGGGAGGGTGGTAACGACGTAAGAAACATATCCGATATCATATGTTAAACAGTTTTTCCAAAGGTTTCGGCCCAATGGTCCAGTGGTAGATTTGAAAAACTTTAACGGTTCTGCTACAGATGCGCTTTCGATTCTAAATGCTGAACGTGAAAAAAAATGGATGCTTTCACGACAGCGGATTCAAGATTGATTGAATGATTGTTCGTTTTTAGATTCCAGTATCAAATACTTTATACTCGTTCAAGACAAGAACATACACTCAACAAATGTGTCTAAAAAAGGGTCCATTTTTTGGTCTCAAACATAAAACATCCTCTAATTTTCATTAGACAACTATAGGTGTCTCATTCATTTATCTACATAAATTTTTACACAATTTAAATTGACGCATTAACAGTGATCAAATATGTGTTAGAAAGATTGGAAAATATGTGTGCATAATAATTTTATACCAAATTGAGAAGTTTATTGGGGTATAGTGGTGAACGAAAAAGAATAATGTAGCACTTTATCACGTTCGTTGTTATCGTGACACCTTTTAACATTGAAAGATTCTACAGTTACGATTGTCATTCGAGTAAGTTGTCCACAAGTTCCTATTATCTTTTCTTGGAGTAACGATTATCTTTCTAACATTTGCGATCGCTATTATTTTGATAACTTGGCCTTATATCATACTTATAATTTTGCACAACTTTTGGGAATTTTGAATCCTCAATGCTCTTCAATTTTGTACTTGTTTAGCTTTATAAATATTTTGATATGAGCGTCACTGATGAGTCTAATGTAGACTAAACGCAAGTCTCGTGTACTAAATTATAATCCTGATACCTTTGATAACTATTATAACACACTCACACAAACCCGAGCAAACCGTTCAGAGGAACATGAGTGTGTGAGTAATTCTTAAAAACACGAAGAAATTAGAGTTGAATACAATTTTTACTTATTTCTACCTCCGCCCTATTGGTATCGTGGTAAATTACCATGGCAATTACCATGATCTGTTTAACACCGGTGACTGTAAGATATATAAAAAAGAAGATGTGGTATGATTGCCAATGAGATGACTCTCCACAAGAGACCCAAATGACATAGAAATTAACAACTAAAGGTCACCGTACGGCCTTCAACAATGAGCAAAGCCCATACCGCATAGTCAGCTATAAAGGCCCCGAAGTGACAATGTAAAACAATTAAAACGAGAAAACTAACGTCATTATTCATCTAAAAAAAATAACGAAAAACAAATATGTAATATGCATGTGTTTTGTGCTTTGAATCGATCTAGTGGTTTAAGCCCTTTTAAACCTTTTTTAACAGCACCACATTCTGTATGTGCCTGTCTGGAATCAGGGGCCTGTAATTGAGTAGTTGTCCCTTTTTTAGGTTTCTTTTCTTATCATTGTGTAAAAATTGTTCTGCTGCTGTGTGCTCTTGTACCACTGTCCCATATCGAGGAGGGTTCAGATTTCCCTAATATTTTTACCTTATTATAATCTGTATTTGCTTCTTTCAAGTCAGATTTCAGTAATTAAGTCGTTGTCGTTTGTCAGTATATGTCATAATTGTTTCTTAGTTTTTGTTTTGTTAATAAATCAAGCCGTTAGTTATCTTGTGTGAAATGTATAAATTTGTCAATATGGGATTCTTTATACTTTCTGTGTGGTATTGGTTTATTTCTCATTGTTAGAGGAATTTTAGTGGCGTACTTATTTTCATTTGGTTTTGTAGGAATCTCGCATGTTTGACATAAATAAAAACACAATGCAACGAGATGATTTGTGTTAAATTAAAATTATGTGGACCAACATGTTTCTTGTTATCAAAATGCTGGTTGAAGTCTCTGTATATATACACGAGGAGATGCGGTATGATCCAGTACTATATACTTACATAATAAGCAGCAACATTAAAACTAAAAAAGGTCATATTTGTGACTTTAAATGTGAAGTTTTGCAAAACAAAACACTAACCTCGTCTTTTGAAGAAAAAAATTCTGTCTTCGAGGGCAACAACTTCTATTTGACAAAGTTGACTCATTTATTGATATAATTGTCCTACATATTTGAGAGGCAGGTGCGCTCAATTCCAATCTTGATTGACTAGGAAAGTTTTTGCAACCGAAGGTCGGTGTTCTCTCCTGGAACTTGGTCTTTCCCTTCACTAATCCAAACTGACTGCCATAAAATAGCAAACTAATACTGAAAGTGGCGTTAAACAACAATCAATCATTCCTTTTTATTGACGATCAGCAATCCTGACTTATTATCAGATCATAAATAAACAGCGTCACATTTTTAGCTCACCTGGCCCAAAGGGCAAAGCGAGCTTTTGTCATCACTTGGTGTCCGTCGTCCGTCCTCGTCGTCTTTAACTTTGACAACACTCTTCTCCTGTGAAACCTCTGGGCCAAAGTAAACCAAAGTTGGCTACTATCATCAGTGGAATATTTTATTTTTAAATGTGTCAAATGACCCTGACTGTGAACCTATATGGCCGACATAGTACATATGGGTGAATATTTTAGTAATTAATGCAAACTTTTTTCAAATATCTTCAGCTTTGAAAAAAGAAAACTATTATTTGCATTTACTAAAACTTCTATCCTGTCGATAGTATGTTTTGACTGGCAAACGATTTATTTGGTTGATACTTTATTTCTTTTTTTTGCCCTTTTCATGATCAGCCGACTTGCAGCATTTTATTTCGCAGTTTAAGTCTCATGTCGGTACATTACGTCGTTTGTTTAATGAGAGTCCCTTTTTTGACTTCGTGCAAATCCTACAAAACTTGCTTTAACATTTTGTGATTTTTTAATGTTAACAACGCCAGAAAGGTCAATTCGTCTGATTCGTCCGATCATTTAGAGAGATTTATTAAGTCTGACGGATTGGTTACATATGTTTGACACGAAGTTGACTGACCGCTGACTGAAAATGACGCTCAATGTGCGTCTCTAGCTCTATCATTTTAGGGGAGAAAGTCATATAAAATGATGTATGATTTCATTTTGATGCGCTATATGCAGATCTACAAATGTAGCTATATAGTCTCGCCGAACTTGTTTTTATTTAAAAGTTTCTACTTATCTGTTATGATTTTCTCCAATAATAAGAAACAACTTAGATAATTGTAAAAGTTGTTATTTAAGGTTTTTTTTCTCGCCTATACAATTGGAACAACAATTTAATTTGAGATAATGTAGATCAATTTCTCATGCACATATTTTATCTATTTATTTCGGTTTTCAAGATTAAAGGCAAACACTGAATAAACTGGTAAACACGATCATCATATAACTCTACAGAATTGTCTCAAAGTTATCAATTCAGAGCCACCAGCCCAACAACAGGTTGTCTGATTTGTCTGAAAATTTCAGGGCAGATTGATTCTGACCTTATGAATAATTTTATGAAATATTTGCCTTAATTGCTTTGGTTTCAGAGATAAAAGCCAAAACCTACATTTTACTCCTCAGTTCTAATTTTAGCCATATTGCCGATCTTGGATACCTGTCAGTTTTGATGAAAAAAATATCAGGTAAATCCTGATTTTCTCTATCTAAAGCGGTTCTCAATATTATAGAAAAGACTGGTTTACCATTTTGTGTTATTTGTTTTGTCTAGTCGGTTATGATGGTTGGCATGCGGGGCCATATGTCACATATACAAAAAAGATACTCATTACAGATTGTGGCAACGTTTTGTTTAATTTGACCCAGTTGTTTCAGATAAAACTATATTTGTCAAAGACAACAGACAACGGTCGATGACGAAAGACCCGAATTGACAACGATGACGACAGTGAAAGCGATATGAAAAGCTCAGACTTGACCTTAATAATTCTGATATTCGTAGCATTTTGTGAGAGAGTCATATCAGCTAATACAAACTGATATTGACATAAAACTTGAAAACACCTGAATATTTCAATCTCATAACAATAATCCTTTCGTTATTTTTCTGTGAACTTATAGTCTGTAATACATAGATTCAAAGCTTTCTATTTATAAAAACAGAAAAATGTTTAAGTCTAGTTTTTAACATCATACCTTGTAATTTAATCCACATGCCATCATCAGATTTCGCTTTGCATTTTATCTTGTGAATTTCGATTCCATTTGTACTTTTTATATCTGTATCGTCTTCACAAATCAATCGTTTAATCAATGAGGTTTTCCCAGCACCCTTCTTCCCAACTATAACTAAACGTACATCTCTCTTTTTCTCTGAGCCTGACTCAAGTAATTTGAGGTACAAAGGAACGGATGTTTTATCAGTCATTGCTTTTATTTCAGCTGGCACCTTAATATCTACAAAAATATATTGTAATGTTTATTTTCATAATAAAAAGTATTTTGACTTCTGTCTGCATATTTTTTTAATGAATTTTATATTGGCAATTTATGGTAGTACTAAGTATATCTATTTCCCAGTGTATTTTTGTGCTGGTATTAACTCAATCCCATTGTTCATCAAGCTTAACAGTTATGCCCAAAACGGCGATGGTGTTACCTTGCCCTTGACAGAGATGAACAGTAAATTCAATGTCACTTTGAATTAGAGGTGAAGATAAGCAAAACATTTAAGTTGCTGCGTCTTTGCTTTAAATTTTTATCATATATGCTTATTGACAAGATATTTGAGATAACATTTTACTGCAGTTTATCTGCATTCCTATGAAAACAAACTGTCAGCCACTAAGTGCACATATTTTTATTTATTTTGAAATGTGTTAGAATTCCTCGAGATACTTGTTAAAAGCAAGAAGATCACAGATGTCAGATCATATAGTGTCGCATACAGGTATATTGATAATATTATTTCCTTTACCAGTAAACTCTTTTTCTGAGTGGGTCCCATTAAAATATCTTTCTAGAAATACTAAAGAAATACATTGACAGCTTTATTTGCCTCATTTTGAGACATTTCAGTACCACAATATATTAAAAACGAGATGATTTCAATTGTGAATTCACATTTACCAATTTTTTCCGCGTATGGAATATATATTTCTCGCATGAGAACGTGCAGCTGCTATTACAATACAAATGTTTTGTTAGGGTTTTATCATGTCTTTTTTCTCAAAAGGTTCACAGGCAAGTACAAAGTCCTAATATAGCGATGTTTATCATCTACCCTAACAAGTAAAACAAGAAAGCATAATGGTCTGGGTTAAGATACTCTAGGTGTTGATATGTGTATCCTTGTTACACTACAGTTTTCAGTCTTAGTACTACTTCGTTCTATTTGGTCGCATACCTCTTGACGTGGCTTAGTATTTGAGCATTCCGTTTTTGATGTTTTACTTTGAGCTTCTTTATGCGGGTTTGTCTACAGGTACGATTCTGATGCGTTAGGTTTTAAGTGCTGTTTTCATTTTGTATAGCCTTGTTATCATATATATTTAACTTAATTTGTATTTCATCGGGAAAGAGAATATGTCATTATGTTTTACCATACGGTATGTTGTACTTTCAACTGTACAAACGTTTGGGTTGTTTGTTTTTATGTCACGTTTTTTTTTTGTGGTTTTAATTTGAATTGTTGAGTAAGTTGTGTTGTATGTCTGTGTTTTAACTGCTGGGTCGCATTAATTGTCATTTTAACAAAATATGAATGATTGTATTGCCCACCTAATGTATTAAATATAATGGAACTGTTTACGACCGTCACACATGTTGGACTTAAAGGTTGAGAAAACACCAGGATTAACTAGAAGTTGTCTTCATATAGTGTTTATATTGTCTTTGTAATTAAAAGCGAGATTATGAGGCAATTAATGACAGTTTGTATTAAATGAATGTTTCCGTTCTAATTTGTCGATGTTACCATACACATGTGATGAGGTCAAATTGCTCCTCACTAAGGGGACATGTTGTTCATGTCACTATGAATTTAATGTGAAGAACAGCAAAGTTTTTTGTCTTTCATTTATGCATATTGATTTTGTGTCATGACATGATAACCTTATCAACAGTGTAAAGTTGTGGTTGATCTTAGCAAACACGAGTAAATGAATGATTTGTAGAACGACAGTTAAAAAATGTAAAACTGGCACGACAAACACAACAATGGTTTACCATAATATATTAAGGACTTAAACATAATAATTAATAATTAAGAACAACCTTCAATATATGTAGCATCTTTTGACATGGCAGACTACAAATGAAGAAAAAAAGAACTGTTAATATATACACAAATGTAATTCTATGGAGGTGCAACTTCAATATACTTGTTTGAATAAGATGGTAATTCTGCTACAATGACATAAAATTATTTATCAAAATACAAAAAACTCTGTTAAGTGATCGCTGAAATAATCCTGATCAGCGTACAATCAAATGATATATAATTTTTTGTTCATGTGACATACATTTTGTACCTGCTAGCTTGTCATTCTTTGTTCTATGCAAATTTTCATCTGCTAAAAAAGAGTCATTGTCTAGTCATATAAATTATTCATGTACAAAAAGCAAAATATGGTCATATAATTTACCTTAATTGAGGATAGACTCGTGAATTTTGAAAAACCGAAATAGGATGAACGGATCTATGAACTCAAAGGCAAATATAATTTCGACTCTTCCGAAATTCAGGAGTCTATCTTAAATTGACGTAAATTATATGGCCTTCCAAATTCCGTTTCGATTTCTTAAATCACTGAAGAGACATTAATTGTGGATATCCGGAGATGGTGTACAAAGTTTCACACCTCATGTTTGCAGTATACCATCTTCTTCGCAATTTTATTGTTTTTTTGGTTTGGTTATAAATTATTAATAAGATCAATTTTGTAACATCTTGTTATCCCTTTATTTGGCATTCGGTGATGGCAGTCAGCAGTGTTTAAGAACATCAATTGTTCGAACTGCTAGTCAGATGCGTTTTGTTAAAATATACTTTCACTTGTTTGGTCTTTTGGAAATGTTGTCTGTGCTGTACTTAGACCACTCTACTAAAAAATGTGTTTTGCATGCACATGTACAAGATATGTTTAGGTTGGTTAAGATCTATTTTCTTGTTATCTATCTGTTAAATTTATCAACTTAGGAATTGTTTTTAACGACAGATATTTTCTTTGACTAACCATTCAAACAATAGTTTGAAATCAAAAATGTGTTTCCAGAAACATGATAAAGCATTGAAACAAAAATTTACCAATATACATAATATAATCATTAATCCCTTCATTCATTAATACTTATACATGTTATATATGCAGTTAGTATCACCTGTAAAATTAAAATAAAACAAGATGAACAAAGGAATTAATTTCTGATTAAAATATATCATGTAATAAATTAAGTTTGTTCAGTTAAATGAATTTTATATAACTACTTCTGTGAAAGTACATCAACTAATTCGACAGTTTTAGAATATTGCATTTGATATAACTTTATATGCATTAGTATCAAAAAAGGTAGTAAGTGATGCATTCTAGCAATGTGAACTTGAAGAGAGGAGACAAATACCAGAGGGACTCCAACTGTCGACGACGTAAACCATGTAGACAGATCTAGCGTTATCATTTTACTCTGACGTTTGTATTTGAGAAATTTGAAAAAGTGCAGAAAATGTTATTAATATTAAAGCATAAGGGTATCTTGATATACATGGGCATTTGTCTCCTCATTTCCAGTGTCATAACTTATAAATGCTCATTAAACTTCTTCAAGATCTATTTTGGATTTTACATATAACAAAATATAATTGTGTATACAATGTTCCCATACTGTGCATCAAATAAATATTGATATTTAGGCCACGCAAATTTAAAAAGTAAAAACACAAAAATACTGAACTCCGAGGAAAATTCAAAAAGGAAAGTCCAAAATCAAAAGGCAAAATCAAAAGTCCAAACGCATCAATCGAATGGATAACAACTGTCATATTCCTGACTTGGTACAGGCATTTTCTAATGTAGAAAATGGTGGATTGAACCTGGTTTTATAGCTAGCTAAACCTCTCACTTGTATGACAGTCGTATCAAATTCCATTACATTTAATTTCTTGTTCTACGGATTTGTCGACTAAAACAATTTGGGCTAGCGAGCGATTTAAAACATTTTATAAAAAAAGATTTATTTGCGATTTTTTATGCCGAATCTTGAACAGTAAAGGCGAGCGATTATAATGTTGTTTTGTAAACCAAAATTAATAGGTTTTGACAATATTGATAACACAAGATGATAGAAAACTTGATTTACCACTTTTACTTTGACAGTTTGTCGTGAGATCCGAGCATATAATAATAATATAAGAACAATATATGAAACGCATATGGGTTTATGCAGGTGATACAGTAATTATACACAAAATACAGTTATTAGACTCGGACTTCTCTTGCACTGAATTTTAATGTGCGTATTGTTATGCGTTTACTTTTCTACATTGGTTAGAGGTATAGGGGGAGGGTTGAGATCTCACAAACATGTTTAACCCCGCTGCATTTTTGCGCCTGTCCCAAGTCAGGAGCCTCTGGCCTTTGTTAGTCTTGTATTATTTTAATTTTAGTTTCTTGTGTACAATTTGGAAATTAGTATGGCGTTCATTATCACTGGACTAGTATATATTTGTTTAGGGGCCAGCTGAAGGACGCCTCCGGGTGCGGGAATTTCTCGCTACATTGAAGACCTGTTGGTGACCCTCTGCTGTTGTTTTTTATTTGGTCGGGTTATTGTCTCTTTGACACATTCCCCATTTCCATTCTCAATTTTAATGAATGCAATCAATAATGTCAATATACGATCAATGCATGTGGTAATTGATGAAGAGTCAGAATATGGAACGTCACAGCTGCCTTATGGTAAGAATAACTTTATCATTAAGGTTAGAGATATATCATGAAGCAAATGTTCTATACTATAACGACATTTGATTATAATACTCTGTCAATTTGCTATATCACAAAGATAAATTTATATACTATAAATACACTTTGATACAACATGGAGCTACCTTTTCATAATATTCGGTCATTTCACTTTGTTATGAAGATAATAGTTCATACTATGAAGACATCTTGATATAACAATGAGCTACATTTCCATACTGATTTGTTATTTAACAAAACTATAATGTGATATTGCTATGTCATAAAGTTACATTTTACACTACAAAGACATCTTAAAATAACACTAAGCAACTTTTTCATAGTATTTTATAACAATACGTTTGTATACTATACAATCATCTCGATATACCATGAAACAATTTTGGCATACTATTATATCATTTAACTATTTTTGTCATACTATTATGTCATTTAACTATTTTATAAAGAAATATTTTAATATCTAGCTAACAATTCTTATATCACTCTTGGGTCAGACGTGAGCCTAGTGGCCTGACCCTGACCTGTTTAAAGATCTGTCTTTTGGTGAGTTCGAGGACGAGGTCCTCTGAAAAATTACTGATTTTGTTCTTTTGATTGTAATGCTTTCCTGTTCTTTACCCAACATTGAACCTCTGTGTGGTGACGGAGGACTCCACAATTGCAATTGTGGCCTTGGTGGAGTTGGTGATCTGACGTAAATTCTTTGAGGGCGCATTAAGGACGAGTTGATATATTCTCGGTGCACCGCAGGAGATGATGGTCGGTAACTACTGTCATCTTTTAATAACTGGTTTACTACAGATTATAAGTCTTCAATATCGGATTGTAATACATTAACTATCTTTTCAACCGTCTGACTGTTTTACGAGGCCGTGGGCCTCTGTGGACAATGAACAGAATCGTTTATATACGGAAATATAACGTGCCGTTGCGAATATAATTGAGGGCTGCCAGCGTAAGTCCTATTGGCTCCATAACTGGCTTTCTGCTTAGAAAATGAAGACTTGGTCCATTTTAATGCTTCAGTTATAGTTCTGTGATTTGTCTCTACGATTAACCAGGCAACCTCCTTCTGACGTTCACACAGGAAGTATTCCAAAGATATATTGCAAGAAACGTTAAAGATCGACACCTTCAGAAGTTGATGACTGCTACTCCTTCTACTAGCATGGGACTCTTTCAATTTGGATGATTCTAGGTCAAGAGAGTCCTCACCTGATGACGATGATTCCCTCTGGCAGCGTGTTCTTTTCTCTCTATATTGTCTGTCAGGTGTAGGTTCACGGATGGTCTTACAGGAAGTGTTGTTCACAGTTTGCACATGGGAAAGAATAAAAAAAAAATGGATTCGTCAACTGTAATGATATATCAGTTATGTTTGGAGTGTCCTTACTTGATCCCGAGTATAAAGCTGGAGCATTTGACACAATTGATCCATCATTGTGTTGGACTACCGGTAGCAAATTACTGCAAAGCCACATTGGAAACAATTTTGATGTAGGACAACCTTTAACTAAGATGGTATCATAACCTGTACATGGGGCCAAAGTCCCAAATCAAGTTTGACCCTGTGAGACAAAGTAATTTGGTTTTGTTTCATTTTTTCCAGTTATGTAATGAG
The DNA here is from genome assembly GCF_965363235.1 of Mytilus galloprovincialis. NCBI lineage: Eukaryota > Metazoa > Mollusca > Bivalvia > Mytilida > Mytilidae > Mytilus > Mytilus galloprovincialis. The sequence goes on from NC_134849.1 coordinate 53,767,068, forward strand.
TTTCGTCGTGTGAGGATACTAGCGGAGCCAAAAGCCCTGTCCAACTGTAGACATTTCATCCAACTGTTCTTGTTGGTTGAATTATACGTACGACTGTACTTTCATAGGTAGAGCCAAGGGCTCCTGACCAACAGAAACTTCAGTGTTGGGTATCTTATGTTTAAAATTGGCTACATCGGGTGCATTATCAAATTATGGAGTAGATTCTGCTTAAGCACATAGGTTTTCCTGGATGTCTTTGTTCACGAAGTATGACTCATTTAAATTGGAGAATCCAGTATGTTTACTGATAGTTGACTCCATGCTAACGTCTGGATATGGTGTTGAACTAACTGGAGTGCTACATAACTTAGGTTTAAATACATATTTTTCTTCCATCCGATGGTCCTCAACCTGCTGGTTTATCTGTTTTATTAAAGTGTCTTGCTTCTCTGGTACTTATATCTGTTCAGAATGTTCGTCCTGCTGCAATAATGGTATCTGATTTTAAACTGGGTGGTTGACCTTATCAACTGGGTTTGCTCCATTTTAGTAAAGTGGATACACGAGTCTTCAGACGTATCTCTCTTTTTGTCAACTTCCGACAATTTCTTATCTTCCTCTTGCAGTCCTGACATGTCCGGTTTAAATACCTGCCTTAAACTCACTAGATCATTGTGTAGTTTCTGGTAAAAGAATGACAAACCAAACAAATTGTTTCTTCAGGAAGTACACCACTAATTAATGGTCCCATTGCTTTCTATGTTAAATTCCTCCGTTTCAAGCAGGCACACCTCTTTTGTTTTAAGTTCAAATAAAATGGAAATCATTGCATTTCAAAGCAACACTTTATGGTGTCTTGTACTGAAAAAATTAACATACCTTTAATGGCATAAAAGAAAGAACTCGTTCCCGGAACTTCGGATGTACCAAAACAGGTACTTCAGATTTGACAAACAGACAAAATGTACCCTCTTTTTAAAATTTGGTGCAGTTTTTTTAATATTCAAAATAAAAATTACATAAGTGTTCTACAGTGATCACCAGTCCTTCAGTTTTCATTTGATACCAAAAATACCTAAATATTCTACATATTTCTAAAGTTACACTCATGCGTAGGAACTATTTTGTGTTAAATATGTACTACTTTCTGGTATGTGCTTTCTGGTCGGGCCCGAATTAGTGGTGTTACACCTTCAAAGTTGATGTGGGTGCACCAGTAATGCCAAACACTGTATTAAAGTCTATGAAATGTGAGGAATCTCTAACCTTAAGTATATGTATAGCCATTTTATTGTCTATACCCTCAACTGATTGAAGTTGATCCAAAATGGCATCCATAAGTATAACAGGTTTTGCAATCCTAACAATTTGGGTAATTGTTTGGTTTATGGTACCGTAGCTGTTATCTCAAACTATACTGCAGTTCTCCGTTGATACGTGCCGTGAAAAATGTTCCCTATGACAGTACTGTACTTTGCCACAAAGATCGGTGTTTGTAATTATCCACTATGCCTTTTCTGTATTTCCGCACGAAGATCGCTGTTTGTAATTATCCACGATGCCTGTACTGTACTTCTGTACGAAGATCGGTGTTTGTAATAACCACGATGACTGTACTGTAGTTCAACCGTTGACACCGTGTTTTGATAATGTCACGGTGCCTGTACTGTATTTCTGCCAAAACATGCACAAAAGACCAACTTCCGTCCTGCTCAATTTGACAAGATAGAGCTAATGGCTATTCAAAATGGCGACTCACTTAAATGAGAAACTAGACAAACATTAAATTTCAAACAGTGAATCTGATATACAATACTACCTGAAAAAGTACTTAAACTTTCCAAAATTGATGAAGGTTTTAATTAAAATAAAGCCTTTGCTATAATTGCAGTAATTTAAAGCAAATGGTGTAAATAATAAAAGAACGATATATGAAACCCACATGGGTTTATTCAGGTGATACAGCAAAAATACACAAAATACAGTTAATATATTAACAATCAATGCAATCAATAATGTCAATATACGATCAATGCATGTGGTTATCGGTGAAGAGTCAGAATGTCGTACAATGTGTATTACGTCATCGATACATGATGAGGAACCTGTAAAGCATGGACTCGTTCAGTACTATATATTGGTGTTCAGCACCACAATTTCTTGATTCATGAAGTGTTTTCCCCTTTACCTAGGTTTAAAATGTTTTCTCAGGGTAACAATCTGCTCTATCACTCTCTAAACTATGTGTTACTTATGTAGTGTTATATGATGGTTGTCTTTGTCACTGTCGTTTTGATGTTTTCATTATAGTTCTTTGTCATTGTTGTCACTATGTGTATAACTAAGATGTGATATGAGTGCCATTGAGACAATTATCCATCCAAGTTATAATGGAGCTGGGAACAACCCCTCAATATAATAATTATTTTTTATGAGGTGTACATTTCAAGTGATATACAGTATTTTATTGTATTTTATTTGTAAGGACAAAAGGGCACATATTTATAGTATTGAAGAACCGTTACCCAAAGAACTATACTTCCGCTCATTACACATATGCAAAAGCTATCATATCAATGCTAAGTATATGATAAATCTGTATATGTGACCATTTAGAGTCAACAGACTACAACCAACCAGAAAACTAAATACAAAGTGGACAGTCTAACGACTTAACAGCACAGACACACACAAATATAAAGATTAATAGGTCTGTTACATTATGAAGTAGTAAAATCACGTTGACTTCACTAACCTTGATTAGCAGTACTAGCAACATTAGGTTTGGTGTGAAAATGACTGATCGTTGAATGATCGATAAGCATAGCATTTCTGACGTATATCATACAGATAATGCAATGATTTCAGAAGAAAAAACCATATGATCTACCAGCAGCACAGAGCACAAACAATTGCAAACAATCGGTGAAATACTTGAAAGTATGTATGGTGTCTGACTTACGCAAATACTAAAATTAAATTCATTGATATATAATTAGAAATAACTAAAGCCACACCAATTTAATTCCTTGTTTGATTGACCCGGTCGAGTATATTTTTTTTTAAAAACCGAAACATTTTTTTTAATATTCCCGCTATCCACATACGGAAAAGGTAAGCATTTCTTTTTTTCCGCGCCGTTTTTTTTGTAAACATTAAAAAAATGAAAAGATATTTTAGCATATTAATATTGGTTTCCTTCCCACTTATTTAGGTTCCCCTGCAAAATCAAGCTGATTTTAGTTGTTAGAATAAAGAACGCAGAACTTCGTAAGGAGAAGTGTTGCCTTCAATATTGTTTGCCGGGAGAATAAAACTATCTAAAACCGCTGAATGTTATGCACCTGCCCTGAGTCAAGAGCTTGTTGTTTTGTAGTTATCGTTTGTTGGTACGGCACATAGGTATTTCCCCGTTTCTATATCGGTTTGATTGTTTGTTTTGTTTTACACAAGTTTTTTGGGGGTCTTTTATAGCTTGCTGTTTGGTCTGAGCCGAAGCACTGTGTTAAAAGCCGTACTAAAGCCTTTAATTGTGTTTACTTTAAATATATTATTAGGTTGGGAATAATCCCTTAAGCTAATTTTATGGTTGTATAAAAGTAAAAAAAAACAAAAAAACTTAGATTTATTTAACTTTAAAGCGAGGAAATTCCTCATATCTGGAACAACTCTTAAAAAAGAGGGGTCCACTTATTTTATTATTATATAGAAGATATATATATTATAGTCGAGGAATAGTACAAAATTCTTGGCCATGTGTTTAACAGATGATACCAGAAAGATGTACACAAGCAATAATTTCCCACCCGGGCTGATAACCCATATCAGGGGCATCTCGTGCACAAAACCCATAATAGTGCCTCTCGTGCAAGTTACTTCCGGTATTTCCGGTATCGGCTGTTTACTTTTCCATTGTGACGTCAGATATTTTTTATGACGACGTCAAAATTTACGGGAACCTTTGTTGGGATAGTTTAGTAACTGCTAACAAATGACATTGACCATAATGAATCATTTTATAGTACAACAAACATGGAGTAATAATGATCATAAAACTCTTCCAAATTTTCAATGTTTCAAAATGCCTCTATAGGAAATAGTAACATACATAAATATGGAGATAGTGATGTTATTGTTAGGCAATTTAAGTGCATTTGCTGGATTCATAATTTAACTTTTTTTATTAATTTTTTGACTGTTTTAGTTATTTTTTTTGTGTTTTTGCCAAACATAAAACAATTGTCGGAAGTATATGATAAAGAGATTAATACATTGCCTTTTCCATATCGTCTCAGGCTGATATGGGGGTCTCGGCATGATACCCGTTCCGATATGGAAAAGGCCATGTATTAATCTCTATGTATAACACGCATGCATTCTTACAATAACAAAAAAGATCCATTTGATATACCTGTGTGTCAGACCGTCTACAATAGTTGATATTCCAGAGACAAGGAAAAATATAAAAGTCGTATAATTTTGGCAAAGATACTTATAAGATATGGTAAATTTTTTAGATAATACAAAACACGTATTGATAAGTATTTTGGCTCAACAAATATCCTTCAATAGTGTCTATGTTTCGATCTAATATAAAATAATAGTAGGTTATTTTTATTATGTTTTAAAATAGCTCAGAATAGACTTCGAGGTACACTTTGAACTATTGATTTAGTCCTATATCCTTTTTCATTACACAAAACAATGCTCAACACTATATAGACGTATTTAATCATCAAAAATCTAGTTGTTTCTGTTAATTTATATTAGATTACAGATAAACAAGTGTAGAAACGAAAACTGCCAGTAAAGTGCATAACGTTCCTTTATCTAGAATCTTTCCTGGACCACAAACTTGGCATCAATACAGTAAATAGATATAGGAAGATGTGGTATGAGTGCCAATGAGGCAACTCTCCATCACAAGTTATAAAAGTAAACCGATATAGGTCAAGGTACAGTCGTCAACAAGGAGCCTTGGCTCACACAGAATAGCAAGCTATAAAGAGCCCCAACAATTACTAGTGTAAAACCATTTAAACGGGAAAACCAACGGTCTAATCTATATAATAAATGATTGTTTATGCACTTTTATGTGGTTATTGTCAAATAGTCTATAAACTATAGATAGTTATCTTCCTGGTCCAAAATGCTAGATACGAGGCTAAGGATTAGATTGTTCAAAATGTGTTAACCAGTAGTAATCCTGTTTAACCACTTGTTAATTCTAAACCAATAGGTTATTTCAATTTATTTATCGACAAATTTCCCAAGACAAGACAAGTAAATTTATTTCAACTTAGGCACGGTGTGATTTCGATTGTGCCAACTATCAAAACTTTTAATGTCGCCTGTCTATAGACTTGTACTTTGGCTTTTTTTTATAATTTGTTGGTTGTTTCTTACCAAAGATAAAACAGCAAAAATATAATAATTCTAATATAAGAAGAAGATGTGGTATGATTGCCAATGATACATCTCCACAAGAGACCATAAGACATAGTAGATCACAACTATAGGTCACCGTACGGCCGTCAACAATTAGCAAAGTCCATACCGCATAGTCAGCTACAAAAGGCCCCGAAATGCCAAATGTTAACAATTCAAACGAGAAAACTAACGACATAATTTATGTACAAGAGTTTTTAAGGAAAACAAATATGTAGCACAACAAAAAACGACAACCACTGAAATACAGGCTCCTGACTCGTGACAGGCAAATACAATGTCGTTTACATGTAGATAATGATAAAACAGCAGCTTTTCTATTTAGATAAAAACTGAGACATTTACACTGTAACTGAGTTAACTGGTAGATCGGAAAGGGGCACACACTTTACCTTACTCCTGGACACATATGGATTACTGAAAAAGACCATTTCATGTTAACCTCAAAGTGAAAGTTAAAAACATAGCACATTATAAAAACTAGGTAACTTCCCTTTCGGTGACACTGGCACAGATAACGGAATTTGAGACCCCCCTATAATAGTTTGTAATTATGTATACACACTATATATATTCAAATACATTTTAGCCCTTTATATGAAGTAACTTTTTGAGTAAACAATACTCACAAATCAAAACAAATTTATAGACGTATGTATATGCTTACTCTTCTAAATCTCCCGATGACCATTTCATATAAGGAAAACAAACCGATGGCAAATGCAAAGTGTTAATTATATTAGATAACAATACGTCTTTTTACTTTTTACGGAGTGTGGAATGTGTCTTGAGGCTTTTGATTATTTGATTAAGTCACAATCAAATGTGGATTATCATTCGTTCTAATGAGTGCCGATATATTGCCCTTTTAAAGTATATATCTTTATTCCTATCACCAGATGCATAGGTACTGAAAAGACATGTTATACAATCAGGGTGCTGGCGGTCGCCATTTTTGCATTTTGCGAAAAAATAATAATTGTGGCAATTAAAATTCATTCACGTTTTTAATCTGAGACTGGAAAACTGGAATACAATCAAACTTTGCTCTCAAGTTGCGAGCGTTATGTCAAAGATGGTTTAGGATTACAGATTTAGATAATCAACAGAATACATTGTTTTCACTAGGAACAAAGGTGAACGTGCTAAGGGATCGAGGTAATGGGTAGCATAGCAGAGATATATGGTTTTTAGCCTTGTATTACATATGTACCATCACTGGTGATCCGTTGGATAAAATATGTCGTAGGGTTTTCACTGGTTCAGACGTACTTAAGGGATGTTCGCTCCTCTTGTTTTTGATTTTTTTGCTAGATTTTATGACTTTTTAACTATTTTGATCTGAGCGTCTCTGATGAGTCTTATGTAGACGAAACGCGCGTCTGGCGTATAAATTATATTCCTGGCACTTTTGATAACTATTTACACCACTGGGTCGATGCCACTGCTGGTGGACGTTTCGTCCCCGAGGGTATCACCAGCCCAGTAGTCAGCACTTCGGTGTTGACATGAATATCAATTATATGGTCATTTTTATAAATTTTCTGTTTACTAAACTTTTGAATTTTTCGAAAAACTAAGGATTTTCTTACCCCAGGAGTAGATTACCTTAGCCGTATTTGGCACAACTTTTGGGAATTTTGGGTCCTCAATGCTCTTCAACTTTGTTTTTGTTTGGCTTTTTAACTATTTTGATCTGAGCGTCACTGATGAGTCTTATGTAGACGAAACGCGCGTCTGGCGTATAAATTATATTCCTGGTACTTTTGATAACTATTTACACCACTGGGTCGATGCCACTGCTCTTGGACGTTTCGTCCCCGAGGGTATCACCAGCCCAGTAGTCAGCACTTCGGTGTTGACATGAATATCAATTATATGGTCATTTTTATAAATTTTCTGTTTACTAAACTTTTGAATTTTTCGAAAAACTAAGGATTTTCTTACCCCAGGAGTAGATTACCTTAGCCGTATTTGGCACAACTTTTGGGAATTTTGGGTCATCAATGCTCTTCAACTTTGTTTTTGTTTGGCTTTTTAACTATTTTGATCTGAGCGTCACTGATGAGTCTTATGTAGACGAAACGCGAGTCTGGCGTATAAATTATATTCCTGGTACTTTTGATAACTATTTACACCACTGGGCCGATGCCACTGCTGGTGGACGTTCCGTCCCCGAGCGTATCATCAGCCCAGTAGTCAGCACTTCGGTGTTGACATGAATATCAATTATATGGTCATTTTTATAAATTTTCTGTTTACTAAACATTTGAATTTTTTGAAAATCTAAGGATTTTCTTACCCCAGGAGTAGATCACCTTAGCCGTATTTGGCACAACTTTTGGGAATTTTGGGTCATCAATGCTCTTCAATTTTGTTTTTGTTTGGCTTTTTAACTATTTTGATCTGAGCGTCACTGATGAGTGTTATGTAGACGAAACGCGCGTCTGGCGTATAAATTATATTCCTGGTACTTTTGATAACTATTTACACCACTGGGTCGATGCCACTGCTGGTGGACGTTTCGTCCCCGAGGGTATCACCAGCCCAGTAGTCAGCACTTCGGTGTTGACATGAATATCAATTATATGGTCATTTTTATAAATTTTCTGTTTACTAAACTTTTGAATTTTCGAAAAACTAAGGATTTTCTTACCCCAGGAGTAGATTACCTTAGCCGTATTTGGCACAACTTTTGGGAATTTTGGGTCATCAATGCTCTTCAACTTTGTTTTTGTTTGGCTTTTTAACTTTTTTGATCTGAGCGTCACTGATGAGTCTTATGTAGACGAAACGCGAGTCTGGCGTATAAATTATTTTCCTGGTACTTTTGATAACTATTTACACCACTGGGCCGATGCCACTGCTGGTGGACGTTCCGTCCCCGAGGGTATCATCAGCCCAGTAGTCAGCACTTCGGTGTTGACATAAATATCAATTATATGGTCATTTTTATAAATTTTCTGTTTACTAAACTTTTAAATTTTTTGAAAATCTAAGGATTTTCTTACCCCAGGAGTAGATCACCTTAGCCGTATTTGGCACAACTTTTGGGAATTTTGGGTCCTCAATGCTCTTCAATTTTGTTTTTGTTTGGCTTTTTAACTATTTTGATCTGAGCGTCACTGATGAGTCTTATGTAGACGAAACGCGCGTCTGGCGCATAAATTATATTCCTGGTACTTTTGATAACGATTTACACCACTCGGTCGATGCCACTGCTGGTGGACGTTTCGTCCCCGAGGGTATCACCAGCCCAGTAGTCAGCACTTCGGTGTTGACATGAATATATATTATATGGTCATTTTTATAAATTTTCTGTTTACTAAACTTTTGAATTTTTCGAAAAACTAAGGATTTTCTTACCCCAGGAGTAGATAACCTTAGCCGTATTTGGCACAACTTTTGGGAATTTTGGGTCCTCAATGCTCTTCAACTTTGTTTTTGTTTGGCTTTTTAACTATTTTGATCTGAGCGTCACTGATGAGTGTTATGTAGACGAAACGCGCGTCTGGCGTATAAATTATATTCCTGGTACTTTTGATAACTATTTACACCACTGGGTCGATGCCACTGCTGGTGGACGTTTCGTCCCCGAGGGTATCACCAGCCCAGTAGTCAGCACTTCGGTGTTGACATGAATATATATTATATGGTCATTTTTATAAATTTTCTGTTTACTAAACTTTTAAATTTTTTGAAAATCTAAGGATTTTCTTACCCCAGGAGTAGATCACCTTAGCCGTATTTGGCACAACTTTTGGGAATTTTGGGTCCTCAGTGCTCTTCAATTTTGTTTTTGTTTGGCTTTTTAACTATTTTGATCTGAGCGTCACTGATGAGTCTTATGTAGACGAAACGCGCGTCTGGCGCATAAATTATATTCCTGGTACTTTTGATAACGATTTACACCACTGGGTCGATGCCACTGCTGGTGGACGTTTCGTCCCCGAGGGTATCACCAGCCCAGTAGTCAGCACTTCGGTGTTGACATGAATATCAATTATATGGTCATTTTTATAAATTTTCTGTTTACTAAACTTTTGAATTTTTCGAAAAACTAAGGATTTTCTTACCCCAGGAGTAGATTACCTTAGCCGTATTTGGCACAACTTTTGGGAATTTTGGGTCCTCAATGCTCTTCAACTTTGTTTTTGTTTGGCTTTTTAACTATTTTGATCTGAGCGTCACTGATGAGTCTTATGTAGACGAAACGCGCGTCTGGCGTATAAATTATATTCCTGGTACTTTTGATAACTATTTACACCACTGGGTCGATGCCACTGCTCTTGGACGTTTCGTCCCCGAGGGTATCACCAGCCCAGTAGTCAGCACTTCGGTGTTGACATGAATATCAATTATATGGTCATTTTTATAAATTTTCTGTTTACTAAACTTTTGAATTTTTCGAAAAACTAAGGATTTTCTTACCCCAGGAGTAGATTACCTTAGCCGTATTTGGCACAACTTTTGGGAATTTTGGGTCATCAATGCTCTTCAACTTTGTTTTTGTTTGGCTTTTTAACTATTTTGATCTGAGCGTCACTGATGAGTCTTATGTAGACGAAACGCGAGTCTGGCGTATAAATTATATTCCTGGTACTTTTGATAACTATTTACACCACTGGGCCGATGCCACTGCTGGTGGACGTTCCGTCCCCGAGGGTATCATCAGCCCAGTAGTCAGCACTTCGGTGTTGACATGAATATCAATTATATGGTCATTTTTATAAATTTTCTGTTTACTAAACATTTGAATTTTTTGAAAATCTAAGGATTTTCTTACCCCAGGAGTAGATCACCTTAGCCGTATTTGGCACAACTTTTGGGAATTTTGGGTCATCAATGCTCTTCAATTTTGTTTTTGTTTGGCTTTTTAACTATTTTGATCTGAGCGTCACTGATGAGTGTTATGTAGACGAAACGCGCGTCTGGCGTATAAATTATATTCCTGGTACTTTTGATAACTATTTACACCACTGGGTCGATGCCACTGCTGGTGGACGTTTCGTCCCCGAGGGTATCACCAGCCCAGTAGTCAGCACTTCGGTGTTGACATGAATATCAATTATATGGTCATTTTTATAAATTTTCTGTTTACTAAACTTTTGAATTTTCGAAAAACTAAGGATTTTCTTACCCCAGGAGTAGATTACCTTAGCCGTATTTGGCACAACTTTTGGGAATTTTGGGTCATCAATGCTCTTCAACTTTGTTTTTGTTTGGCTTTTTAACTTTTTTGATCTGAGCGTCACTGATGAGTCTTATGTAGACGAAACGCGCGTCTGGCGTATAAATTATATTCCTGGTACTTTTGATAACTATTTACACCACTGGGCCGATGCCACTGCTGGTGGACGTTCCGTCCCCGAGGGTATCATCAGCCCAGTAGTCAGCACTTCGGTGTTGACATAAATATCAATTATATGGTCATTTTTATAAATTTTCTGTTTACTAAACTTTTAAATTTTTTGAAAATCTAAGGATTTTCTTACCCCAGGAGTAGATCACCTTAGCCGTATTTGGCACAACTTTTGGGAATTTTGGGTCCTCAATGCTCTTCAATTTTGTTTTTGTTTGGCTTTTTAACTATTTTGATCTGAGCGTCACTGATGAGTCTTATGTAGACGAAACGCGCGTCTGGCGCATAAATTATATTCCTGGTACTTTTGATAACGATTTACACCACTGGGTCGATGCCACTGCTGGTGGACGTTTCGTCCCCGAGGGTATCACCAGCCCAGTAGTCAGCACTTCGGTGTTGACATGAATATATATTATATGGTCATTTTTATAAATTTTCTGTTTACTAAACTTTTGAATTTTTCGAAAAGCTAAGGATTTTCTTACCCCAGGAGTAGATAACCTTAGCCGTATTTGGCACAACTTTTGGGAATTTTGGGTCCTCAATGCTCTTCAACTTTGTTTTTGTTTGGCTTTTTAACTATTTTGATCTGAGCGTCACTGATGAGTGTTATGTAGACGAAACGCGCGTCTGGCGTATAAATTATATTCCTGGTACTTTTGATAACTATTTACACCACTGGGTCGATGCCACTGCTGGCGGACGTTTCGTCCCCGAGGGTATCACCAGCCCAGTAGTCAGCACTTCGGTGTTGACATGAATATCAATTATATGGTCATTTTTATAAATTTTCTGTTTACTAAACTTTTGAATTTTTCGAAAAACTAAGGATTTTCTTACCCCAGGAGTAAATTACCTTAGCCGTATTTGGCGTAACTTTTGGGAATTTTGGGTCCTCAATGCTCTTCAACTTTGTTTTTGTTTGGCTTTTTAACTATTTTGATCTGAGCGTCACTGATGAGTCTTATGTAGACGAAACGCGCGTCTGGCGTATAAATTATATTCCTGGTACTTTTGATAACTATTTACACCACTGGGTCGATGCCACTGCTGGTGGACGTTTCGTCCCCGAGGGTATCACCAGCCCAGTAGTCAGCACTTCGGTGTTGACATGAATATCAATTATATGGTCATTTTTATAAATTTTCTGTTTACTAAACTTTTGAATTTTTCGAAAAACTAAGGATTTTCTCACCCCAGGAGTAGATTACCTTAGCCGTATTTGGCACAACTTTTGGGAATTTTGGGTCCTCAATGCTCTTCAACTTTGTTTTTGTTTGGCTTTTTAACTATTTTGATCTGAGCGTCTTATGTAGACGAAACGCGCGTCTGGCGTATAAATTATATTCCTGGTATTTTTGATAACTATTTACACCACTGGGTCGATGCCACTGCCGGCGGACGTTTCGTCCCCGAGGGTATCACCAGCCCAGTAGTCAGCACTTCGGTGTTGACATGAATATCAATTATATGGTAATTTTTATAAATTTTCTGTTTACTAAACTTTTGAATTTTTCGAAAAACTAAGGATTTTCTTACTCCAGGAGTAAATTACCTTAGCCGTATTTGGCGTAACTTTTGGGAATTTTGGGTCCTCAATGCTCTTCAACTTTGTTTTTGTTTGGCTTTTTAACTATTTTGATCTGAGCGTCACTGATGAGTCTTATGTAGACGAAACGAGTGTCTGGCGTATAAATTATATTCCTGGTACTTTTGATAACTATTTACACCACTGGGTCGATGCCACTGCTCTTGGACGTTTCGTCCCCGAGGGTATCACCAGCCCAGTAGTCAGCACTTCGGTGTTGACATGATTATCAATTATATGGTCATTTTTATAAATTTTCTGTTTACTAAACTTTTGAATTTTTCGAAAAACTAAGGATTTTCTTACCCCAGGAGTAGATTACCTTAGCCGTATTTGGCACAACTTTTGGGAATTTTGGGTCCTCAATGCTCTTCAACTTTGTTTTTGTTTGGCTTTTTAACTATTTTGATCTGAGCGTCACTGATAAGTCTTATGTAGACGAAACGCGCGTCTGGCGTATAAATTATATTCCTGGTACTTTTGATAACTATTTACACCACTGGGCCGATGCCACTGCTGGTGGACGTTCCGTCCCCGAGGGTATCATCAGCCCAGTAGTCAGCACTTCGGTGTTGACATAAATATCAATTATATGGTCATTTTTATAAATTTTCTGTTTACTAAACTTTTAAATTTTTTGAAAATCTAAGGATTTTCTTACCCCAGGAGTAGATCACCTTAGCCGTATTTGGCACAACTTTTGGGAATTTTGGGTCCTCAATGCTCTTCAATTTTGTTTTTGTTTGGCTTTTTAACTATTTTGATCTGAGCGTCACTGATGAGTCTTATGTAGACGAAACGCGCGTCTGGCGCATAAATTATATTCCTGGTACTTTTGATAACGATTTACACCACTCGGTCGATGCCACTGCTGGTGGACGTTTCGTCCCCGAGGGTATCACCAGCCCAGTAGTCAGCACTTCGGTGTTGACATGAATATATATTATATGGTCATTTTTATAAATTTTCTGTTTACTAAACTTTTGAATTTTTCGAAAAACTAAGGATTTTCTTACCCCAGGAGTAGATTACCTTAGCCGTATTTGGCACAACTTTTGGGAATTTTGGGTCATCAATGCTCTTCAACTTTGTTTTTGTTTGGCTTTTTAACTATTTTGATCTGAGCGTCACTGATGAGTCTTATGTAGACGAAACGCGAGTCTGGCGTATAAATTATATTCCTGGTACTTTTGATAACTATTTACACCACTGGGCCGATGCCACTGCTGGTGGACGTTCCGTCCCCGAGGGTATCATCAGCCCAGTAGTCAGCACTTCGGTGTTGACATGAATATCAATTATATGGTCATTTTTATAAATTTTCTGTTTACTAAACATTTGAATTTTTTGAAAATCTAAGGATTTTCTTACCCCAGGAGTAGATCACCTTAGCCGTATTTGGCACAACTTTTGGGAATTTTGGGTCATCAATGCTCTTCAATTTTGTTTTTGTTTGGCTTTTTAACTATTTTGATCTGAGCGTCACTGATGAGTGTTATGTAGACGAAACGCGCGTCTGGCGTATAAATTATATTCCTGGTACTTTTGATAACTATTTACACCACTGGGTCGATGCCACTGCTGGTGGACGTTTCGTCCCCGAGGGTATCACCAGCCCAGTAGTCAGCACTTCGGTGTTGACATGAATATCAATTATATGGTCATTTTTATAAATTTTCTGTTTACTAAACTTTTGAATTTTCGAAAAACTAAGGATTTTCTTACCCCAGGAGTAGATTACCTTAGCCGTATTTGGCACAACTTTTGGGAATTTTGGGTCATCAATGCTCTTCAACTTTGTTTTTGTTTGGCTTTTTAACTTTTTTGATCTGAGCGTCACTGATGAGTCTTATGTAGACGAAACGCGCGTCTGGCGTATAAATTATATTCCTGGTACTTTTGATAACTATTTACACCACTGGGCCGATGCCACTGCTGGTGGACGTTCCGTCCCCGAGGGTATCATCAGCCCAGTAGTCAGCACTTCGGTGTTGACATAAATATCAATTATATGGTCATTTTTATAAATTTTCTGTTTACTAAACTTTTAAATTTTTTGAAAATCTAAGGATTTTCTTACCCCAGGAGTAGATCACCTTAGCCGTATTTGGCACAACTTTTGGGAATTTTGGGTCCTCAATGCTCTTCAATTTTGTTTTTGTTTGGCTTTTTAACTATTTTGATCTGAGCGTCACTGATGAGTCTTATGTAGACGAAACGCGCGTCTGGCGCATAAATTATATTCCTGGTACTTTTGATAACGATTTACACCACTGGGTCGATGCCACTGCTGGTGGACGTTTCGTCCCCGAGGGTATCACCAGCCCAGTAGTCAGCACTTCGGTGTTGACATGAATATATATTATATGGTCATTTTTATAAATTTTCTGTTTACTAAACTTTTGAATTTTTCGAAAAACTAAGGATTTTCTTACCCCAGGAGTAGATCACCTTAGCCGTATTTGGCACAACTTTTGGGAATTTTGGGTCCTCAATGCTCTTCAACTTTGTTTTTGTTTGGCTTTTTAACTATTTTGATCTGAGCGTCACTGATGAGTGTTATGTAGACGAAACGCGCGTCTGGCGTATAAATTATATTCCTGGTACTTTTGATAACTATTTACACCACTGGGTCGATGCCACTGCTGGCGGACGTTTCGTCCCCGAGGGTATCACCAGCCCAGTAGTCAGCACTTCGGTGTTGACATGAATATCAATTATATGGTCATTTTTATAAATTTTCTGTTTACTAAACTTTTGAATTTTTCGAAAAACTAAGGATTTTCTTACCCCAGGAGTAAATTACCTTAGCCGTATTTGGCGTAACTTTTGGGAATTTTGGGTCCTCAATGCTCTTCAACTTTGTTTTTGTTTGGCTTTTTAACTATTTTGATCTGAGCGTCACTGATGAGTCTTATGTAGACGAAACGCGCGTCTGGCGTATAAATTATATTCCTGGTACTTTTGATAACTATTTACACCACTGGGTCGATGCCACTGCTGGTGGACGTTTCGTCCCCGAGGGTATCACCAGCCCAGTAGTCAGCACTTCGGTGTTGACATGAATATCAATTATATGGTCATTTTTATAAATTTTCTGTTTACTAAACTTTTGAATTTTTCGAAAAACTAAGGATTTTCTCACCCCAGGAGTAGATTACCTTAGCCGTATTTGGCACAACTTTTGGGAATTTTGGGTCCTCAATGCTCTTCAACTTTGTTTTTGTTTGGCTTTTTAACTATTTTGATCTGAGCGTCTTATGTAGACGAAACGCGCGTCTGGCGTATAAATTATATTCCTGGTATTTTTGATAACTATTTACACCACTGGGTCGATGCCACTGCCGGCGGACGTTTCGTCCCCGAGGGTATCACCAGCCCAGTAGTCAGCACTTCGGTGTTGACATGAATATCAATTATATGGTCATTTTTATAAATTTTCTGTTTACTAAACTTTTGAATTTTTCGAAAAACTAAGGATTTTCTTACTCCAGGAGTAAATTACCTTAGCCGTATTTGGCGTAACTTTTGGGAATTTTGGGTCCTCAATGCTCTTCAACTTTGTTTTTGTTTGGCTTTTTAACTATTTTGATCTGAGCGTCACTGATGAGTCTTATGTAGACGAAACGAGTGTCTGGCGTATAAATTATATTCCTGGTACTTTTGATAACTATTTACACCACTGGGTCGATGCCACTGCTCTTGGACGTTTCGTCCCCGAGGGTATCACCAGCCCAGTAGTCAGCACTTCGGTGTTGACATGATTATCAATTATATGGTCATTTTTATAAATTTTCTGTTTACTAAACTTTTGAATTTTTCGAAAAACTAAGGATTTTCTTACCCCAGGAGTAGATTACCTTAGCCGTATTTGGCACAACTTTTGGGAATTTTGGGTCCTCAATGCTCTTCAACTTTGTTTTTGTTTGGCTTTTTAACTATTTTGATCTGAGCGTCACTGATGAGTCTTATGTAGACGAAACGCGAGTCTGGCGTATAAATCATATTCCTGGTACTTTTGATAACTATAATGAATCCTCTGGTTTTATCCATGCTTTGTCATTATAATATTTTGTCCTCTTACCCCTAATTTACTTTTCTTTTCATAATTTCAATTCATAAAAATCGTTGTTTTTTTCATTGTCTAGAAAAGACAGTGAAAGGGAAAAGCAGTCAATGTTAAATGTATGAAAAAAAATCAAGATATATTCAATTCTGCCAAATTTTCGATGGCTTATATATAAAAAAAAAAAAATACATTTGTATAGAAGCATTTTTTACATAGCTTGATATTTTAAAAGAGAGTAGCAAACTTCCTTAAACACAATCTTGTCTTGTACTTGTAGTTACAAACACCATTGTAAAACACATGCAGATAAAATCTTGCGTTGCACTAGTAGATCTGTTTATGAAGTAGTTTATTTGCTAACTTAAATTTTAGTGCAACGCTAGCCAGAATATCATGCAAATAATATAAAGAGATCTATGTTTTTATGATTAGTTCATATCGCATTTCCGATAAATGCTGACAGTGCTGAATGAGTAGTAAATACCACGGGAACTTACCCGGTAGCTAACTAACCGTACTTTTATTTAGATTTTACCAATGTTAAAATAGCCAACGAATTGTATGCCTTAGAAAAAGATAATCATTTATCGGATTTAATGTCAAATGTTATCTTATTTGTCCTAACAAATGGACTGATACCTCCTCTCTCTACTAGACATCGAAGAACCTGCAGTTCACCAGACTGAGCAGCCAAGTGTAAAGCTGTTTCTCCGTCATTCTATAGTAAAATCATATAACTATAACGTATATAATGTGTAACTTAAATATATTTTTTAAATGAAAATTTATTGACCTGTAAATGTCATGCCGCTAAAGGTGTTATTCCATTACTAATTCAATATAACATACATTTCCAGGGTCTTATCGATATCAATAACATATCATAAAACTGACATAAAAACATGTATAATAAACTGGACATGTCGTACAATAGACAATATAGATATTAAAAAATATAGATCACATAACGCAGTGGTCTAAACTATATAAAACGAACAATCACAGTTATGGTCATATGTTTCGTTAACAACTGGTTTTTGTTTTGATCATATCAGTCATATTAAAACATGTTTTTTTGTAAAACGTATATAAGTTGAACTATAGATAGCTTCAGTTTAAGAAACAAAAATTGTACATTACTTATTGTCATGGTAATTTTATTACAGTCGTTAAACCTTTTAGAATGTGATCAGACTGACGTGATAATTTATATCGTACCTGTCTGGCTTGTTTTTTACACCCACTGTCCCGTATCAGTTGTGTTACCTCTAGGTGTCCTGCACGGTCAGCCATCAATAGTGCAGTCTCATTATCAACCTAGAATAAAACAAATGATATCAAAACTTGCCTGATACTCTACTCAATTTAGTATAACAAGTATAAACAGAAATGCATGTTCTGGTAAATAGCAATTAAACAACATGTACACTACTGATTAAAGTTGGATTGAAAACTTGAGAATCGTTAATGTTTTCATTGTTAAAATCTTATAGATTAAACAAAATATTGTATACCAATGGATATTTGAATGTCTCTCTTATTACGAGAAAAGGACCGATAAAATGAACGATAACGTTAATTTCACGACGTTGTCATGAGAATCTGAGGTTAAATATATTTATCCGTCAAAACTTTGAAATTGAGAAACTTTTAAAGACGAAAGCTAGAGTAGAATAAGTTTTTTGTATTCAAATTGTATGACTATAAGCAAAATGAATATAAACAAAACTCAAATTGAGTATTATTTTGCATAAGGTCGATTTCTATTCGTCGGGGCTTAGATGTTGTTGAAAAAAAGGTAATCGACTGTCATAAAACCGTTGAAATAACAAAAACTAAACGTTTTTAAGACACGTATACAATAGTTACATCAACGGAATCAGTTCAATGCAAAATAATTCTTCTGTATAAGTATGTGCATGTTTCACAAATAATTTCTTTATATAGTAAATTCTCTCCTACTACGAATTTATTTGTTTTTACGACGTCGATCTGTTTATAAGTAAACTGTGTAAAATGAGATGTAACAATTTTTTAATAAAATAAAAATGAAACTTTTTTCGATTCAGCAAAATAACACGATAAATATGAGATCCAACTTTAGATGAGCCTAATAAGTAGTTGTTGTCGATTAAACCAGGCTGATAGAACATTTGGTTTTGCGTTGATTCACTGAAGCGGAATGCTATAATTTCTAACATACCCCTGTTGTGTTTTTGTCACATCCATGTTCAAGTAACATTTGTGTTACATTTAAGTGTCCTTTATAGGCAGCCCATATTAATGATGCCCATCCGTCCTCCTGGAATAATTCAACCGACGTCAAAACTTGTCCGATAAACTTGAGTGTTATTACATAATCAAAATATATTATTATATGAATCCACAGTCAACAGTCTTAATAAAATTATCAGTCACACTTCTATTTATAGTATATTTTAACAATAGGTTTCTTCTGCGATGTCAGAATTTAGTTTTTCAGTCTTTTGTTGTTGTAACCGGCGATAATCCACAATCAAGCTTGTTTTTTAATCACATTAGATAACGACATTAGGTATTGAAAATTCACTTTAAAAAAAACAACATGTATTTCGAAGACACTATCTAAATAGAATTTTAATGCAAATAGTGGATCTTCTCCATGTAGCTTTTTTATTCACTTTAACCAAATTTGATTTATAGGTATGTGTTTTATACTGCACAAAACCCATGAAAAGACATATTTTAACCCGATATCCTATGAGGTACTAAATTGAAGTTGTTTAAATTGTGACGATTTTACTTACATCTTTATAATCAATGTTTGCGTCATTGAGCAAACATAATTCCACTTCTTCTACATTTCCAGCCCAAGCAGCTGTAACAAGTTTCTGTAATAAATAGCATTTAGGCATATATTACATTTGAAAGTAAAAAATGCATGATTTTTGTTTTCTGATATGTTACCCGTACCAAGGCTTTTGATAAGCAATTGAATAAAAAACTATAAAATAGCATTTCAAAAAGGAATTTTATAAGAAACATATTGTTATACTATGACAACAACGTAAATAATGTAGGCAAACACAATGCTGTGCCTCGTGTTGTTCTTAACATTTGAGTATGTATACACTAATTTCACTTATCGTTTCTGATGTATAACCCAAATTTTATCTACATGTTTTCTGCTTACCCTTTCGAAACACCCCAGGAAAAGCTAGCATCATCCCTTATACTCACTTTCCAATGTTTGTATGACGATCTTGCACTACTTAATTAAACGTCTAGTACAATTTTTAAAGCATCTTTCCGATCGAATTAAAATTATAGCTATAACAGATACTGTACAGTCTGTTATATTTCTTGACTTACGTCTAGAAATTGGCAACGTTGAAACCCAAACTAAACAACAAAAGTGACATTTCAAATCATTTTTTAAGTGTTGAAATATGTAACATTTGTAATGCTTCTAATCAATGTAATTATATTATTCATTTTCTATTTCTATTAATTACTGCGTCGTAGTTGTAATGCTTGTCCAGTGCAGAATCATTTTATTGTATGTTAATTTGAAGTGTGCTTAAATGTACATGCCTTAGTGAATATCTGGTTAATGACGACTTACAATGACACATGACAGGAAGATGCATATGTTTTTCAAATACAGATATTTTATCATTACACAATAACTTTGGAGAAATTTGAACAAATTGCATGGAATAAAAAAAAAAAGATGTTTTTAAAAGGTAAAATCAGTATGTTATATCAAGACACACATGTGCTTTTAATTTACGAGTATCTTCTGTTTCTGATAAATGTACAATTATACGATTGATAAAAAAGTATTGTTTTAGTATTAAATACAAAAATTGTGATTTATTAATAATCAACTTTGAACTTCCAGCTTACGTATACATGTATATGTTTCCAAATTTAAAGGAAGCATGGCATATTCCTAAAGAATTTACAATTTGAAGTTCTTAAGATATTTACAATTCGAATTGTCTCATTCTACGTCTTTACAATGAGTTGGAAAACAAACCAAATAGGAAATTACTTCTATGAGTTGCATATCTACAACTTAATTTGCATTTAACATGTCTTCTCATATTATTTCATTTATCAGTGTGTTCTGGAATGAAATATCTGTTTTTGAAGTTCATGTAGAATTTTACTTGTTAATATCACATACTTTTATTTATCATAACGGAAAACAAAAGTACACAGGACTATTTAGATTCAAAGTAAAAAATCTTACCTCATTCCAATTTTCCATGATATTCTATAAATAGAGACAGAAATCACTTTATACACCTTTGAATTATAATGTTTAACACAAATAAATCAATGGTATTGCGCTTTTCTTACTGTCAACAATTAACTAAATCTATTTTTTTTAAGAAAGTATCATACACATTAGATTCCAAATATATATGGAAAATATTCAATCAGGTAGATCTGTAATATTAGATAAATTCAAATATATTAACAGTTTCTTCATACTCAAATGTATAAAAACATTTGAAAAACATGTAGAGTGGGGTGCTCATTTTCGCCATATCTTTCCATGTTTTCTACAGTTTATGTTCAGGTCTATATGTTTTTGAAGCATACTGATATTTCTATATGAAGATAACTTCAAATGCAAAACATTCCTAAGCTTGAAAACATGTTTGTTTGAAAATAATCATCTGTAAAGTTAGATTAAAAGGTGTTTGAAATTTCCTGAAGTTTTGTCAATGGGGGACACATATTCGCCGTTTTTACACATCTATTTAAAACCAAATAACTGCAGCTTTATATAATATTTATCAAATAGATTTCATTATAGATGAACAGCAGACATGTCAAAGGTGTAAAAAACAGAAATTTAGGCCAATCAGTCAAAAAAATGCTAAGAAAAAAATCTATGAAAATCCTGTTTTTCATTCAGGAAATTGACCGAAAATCGTTGTCCGTTTTTCGATCTTTTGCAGTAAGTGCCGTAATTTTGTTTAA
This sequence comes from Mytilus galloprovincialis, assembly GCF_965363235.1. Classification (NCBI taxonomy): domain Eukaryota; kingdom Metazoa; phylum Mollusca; class Bivalvia; order Mytilida; family Mytilidae; genus Mytilus; species Mytilus galloprovincialis. Next base: position 53,788,497 of record NC_134849.1, read on the forward strand.
GTTTAAAAAATAATCATATTTGTTATAAAATTATAATTTATTGGCATATTTCTTCCATTTCAGCCATCCTTTGAAGTGTTTACACCTTAAAATCATAAAACGGCGAAATTGTGTCCCCGGCGAATATGCCCCCCCCCCCCCTCACTCTACTGAAAACTTTAAATAAAAAGTCAGAAAATTGAAAAAAACAAAATTTGCAAATATTATTAACTTGTTAACTTCCATGTAGTATTTTACCTAACTGCTTTTAACAAAATACAGTTCTGGTTTAAAAACTGCATTACATGTTTAATAAGGCTATTATTGATGGATGCAAAAGATGGTAGTAGATCCGGGAGATGGACTTTACTCCCTTTTTCTTTTATTATTTTTTAAACTAAGACAATTCAAAGAAATTTGCGTCAAACCACCTTTCCTTGAGAAAACCTCTACATCGACCTTGGAAGTATTAATAAAATTTAGCATTACAAATCATTAAAAAAAAGCATGTCCATTTCGCAGCTTTTGTTTAGGTTTGTTGCATTCTTTGATAAAAACAGAATTGATGAGATATATAATATAACAATAACATCAACATGATAAACCACATGATATTTTTATAAATGACATAACTACGATCCTTAGCAAGTTACACATTCAAAAAAGATGCGAAACCTTAGCTGTGACTAAATTACAGCTATATAATCATGATTTATCTTGTTGAGGTGGATCACATTAGCTGTGTGGAATATCGGATGATTAAATACGCAGCAACATTATATCAACTTTAAATTTAATACCCCGTTGTTGGAGAGCGTTTATATTTCTGCATTGCAAATAGATAATTCTTCTTGACTATTCCGGTCAAACATTTGATTGCCCTTCATCCCGATCGACAATATGTTTAGACCATGTATAGTTGAATAATTTAGATTGCCCTCTAATGTCTCTGTAAAGGCAGAATAAAAAAAAAACTTGAAAATCAGAAGTTGAAATTCGGAACTCTGGTCAGTTGATGTTGTATCTACAGGTTTTTAAGATGTACCTAACCTATGCTAAGAATATAGGAAGTTGAGAACGATGTGTTATGGTCTCATATGCCCATGGAAATCTGTGACAGTCTTCACTTTTGTTTTGCACATGTAGGATTTGAACTCAGGAATTGAAATTTTTAAACTTTTGATAGCTTTGACCAACGTCACCATAAAATATTCTAGATTGATATCCTCATCGAAATGCATAAATCCTGTTTTACTGCCAATCTTGGAACTATATTGAGATACATTCAAAAGTTTTATTATTATTTCTGATAAAAAAGAAGCCAAGCTAAATTCAACTTTTACATGTTGCTGAAACTAAGCTGTAAACGTAGACTTCAGAGGGGCTACTGCCATAATCTTTACAGACCTAGGCTATCTTCTAATAACTGTTTTATAGGAATTGATTATTGGCTGATTTTCCCGTCAATGTTTTATTATACAAAATAATTGTTTTATTGGGATCAATTATAAAGTGTAACATTCCAAACGTTGTTTCTTTATAATGAGGTAAAGAGCCCGAATTTCAACACGAATTGACCATTTAGTAGCAATACAAGTAAAAGGGTTTGACAGGAATAAGAAATGTATACATTCGATGATTAAGTTCAATTCTTCAAATCTGCATTTTTTTTTTATCCCCGCGTAAAAATATTAATGGGTGAAAAAAATTGTAAATATATATTTTGTATTATAAGATATTTCGGGACAACATATCATTTTAATTGAATTTTAGATTTACCAATTTTAACGGTATTTTTACATACCAGAATGTGATGTTTACATGTATCAATTGCTAATTAACATTGTATATATGTATAAATTGTATAAGAGTTCATTATTTAACAAAGAGTTTAGAGTACCAACATTTTCCTCTTTTTATTGGAAAAACAGAGCCGTCACTAAAATCGATAGTTCTCTTATCTGAGGATTGTTCCTATAACAATATAATTTTATAATTTTATAATTATCATCCAAATGTGTTTTTCAGTATGAATTTATATGCCCGCATAAACATATCAGTATGTTGATACTCAATATGAATTGTATAATGATAATGACGGTAATATTTGAACACAATGAAAATAAAAAATTTTCAGTATCAGTTTGGAGTGTCAGCATTTCTTCTTCTTTTTATTCAAAATACTGAACCATCACTTACATGTAAATCAGTAGTTTTCTTACCAGAAAAAAAAATAATATATTAACTCAAAAGGTAATTGAAATACCTGTTGGTTTTTTTTACAAATGGAAGACAATGCTTTATCCTGAATACATTAAAAGTCTTTCGTTTATTATATTAAAGTTTGTTCATCATTTCTTATAAAGATAATAAGTACAAAGTCTTCCGTTGGAAATTGGTACACTTTATATATGTTACCTTATAAAGTTTTGTTGAGAAAGTTGAAGATCCGCGATATTTCAAATTGTCATTAAAAAAACTGAATATTAATAATGTTCTTCTTAAATAAAAAAAAATAGTAAAGGTTATAAAATAAATGATGAGCAATACTATAAAATTAATTATTTGCCTACAATTATTATGTTTTGTTTATACATGTACAAGGCAAATTATATGTCTGAACCGAAAACAAAATCTTTAGATGTATATTCTGTATTTAAAGCAGAATTCAGGTACAGCTGCAGAATGCAGGCAACTAGTAAACATACGTAGAATAAATGTCTACCCGACCAAGTTGTCAAACTGTTGCAATAATTTGTATGTTTGAAAATGTATATTCTAGCATAAAAGTTTAAAAAAAAAGTTGATTAAATATATAAATACTAGATCCGGAACTGATTCAGAGAACTAATTTTATCTATCAATGATAAACGTGGCGGATAAAGGTTTTCGTTACCCTCTGTTTTTTATCTTTAAAAAAAGAAGGAAATATATAAAAAATAGTTTATAATCATATTTTAAGTCACTATTAAAACGGGTAATTTCCAAACCAGGAAAAGATATCAATACAATAATATTAAATTGATAACGGAAAGGGTGAAGTATTTTCGGAAACTTTTTTTCCAAACAAGCTAAATAATATGTATCGATAAATCAGAATTTTGATGTATCCTTATTTATTCATGATTATAAATGAACCATTATGATTTAGATTATTTAAATTGTAATGTATTATTTATTACAAGAGAGTAACTCTGGATTTATTGTTAAAATAAAGAAATCCTTCACTAGAATGCTGGACTACTGAAGATATTTGTTTACTGCATGCACTATATTGTTAAATAAAAAAAACTATTAAACATTTTTTATTTCATTTTTTTTTATTTAACAATATAGTACATGTTGTTAACAATTTACTTTACTAGTCCAGCATTCTAGTGAAGGGTTTCTTTATTTTTATAAGAAATCCACAAATTACATGAAACATGAATAAAAAAGTATCAAACAATTATTCACTATGATAGATTGTTTTTCAGTGTAATTGATCATAGTGAATAATTGTTTGATACTTTTTTTATTCATGTTTAACACCTCCTCGTTTTTATATTGAACATGAGTATCAAAAACTATTGTGTTAACACAAAATTTGTAATCAGCATGTAACAATATAAATGTTATCAAAAACCAAAATGTAATCATGTTTACACCTGCTTTCATATTGTTATCGATTAAATTACGATTACTTGTAGTCAGAATTTGCATGATTACTGATTACATGGGACAACATTGCAATATTTAATCATTTACGACGTTCTAAATTACAATCGAAGGGGAATAAGCTACGATTTTGACAAAAATAGAAGTTAGAATTGTTTTCTTAATAAATCATTTTTAAAAAGAATATTGAAACACTTATCGGTACTATTTGTCGCTTTTGTTCATTTTACTCAAAATGAGCAACAAAACAAATCGCTGATGTTATATTGGTTTGCATGTGAATAATTCAAACTCATTTGAATCCGTTGCATACAACATTCTATTCAACCTTTGTTAAATATGCTAAAAGATTACACTGTCAGCTGAAGAAAATAAAACACTAGAGAAGGCATCAACAGGTTTCTTCAAAAGATGGATACATCAGGACTTACGCTCATCGACTACATGGCCAAGGTTCATTTATCAATGAAGTCGGTCAATAATTAAGCTTATGACAGCGCCAAGATTCATGTATATTCAAACGAACTTATTGACGTACCTTCTTACAGTAATTACTGTATTGATGAACAATTCTTCTTGTCTAAAACGATCATATGAAGTACAGAGGCCTAAAATAAGTATTGCTACTATATTTTACATACGGGTATGACTATAGTAATTTGGACTTTATCTACTTTATCTACTGCGTCAGTCAGATTATACCACCCCAGTACGACACATACTTTTTATTATCATATAACGTGATGTTAGTAGAGCTCTTTACAATCTGTTTATAATTATCCACATAATAATCATTATAATATTTTAATCCTAAATAAAACCAAGTTGATCGCAATTTATTTATATTATAGTAGTGTTACCGTTACGTTGATGCCATTTTACTGTTGTTAGTGTTCTATTCTTATCCAAGTTGACATTTTTTTTACATGAATGTCAGGTTTAAGCCCTTTCATCTTCAGTTATTTAACTTGACGTGATGTTTCCTGTTTTATATGTTGAATTCTTATCCCACATGTTCAAGTTAAAAATTATTAACATTAAATCCTATTATCTACATGTATTTAGTTTGTATCTGTAAGCGGAATAATTTCAAAAAAGTCACTTGACGACTATAATATAATGTATTAACAATCAAGTTTCCTATTTTAGTTTTATCTTAAGAGCTTAATGATTTCGCAATATTATATCAATACGTGTATGTATCATTAAACTGACCTTTTTCTGTCTACAATATAACTAAGTTTTGCTACAGACAAATATGGTGACCAAGCAAAACACCAAATTATAATGGAAGTTGTGTTCAATTACACCGAAAAATGGGTCTTAAAGATTATGTTAACTAGAGACTATATGCTACGTATATAAATTAAAAGTTCGTTGTTTATCATATAGAGTTAGAAAGATGGTATTGAACGTTACATAATACGACTACTGCATTACTGAAGTCACATATTGAAAATGGCAATATGTACAAGTAATTTGAAGGCCAGCTGAAGGACGCCTCCGGGTGCGGGAATTTCTCGCTACATTGAAAACCTGTTGGTGACCCTCTGCTGTTGTTTTTTATTTGGTCGAGTTGTTGTCTCTTTGACACATTCCCCATTTCCATTCTCAATTTTATTCATTGTTCCGAACTTATTTTCTCAGGTAAACCGAATAGTTCAGTCGTTATATCCCAAGCTCTACGATGGTAACTCACAGATAAGAGCGATAAATTACGGGGAAGATCTGAATTATTCATGTTAGGTCTCAGACAGATTTCTACCTTAGTCTAATATCAACCTAAATTTTGTTTTGTAAATCCACATGATCAATGTGGTTTAAAAAAGAGGACATTGTCTTGAATTGTTGAATATAGGCAGCCTGATTATATTTGAAACGATTTGTTTAACATGTTTTAGTTTTCGAACTTGCATTTTTATTTGTGTAATGCATTATGATTAGTATCAATGCACAGTCGCCTGAAGATTTAATAATCAAAGCGATAAAACGGGTGAAATAAAATAATTTTAGTAGTATTATATAGTAAAATAAAGTTATTATACTATATAAAGAATGGTGGAAATAAAATATGCTAGTAGTATTATATAGTATAATAGAGTTATTATATTATAACATACTAATAAAAATATTTTATTTCACCCCTGTTTTTCGCTATAATTATGAAATCTTCAGGCATAAGATACCAATGTTACTGTATAAAAAAAAGTAATTTGCTAAAGAAATAAAGTGTAAAAATTTGTAACTTCTCACAGAATTAGATTTTAATCACTTCTTGGGGAATACACTATTGCAAAATGTTCCTACACTTAGAGTTTTTGAATGTGATAAACATCGACGAACTATACTTATCATTTCTCTCATCGAATAAACACATCATTCGGACTGTGGAATGATCGTTTTCACGTTTGTAAAGACGAAAATAGTAGCAAATTGTGTTTACGTTGTATTTTGTATACGATTCATGTAACCATACTCAAGCGGTGAAATGAAACAATGTGTGGCTACAGGACGCTTCATTATTCGTTATTAAGTATCTCAATATGAGATTCAGATTGGTTTAGTAAACTATGATAATGATTTGTGTTCATCAAGAGATTTAAGAATTAATAACAGTTTTAAAATTCAGTATGAGTAAAATAAAATGCAAGCAAAATGTTTTGTGAACCCTACACATTATTCCTTCCCGGTGATTTCTTGATTTCACTATTAACATGAATTTCTATCTTTCTTTTTTTAAATTTTTTATTCATAAAACAAATTATTAACTATTTAAAAACATAACAAAAAAACCCATTAGTTACATTCATTACAAACTAAAACCAAATACATGACCGTAACGATATTTGCATGATATGTCCTTTAGTTGATCAAGTCGAGAAACAGATCATCTGAAAACGATTTGCTGGTATTTTCTCAACATTGGAATGTATAAAGAACGTAATTTATAAACAAAATGTAAGTATACCTTGTAACACAAAAAATGGTGCAGGGCTTCGTAAAATGTTGGATAAACATTAATGATATTTCAATCTTCACCAATTCTAGTCTGTCTTGTTCATTGTTTGCGAATATACCACTATGTCCTAAAAATATATATTTCTAGGTAGACATGTAATGACACATGTTGTTCTAGTCTATGTCTACCTACATGTTACGTTATTCTATGTGAAAGATTTATTTCTCGATCAGAGGAGAATACAAGGCAAAACTAATTAAGACATTATTATCGAAGTGAATAAACGTGTATCTATTTTAAAACAGATATAGAGTAACCATTCAATGGTACAACATTTTATCTTAACAAGTCACTTGAACAAATAGTGATTTACTCCTATTGATAAACTATATTTGATTATGTAGATATGTTAAACCATATCACAACACAGGTATGTGCCTTTACCTCATATCTCAATGTTGTATGTTTAAATCTGATACACTTTTACATCAACTTGTGGAATGTGTTTGTATAAAGGACCTTGAAAAATAATTTTAAAAAAAATAATGCCTATCATTATAACATCTATAAATGATAATGTTGAGGAGTGGAAACTCGATGAACATTTATAAAGTTGTTCATTTTAAATGTCCACTGTCATTTAACTGAGTAAAACAATACCAATGTACCGTTATATGTAAAAAGGTTGAAATAAATATTTTCAGAGTTTCGTTTACTGTTTTGATATTAACTTAGCTTATTTACATGTATCTGTATGTATGCCACCGGGTTAAGGCTCCATGTCATTTTTGTGAAATCTTTTATTATAATGTTTATCTTTTCTTTTCAACCAATCTAAAATTAAAAGTTGACTGTCTTTCTTGTGCTGTGGGTTTCACAATAAAAACAAGCGATGGAGTGTTAAATATGTTAATAAATATAACACATTCACCATGTTCACTAAATAGTCGGGAAATACCAAAATATTCAGCGGCATATAAGACCGTGTATATTTATGCCAAACATTTTTCATGTTAAGCTGAAAGATACATTTTGTAAAATACTCTTTAAATTTTAAAGTTAAATTGGTTTGATAAATGTAACAAAAATCTGTTGAAGTCACTTCTGAAAAATCATTTTCATTATGAGATTTGAAATTTATAGTTTTCATGAGATAACATTATTTGATTTCACGAGGATAATATAAAAAGTAATGATAAGTTTGTCTTTAAAAGATTTCATCTTTTTTACAGTTTGAATAAATTTGAATTTGATTGTTTTAGAGAAAAACAAATTTCAATCTTCTTCTAAAGAACAAAATATTGAAATTGCTAACCTTAAGCATTTCTTAATTTGCCTTTAAATGTTGAAAATGGAAAATGCTAAAACGTGGAGCATTTTTCAATTTGCCTCTGAAAATTGAAAAATGAAAAATGTTCCAACGTGTAGCATTTTTCATTTTGCCTTTAAATAATGAAAAATGAAAAATGTCCCGTATTGTTTGAATTTTCATCTTTAGAAAATTTTTCCAAAAAAGAAAATGTTTTTGTGTAGCAATTTACAATATTTTTAATCAAGGATATTGAAAAAAAAAGATAATCAAATTATTTTTTCATTCATTGTTTACACTTTAGAAGTTCTGTTTTAATGCTTTAAATATAATATACATGTGTGTACGTGAGAACCCGTACATACACATTTATTACCTTACCCCGAAAAGATAGGAGAACAAAAACGCACCAGCAAAATTTTGTGATGTGGCGCAGGATTATTATGCAATAGTTATTTCCCTTGTTTAAAACCATGAATTTTATATTTCCCTATTTTGTTATTTACATTTAGGTTAACTAAATATTCCCTATATATTTGATTAATTAAATAGATAATGGTATGTTGAGTTCATTGATAAAGATATTTATTTTTACTCCCAAGTTTAGTATTTGTATCGTTGCAAAACATTTGTAAACTTTTTTTAAAAGTTAATGTACATTTATTATAAGATCCGAGCAAACTGCCAGTATGCTTATGAAAGCATTTTACGCCTGCTTAGAATTAAAGCATTTTACACCTGCTTAGAGAAAAACGTTTTAATTGAGGCCTGTAAAGGATAATGAACAGCTGAAAGCAATGACAATATGCCCTATAAATCCCTCAACGACAGAATAGCGAAACCGAAGCCGAGAGAGTTATTTTGAATGTAATGTAAATAGAAAAATACTGTTCGTACTTTCATGCAAGGGGCTACGGGTTTGGTGATACCCTAGTTGACAACCTAGAAAAGGTGTAAAGATAAAAACAACACCTAGGAAAGCTGTTCTTTCCCCAGTCTCACTGTATAAGGTTGATGAATATGCCATATTCCTTCTAAATACGGCTAATTTTTGAAGTCATAGAATTCTCCATTTCTTAACTAGATAAATTGAATTATATAATTTTTCTCACTGTTTTTTGGTTTTTTATTTACTTAGCTATTTCGATACCAATAGTGCTTCAACATTTGACATCCATCGTCTCTGTTTACAACAAGCTGTGGTCCATATCTCCGTACCACAATCAGAATAACTCATGCTAAATTTTGGTCCCGCGAGGTTGATGTTAAATTTTACAGCATTTTTTCTGTTTTTAACTGAAATACATTAGTTTGGGAAAACTAATCAGGAATGAAGCAGACATTTGAGTCAGTGCTCGGTGGAATTTGATACGACTGAAAATTTAGGTGTATAATTGTTCCTGTGGTCATTAATTTTTATAGTAAGGTTTATTTGGTAAATGTATAGTCAAAATATGTTTGATGTTGTCAAGACTGATATTGCTGATTACTTTGTTCATTTTGAGACACATTTTCTATCATTTGGAATGATTGTGAGGTGGTTTTTCATTTAAAAAAGAACTTCAAATGTGAAGCTAGTTTACGTTTTTCTAGATATTAGAAGATGTAGTATGAGTGCCAATGAGACAGCTCGCCTCCTAAGTCACAATTTTTAAAATGAAAACTATTATAGGTCAAGGCATGGTCTTAAACACAGAGTCTTGGTTCACACCAAACAGTAAGCTATAAAGTTTCTCCAAAATGACTAGTGTAAAACTATTCAAACGGGAAAAACAACGGTATGATCTATATTCAGAACGAGAAACGCTTATGAATCACACCAAAAAACGACAACAAGAAACATCAGAAGATAACAAAACCTTTTAACAGACTTATTCAGAAGGGATATAGTTACGATACTGTTCTCAGGTCAAGTTTGTATATTTAGGCTTTAATATTGATTCACTTATAGGGTCTTTACGTCGGAATTAAACACATTCATTTAAAACCCAGTTGTTGGCATGACACAGGTTATTTTCTTCTCTTAAATAGTTTATGATTGTATAATACTGAACGCCTAACGGAAGTTGCCTGATACTCCTATGATGAAGACATAATATTTCAATCAGTTTATTTGAGGTCTGGAGTATGTAAGTAACTGCTAGTAGTCTGTTGTTATTTATGTTTTATTGTCAATTTGTTTATTTTCTTTTGTTACCTCTTCTGACATCGGACTCGGGCTTCTCTTGAAATGAATTTTACTGTGCGTATGGTTATGCGTTTTTTTTTCTACATTAGCCAGAGGTAAAGGGGAAGGGTTGAGATCTCAAAAACATGTTTAACCCCACCGCATTTTTGCGCCTGTCCATAGTCAGGAGCCTCTGGCTTTTGTGAGTCTTGTATTATGTTTAATTTTAGTTTTTTGTGTTAAATTTGTTAAGTATTCAATTCAATTCAATTCAATGTTTTATTAAAGTCTCATCTCTCAACAAGTACAATCAATCTTTATACATTGTAAAATAACACTAGATAAAATGAGAGCCATTCTATACAGAATTATAAGAGGCTATTAAAATGCGTAGATATAACACACAATATGAAATAAAATACTATTTACAATATACAAAATTTCTACGTCTTTTTAAAATCAAATGACAGGTTTTGGCACACACACGTATCATATTTACATCTGAAAATAAAAACACTAACTTTTGATTATCATCTAAAGTATTAAATGATTTCTAAAATCGTCATAAAGGGGACATCTTAAGAAAACATGCGATTCATCTTCAATAAAAACGTCACATATATGGCACACTCTATTTTCTAAAACAATATTTTCATATCTCCCTGTTTCAATTCTTAGGGGAGCAACACCACATCTAAATTTGGCGAAAGCACTTCTGTGAGTGAAGGGTTAAGATATTTTGCAGTATCCCTCCGGTTCAAAAATTTCCTTAAACAGTCTGTAAGTTCGTAGCTTTTTGTCACCTCTGCCCGATATTGATTTATGTTTTTCGTGTAGTTTTGACATACAAATTTTTATAACATAGTTAGTGTCCATATTTTCAGGACATGATAAATTACTTAAATTTAGTTCACAGAAGGTTTTCTTTACTAAAAAATTCCAGTTTTTAACACACTTATGCTTAATACTCATACAATCAGCCCACTTGTGAACTTTTGCATTTATCCTATTTGAGCTCATGTTATTTAATCTACACCACAAAAGAATAATACTCTTCCACTGCTTATCCATGCGGAAAATGTTGTTTTCGGCAACGAAAAATTAAGAAAATACTAATTTTAAAACTTATTGTTCAAATATAAACAACAATTGAGTCTAAATATACATGCAGAAGTTAGTTAGAAGCTTAAGTTTATGTCAGTGTAAAATTTGAAGTGCTGTGTTTTTCTTATATACATAAATAAACAATGCGATACTTTTAAAATATCAATGCGATACTTTCAAAATATCATAGCGGTGTTTTTGTTATATCAATATTAGTACCGATTAGTATTAATATTAGACTGTTGTACCCATATTTTGACAATTTTACCTATTATGCCTGTTTTGTTCACACATCGTTGTAAATATGACAGAATTTGATGAGACTGTCATACACGTGAGAGGTGAAGTGCTATAACACCAGGTTCAATCCCCCATTTTCAAAATTTGAAAATGCCAGTACCGAGTCAGAAATATGACAGTTGTTATCCATTCGTTTGGTGTGTTTTATCATTTGATTATACCATTTGATAAGGGACTTTCTGATTTGAATTTTCCTCGGAGTTCAGTATTTTTTTTTAATTTTACTTCTTAGTAGTATTGTATGTAAATAAGCAGTTTTAAGACCATTGCTTAAATTCAAATTGTTTTTGGTAACATCTTACAAATTTCTCAATTGGTTTTGGAAACAAATCTAATCAAATAAGAGTTTAATAAACAATGCCGTTATCAAATAATCAAATAGCTAAGTATCAAAATGATTGACCTGTACTTTTGAATCTCCTTTTTTTTTAAATTAGACCGTTGGTTTTCCTGTTTGAATGGTTTAACACTAGCAATGTTCTTGTTCCTATATAGCGTGGTGTTCGCTGTGAGCCAAGGCTCCGTGTTTAAGGACCTACTTTGATCTATAATGGTTTACTATAAACAAACTATTACTTTGATGGAAAGTTGTCTCATTCGAAATCATGCACCATCTTCTTATATCTATAAATCTTTAAAATTTCCCCTTATAAATAACTGCTTTCCAGTCCTCCAACAGAACAATCGAAATTTATAGAAAAGATATATAGATATAGGAAGATGTGGTGTGAGTGCCAATAAGACAACTCTCCATTCAATTAACGATTTTAAAAAAAGTAAACCATGATTATAGGTCAATGTACGGCCTTCAACACGGAGCCTTGGCTCACACCGAACAACAAGCTATAAAGGGCCCCAAAATTACTAGTGTAAAACCATTCAAACGGGAAAACCAACGGTCTAATCTATATGAAAAAACGAGAAACGAGAAACACGTATATATTACATAAACAAACGACAACTACTATACATCAGATTTCTGACTTTGGACAGGTGCAAATATTTGAAGCAGGATTAGACGTTTTAATGGATCCAAACCTTCTCCCTTTTTCTGAAACAATAGCATAACATCACAACATAGAAAAACACACGATAAAATATCAATTGGCAGACTTAACTCAATCAAAAAACGTAAATTAATACACAATGAACGAATGAACGAATATACACATTTCTAACGTCAAAAGACATTTACATCTTATTTATTTGTGTTCTAAACATTTTTTTTAGTACTGATTGAAGAAATGAATTTATAACAAGCGATACGGATTGTTATTTTGCACTAAGAAAAGTTCGCGTATTTATACGATCGGTTACTAGCCAAAAACGAAAGTCAAATCTCTGTGGCAACAATACATCGGAATACCCTCACGGTCATCGCGATGTAAAAGAGCGTCCACGCGGCGAGCTGATTATGTTCATAGAGATATCGATTTACCAACGGGGAAAAGTCTTTGATATCCAAAAAGAACTGCCTTCCTTCTCAATATCTTTTGCTATGTTAATAATAAATATATTTTCTGTTTGACAAGATTTTTGTTGTATCTGAAGTTGTCCAATTTATAGTCTGAGGCTACTCAGTTGGTACCTTCAAAGAGTGGGACATCAGCATTTGTACATTTTTATTTGTTTAGATTATTGATTTTACCATTTGAATATTCATTGTAATTTGGAGCTGTATAAAAGGATTGGATTGTTTAAATGAATGTTTCTTTTAAGTAATAATATTTTTTTGTCTATTTCGATATTACCAAGGTATGTAGACTATAGCAGTGTGACCAGTGAATTAGAATCTAAAAGGTCGGTAGACGTATTTGCAACCGCTTTTAAATTCCGCCATTGCATCATCACTTCAAATAGAATTATAAAAAAGAAGATGTGGTAAGATTGCCAATGAGATAACTGTCCACAAGAGACCAAAATAACGCAGACATTAACAATTATAGGTCGCCGTACGGCCCTCAACAATGAGCAAAGCCCATACCGCATAGTCAGCTATAAAAGGCCCCGATAAGACAATGTAAAACAATTCAAACGAGAAAATAACGGCCTTATTATATAAAAGAAAAATGAAAGAAAAACAAATATGTAACACATAACCAAACGACAACCACTGAATTACAGGCTCCTGACTTTGGAAAGGCACATACATAAATAATGTGGCGGGGTTAAACATGTTAGTTAGTTGGTTAAACCATGTGATTGAAAACAATAGACTGAACAGGTTGTTAACACTTTTAACTATCAATAGGGTCAAGCAACATTTTCGGAATGATAAGTTCATGTAAGCGTTAATTGTGTTACAGTTACGAACTTTTTAGTGATGTTGATCCTAAAACATTGAACTGGTCATGATCTAAGTTTGTGAATTATATTTGCAGTTTTCTTGACATGCATTGTGACGTGTCATCGTATTAATTCTATATTAGATACCTATAGCAGTTATATTAGAAAAGTTTCGCATTCATAAATTTTTGATATTAAAAAATCATCGCTATGATATAAGACAAATATCGCATTGATATTTTAAAATATAGCAGTATCTTTGACTTATAGGTGATTTTGGCGTAGCAAACAATTATTTCATCTCAATTGCATTCCACTGAATTTGATACATGATATTTATAGAATGTGTACATCTACAACTGATAAATCGTAAATTTATGTTTCATTTATTCAATAATTCAATTTTTTCGTGTACATGTAAATACACCTTGCTTGTTATTACATAAAATAACTCATGAAAATTATACACCAGACGTATGTCATGTTAAATGTCACCCTGTTTTAAGAAAAGAGTCATTACTTTATACCAAGAAATCTGTCTTTCTTCGTACAAATGCTAACTCGTTGATATAAGACAATATCGCTCGTTGATATAAGAAAAGCTTTTATCGAATCGCTTCTTCCATAGACTGATACCTAAGTCTCCAGTAACTGCAGCATTTGGTGTATATTTTCCTACTCCGAGAAAAAATCTACAAGCCCTATTATGTATATCGTTAAAACAAGAATATGGTTTTACACCCCATATACCTGCTCCATATTCTATTATAGGACAAACCAAACTTTCATATAATTTTACAAATACATCGAAACAAACACCACCTAAAATTTTACACTTGGCTATTACCAACCCTAAAGCTCTATTTGCTGAAGATGCAACGGCTTTTGCAGTAACATTATAGTCTAGATGCTCGATTAAAACGAGACCAAGATAAGTATAATTACTAGAAAACTTAATAGTATGACCATTACAATTAAAAATTACATCAGATCTATGTATAGATGGCGGTCTAAAATGTACAACGTTACTCTTGTTTGCATTAATTGTCATACATTTGTCCTCACACCATGTAGACAAAGCATTTAACAGAAGTTGTAGCTCTTTTACATCGTTTGCTGTAATTACAACGTCATCAGCATATAATAAAATACACAGTTGTTCATCACCTATTTCTATTCCGCAGTCAAAAGACTTAAGAAATGTAACTAAATCATTAATATACAAGTTGAACAAAATGGGCGACAAGGGACATCCTTGTTTCAAGCCACAGTTAACATCAAACCAGTTTGTGAAATGAACGTTTATTCTTACAGAACATACAACATTTGTATAAATTGACTTGATAGCAGAACAAAAAGGCTGTGCAACACCCATTTTATTTAATTTATACCACAAAATATCCCTTTGTATAGTGTCGTAAGCCTTTTTAAAATCTACAAAGGCGCAAAAGGTTGATTTACGAAGTTTTTTTCTTACGTCAATCAAATAAGTAAGACTAGATAATTGGTCAATTGTACTACGTTGTTGCCGGAAACCATTCTGCTCGTCAGCCAGTACATTATTATCATCTACCAATTGAGCTAATCTATCGCTCAGTATATTACAGTATAATTTGTAAGACACTGCTGCCAGGGCGATCCCTCTATAACAAAGGGGGTCTCTCGAGTCTGACATGTTAGATTTAGGAATAGGATTTATAATAATTCTATTCCATAAATCGGGAACATTACCATATCTAAAACAAATATCAAATAAATGGTATAGAAATAGAGCTGAACTCTGGTTAAGAAAAAACTCCCCCGGTAGGTTATCGATGCCAGCAGATTTACCCCTTTTTGTCTTTTCAATAACATGTACTGTTTCATGAAACGAAATGGGTTCCGTCAACAAAAAATCATTAAAAGTACTCGCTTCATTTATAATCGTACAAGAATCAGAAACCCTAATCGAACTGTTTTGCTGATTAAGCAATTCTGAATATTCAGATTTCCATTTATCAAGAACATCTGTTTATTCAGAACTTACAATACCATCATCATCGATTATTTTCATAGGAATTACGTGTTTACGACTTTCTGCAATACCTATTTTACTAATCTTTTTCCAAAACATATGCTGATTTTTGCTAGATTTAGAAAGTAATTGCTCATGCATTTCATACCAATACTTCCTCTTACTTTTTTGAACCTCACTATCAAAATGTTTCCTCTTTTGTAAATAAATAGCTTTAAGCTGTTTTTGTTGCATGTTATTAGTATGACGTCCATTATCACTGAACTAGTATATATATATATTTGTTTCGGGGCAAGTTGAAGGACATTCCCCATTTCCATTCTCAATTTTAGAAAAGGGTATTGTCTATTTAAAAAACTAGAAGGTACAAAATTATTATGTCTGAAGCTGTCAGGGAGAATTATAAAATCCTTGACATAAAATTATCCATATTTTGAGTTAGAGAAGGGAGATCTTCACTCAATGCCCGCCCCTCCTTCTCCTCCAAAAAAAGTTAACACCACTGAAATTTTATTCCGACATTACAGATGGAATTTTATTTCATTCACGTGAATGAGGGCGGAGTGACTCGGTATGCGCCTTTTCCTAAATTCCTCTCTTCTTTCTCCAGATCCCACCTTTGTTGTCCCCTTGATTTCATTACACCAAATTTCATAATCCTATATCCAACATCCCCTTTTTGTAACCTCAACATCACCCCCTCTCTATATCCCACTTAGAGGGCTACTTTCAAGATTCGTTTTGATCAAGATGGATTTTATGCCTAAAATTATCAGCCTGATATGGAACAGGATTCAAGTTTCGTGATCCCTGTAAAAAAAACCAGTTGTGACTTTCTGTTTACATAACGAATATAAAATGGGAGCGGACGAGCCACAAAAATATAATAGTATCAACTAAGAGGCAGTATCGATAAATGTTTTAAACAAATTGTTTAAAATTTCCCAAATTACGACAAGAGTGCACCCGTTGAAATGTCTCGCCTTCTTTACTAATCATTGATATAATGTTGAGGGGGTCGGACGGGTCCTGATTCCCGCTGAAATGTCTCGCCTTTTTTACTAATCATTGATATAATGTTGAGGGGGTCGGACGAGTCCTGATTCTGAAGTCCCGGGCTTTAAAACATGAAATCCCGAGGTCCCGAATTAAAAAAAATCAATAAACATAATCAATACCGAAGAAACGTTGCTAATCTTATTTTTTCTTAGTTTCCCAACAGCAAGTACAAAAAGCTTCACCAATTGATACATGTACATTTATAAAAATTCATATATCATGTATAGCATGAATGGCACATGAAAATATATAACGCTACCGCGCGCTCTCCGTGTATTCATTTACTCAATTCGTGAATGGCGTGCTTTGTAACTGAACTGACGAATACTAGTGTTTGTTTTATTCATAATTTCATAAAGAAAGATGTGGTATAATTGCCAGAGAAACTTTTTTCCACCAGATATTAAATTATGATGAAGTAAGCAAGTATAATGCATGATAGTACAGTCTTTACCATTGAGGAAAACCAATACCGCACAGCAAGCTTCAAAAGATTCCAAAATGAAAAATTTAAAACAATTCAATAATTCGAGAAAAATCAATTTTACGGCGCATATTTAGAACAACCATCCCCTTAACATTGAACAGTAATACACAGCATATTATAAAACTTCTTTAAAATCAGTTGAAAAGACTTGTCTCATCAAATAAATAAATAAATAGCTGCGCTGTAAGCGCATGATACTCCCATTGTCTTTATGCTTTAAACGATTATTTTTAAAGAATAAATTTCCTTGTCCGTTTCCGACATTTTTACAGAAGAAAAATTCCACAACTGTACAACAACAAATCAGAAATTATATAAAAAAAAACAAAAAGGTACTTTGTTTTATAGATATTAACTAGTCACCATAATTTCATCATTAAATGCTGAAAGCATTTTTGATTTATTATCCGAAAAACTGGAAAAAAACTCATTTTTTTATGAATTAGACTACATATCTCAAACAATGTAAATATTTCATAAAATTTTATAATAGAGTTTATGAGCGATTGTCCAAAACTGGAAAATCATCCCTTTTTTAAGCATATAGATTCATGACACGAAATCGCAAAATCTGAAATTTATAAAGATCGAAAGGGATCATACGTCAATAAATATAACAGATTTTTATTATATGTTTTAACGTTGTTTTCTGTCAGTTTCTTTGAATGGAGATAACAATATTGTATTCTAAGCTCCGACGGCATCAATTGGGGATTTGATGGTCGCAAATACCCGTTTACAGTTTCCGCTGTCGCGTCGCCATTAAACTTAATTTGCGACCATCAAATCCACAATTGATGCCGTCGGAGCTTAAAATACAATACAGTTATATCCTAAGTCTCCTGGGAAGCACTTATATTGAATTCAACAGGAGACAGGTGTCTCTATATATATATTATGTCAACTTCCGAATCGTTTGAAAAGTATGATGTATACCTTACGCAACTATCAAGTTATTTCTGAAAGTCACACTGGAAGTACATTCGCTTGCACAAACTACTTATCAACAAGTTAAAAGTACTATAATAGAATAAAAACGAAGAAGCTTAGTTCGTTTTGTATATATATATATTTTTTTATTTACGTTTATTGATAAGTTTCGGAATTTAATGTGACGTCGTCCACTTTCGATGAATCAGTACACATTTGTGTAAAAGGTCCAACTGGAGCACGACTCCGTGTTCGGGATTTTCTTGCTGTATTGAAGACCCACTACTTGACTACATAAGGGGTAACTTGGGGGTCCATGTATTTCACAATACTGTAAGGTATCCATGTATTACGCAAGGTGTCCATTTGTATTACGCAATACTGTAAGTATACAGGGACACCAGTTTATCTAATACTGATGGAATTTGTTTTCTTTGTGATGAAGTAAATTCCTCCTCCTTCATGTATTCATATTCCTGTTGTGAATTGTGATATTTCTTAAACATTTGTAATAAGTTTATGTATTTATTGAATAGACATTAATACAGGGACACCAGCTTACTTAATACTGATGGACACTACCAATGACTAAACAAAATATATAATGGTGTCCAAATATTCATACATCATGACGTATAGAGGGGAGGGGATAGATATATGAATGGTATTTGTAAGGATAGTTTGGATGAATAGGTGTCAATATTTGTTAAAATCAAGATATAAAGTTAAAAAAATCATCATAGATACCAGGACTAAATTTTGTATATACGTTAGACGCGCGTTTCGTCTACAAAAGACTCATCAGTGACGCTCGAATCCAAAAAAGTTAAAAGGGCCAAATAATGTACGAACTATTAAGTATTACGGGCCAAAATTCCTAAAAGTTTTTCCAAATACAGCTTTAAATGACCAATATGTTACTCAATTGGTATTATATCTTAAAAAAAGGACTTTGCAAGTTTATTTCTATATAAAAAAAAATTTGTTAATTCTTATATTGTAGTTATGCTTTCTTTGGTCCCTTGCATGAACTATTGAAAATGTATATTCCTGAAAGATATATGGTGTAATTTTGGTCAAATTTTGGAACATATGTGGGGAAAAATATCATTAGATATCAGCAAAATGTAGATAAATAAATAAACAGTCAAATAGATCATATTACAATATAAAGGGAAGGTCTACAAAGTTAAAAAACTAGTGATAAGTCCAGATGGTTTTTTTTCCCAATGACATGTAATAACAAAGTGACCTAATCTTAAATGACCTATAAGATAGGTCATTCATCTTTATATTGTGATCAACTTATAAAATATATTATATATTCATACGAAAACCTCAAGGGGCAAAAAAAAAGATTATTTAATTTTAAAAAATGCACATTGTTGAGAAGGGTACAAAAAGAAAAAAAAATAATTTAAAAAAAATGAAAAGATCAAACAAAGAAAGTTGAATATATTTAAAAAATACGCATTTGACCTTATGATAAATTGTTCTATGGGGGGGGGGGGGGGTTCTAGAGAAAAAAATAGAAGTAAATAGGGCATACGGTTAGCATTATAAAATGAAATAAAATTATTTTGATTCTTATCACAAAAATTTGGATCTACTACTGAGATAAAATAAGAAATTGAAATGGCAAAAAAGCAAGTCAAATTGTGAGTATGATAAATATTGAGATAAATATTTTTGAATAGTTTTAATAAAAAAAACATACATTTTCTTTATATTTTTTAAATAGATCAGAGCAACACATATTTCATATCCTCCCTCCCCTACAAAAAAAGAGAAAGATTTAATATATAACTGTTATTTTCAGATGTCAAAATGTAATACAAAGACTATCAGAATATTTATCATATTGCAATGAGAAATTGTTAAGCAAAACATTTACACTATAAGGTTATAAGACATTATTAGTCATGTACAATTTCTTCACGAACACCAATTCACATTTATTGTGAAATATTGGAGGCAATAATCATAACAAAATAAAATCACCTTACTATCATAACCTTCGATTTCAAGGTGTCCATATGGACACTTAGAGTAATTAAACAAATATATGATAGTGTCCTTTAAATATTCATACAGTAATGTTTAACATATAAAAGATCACATACTTTACAGAGTACAAACAGGACGAGTCAAGTAATCATTTTACATAGCGGGGAGTTCGATTGATATATGAAAGGTTTTTAAAAGAATAGTACTAAAATTCAAGCTGAGAATTTGTTTGGGTGATATATTTGTTAAAATAAAACATAGATATTTGTATTTGTAAATAGAGTCACGGTTTAATAAAAAGGTAGCATTAATGAACACATTGTTTAGTCCGATGGTTATTTTTTGTTTTTAAAAGGATTAGTATACAGAAAAAAAAACAATGGCGTTGACCTTGTGTTCAGGAGAAAATATCCTTTCTAAATCAACACCGTAGGAATATGAATCTCAAATTTTAATAATGTAAGAAAAAACAACACCTTAAACTAATGTTATCAATATGGACAAACGGACAAGACAGTTGTAAGCATGATCTTATTCAGGGTTGAATATGAAATGAAATTGACTTTTCTCCTGATTGCACTTGTGCTAGTTCACAATTCACATATAATCCTGCTGGCCACGTTATTACCGGTGACCTTAACATTGTTAATAACTCTTCTCTACGAAATGTGTTATGGAAAGGTCCGAAATATCGTGAGCCTAAATCCATCAATTGGAAATACAACTTTAAAATTTTGATGGACTCAGTCGAGGATAATGCCAGGCAATGGGCTAAACGTGAAAAGGAAGACGTAGACACTCTATCAGAATGGATTAAGGCAGTGAGGTCGTTAATACAAATCAGAATTAAGAAACTGAATGGGTCAATCAATGCCCATGCTACGTCAATCTTTAAAGACCCAAATGTTGCTCAACACTTATCCGACCTCCATGATAAATATGTTGTTGTCCCCGCAGACAAAGCCCCAAATAACATCGTTTTTGTCTGTAAAAGTCACTACATTAATTGCTTGATAAACGAATTAGGTATAGACAATTCACTTGGAAACTCCACATATACCCTCACGACACTCACCAAAGAGGAAATCCTGGATAATCATAGGTCTGTTCTTTGTTCCTTTGGTATTTCAACAAAAGATGAAGAGCTGGATCTTCCATCACTGTATTGGATACCTAAACTACATAAGTGTCCTTACAAACAACGGTATATTGCTTGGTCTTCCAAGTGCTCCACGAAACCTCTTTCTAAATTATTAACATCTATCTTATCAGCAATCAAAGACGGGCTTCAAAGTTATTGTGAAACTGCCTATTCTAGAGGTGGCGTGAATCAGATGTGGATACTTAAAAATTCCAAAGATCTTTTAGAGTACATACAATCTAACTCTCTTTCATCTTATAACAGTATTAAAACATTTGACTTTTCTACTCTTTACACAAGTATTCCACATTCCAAACTAACAGACCAATTGAAAGAGTTGGTATTACTTTGCTTCATAAAAAAGAATGGCCAACGTAGATACAAGTATCTTGTCTTAGGGAGGGATAAATCATACTTTGTAAAGAATCACTCTGATTCAAACAAAAAATTCTCAGAAACCGATATGATCAAGATGCTTGATTTCTTGATTGACAACATATTTGTAACGTTTTGAGGACGTGTTTTTCAACAGATTGTCGGCATCCCAATGGGAACAAACTGTGCCCCTCTACTTGCCGACTTGTTTCTTTATTATTATGAGGCTGACTTCATGCAGGAACTTCTTAGGAAGAAAGATAAGAAGTTAGCAATATCCTTTAACTCTACTTTCCGCTATATAGATGACGTTCTTTCACTAAACAATTCAAAATTTGGTGACTATGTGGAACGCATCTATCCCATCTTTCCATTTCTAAGTAGCAACATTCCAGCAGCACCTGCATACGGTGTATATATCTCCCAATTGATACGATATTCCCGTGCTTGCATTTCCTATCATGATTTTCTTGATAGAGGGTTACTGCTCACAAGGAAGCTATTAAACCAAGAGTTCCAAATGGTAAAGTTGAAATCATCCCTTCGTAAATTTTACGGACGCCATCACGAGTTGGTTAAACGTTATGGAATAACCGTTTCACAAATGATATCGGATATGTTCCTTACGTCGTAACTACAATACCCTTCCCTTTCATGAATGTGACCTACCGAATTAAACTATTTACCGGATTTGTAATCACATAAGCAACACGACGGGTGCCACATGTGGAGCAGGATCGGCTTACCCTTCCGGAGCACCTGAGATCACCCCTAGTTTTTGGTGGGGTTCGTGTTGTTTATTCTTTAGTTTTCTATGTTGTGTCATGTGTACTATTGTTTTTCTGTTTGTCTTTTTCTTTTTTTAAGCCATGGCGTTGTCAGTTTGTTTTAGATTTATGAGTTTGACTGTCCCTTTGGTATCTTTCGTCCCTCTTCTTTTACCTTTTTTACAACGTCAAAAATGTGGTATCATACAATTGAAGTCATTATTGGATTTAATAAACGAATATCCTTGTGGTTACAAATTTTTACAGAATATATCACACACGACTACATAAAACATGGCCTTTTATAATATGCGTAGAAACTAAAACACAATTTGGCTAGAGAAGCAATAACACCTCAACAGACGCAACATGATTGGAATACTTCATTAAGAAGGTAAATGGAAATTATATTTCAGAAAATGAAATTGAAATAGGATTATACAAAATTATGGATAAAAAAGTAGGCAGATCAAAATAACGAATACTCAAATCATTAATAACAAAGAAAAAAGAAGCAAATATCAGTCAGTCTAATAAAAGTTGGATATATCATTCAACAGTCGCTTTGATTAAATATAAGCAATCGTTAAAGTTGCAGTATCTGGTGAAGAGAACAAATCAAATAAAAGTAATTCGAGAAATTGTTCCTGAATTTGATAAGGCCTACACATGTGAACGTGAAAGATTTGCTTGTAAAGAATGTAATCCATTTGAAATGCAGGCAGAAAACAGTGGAGATTGGAAAATGTAAAAATCATTCTCAATCAAATCTAAAAATAACAAGGTTTTGAAAAATACTAAAACAAATAACTGTTGGTTTTTTGCAAACAATACACACGTATTACTTAATGTTACATATATGTACATGCAAATAAAGAAGAAAAACATATGAGTGTGTTGTGTTATTTTGTATCATTACAATTTAAAGAAAAAAGAAATACCCAGTACTTGAAGTTTTGGGTTTTGATGTTTCTTTATTCATCATTTATTTTGTTTCTGTTTTTATTTTTACATTTCAATTTCTTGTCTATTTTCTTTTTTTCATTTTTGTTTTTATTGTACTTATATTTTTTTATGATATACTCTTGTTTAAACATTTTTTTATTGACATACCGTAATATTTTTTTTCTGTTATCAAAATAGTTTTGATAAATAAAAAAAACACTAAACAATTTTGATAAAGTATTCTCGTTTAATTAGTATTCTTGTGAATATAGTTTTGACGAAACACTAGTAATGTATTTAAACGAATGTTCTTCACTGTTTTTCTTTAAAAAGTCTAACAATACTAATAAACTTGAATCATTATGCATACAAATAATGTCACATCTTATATTGTTCTGACGTAGACAAAAATATAAACCTGGTACCTTTGATAAGAATTTATATTCCAAGCAATTTTTTTACGTGAACATGTCTCCTACAGTAAAACACATATTTCATACATTTTAAGCCAAGTCACTAAAAATTATCACAATGTGGTGTCAGTTATCAATTATGTTATAGTCTGGAATTATCCATTATATTCTTGTCGGTCTAGAAAATATGAATGATTTTAAGGATTTTGTACTTATTGATAGTAATGATTGATATGCATGGCTCGTTTATTCCAGTGCCATATACAATACTATGCTCGGGGTACTAATTATGTTTAACCGTATAATCATCCGTGCTTGTCCAGGCTAATTTATCTGCTAATTCTAAAAGGCGATGAGTATACATATGGCTGCTGAAAATCCAACATAATTGAACTCGACCGATAACCTGCAGTCGCACCATATCTCTAAGGGGATCCGTGTTTCCCATTTGTCTTAACTTTGTAGTGTTAAGTGTTTATTTCTTGTCATTCTGAGTCTTTACTAACCCCGACTTCCGTTGTATGCCCTTCCTGGTTAAATGAATACTGATGCATTACAAAGTGCGTTTCATGTATGAAACAATCGCCGAAACTTTGAAAATAAATAAACTAAAAAAAATGTTGATGACCACTGACACCTTGCGTACTTAAAGACCACTGTAGACAAACACAGACAAGTCCGAGCTTCACTATAGGAAATTAGTTTTCTTATACAATCTTTAAATGTTATAATAACAAAATGAAGACAAACATTCAAATCGGGTTGAAGCATATTTAATACAAGTCAAGTATAAGTGTCAAAAGTACTAGGCTTCTATGTTATTGATGGTACCATTTTGAGACTTATCTTCCACTTGCATCGGTAATTCTAGTAAAAACTAATCCAATTGCTTTGCCGTATCGTTACCGTTACCGTAACCAGTTCTATTTAGGAGGTTGCGCTTATAAGAATATCATAATATAGAACTACTGTTCCAGTCTTATATGATAAAAAAGGCCAGGATTCATATCAGAATAAAATGACTTCATACAACCTTCATACTTATATTTGATTTACTGAAATAAAAAGTGAGAAATAAAATGATTGTAATTACACAAATCTCACAAAAATATTCCAATCAATAGTATCTATTTATTACAATCGAATTATGAAGCACACATGCTCTTTTTTTTCGTAAATGGGATTACACTTATAAAAATATCGTTATCTGGAACCGCTGTTCCTGTTTTCTATGATAGAAAATAGAAAAGGCACAAGCCCAGGATTCATTTCCGAAAACAACGTACTCAAAATACTTCATACTTGCATATGTGAAAGAAAAAGGTGATAAAATTGGTTCATTCCTTTCTATTTTGCTTGACCAATTGATCATATGAAAATATGTTGTGACTACGAAAGCGTTAAGAGGGGTTTTGTATAAAAAAAATCCCCAAAACATCCAAAAACATATGTTGACAATCTAAAATATTTTAGAAAACTATACGTTATTGTTACTAACAAAACAATTTTGTTTTGCTTTTTTATATA
Source organism: Mytilus galloprovincialis (assembly GCF_965363235.1). Taxonomy (NCBI): domain Eukaryota; kingdom Metazoa; phylum Mollusca; class Bivalvia; order Mytilida; family Mytilidae; genus Mytilus; species Mytilus galloprovincialis. The sequence continues at coordinate 53,813,923 of NC_134849.1, forward strand.
CAGAATCGCAATTTAATTGAAGAATATTATGTTAGAGAGAAATAATTATATATTTTACAACACACATCATATCTATCAACAAGTTCATGGCAGTGGTTTCAGGAAAAAAAAACATATTTAACATTACGAAGATAATACATGATGGGGAAGAACTGAATACATCAAACATCTTATAAAATTAGTGAGTTTCAAAATATCCGAAAAAGAAAAAAAAACAAAGTTACTGATGAGTGTGGCTATGTGTTGTGAACAGTCCGGAATGCGGTTCGATAAAATTGCTCCCCTTGTTTATTTCGCTCTCCTGTAAAATCATGTAATTTCGCTACCTCCAATGGTAGACGCTACAACGATGGGTGTCGTCAAGAAAGGTACGATTAAAAAAATCAGCTAGGAATTAGACGATCACCATTGGTATAGGTGAGTTGTTTAATAGTTGTTGCATTGGGATAAATGCATGTTTTGGATTAATTCATAATCAGGAATAGCTGGGTAGAAAAGAAACGTGTTGCTACGTGAACCCGGAAAGGCCGGGACGAATTTAAAAAATAAATCTAGAGACGATCGTTGTGAGTATTCACATTCAAACTTGTTCACAAGCACAGTATTCCCTATCTATGTAATGTGTTTTCATAATTATGTGATATAGAGCAAAAAAAGGTAGCAGTTTTTTGTGTCTTGTTCATAAGCATTTCCAGGGGAGATAATGTTATTTTTCACGGTGTGTTTGATAGGTTCGCTACATTGTAACATTATATAATACACACTCATAAAGTGGATTAAAATAGCCTCCTACACTCAATTAACTGAATTTCAATTATTTCTATTTACCGTAGTGCTATTACATAAGACTTCGGAGGTTCATATCACTTATATTCAACGTTTTTATATCGGATTTTTTTTTACTATTTATGTTGAACGGTTCATAGTAAAAAAAAAATCCGTAAAAACCGTTGAATGTAAATGATATGAACCTCAGAAGTCTCATATATTGTCCTTTAATATAAGACCGGAGGTTCATATCATTTACATCCAACATTTTATATCGATTTTTTGTTTACTTTCAATGTTGAACGGTTCAACATTGGTAGTTAAAAAAAATCCGATAAAAATTAATGGTTCAACATTGATAGTAAAAATAAATCCGATAAACATGTTGAATGTAAATGATATGAAACTCTGAAGCCTTACGCTATTGGACTATCGATTATTAGTTCTTTATCCTAACTAAATGTTTTTTGTGGTGTATATTACAAAAAAGGGGGGGGTTAAAAACATCAAAATACCTTAACAATCCTACAATATAAAAAAGAAGATGTGGTATGCCAATGAGACAACTGTCAACGAGATACCATAATGACACAGACATTAACAACTCTAGGTCACCGTACGGCCTTCAACAATGAGCAAAGCCCATACCGCATAGTCAGCTATAATAGGCCGCGATAAGACAATGTAAAACAATTAAAACGAGAAAACTAATATCTGTTTACAGAATGAGAAATATTTCGTATTCTAAAACTGATGTTTCTCACATGTTTGTTAGACATGCTGAAAATACAGACAAATGTTTTGTACGTATACTCGTCCCCTCTTTTTCAATTCATCATTAGTTCAAGATACAGCTATGAAGAATATGCAATAACCTAACATTGATAATTTAGCTAACAATAACTTCAGTACATTTTTCTAACAAGTGAAGACCAATGAAAACATTTGATATGATTTGAAAACATGGCCAATTAAGTAGGATCTTGTGGTTTCGTAGACATAAATGATAATTCAACATTTTCTATTTATATTTTTCTTTATTTCATATTCTAGTATATTTAATAACATGTTTATATTTTGTGACGCATCTGATGTATAAATCCAGTGCCAGATCTGGGAAAGAGCTCTTAGTTCCGATCCATTTGTACGGGGAACATGTGGTTGCAACCCCCTCTTTAATTGCCTGTTCGATTTTTTGTTTGCAGTGTCGAAAAGGGAGTAAGACAGCAGTTTTATCAAGAAGTTATGTGAAAGTTCTGCTATACATCTGACAGCCAGGAGTTATTCTGAAGTACACATGTCGACCAGAGACATGGAACAGAGAGGAGAGGTTTTAAAGTACCAGATGCTTATCTGAGATTCCAATTTGAACTAAAGAAAACAATATATAAAGATATGTAGGAGAAATAATCTATATGAATAAAGTTATGCCACAAAAGGAACTTGTTTTTTGTTTTATATACAGAATTTGTCAAACGTATCCATAACAGAGGAGATGTAAATGCATCCTTTATATAGCCTTGCAATACTGATGGTGATAATTTATATAATTTCTGAGATGAAATAGCAGTGCCATTGGTTTCCCCTTTCTCCTTCTTCAAAGAACTTGATAATCTGAACTTTTTTTTATTGGAGCCCTGTTCAAGAACAGTAAAAAGAGCATATATATGCTTAATTTTCGTTATTTTTTAGATTCATCATTTTTTTTTAAATGAAACAGGTTGTACATTCTACATTAAATATGCCAGTCAACCGTAAATGTTAACATCCCAAAAAGGTCTTTAGTATATTCATTTTTCAACTTACAGAATATGTCAAAGGTTTAAGCAACCCAAACATTACCATGTGACTTGAGTTTTTGATTTGTCAATATCAAGCAAACTCGATATTTTCCATAACATCATAATAGTTCCGTGTTATTATTAAAAAAAAAACCAAAGGACTAACTCTTGCACAAAACTGTAACAGATTATCAAAGACTGTCTAGTAAGTACAATTTTAACCAAAGCCCCTGCTCTTTTAGGCACCGTCTTATCAACGGCTTGGTCGATTGTAAGTGTTCGGTGCAGAGACTGTAGACTTGAGACAATACCATGGAGGTAAGTATGTATAAGAACAACGTTTTCAAGAATATAGACAGATTCGAGCGGGGGGGGGGGGCTTTAGTCGGAAAAATTTGTTAGCTTAAACATACGGGATTCACTGAAGCATGACTGGAGCGAGCTCTCCGAAGCTCAGTCAGCGCCCACCCCCTCCCCCCTTCCGAATGTAAAATTCTGGATCCGCCACTGAATATTGGTTTTAACAGGGCGATGGAAGTCTTCAAATGAATAAAAAAATTAAAATAATGAAAGTCTTTGTGTTGGTTATTTACATACGGGAACGAAAATTAACTTCAAATTGTGAAAAAGAGTGAGGGGTAAGATTCATTAAAACAAATATCGTCTAAATATTATGAATTCTGATCTTCTAAAACCTTATAGTGTTAAGCTTTGAAAGAAAGAAAAAATAGATTGATGGAGGCGGACAATAGATGTTCGCGCTCAAACAAGAAAACCATACCCCCTTTGAAGTTAAAGGATTAACTTACTTCCTTGTTGATGGATTGTTTCCTGGCTTGCTTTGGTAGAGTATTGTTGCATGTTTCACACTCGAGTAATATATACGCATGTGAAGTACATGAAATATGAAGACACCGATGTTCTTCTATAGTACTTGACTCAGTGGCAGATCTAGAAATTTTCATAAGAGGGGACCCACTGACTGCCTAAGGGGGCCCGATTCCGTCACGCTTCAGTTATTCCCTATATAACCAACCACAATTTTTCTGAAAAAAGCCCCCCCCTTAAATCCGCCTCTGTGACTTGTAATAGTGAGCATGTAAGAGATAAATAGAGTGAGCTACCGTATACGGTAAAAATTCATATAAGGGAACTTTGATATCCTTGAATCTGTTTCTGAGTTGTGAAGAACTAACATACAACTAACAGTGGGACGGTTATTCAAAGACTATTAACAAAACCCCGTCATATAACATCCAACTTTAAAGTTGCGTCCAAATGTCAAATTTAGGTGTGCCACTTTGGGAATGGTCTTAAACGAGTGACAATTCATTTTTCAATTTTTGTAATTTTTCCAAGATTTTTTCTATGTCGAGCCAAAAAAAGTAGCAGTTTATAAGGAGACCCCCTAAATGACGTAACAGCTTGACTTATGGTCGTTTTAAAAACGATTGTTTGCAAGTTGCATTGTGAACAATTGTACAATATGAAAATTAAACAACGTGAATGCAAATATTTATAATGACTTTACGGAAAGTAACTTTTGTTACATCTTGACAACCGTATACAAAGTTCATTACACTTTTCTACCTTCTTGACAACGCAATAATAATAAATAACAATAAATACTTTATTGAAAGAGGGTAAAACAGTTAGTACAATACCAATTTCCCCTGGTGCCCTCTGAATAATTCAAAATATACAATAACATAATATAAACATTTACATACATACTTTTTATGCAAAACAAAAGGCAAAACACATACAGAATAGGTTCATGAACATATTTTGTTAATGTCAGATATACAAGATAAATATATCAACTTTTATATAATAGATAAATTTAAAATCTGATAATTACATTATAAAAAAAACTTGTTTTGAACTGTTCTATCGTTTCTATATTTTTGATTTAAACAGGAATACTGTTCCTAAGAACTGTACCGGAATATTGAAATGTTTTTTTTTCATAAAATTTGTTCTCGGACGTGGTATGAAAAGACAATTATTGTCAGATGAACACAAAGAATATCTTGCAATACCATTTTGGTTATTGTTCAATAAATGACAAAGATAATCAGGTACAAGACTATTTACACACTTATATAGTAATACTCCTTTGTGATATGTGAATCTTGTTTTTATGATAACAAAAGTTGGTTAAGTGAGGAAGAAGATAATGTTTTCGTGTTTACTCAAAAGAAAGGTAACTTTTCTGTGATATGATGTTTTTTTTTTTGTTTTTTGTTTTGAATTTGGAAGAGTAGATTTATCAAATACATGGAAGCTTTCTTTTCTACTGTAACAATTGTGTTGTAATTACTCATTTGATTTGTCTTTTTTCTTATTTCTTATATCGATCTTTTTAATTTAATTTCATGTTTCGTCGTTTTTATTTGAGTTTTTATAGTTCTTATTTCTATATGTAACTTCAAAAAAGGTTAGAGGGGCAGTGAAAATGAGAATGAGTTTGTATGTAAGAAGTTCCCGCGCAAATGTCATGTGTTACCGAAACGGGAAACACAAAAAGGAATTGTAGGTGTATGTTGTCATTCGCATTACGATCAATTTTCACAGTTCAATAAAATATATATGTTAACTGTATCTATATTGGTTTTGTATTAGTTACTACATCGGAAAAATTATTTGTTTCTCGCAGACAACGCAAAATAATATACATTAACTCGACACTTAATCTTAACATCCTTACATCAAAATGTGACGACCAAACAGATTTCCTAATTTTCATAAAAGTAAAATACGTAGATAAAGAATTGTGCAACCTGGAATGAGATCAGAGATAAGCCCTATATAAAGTGTAAACCAAAAAAAAAAAATATTGTGTGAAATCATTGTTTATGAAATTTCCTTGCATAATAATATTGAAGTTGAAACTAACAATGAATACGTGTATCCTGTCAACCCTTTAAAAAAAAAGTATTGTCTTCTTATAATTAACTACTTCTGTAAACCGTGATCTAATAAAATGATATATTCTTATAGTAGATAAAGGAAGATGTGGTGTGAGTGCCAATGAGACAATTCTCCATCCAAATAACAATTTAAAAAGTAAACCATTATAGGTTAAAGTACGGCCTTCAACACGGAGCCTTGGCTCACACCGAACAACAAGCTATAAAGGGCCCCAAAATTACTAGTATAAAACCATTCAAACGGGAAAACCAACGGTCTAATCTATATAAACAAAACGAGAAACGAGAAACACGTATATATTACATAAACAAACGACAACTACTGTACATCAGATTCCTGACTTAGGACAGGTGCAAACATTTGCAGCGGGATTAAACGTTTTAATGGATCCAAACCTTCTCCCTTTTTCTGAAACAATAGCATAACATCACAACATAGAAAAACATACGATAAAATATCAATTGGCAGACTTAACTCAATCAAAAAACGTATGATTACACAATGAACGAATAAATTTGATCTGCGATATCTGAATACAAATGCACAGTTAATTAAATATTAGAGACAAACATTCATGACCAAAAAGCTGACAAACAAATTCAAACACACTGAGAAATATTTAACCAATCAATGTTCACTTTAGAAAAAAACCGGTTTTTTATAATCTTGAAGTTTATACAAATGTTGTAAGAATAAGTGAAAGATTGAGGATATTACAAATAATCAAAGCTGGTGTACAGACAAGATCCATATAAATAAAAAATAACAAAAAAACATTATAAACAGTATCAACAGGTCGAATTAACAAGAAAATACGATTTGAGAGTACTCGCAGTTACTGACAGCTAGTGTATGTTAACAACACATAGCCACACTCATCAGTAACTTTGTTTTTTTCTTTTTCGGATATTCTGAAACTCACTAATTTTATCAGATATTTGATGTATTCAATTCTTCCCCCTCATGTGTTATCTTCGTAATGTTAAATATGTTGTTTTTTTTTCCTGAAACCACTGCCATGAAATTGTTTCGTTAGTAACAATAACTAATTTCCTATAGTGAAGGTCGGACTTGTCTGTGTCTGTCTACATTGGACTTTAATTAAGATTGAGAATGGAAATGGGGAATATGCCAAAGAGACAACAACCCGACCATAGAAAAAAACAACAGCAGAAGGTCACCAACAGGTCTTCAATGTAGCGAGAAATTCCCGCACCCGGAGGCGTCCTTCACCTTTTTCTTTCACATATGCAAGTATGAAGTATTTTGAGTACGTTGTTTTCGAAAATGAATCCTGGGCTTGTGCCTTTTTCTATTTTTTATCATAGAAAACAGGAACAGCGGTTCCAGATAACGATATTTTTATAAGTGTAATCCCATTTACGAAAAAAAAAGAGCATGTGTGCTTCATAATTCGATTGTAATAAATAGATACTATTGATTGGAATATTTTTGTGAGATTTGTGTAATTTCAATCATTTTATTTCTCACTTTTTATTTCAGTAAATCAAATATAAGTATGGAGGTTGTATGAAGTCATTTTATTCTGATATGAATCCTGGCCTTTTTTTATCATATAAGACTGGAACAGTAGTTCTATATTATGATATTCTTATAAGCGCAATCTCCTAAATAGAACTGGTAACGGTAACGGTAACGATACGGCAAAGCAATTGGATTAGTTTTTACTAGAATTACCGATGCAAGTGGAAGATAAGTCTCAAAATGGTACAATCAATAACATAGAAGCCTAGTACTTTTGACACTTATACTTGCACTTGTATTAAATATGCTTCAACCCGATTTGAATGTTTGTCTTCATTTTGTTATTATAACATTTAAAGATTGTATTAGTAAACTAATTTCCTATAGTGAAGCTCGAACTTGTCTGTGTTTGTCTACAGTGGTCTTTAATTAAGCAATGTGTCAGTGGTCATCAATATTTTTTTTAGTTTATTTATTTTCAAAGTTTGTAATGCATCAGTATTCGTTGGGGAAACATTCAACCAGGAAGGGCATACAACGGAAGTCAGGAATCCTAGGGTTAGGACAGACTCAGAATGACAAGAAATAAACACTTAACACTACAAAGTTAAGACAAATGGGAAACACGGATCCCCTTAGAGACATGGTGCGACTGCAGGTTATCGGTCGAGTTCAATTATGTTGGATTTTCAGCAGCCATATGTATACTCATCGCTTTTTTAGAATTAGCAGATGAATTAGCCTGGACAAGCACGGATGATTATACGGTTAAACATAATTAGTACCCCGAGCATAGTATTGTGTATGACACTGGAATAAACGAGCCATGCATATCAATCATTACTATCAATATGTAAAAAATCCTTAAAATCATTTATATTTTCTAGACCGACAAGAATATAATGGATAATTCCAGACTATAACATAATTGATAACTGACACCACATGTGATAATTTTTAGTGATTTGCCTTAAAATGTATCAAATGTGTGTTTTACTGTAGGAGACATGTTCACGTAAACAAATTGCTTGGAATATAAATTCTTATCAAAGGTACCAGGTTTATATTTTTGTCTACGCCAGAACAATATAAGATGTGACATTATTTGTATGCATAATGATTCAAGTTTATATTGGTATTGTTAGACTTTTTAAAGAAAAACAGTGAAGAACATTCGTTTAAATACATTACTAGTGTTTCGTCAAAACTATATTCACAAGAATACCAACTAAACGAGGATACTTTATCAAAATTGTTCAGTGTTTTTTTTATTTATTAAAATCATTTTGATAACAGAAAAAAATATTACGGTATGTCAATAAAAAAATGTTTTAAACAAGAGTAAATCATAAAAAAAAATAAGTACAATAAAAACAAAAATGAAAAAAGAAAATAAACAAGAAATTGAAATGTAAAAATAAAAACAGAAATTTCTCGAATTACTTTTATTTGATTTGTTCTCTTCACCAGATACTGCCACATTAACGATTGCTTATATTTAATCAAAGCGACTGTTGAATGATATATCCAACTTTTATTAGACTGCCTGATATTTGCTTCTTTTTTCTTTGTTATTAATGATTTGAGTATTCGTTATTTTGATCTGCCTACTTTTTTATCCATAATTTTGTATCATCCTATTTCAATTTCATTTTCTGAAATATAATTTCCATTTACCTTCTTAATGAAGTATTCCAATCATGTTGCGTCTGTTGAGGTGTTATTGCTTCTCTAGCCAAATTGTGTTTTAGTTTCTAAGCATGTTATAAAAGGCCATGTTTTATGTAGTCGTGTGTGATATATTCTGTAAAAATTTGTTACTACAAGGATATTCGTTTATTAAACCCAATAATGACTTCAATTGTATGATTCCACATTTTTGACGTTGTAAAAAAGGTTAAAGTCCATTTCATTTCATATTCAACCCTGAATAATTCATGCTTACAACTGTCTTGTCCGTTTGTCCATATTGATAACATTAGTTTAAGGTGTTTTTTTACATTATTAAAATTTGAGATTCATATTCCTACGGTGTTGATCTAGAAAGGATGGATATAAATCTTCACAATCAGTAATTGTTTTGTTAAGATACATCATAAGTACAGTATGCCTTATAATAACCCAACGTGATTCCTAGTGAACCTCCATAACTTGAACACCTGATTTATTCAATAATGTATCATTTTTTAAATTACGCTTATATCATTCGTAACATGAACCCCTGAGATATATTTTCTCCTGGACACAAGGTCAATGCCATTGGTTTTTTTTCTGTATACTAATCCTTTTAAAAACAAAAACAAAAACCATCGTACTAATCAATGTGTTCATTAATGCTACCTTTTTATTAAACCGTGACTCTATTTACAAATACAAATATCTATGTTTTATTTTAACAAATATATCACCCAAACAAATTCTCAGCTTGAATTTTAGTACTATTCTTTTAAAAACCTTTCATATATCAATCGAACTCCCCGCTATGTAAAATGATTACTTGACTCGTCCTGTTTGTACTCTGTAAAGTATGTGATCTTTTATATGTTAAACATTACTGTATGAATATTTAAAGGACACTATCATATATTTGTTTAATTACTCTAAGTGTCCATATGGACACCTTGAAATCGAAGGTTATGATAGTAAGGTGATTTTATTTTGTTATGATTATTGCCTCCAATATTTCACAATAAATGTGAATTGGTGTTCGTGAAGAAATTGTACATGACTAATAATGTCTTATAACCTTATAGTGTAAATGTTTTGCTTAACAATTTCTCATTGCAATATGATAAATATTCTGATAGTCTTTGTATTACATTTTGACATCTGAAAATAACAGTTATATATTAAATCTTTCTCTTTTTTTGTAGGGGAGGGAGGATATGAAATATGTGTTGCTCTGATCTATTTAAAAAATATAAAGAAAATGTATGTTTTTTTTATTAAAACTATTCAAAAATATTTATCTCAATATTTATCATACTCACAATTTGACTTGCTTTTTTGCCATTTCAATTTCTTATTTTATCTCAGTAGTAGATCCAAATTTTTGTGATAAGAATCAAAATAATTTTATTTCATTTTATAATGCTAACCGTATGCCCTATTTACTTCTATTTTTTTCTCTAGAACCCCCCCCCCCCCCCCCATAGAACAATTTATCATAAGGTCAAATGCGTATTTTTTAAATATATTCAACTTTCTTTGTTTGATCTTTTCATTTTTTTTAAATTATTTTTTTTTCTTTTTGTACCCTTCTCAACAATGTGCATTTTTTAAAATTAAATAATCTTTTTTTTTGCCCCTTGTGGTTTTTGTATGAATATATAATATATTTTATAAGTTGATCACAATATAAAGATGAATGACCTATCTTATAGGTCATTTAAGATTAGGTCACTTTGTTATTACATGTCATTGGGAAAAAAAACCATCTGGACTTATCACTAGTTTTTTAACTTTGTAGACCTTCCCTTTATATTGTAATATGATCTTTTTGACTGTTTATTTATTTATCTACATTTTGCTGATATCTAATGATATTTTTCCCCACATATGTTCCAAAATTTGACCAAAATTACACCATATATCTTTCAGGAATATACATTTTCAATAGTTCATGCAAGGAACCAAAGAAAGCATAACTATTAAATAAGAATTAACAATTTTTTTTTATATAGAACGTTTACAAAGTTCAATAAACTTTGCAAAGTCCTTTTTGTAAGATATAATACTTATTGAGTAACATATAGGTCATTTAAAGCTGTATTTGGAAAAACTTTTAGGAATTTTGGTCCTTAATACTTAATAGTTCGTACATTATTTGGCCCTTTAAACTTTTTTGGATTCGAGCGTCACTGATGAGTCTTTTGTAGACGAAACGCGCGTCTGGCGTATATACAAAATTTAGTCCTGGTATCTATGATGAGTTTATTAACTTTATATCTTGATTTTAACAAATATTGACACCTATTCATCTAAACTATCCTTACAAATACCATTCATAAATCTAGCAACTCCCCTCTATACGTCATGATGTATGAATATTTGGACACCATTATATATTTTGTTTAGTCATTGGTAGTGTCCATCAGTATTAGGTAAACCGGTGTCCCTGTATTAATGTTTTTTAAATAAATACATAAACTTATTACAAATGTTTAAGAAATATCACAATTCACAGCAGGAATATGAATACATGTAGGAGGAGGAATTTATTTCATCACAAAGAAAACAAATTTCATCAGTATTAGGTAAATTTGTGTCCCTGTATACTAACAGTATTGCGTTATACACATGGACACCTTACAGTATTGTGAAATACACATGGACACCTTGCGTAATGCATGGACACCTTACAGTATTGCGAAATACATGGACCCCCAAGTCACCCCTTATGTAGTTACTTGCCTTTGGCTGTTTTCGCTTTTTGGTCGGGTTGTTGTCTCTTTGTCCAATTCTCGTTACTATTCTGACAACAGAAAGGAAAGTGTTTTTTTAATTTATAATTCAGGGGAAAGTAATTAATATGAAACAGTTCATTTTACCCCACAGTCGTTAAAGTTCCATAACTCTCACATAAAAAGGAGAGTAACGAATGCTATACTACCAAGTTTGTGAACTTTCTGACATTTACATTAAGTTAAACTTTGCACAATCATATTTCCGTAAGCGTATTACAAAATGATATGAAACAATATTCCAAAACATCGTTCCCTGCAGAGAAATGATAATTATAAAAAAAAGTATGAAAGGACCATTATGTACGTTTGTTACAAATAATTAAGAACTGGATTGATTGATTGTTGGTTGCTAAACAAATACTAGGCAGAGGTTAGAAATAAACTAATGATAACTTTTAGTTTGTTATCATCATTATTATAGGAAATTACACTACAAAAGTCTAAAAGTCTGAAAAGACCAGTTTTTGTCTTGATTTGCATGAACTTTTACTCGACATTCTCAAAAAGTATGACTTGTGTCTTAATTTTTCTTGACAAATTCTCATTTATATCAAATTTGTATGAAATTTACTTGACATATTCTTGACATTCTGAATATGGTCTTAAAATTTCTTGACAAATTTTTGACATTTGAATACTGTCTTAAAATTTCTTGACATATTCTTGACATTCTTATTTTTTCTCAGTATGGCTTGACATATTCTGAACATTTGGAATTGTGTCTCAAATTTACTTGACAGTTCTCACTTTTACAAATCATGACCAATAATCATGATATAACTTTAATCTTTATTTCTCTTTACATAATATACTGTTGTTTCAAGTTACACTTCTTACAACAAAAAATGAAAGTTGGGCATGTAAAATAATTGAAAATTTGGGTATCAAAATACTTAACAAATGCAAATGTGGCTATAAAATCTAATGTATAAAATAATTTAAATGTGGGTGTGTTGATATAAAACAATTTAAATGTGGGTTTTTTTAAAAATTACAAATTTTGATTCCTAAATCTTATAAATTATATTATTTAAACCAATCATTCTGTAGACATATTTTATTCTACATTCATAATATTCAATGTTAATATGGTAAACAATTATTGTACAAAAATGTGGTTTATATGAATAGCAAATTATGATGATGTATAAATCATTCATTAACAGATGAAACATATCTGTAATGTCATCTGTTGGAATATATATTAAGTATTACACAATGACAGGATGTTCCCCATAAAATTAAGGTATTCATACCCCAGAATACACACAACTGTTAAATAGAAATTACTAATTTACTTGTAATCAGCCATACAACTTATCAGTTGACCAACCATGCCACTACAATTTCAAAATTTTGTTAATAGATGAAAATGATGAAAATCATCATTTTGATGAAAAATTATAAAATTAAACACTCAAATTTGAATTAAAAATGTTTTTGAGTTGTTCCAAAAAATGAATAAGTTTTTTTAATCAAGATGAGAACAAATTTTTTGACCTACATGTAACCCCGCCCCCCCCCCCCCCGTCTTTTTTTAGCCCCACAAACCTAAAAGATGAATTGTGGGGTCCAAAAGAGACACATGGTCACATTATAAACTGCCTACAAGACACCTATTCTAGTAAAGCATATTTGACTGGCAGTTTTGCGAATTGCAAAAATTCAAATGATGTTTGTCAGTTTTTTCGACTTATATTAGAAGTGAAAACAATCAAAACTAAACTACATGGGGGATTATTCAGGGAATTCCAACTTAGGTGAACCAAAAGGGTATTTTACTATACCAAATTAATCCTTGATTCTTCAAAGTTTAGTTTAGCCATAATAAAAAGGAGTATATAACAGCAATAGAATGTCATAAACAGTGCAGAATAAGTCTGTACACATTTCAGGCGAAATTTATACTGTTGAGAAAGTGTCAAGACATATTTAAGACTGTCAAGAATGTGTCGAGACATATTCAGACATTATTTAGAATGTCAAGAATATGTCAAGACATATTAAGACATTATTAAGAATGTCAAGAATATGTCAAGACAGATCGAGACAAATTTAAGACAGTCAAGAATTGGTCGAGACTAATCAAGACTCTTATCAGATGATACAGGAAGTGTCGAGAAATTTTAAGACAATGTTCATACTGTCAAGACACTTGTCAAGAATAATCAGGAATCTTTTTAGACAAATTAATACTATGTCAAGAATTTTTAAATATTATTTAGACAAATTAAGAATGTCAAGTAAAAATGCATGCAAATTCAGACAAAAACTGGTCTTTTCAGACTTTTTGACTTTTGTAGTGTTAGCACGAACAAACCCAAAAATCGAAACATTAAAAGAAACGAAAAAAAAACCCGTCAAGATGTTAATAAAACGATGAAAAAATAAGTTATGACTGACAGCAAATTGAATAAGGACCACAACTGTAATACATTCATACAAATTAATAGCTTGGGATACTAGTAGGCAGGTACAGAAAAAGAAAGTTACTGTATTAGAATGTTGTAGGGTTCAAGTCTCTGTCATGGCATTTGGAAGTAGTAAAGAACGCTTCCAAGATAATGATATACAAGAGAAAAGCGACATGACTCACTAGAAGACGATTTTTACACACACACACACACACACACACACACACACACACACACATAACTTGTACATTGACAAAAGATTTATCTATTACAGCTGATTTCCTAATGCTTACAAAGTAAAACTTTGGTTGGCTTGCTCGCTTTTTTTGTATAATTGTTTATACAAGCTTTGTAAATAAGATTGACATCTTTCAACAATATACATAGGTATAGTTTAACCTGTATATATTATATTTGAATTTAATTGGGTGTTATCCTAATATGATTGTACAATATACAAACAAAGCAAGCAAGCTAACCATAGTTTTGCTCTACATGCATTAGGAAATTAGCTGTAAATATTAACTTTTTGTTGACCTTTCTTTTGACTACCAAACAAAAATTAAGGCTATTGAAAAGAGATGTTTAATGTCCCCGAATAAAACGAAAAATCCATGCCCGATGGTAACAGTCATGAAAGCAGAAGGAATGTAGGATGAAAAAACTTCAATCAAATAGTTTGGGGTGGGAGAGGGGGAGGGGTTGTAAAATTGCTGAGTTTTTTGTTTATCCAAAATCGATTTTATATATGTCCATATTTTAAAATCAATTTTTCCCAAATTAAGTTAAAAAAAAAGGAGGGGTCAGTGAAAAAACTTTGTGAATCAAGTTTGTTTTATTCTACATTGAACTTTTGGTGTCGTCTCTTACTTCTTGTCTTTGTGGAAGCGTCGACCAAGTGCATTATACACTGTCATCATTGCAGAAGTTTCAACACTATGTGGGCGTTTTTCAATATAAACGTATTTTCTTGTCCCAGCCACTTTAAAAAAAAATGCGTTTGATCTTTGCAAGTTATTTTTGTGCAGTCAGTACATTGAATTAGATTTAACATTTTTAAGCAAAGAAACAGTTTATTTTTAGAGGGATTGATAAGATATTGACTCCTGAATGGTCCAAAACAACCAAAATGGCATGTCCCTAGACCGCCTGTTCAACATTCATACTCTAAAATATCGTAAAAAAATGAAGAAATAAATGTTTTTTTTACTTTACATAAGTTCTTTAATAATTCAAAAGTATGTTCAGAGCCAACATATTTTAATAAACAGCTTTCAATATAGGTTTTTTAATTTCAGAAGGTGTGTCCCTCACAAAATGTCCACTACGAAACGAAGTCATTAAAATTTGTCAATAAACAGTTTTATAAAATCAATGTAATTTTTGTTAGCAAGAGATATAAACATTAGGGTCTTACAAAAGAAGTGATGCTTTTATAACGGCAATAAAATTGTTGGTAAGAAAAATTGACCACATCAAATGGACCAGAGTGATACCGTATTTTTGATAATGTCCACTACGAAACGGGTCAAATCTCCTTCAGTATCTGGTTTTAAAATTATGAAAAAAATATCATTGTACAGCTTGATAAATGCTTAGATGAATATAATCAGTTTTGTTACTATTGCAATATAGGGATTGTGGGGGGAAAAAAACATGCGAATACGTCCCTTACGAAACGGTCCCCTACGAAACAAGTATGGGAGAAAAACATTTCGTAGTGGACACTACCACTACCATGCAGTCTTTTTTTAATCTTTTTTCAATTATATTCGTGCAAAACAAATAACAAGGGTTAGTTTCATGTAATTTTTATTATGTTTTTATTAACATATGATAGGGTTGATGTCAACTACGAAACATTTTGTCCACTACGAAACGGTTTTGTCCACTACGAAACGCATCAAAATGCCCACTACGTAACATGAGTTGAACCTTCATATGTGAAGTACTGTCTAATCTTTATCGATAAAAATGGTTTTCCAATTCAGAAAAAAATGATATTTTTCTAGTATTTAAAGTAAACAAACTGGAATGTCTATAGGACACATTTAAAATTGCAAAAAATATGTGTGTTTAGAAGAAGTTTCGGAGGGGACAAAAGTCCCCTACGTAACATTGCACAAATTATGAAAATAATATCATTTTAAAGAATATTTAAGATTGCACTCTTTGTTTACAAACAGGTCTCACACCACATCTTCCTTTATCTGTTATAGAGGTATTCAAAATAACTCTTGATATTAAATTTTAGACAAGTTGATTTTCCATTTTTTTTAGGTCTGAAATTTACGCTTTTATTGAAAAACGCCCATGTATTTCCGTTGTTGCCCCCCCCCCCTCTTTTGTGGGGAAAATGTGGTTGATTATATAGGGAATCACTAAAAGATGACTGGAGCGCTCCCTTAGGTCTGTAAGTGCCCCCTCCCCCTTATGAAAAGTTCTGGATCCGACACTGTTCCTGTCGTAAATGATGGTAGAGAGGAATGACTGTCGCTAATGCTTTACTAGCTCTAGCTTCAGACACGTTGATTCCTTTGTTTGATAAATGGCCTGTCATTATTGTCCGACCGTATGTGGGCTGAAAAAAAACACACACTATGCGCACATAATGATTTTAATGTAACTACTAGTTAGTATATTTTCAATGTACATGATGCGTATGGTTTTTGAATACGTTTTTGTCGATCAGTGTCGATCTGGGTTTGCTTTTTTTTTCCTTTTTTTTCAAAAAAAGATTGTCAGTGACTGAGACCCATTTCTTGTGTCGACATATTTGTTCTATAATACTTGTTTTGCTTTCACATATTAAAGATGTAAAATCATATTGAATAAAAGAAAATAGCATGTACATAAAACAGAAACTCATGGGAAATGTTTTATGTTTGTTGAAATACTATTCACATATTCTTTTGACATTTTTTTTCTCGGTCAAAGCAAATATAAGAAGTCATTCATCCTTCGAAATATACATTTACCACACATACATGCATGCAAGTTAATTTCATGTTTTCTTTTATAAGATGATGCTTATTTGATATTCTCCGACAGAGAACTGTGAATATTATAAGCTTGGGAAAAACAAGTTTGTATTAAACAGATTCATAATTAGGAAATGCTGTAAAATGCAGAACAATACAAATTTGAAAACAAATGCAAGCGCAGTGATCAGAATAATATAACGTCTACACTCATCCCTCCTCAACCCACTACATCCGTGAACACTGCTCCTTTAGCATGTACAGAAACTGACATGGACAATATCTAATATTCTTATATATTTCCTTATTTTCTAACATGTTTGACACAATCAGCCACGATTTGGTTTAATGCTCAGGACTTCGTCTACTCCGCATCGCCTAGTAATTCCATTTTCAGAAAAAAAACAGCTTATTGTTCGCGCTGATGCATGCTTGATTCATAAAGAAGTCAAGTGTTGAGAAATGTCTTGGTGTGTTCTTCCGTCAAGTATCACTTGTTGAATCAAACATCGATGGTCTAAAAGTTCTTCCATTCTTACAACATGTACATGTATGTAAGCAAGTGACTTCTTCACTTCGAGAGAACTAAATTAAAGATTTCAACCCTGATAATTCAAAGAAAGAAAAGACAAAGAAAAACCAAAAGTCAGATAGATAGACAGATAGATATATACTATGAATGACAGATAAATAGATCGAAAGATATATATAAACATGTAGCTACAAAGACGACTATAGATATATAAATAAAAAGAAAGAATGATTAAATGTGGTCATTATCGTACTTGTCAGTGTACCGTTCTTGTTCGGAATTTGTTGATACCACACCTAGTTCACACACACAAACCCACCTTAAAAAGATCTTCAAAATATATTGCGCTTAAAACAAGAAAAAAGAAAACGGAAATAGTAAAACATTTAATAAAAAGTGTCAATAATTTAAACATTTATAACGCCTATATTGAAACAAATTACATTTCGTTCTCATTATTAAACATTTAAATAATGAACATTTTTCAATTTTGAATATTGCACAGAAAAATGAAAAATGAAAAATTGGAGCATTTTTTATTTTTCAATATCAAACGTCAAATTGAAAAATGCTCCACGTTGGAGCATTTTTCATTTTTCAATATTTGATGTCAAATTGAAAAATGCTCCACGTTAGAGCATTTTTTTAATTTTCAATATTGTAAACTAAATTGAAAAATGCTAAAGGTCAGTATTTTCAATATTTGATTTTAAGAATAAGATTGAAATATGTTTTATTTTCTAATGCAAGCAAATACAAATATTTTAATATATTTAAACTTTTGACAAAACAAAATCATTTTTAACACACACTTATTGTTATTTGTTTCAATATCTTCGTGAAATAAAAAAATATAATTTCATGAAAATAACAAATTTCAAATATCATAGAGAAAATCGATTTTCGAAAGTGATTTAAATAGATTTTTGTTACATTATCAAAACCAACTACCTTTAACATTTGCAGAGCAATTTGAAAATGTATTTTTCATTTTAAACGCATATAATACAAAATGCTATCAGTTTATAACTACAGTTATGTATTAAATGGCTGAGACAGTTGTGTCTCATTTGTAACAACCTTCTTTCATTACACATGGCAAAATTGTTTTACAAAAAAATTAACCTATCCCGGACTATAAAAAATTTTGAATCCGGGACTTTTGAGTCTTAATGACGATCAATGTTTAGAAGTTTCGACATTTATAAATTAGCTTTGACTATATAATGGTTCTAGCAATCATATTTTACTGTTACAACCTTTTGGCGTTAAACAGTTTACTTATGACTAATTCAACGTTTTTCGTGTTGGTTGGGACAGTTGTTAATAAACTCTTGCAACTTTCAAATGGTTGCAGCAGTCGTATTATAACTGTTGCAAACTTTTCGGCGTTAAAACAATTTATGTATGACTAAGTTATCAGTGGCATTTACCCATGCAGTGGTGTAAATAGTTATAAAAGGTACCAAGGGCCAGTTTCACAAAGCTAGCTTAGGACTAAGACATGCATTAGGATAGTCTTACGACATATCTTAGTCCTAAGTTGGTTTCACTAAGTGGTCTTAAATAAGGACATCTTTTAAAGTTGGTCATACATTTAAGACTACACAGGAGGTGTCGCATGATGGTCTAAGGATAGTCATACGTTTATTCATATAAAAAGTAAAATCACAAAAATACTGAACTCAAAACGGAAAGTCCCTCATCAAATTGCAAAATCAAATGATAAAACACATCAAACGAATGGACAACAACTGTCATATGCCTGACTTGGTACAGGCAGTTTCAAATGTAGGAAATGGTGGATTGAACCTGGTTTTATAGCGCTAAAATTTTCATTTGTATGACAGTCGCATCAAATTCCATTATATTTACAACGATGCGTGAACAAAACAGACATAATAAGTAAAATAGTCAAAATATGGGTACAGCAGTTATCACTGTGTCACAATCTCAAAACAAACAAATATTTGACAAAAAAGCACAAAATCTATCAAATTTAAAAACCATATTCATTGCTTTGCGTGTTTGACGTCAGAAAATGTAAACGTCACGCAGGAAGAAATATAAAATGATTTTGTCGTTTAAAGTATTTTCAAAAACATTATAATTTCACATGGGGAATGCTGGTATACAGGGTTAAAAAATCAAAAGATATGTAAAAACTAATTTCAGAAACATACTGATATTAAAAATTATCCAGAAGTTCTTTAGGATTTTTAAGAATCCACATATGGTTAATACCCCTACGCGAGTAAAATAATTTTGTCGTTCAAAGTATTTTCAAATTTATAATAGACATGATAGAACAATAACACAATGACATATTATAGATCAATAACACAATAGCGGGATCTTTAAAAGTACAGAGTCACGTCATATGAACAAAGAAACACAAAAAGTCGCTTAAACAAAACACACCGTCAAAATTGAAAAATAGTACAAACACATTGACGGGATGTCTAAGTACCGAGCCACGTCAAATGGACACCGCAGAAAACAGACCAAACACCAAAAGCAACATTAGTAATAGAACAAAGACAAACAAAAGAATAATATAACACGTTGTTAAGATGATAGACAACGTCAGTACGCAGAATACATGTATATACATCAAGACCATCATGTACTATTTGTGAAGTGTATACGGAATATTTATCAACAAGGTCTTGGTACCTTCCGATGCATACTAAACAATTTTTAATATTAATTTTGTAAATCATTTATTAATTATCTAATTATCTATTCTCATTGTATTTTATCCTTTAACCTTATTATAACCGATACAGACAAACTGAATTCAACTCACTTGTAAAAAAAAATGTTATAATTATATTCCCTTTTCTCACTTTTGTATATAAAGTTCATATGAATATTAGTAGATTATTGATAAATTATTCATATGAATATAAGTAGAATATTAATAAATTATATATAAATTACACTTATTTTTTATATTAATTTTGCAAATTATCTAATTTTAAATATGCTCACTAATTTATAGGAAAGACACACTACAATTTACATGATTTTTCCATAAATCCATGTTAATGTTTGAAAATGTAAAGAATTTGCGATATGTTTCGAGGCGAGGTCTGATATATGTCCTGGGATAGTCAAAAGAGGATCATAAGACATTCCCTAAGATATATCTTATGACGGTTCTTATGATAGATTCGTTAAACCGGCCCCAGGCTTATAATTTCATACGCCAGACGCGCGTTACGTCTTCACAAGACTCATCACTAGAGCATTTGCATTAATCAAGTATTTGTTGGCGTATCCGTATCGACGTATCGCATAACACGTATATAAGGAAAGAATAAATTAAGGCTAGTTGGTCCCGGTGAAAATATTTTATAATGCATTAAATTTTAATTGAGATCGGGGTAAAATATTTATTTTAAGCAAATCTGTTCGATACGTATACGCCGATCCGTGCACGTATCCTGATACGAGAATAATGCAAATGCTCTAGTGGCATGTGATTGACTGTTTACTAATTTAGATCAAAATAGTTAGAATGCCAAACAAGTATGACGTTGAAGAGCATTGGGGGCCAAAAAATTCTAAAAATTGTGCCAAATACGGCTAACTAAGGTAAATAGTTATCAAAGGTAACAGGATTATAATTTAGTACGCCAGACGCGCGTTTCGTCTTCATAAGACTCATCAGTGATCTATGCCTTGGATAAAAAAAAACTATCCCTAGCATTTCGAGTAATTAATACTTTTGCAAACAGTTCGTTTATGAAAATAACCATACAATTGATATGCTTGTCAACAGCGAAGTGCTGACTACTGGGCTGGTGATACCCTCATGGACGAAACGTCCACCAGCAATGGCATCGACCCAGTGCTATAAATGATTATCAAAGGTACCAGGCTTACAAATAGTCACTTGAATTTGTATTTCAAAGGGGAAAACAATAACCTCATTCAAATTTACTATAATTATTTCCTTGAAAAGAGAGAAACAAAATGTATTGACTGTTAAGTTGTTATTGTTATTGGCTACCGACAACATACCTTGACCCGTATAGACAGATAAAGTTTTAAAAAAGTTATTCAACGGATTCAAATAATAAGACTTAAACATTTACCGTTACAAATCTGTATCCTATAATAATTGTGAATTAGTGGTTATATATTCTCGTACCTTCTGATAATGATAACTTATGGTATATATTATGCTGAAATTACTTTTCACTTATTTAATATGTTTCGAAGTTTGTTATCTTGCACATGTCGTAAAGGAATTCTTCGTATTGAAAACATATGCATTTTGTTCTGTACTATGAGAAAGAAACATGCATATCTAGACAAAAAGTAACTTGTATAGGCAATTAGCTACCATATTACTAAAACAGGAAATCAATGCTTCCGAAACAATTCGAGCATGTCGAATTTCTTATTTTTTAAACCATGTATTAATTTTTTTTTTGTTATCAATTTCTCATATTTAATCTATAATATATAAAACGTCATCAAAATAAAAAAAAGTTCAATAATGGATGGACTCATTCCGTGCATACTTTATACTAGAAGCCAACTTATAATGTGTATTGATCATCAATTGAATTCACAAAACCCGATATAAATACCAAAATAAATATTACTAGACAGACAACCAACAACGTGTAAGATCAATTTCCTGCCAAAATTAAAAAAGATATTCAAATCATTATTTTACCTATGCATTCTAATATAAGAATGATTTTAATGGCCAAATCAGTCAACAAAATGGTTATTCACATGTGTAGCGTAGCCCATATCAAGCTTTAGTCAAATTAAGAGTGTATAACTACGGATTCGAAGACGTTTGCATTATGAACTTGCCAGTCAATAATACATCAGCGATATGTTTTGTTTTTTAATTTATTTTGAAAAACTTAAACTTATTCGAAAGTTAATAGCAAAATATCAAATCCCTTTTCCTCTCTTGTAATTGATTTATACCAAAACCATAGTATTCTATCTTTTTCTTAAGCTAAATCCCCTTCAACCCTTTACTATTAAAATCAAAAGGGATCTCCATTTCATCATATGTGACCATATATCCAAGTAAGGTTGTAACACCGATACGTGGTATTTGTATTTAGTTTAATTTAAACCTTTTCCTATATCTGATATCTTTGACCTTGACTTATGACAGGTGAACTCAAAATTAAAAATTGATCATTCACTTATGCTACCATACGTCAATGTGATGTTACAATCAGAAATAATTGATTTTAGTAGGCACCAGAAACGAAAGTGACTGGCATAATAATTAACAGATTAACGATTCTGAAACAAAAATAACGCACAACATTGTAGCCTTGGGTATAAGAAATATATAGCACCAATAGAAATTTGGTTGACTATTTTTCATATTGACAAATTTAAAATCTGATTTAGCTGACTTATTTCTGTTTACTGTTTCTCTTTACATTGCAAAAACATCATATATTACACAAAAAGGTGTAAATATCATAGATTAAGAATAACAACTCCTATCTCCTGTATGAGATACCTGTGTTTTGGGGTTCTTAAACCTTGATGTGTATTTAATCCAGATGATATGTTGTCGTTTGTAGATATGAATTTGTGGTTTTATCCCCACATGGATGCCACTTAACACAATAAATAATACAATCATTACAAAGAGCAACAACAGAAACAGTCAATTGGCAATTTTTGTTATTAAGACTTGTTTGTCTGTCTTACTTACATTGATGTCTACAGAATCTATAATAGTTTAAAAGGAAAAAGTCAATGAATCTTCAACACTATAGACTAAAATATATTTCGTGACTAAAATTCTCGTTTTTGCTGATGAGTTTAGCAGTTTTCAGAATATGTCTACTAAATTGTTATCCCAAAACACACAAAATTGGTGGAAACCAACCTGTAAGTGCTAAAACTATAAAGAGTTGACTAACAATTTCAGCCAGATAGATGTAACTTATTTATTAGTACTGTGTATTTGATGTTTGGGGCATTGCTGGCGAGTGGTCTGAGTATTCGAACTACTGTATCACTAGCATGTCAACACTGAGTTCGTGAGTTCAATTACCACAAGTGGCAGCAATTGTAAGAATTTTCCTACGAAGGTCGATAGTTCTCTGCGGAAAATCTGGCCGCCACCGCAAATAAAAACTGATCGCCTAAATATCACAATAATGATAAAGATGACGTTGAACCCAAATCAATAGTTCATATTTGAGATTTTTTTGCTGTTTCAATTAAAAAAAATCGTGCTTCTAAAGAAAAACCAAGACCGAAACATTTTTCTTGATTAACCCTGATCAGTATTGCTTGCTCCAAGACAGAAAAAAATTCGGAAACCAGCAATGTACATAGCCGCAACACCTCTAGAGTTATATGATCAAAGGGGACAAGGGAAGAGTAAACTTTAGTTTTTAAGGATTATAATATCCACATGTTAATCAAAGGAGTTATAAGTTGTCATTGTTTGCTTCTAAATTGGCAAACTATATATAAAAACATTACTTAAAAGTGAGAATATTATATCCAATTTGTAAGAAATTCTTTTAACAAACATTATACATTCCTATGCTGGATCTGAATTCATATTATGGGCTACTTCATATTACCTGCTCTACACGTTTGTTCATAAAGGCGTTGTAATGCTAAGCAGATCCCGACTGGTAATTCCAAGCATAGAAAATTAAGACAGTAGGAGTCTGACTGATCAAAAAGATCGCATACGTTTTAAATGATCCATGTAAAATGCTAACCAAATATTAAGTTCTAAAAAAGTGTGACGAAAATATTTGTTAGACAATCGGATGTTATGAGCAATCGGATACCGTTATAGCCCCACTCTTTTGTATACTTTTGTAAAACGGTTTGCAGTTTTAATATATTAACCATTATCCATTCGGCCCATGCAAGTATTTAGCGATTTGTGTTTCCCTGAAATCTGTCACATTCATGCTTTTATCGAAAGTTGAATATGTTGAATACCAATAGTATCACAAAACTAACATTAATTCCATTACCATTGAAGTTTTTGTTTTATGAACTTATCTTGAATCTTCTTCGAAAGTGATTAATACGCGTAGATGTCTTCTACATTAACAAAAATGAACCTCTCCAGAAAATATTAAGATAAACAAACTACTAATGAATCCGATTTTGCAGTGCTCAAACAAATTTTGGTAAAAACCATAGAGCTTTGTTTTTGCCCCCTATCAGAGCGTATATATCCATAAAAATATGGCATGATGATGACTTATGTTGTGTTACAAGATTAAACTGTTCACTTAGCGTGTAAAAATGGACATTAATGTTCAAAATATGCCTTAAAAGAACTATTTTGTAATAAAGTTGTAAAACAGGTGAAACCTTACTGCTGGCAATAGAACGAGACCATTAAAGCACTTCATTAATATAAAATATTTAACGCGATTGTGCATGTTATTACTTCCAAGAAATATTCAATAACTGTATTTGCATATTCTTTTTTTTCAATATTCAAGTAATTTCGTAGAACAGACAGAACGATATACTCTGCAGTGACAATGATAAGGACTGTGGGTGAGTTTCGGATACAAAAAATACCACAAATCCCAAATTGAAGCAATGGCAAAGTCAATACTTTGGTTGGGTAAATAAACATAAAAAATGGATTCAGATACAAAAAAAAGCTTGAAAAATGGCATAATGTGATTAATATTGTGAAAAGGTCCGCTTATTTGTAAAAATAGGGACAACATTAGTTTAGAAAAACAATACCTACTAAATACAATAATGTCCAAAGCCAATCTTAAGTTGTTAAAAAATCTATAAATCATATCTGAAGGAAAAAACGATACGAAATTATATGCAACCATGAATTTATGACAAGGATGCTTAAAAATTTCATAAAATTATGATAAGAGGCTTTAGAGACGACGCGGATATAAATGTGTACTTTGGTATTCTGATATCCTGAGACCTAACAATTGAGTTTATCCCCTAAAACAGAAACTAACTACTGTTGATATGTGCATATTTGATGTGTTTAGGTTCGAAGTGAAAAATTTAACAGACTCATACTACTTTATAATTTTATTCTTGAATTTGTTTAAACGTTATACGGACACAGTTTAAACATTTGTTCCAAAATATTCTTACAGATAATCTAACCTAATATCTAAATATGTTGTCATTTAAATTTCCTCATGCCAAATCGTTCTAACTTATCTTTTGAATATTTGTCCTACGCCTCACAAATTTTTGTCAATATTGATCATACCGAAACAAAGTATAAAATAATTTAAAGATTATTCTTCAAAACTCAGGCCATTAAAATTATAATTGTAAATATTAGAAGTAGTCTGATAAAGTTAGTTTTATCAGTGAGGCACCTGGTGGAATTTATAAAGTCGTTAAACTAAGTGAGCCATGGTCCAACATCGTTTGGGTTCAATCGTTATAATAGACGCTAAACTTTTATTAATTATTATATCCGACAAAAAACAAAGCATTGTATTTGTATGTCACAGATTTTTTTTACAAAGAAAACACTGGAAGGAATGTTTGATACATCTAAGCGTTCTGAATTATTTGTAAAAATGATCCTAGTTGATCATGAAATTTGAAGTACAAATTCGTTTTTACCAGGTAATAAAAATGAATCCGCAAGTAAACAGCTAACCAGTGAAACCTGAACATTTGTTTGGCATTAGTTTTTTTATTGTTTTTATGATTCGGTCTGTCTGCATAAAACATTTGAAAGCAGCAATTTACCGCAATTTTGAATGCCAATTAATGAACTAAGTGATTGACCTTTACTTTTCTGAATAAAGACAATTTCATACGTGTACGTGATATACCAATAAAGAATGATAAGATGTGGTATGCTTCTGTGTTGAAGGCCGTACTTTGACCTTTAATGGTTTACTTTTACAAATTTAAACCTGGATGGAGAGTTGTCTCATTGGCACTCATACCACACATTATTATATATTTGCAACGAGACGACTCTCAAACAACGACGAAATGACGTAGAAGTACGCTACTACAAGGAGATCATTCGGCCATTATAAATGAGCATTTCGTTTGTTACAATGTGTACAAGATGGGGAATCTTAAATTTTTATTTTTCTTCTTCAATAATAAAACAAAACCTTTCATTTAAAAATAAGAAGATATGGTATGATTGTCAATGAGAAAACTCTCAACAAGAAACCAAATTACTCAGAAATTACCAACTAAAGGTAACCGTACGGCATTCAAAAAAGAACAACACCCATACACCATAGTCAGCTATAAAAGCCTCAAAATGTCAAATGTAAAACAAATCAAACAAGAAAACTAACGACCTCATTTTTGTACAAAATAATAAACAAACAAAAATATATTACACGGCAACAAACGACAACCATTGAAGTACAGGCTCCTGACTTGGGTTAGATAAAGCTTTAAAACGCAAGGTGTTTACATTTGACTCCGAAGGCATATATTTGACGCCACTTTGTTTAGTTGCCAAAGACGCCGACATCATTTCGCAGGATTTTCGTTTCAGGAAATTTTTTGCTGAAATAATAACTGAAATGGACTGATTTTTTTATGCATTTAAATAGAGGTAACCGTCCTGTATTTGAAGCTAGACCTTAGCAAGACTTGGTTTGACTGTAGCATATATCCGTTCAATTTCCGATAGTAAAACCCATTTCTGTCGTAGGCAAAGCTTTAAATGCAATAAATGTTTCCCTTAAATGTAAG
Organism: Mytilus galloprovincialis; assembly: GCF_965363235.1. NCBI lineage: Eukaryota > Metazoa > Mollusca > Bivalvia > Mytilida > Mytilidae > Mytilus > Mytilus galloprovincialis. The sequence continues at coordinate 53,841,001 of NC_134849.1, forward strand.
CAACATTTAAATATGACTCTGTATTTGACAATATTGAGTATGGGTTAAAACACAAAACTTCGCCAAATGACCGAACACGAACTAAACATGTAAAAACCAGAACGGAAATGTGCTTGAAAGATTGTAAAAATGTGTCTTACTTGAATATTTAGCACATTTAAGATGTTGAATCCATGACAAACGGAATAAAGTACACGAATTTGTTGAAAATAGTTTATTTATTTATATTTCAGTTGACTGTTTTGCTGATTAGTTGATAACAGCAAATTATATATTTTTTTTTTTAGAAATTAAAGTGTTTGGAGAAATCAATACTATAAAATCATTTACCAGAACAGCCAGACAGAACCCTTAAATGTTATTTTTGTCTGAGGAAAGTTCATATATTTTCTTGATCTATGTATACGTTGTCCATGATCTGCACACTTAGCAAATATCCACTTGGGCTTTTTGAGATAACTGCTATTAAAAGCAAACATTCCATTTCTGTTATCCATACTTGTATTTTGATTTATTTAAAATATGTGATGAACGTCAAATATTAAGAATAAATGAAAAAAAGCTTACCCCAAGTCATCTATAATTGGCTTGAAATACACATCTGCAATTAACTAATTATGACATTTTTCAATTCATGTAACAAAATATGTTTACAATCCGTATCACACAAATCATGAGACTTTTCAAAAATAACATAACACTTTTAAGTCATCAAGAAATGTTTAAATCCAAGTAACACTTCTGTGCTTCTCTCCTTACTAAATGGTTGATTCTTAATGTATCTGTCATTATCTAAAATATTCATGTATGTTCGCTTTGGTAAATATAAATAAACATATCTTTAGCTTTGATTGTAAGACAAATGATAGGTAATTTCATATGTCTGATCTTCTCTCTACGAGACATTTAATTGCTGATAGTACAAAACAATAAGAAAATTTCCGAAACATAGTACAACTGAAATTTTAAATGCTAACATTACAAAAATAAAATTTAATGTTGATCTTTAACATGTTTAAGATGTAAAACTGATCACAATTAAAACTTTAAACCAAAGTGAAATATAATATGAAGCAAGTAACGAACACCACTTCATTACAGACTTAGGACAGGCACATACTCGAACGTTGGCGAGTTTAAAATACTTTTTTTAAGGAATATCTAACCTGGAACAACAGCTATAAAATAATATGTTAAAAGCAGTTGGTAAGGTCCTGACACAACTGATTAAAACATGCCGCATAAACTAAATATAAGAAAAAAACATCTTATAACTGATTAAGAATTAAGATTAAGTAAGCGATTATCAGACAATGAAGACTATAGTTCTAATCTCACTACAATGCATAACTAACGCATTATTTATAGTTAATCACAGTAAAATATCAATGAAAAAAACATCCAATGATATAAATGAATAAGCAGGCTAATCGTGTTCATACCTTTAAATCAATACATATAAAGTTATGGTTTTAATTGTTGAAAACTAACAAAACATGTTAGTTTATTTCTTATATTCTATACAATGTTGCAAAGTGTACATGTCTGTCTGGTAGGTATCATATGAGCTTGACCTCATTTTCATGGTTCACTGGCCAATGTTTCAAAGTCAAGGAACCATGATGAGGGGATTGGGCTATATAATATCCATGACAACCATACTTGCAAATGCCAATAAATTTGCAAACCAAATGCTATTGACTTAACAAAGCAGTTCACCATATAATGATCTAATTCCAAACTAATGCATGTGAACTGGGCAAAAGATCAAGTCAATAGACCCTTACTGCGGGGCTTGGCCATATATTGTCTATGAAATTTGAGATTTACTGATACTTATACACCTACACACAAAATATCAATGACCTATCACTATATAGCTAGTGGTTACAAATGGACTGACATAATCACAAACGTATACAGGTAAACTTAGCAAAAGTTTCAAATTCAATAGAAATATGTCTTAGAAGTTGGAGTGAAATAATCCTCACGGAAATGAGATATGCTAATCCTTATATACAACTGCATACAAAATATTAATGACATATCACTTGTGATTCTCCATGACCTGACCTAATCACAAACTAATACTGTACCATGTGAACAAAAACAAAAGTTTCAAAGTCATTAGACCAAGGGAGCAGGGCCATACAATCTCCATGGAAACGGATTTGCAAATGTTAATACAACTACATACAAAATATCACTGACCTATCACTAATAGTTCACAATTAAGTATATCTAATCAAACTTTTTTTTGTTGACGCCGCTTGAAACAGAATGCCAATGTCCCGCTTTATGACGCCGGTATCCACGTGATGAGAAATTGTCCAGGTGAGCTTAGAACAATTATCGTTCCATATACAGACAGGTAGAAAATTGGAAGACTTCAACTTCAAAATTGAACCTTTATTTAAAAAATTTCTATTTTCTTTTCACTAAATACATTGATGAAACAAATAATAAAACACATTATAACATACATGTAGGGATATTATGTTGATTGTTTTTATTCGGTGTATCTATATTTAATTAATTGTATCTTTAATGTTTATTAATGGCATTTAATTAAAACTATTGTTAAGTCTCAAATATAAACTGCTACTACATCATCATTCTTCCAATTTTATTTTCGTGAATCTTTATTAGTGATAACATTATAAAATAGTTAAGGGGGCTCCTGGGTATAAATGATTTTTTTTTCTGATATAGGATTTCGATATATTTTTTTATAAATGAACTTTATCATATACTTAAAAGAAAAATGAAATAAAAAAATGGGGTCACCGTTTATTTTAGCTCACAATCTGCCCCTAGAAGAAGCATACATTTTTGTAAATGTCTTTTTTTCTGTTGAACTAATAGGATAAATAGAGGTAATATAGAAATAAAAAAATAACAGAAAATTTTTACAGAAATCGCTTAAGTTTTACAATTATTTAGTTTATGTACAGCTTAAATGAAAACAATAATAAAAAATATAGGTCACCGATGAGTTAAAAAAGATATTTCAAATTTAATGCCAAAAAAGGCATTTCTGCACCAAAGGGAGATAATTTTGAGCTTTTTCAATGATATAAACATTTTAAAAGACATCTGGGGCTAAACCGAATCGATTTTTTGGGTTGATTTGTTTACCATATCATAAAGTAATAAGTAAAAGTGTAATAAATAAAATTTGTAATGAAAAACCAAAGGTTAAATATTTTGCTGAAATTTTTGTACCCACGAGCCACCTTAAAAGTTATTGAGAAATACTAAAATAGAAAAGAATACCAACATATAGTTGTTAGATTTTTTTCCTTTTCTTAAATTTAAAGTCAGCCCGTTCGTTCACCCTTTGAAAATGTATACAAAACTTATCTTTAACATCTTGTAACTATTCTTAAGCCTATTAACACTTTCTGTCGCAATTTTCTACTCATTATGATATAAACTATAAAGTTTAAAGAAAACCCAACTATCAAAATGATGTTTACAAATGGTGTAATAAACCTTATCATTTGAATATAATAATTGTCATTAGAAAAATAATAATACAATAAGTAACTTATAATCAAAATAATGGAAGCTAATTGCCGGCTCATCTGCATGTTCGACTAAAGAATTGTCCATTAGATTGACAAACCTTATGTCCGCAGTGAAAGAGGGTCTTCTAAATAACCGTGAAAATGTTTATCCGCGTAGTGGTAATAACCATATGTGGATTCTAAAAATCTTCTGAATAATTTTAAATCTCGATCTATTTTTGAAATGAGTTCTGTCAAATTTTTTAATTTTTTCAACCCTGTCTACCAGCATTCCCCATATGAAATTGAAAAATCGTCTAATAGAAATAACCAACAGTGCTTTCCAACGTATCTTGAAGAGCATTGTGAGTTATGTCTTTTAGACGACCTTTCAATTTCATTTTGGGAATGGTGGTATACAGTGTTGACAAATCAAAAGTCGGATACCATACAAAATATTTTTGTTAAAAGTGAACAAAAAGATAAAACATGCTTCACAGAGAAACAAGTGATCAGTATGATTTCAACAAATTGTCGGCATTCATGTGGGAACAAACTGTGCGCCTCTCCTTGCCAACTTCTTATTTTCATATGAATCGGCGTTCCTTAAGACACTTATCAAAAAAAAAGAAGCCAGGTCTTTGAATTTCATATTCAGATATATTGATGATGTTCTTTCCATGAAAGAACTTAACGAAACAACAAACACGACTTCCTCCGCCTAAAAAACTTATACCTCAAATTAGACATACTCGGTCATCTCAATACCAGAATCGAAGAAAAATGAGACGATTTAAATTGTGAAATTTACCAATTTTTCCTAACTTAGTAGCAATATACCAACTCTACCTACATATAGGATATACATTTTCTAACTTATTCGGTATGTAATGCTTGCAGTTCCTTTTCAAACTTTGTTAACGTCACCAGTGTCTGAGCAGTGTCATCGGGAGGTACCAAGACCTTGTTGATATATTTTCCGTATCAACTTCTCAAATAATACACGATGGTCTTGAAGTATAGATTATAGGTACTGATGTTGATTATCATCTTAATGAAGTGTTATTGCATTCTTATTTGTCTTCATACATATTACTTTTACTATTTAGTCTGTTTTAATGATATCCATTTGATACAACTCTGTACTTTTACATCCCGTCATTATGTTATTCTTCTATGGTAAAATGTGTGTATTCATGTCTTTCCTTTTTGTTTATGCTTTTTTGTGTTGTTTTTTTTTTTTGTTACATATGACGTGTCTCTGTATTTATACATCCCTTCATTGTATTATTGTGTTATGGTTATTTTTTTAAATTCTTGTCTTACATTTTTGTCGAGCCGTGGACTTTTGTCGAAAAAAGCGAAACATAGGGATTCTACAATCCGTCGTCGTCGTCGGAAGCGGCGTCCACAAAGTTAAGCTCTGTGGTTATTTGTTTTTTTTACATTTTAAAACTATCCTGAATTTCTACCAAACTTGGACAGAAGCTTGTTTATGATCCAAAGAAAATATCTAGAAGTATATTTTGTAAAAACAAAATCCTATTTTTCCGTAATTTACTTATTAATGGACTTAGTTTTTTTTCTGCCAGGAAACATTTACTCTGCTGTTAAAGTATGAAAAAAATAAAAAAAACTTCCTTAAACTATCCTGGAATTGTACTAAAATTGGGCAAAAGCTTGTTTATGAGCAAAAGCTAGTATCTAATAGGATATTTTGTTTAAATTTTGTTCTTGTTTGTTTTCCTTATAAAGGGACTTTGTTTTTCTTCCAGTTAACATTACATACAATTTCACTCTGTGTTTAATTTTTTTTTTTTTTTTTATATTTAAAACTATCCTGTATTTCTACCAACTTGGACAGAAGATGGTCTATGATCAAAAGATAATATCTAGAAGTACATTTTGTAAAAACAAAATCCTGTTTTTCCGTAGTTTACTTATAAATGGACTTAGTTTTTGCTGCCAGGAAACATTCACTCGGTTGTTAAAGTATGAAAAATATAAAAAAAAAAATTCTAAAAACTATCCTGGAATTGTACTAAAATTGGACAGAAGCTTGTTTCTGAGCAAAAGCTAGCATCTAATAGAACATTTTGTTGAAAGTTTGTTCTTGTTTGTTTTCCTTATAAATGGGCTTTGTTTTTCTTCCAATTAACATTACATACAGTCTGCAGGTAAAGTTTTTAAAACATTTATTAAATTCATAAACTAACAATAATTTTTTATCAAACTTTAATAGAAGCTTCTTTCAATCGAAAGATAGTATAGAGAAGAATATTTGTATTGATTTTTTTCCTCATTGGTGATTTACAACACAAGTAGGCAAGACACTGGGTTTCGCAGAACCCTTACGATTTTTTCCTTATGCGCTTTGTCTGTACGCTTGATGATCTTTTTTGTAACATTTTTGTTTGTTATATAGAGATTAAGATTATAACACAATGTTGACTGGTGTACCTCTATTTTGACATTTATACCTATTATGTCTGTTTGTTTTGTTGACACATTGTTGTCAATATATTGGAATTCTATCCGATCGTCATACAAGTGAGCGATTAAGCTACCTATAAAACTAGGTTAGTTGAATGTTCCTTATGGTATTTAGTTTATAGATTATATTCGGTAATTTAAACAATTCAAAAACATAACGGCAATTTATAAAATAGAACATAGGGGTCAAATGAAGTTTTTGGCTTTCATCAAAAACCAAAACAGTAAGAAAAGAACTGACATAAGTAAAATTGTTAAACAGATAAACATCCACCTGTCCAGTAATCTTAAGACCAATAGGACAATTTATTGTTGTAGCAAATGTCCAGAAATTGTGAATATTTAGGAAATTTTACAGTTTTGGCTTGTGTTTTATCTATAATATTATTATAGAAAGAGGGAAAGTGTAAATGATAAAATTGTTCAGCAAAGTAATATCTACAAATAAGTCAAACAGAAATTACAGGTGCGCGGTATCAGGGTCTCATGAAGCTCTTGTTATATGTTGAAATGCAGCGATTATCTATATCTTTGTCATTTAGAAGCAGGATATGTAAATGATTACATGTGTAACTGTCGTTTCAGGATTAACTGTATGGTTTTTAATCATAGCCATCAGTATGTTATGTATTCAGTTGTCAAACTGCAGAATGTTACCTCAAAAAGATTGATGCAGATTTTACATTTATTATGATACAAACAAGTTACGTTACGTTAAATCCTCCCAGACTATGAATTAATGATATACGGCAAACTTTATCAATTAGTTTTACAGTATCAAGGACGTAATCGATAGTCAAACGTAAGGGTCCTGTAAAATGCGGATTAAATTGGATTTGTCAATTCTAAAAAAAGCACAAGATCTTATTGAACTACCAAAAATCCACAAAGTTTTATAGGCCTTTGTTGAAAATACAGAAATACCCATATTCCCTAATTATAGAAAACAAGAATGTGTGCATATTACATGGATGCCCCACTGGCACTATCATTTTCTATGTTCAGTGGACCATGAATTGGGGTCAAAACTTTAATTTGGCATTTGATCATATCATAGTGTTCTCAGTTTCAAGTTGATTGGACTTCAACTTCTTCAAAAACTACCTCGAACAAAAACTTTAACCTGGAATCGGACCGACAACCTGGTGAATCGACGAATTGATGCACATCTGAAAAACATATTGCCCCTAAGTGGGGCATCAAAACAATCGTTTGCTTGTATCATCTCCCTTATTATATACATGTATGTTTTAGACCATACAAAAGTTAGGTTTGATTCTGGTATAAATGGAGTTGAAGTTTGGGAATGAGTTCTCAAATGTAGATGTAATAATCTGTTTAACAGGGTGTATAATTATAAACTTTACTTGACCCGGCAAAGGAAAAAAAAGTATAAATGTGTTGTAATGGAATAAGGAGTGGCTGATATTTTTAGAACCTAAATAAATGTATTTTTCTAGTCTTTTTTGTGTATATTGAAGAAAATTAAAGTCTTTCAAGGGGGTTGTGAATTCAATGGTACTCTCTTATCTCTAGATGCAGTTTTGGTTTAAGAATAAGTGTAAAATGTTTGCGATATCTGACAATTTGTTTTAAGAATTGCTGATGCCATAGTTCCCACTGTCATCTTGAATGTATAAGAATATACTAGTATTCGGACACACCATCAAAGGTGTATCTTATACTTATATCATTTATATGAAGATTTACGATTCTGACATAAATTGTCAAGTTAATGAAGCATTATATGTATCAATGATATTCGGACACACCATCAAGGGTGTCTCTTATACTTATATCATTTATATGAAGATTTACGATTCTGACATAAATTGTCAAGTTAATGAAGCATTATATGTATCAATGATATTCGGACACACCATCAAGGGTGTCTCTTATACTTATATCATTTATATGAAGATTTACAGTTTTGACATAAATTATGCAGTGAATGAAGTGTTATATGTATCAATGATATTCTACAGGTGTTATCCGTAAGCTTTGAAGTTATAACCCCTTGGCTTGACCATCAAATATCTACTGATACCAACATCCACTTAACATAAACAAATCATTATCCATGGTGATCACCTTGATTGAGGTCAAGTATTGATGTCCTCCATCAAAATATGAACCAACACCTATGCATCATCCTAGATAAAATACATTCCAAAATCAAACAGTGGCCATCATTCTGAAAACCCATGTGTCATATCAGATAAAATACATTCCAAAATATACACTGACCATCAAAATGATTTATATAATCTCTAGATGGCCCTTGGTCTCGCATTTTCCTCTCAACATTTTTTCTTTCTATACATAACATTCAGCAACAGATAAAGAAATAAAAACATTGAAAACCTTAAAAGATTTTGTTGAGATATTTTACCAGTTGGTGAAAGTCACTACCTGTTACTATCATGTTTCTCTTCATAGGAAAGATAAAATGGAAAAAATGTTTTCACAAAAAAAGAAGTAATTAGATAAGAAGATAAGATACTAGAAAGGCAGCTTTTTTGTTAAGAATGACAATATCAATTTGATTTCCAATAAGATAACACTGTAGTTAAAAGCAAAGAGGGACATAAAGACCAAAAACATTGCTCAAACGTTCACTGGTAATTTTGCTTTTCCATAAATTCACTTCCTTGAACTCAAATTTACTGTACCCCTTCCACATTTGTTCAAATATTCGCTGTTCTAACTTCAAACTTCAACATGACTCATCGTCCTTGATCTCAACTTTCAAATACTGAACCCCTTCCACATTTGTTCAAATAATCGCTGCTTCAACTTCAAACTTTTACATAACTCTTCATGCATCGTCCTACTACTCAACTTTTTCAATTACTGAACTTTATCTAGGATTGCCCAAATATTAAAACTTCCACATGACTCACCTGCCTCACGTTTTCTCAATTTCTGTCAAATCTCCTTCTCTCCTACTGATATAGATAGACCTACCTGCATTTTGTGTATTTAGTTATCATGCCGAGAGCACTGAAGTCATTCCGATATACAGTCCTTACCTCAGAATCGTACACATCATCAGATATATGTTCAACATTCTTTGATCACCATGATGGAATAATGAGGTCTGACATTGTAACAAATGTATTACATGTAATATGTTTCAGTAAAAATTGTAACAAAAATTATGTCAATGCAATAAAATATCACTTGACATATTGCATTATAAGAACGTTTCAACTGTTTACATGTATATCAAAATTCATACAAATGAATCATAAATATATTACTGAAAAGCCTATTTCGTTTGCTTTTACTTCCTTATATGATGATCTATATTGACAACTTGTCAACTGGCACTTAAACAGATTAATTAACAATTCACAATTGATAAACGCTCTCTGTGTCTAAAATATATTTCAAAGCACATGTGAAATATTCATTGATAACATTTGTTGACGTTGGTTTTCAAACTATGAAATTTATGATTTAGACTTAAAAAAACGTTTTAAAGTTTGGATACTAAGCATTAATGCAGACATGATACAGGAACAATTAAAAAAAAACAGATGTGTTACCCTCATAATGTAATTCAATTTATGATGAAGGTCTGTGGCCGAAGGAAAAATGATATAATAAATGAGGTCAAGGGCAAGGGCAATGGACATATGGCAAATAGGGGAAAAAATCGTTAGATCTGTGTTCCATACTTGTATATGTTACAGTCAAACCTTCTAACTATTGAAATATGCAGCTTTATACAAATAGTTCAAAATGCTATGAATTCGAATCACTTAGTGTCGCTTGTTTAAAAATATCAATGAGAATGTTTATAATAAACATAATCAAACTCACATAATCCGATTTCGCGGGTGTCCCTGTTTTCTTATTTCTTACAATATTTTAATTCGGTATACACTTTATAAGATAAGTAGCGAATCTAGAAGACGTATAGATTGCACCCCCCTTCCCCCGACCCCACCTTTGATGCATGGTAGTTGTAATCCTTTTCTTCCTATAAACATTCATTTTCGATGTCAATTATGCATACATATATATTCATTTGTCTTATCATCAACGTTTATCCTTAAGAAGATTTATTTTTAACGATCATAGAAAAGATTAGATACATAGAATGCTTAGATTACTTATAAAGGTGTCCATCCTATTGTACGAGAAAATCACATATCAATTGTGTGTTTCGTTTTTTTAAGACCGTAAAGTTTAACTCTAATTTCTAGTTTAAACATATTTTCCATAATTCATATAGAAAACTCATATTTTAGAGCTTTAACCTCAATTTGCGTTATAACCTTCATTTCTATCTATTCTGCTGTTAAAAAATTTTGTATGCAAAATAAAATTAAGATTATTTGTGTTCTTTAAGAGTAGGAATTCTAGTGTTTGCTTATTATTTATTTGAATCTGAGACTAATCATATAAATAATAAGCCGTTGTCCTGTGAAAAAAACTTGTTTTCCAACGACCCGGTCACAAAACTCCTTTTTTAACACTGAAGTTAAATTATCTATTATAATTCAATGCGATTATGATTTTTTTTATTTGACCAAACTGGGTTATGCATTGTGAAATCTTTGACCAAACCGGGTGGTAAACATTGACGAAACCGGCCTGTTCCATTTTGACATGACCCATTTCTTTCGTTCCATACTCAGAAATACAAGTATTGAGATGTTCATAAAAACAAGTTTTGCAATCTCCGTGTCAGTATCTATCTTCTCGTACCTATCTTTCCATACAATATGACCAATTTAACGAGAAATTAAACAATTTCGAGGCAAGGTTCACTCAATTCGTCATTTTGACATGCATTTTTACTTATTTATCCGTTAATATAGAACGGTTGTAGAAAATATTGCATATCACAATAGAAAATAGTTGTATATGTATATAGATTCTTCGATATCATAAAAAAAATAAGAAATTAAGGAGAAACCTAGCTTTCTTCTGTCTATTAATGTTCCGTCATTGTGCCGGATGTTAGATACCATCGAGTCCGAACAAATTTTAACATGTATAATCAGATATTTGTTTATTTCAATGACAGATCCATGCGTATTGCGATCACCGGATTTTTACGAGGAGGGTTACGCTCGGGTCACTATGCATACGGAAAATATTTCGGCGAATTGCTTCCTGAAAGCAAGCAATTAAAAATAAGTAAACTTCTTCTAAATGTGGACAAATTAAAAAAAATTCCTCAGAAAAAAGTATATGTACATAAGTTGTATAATGAAAACTATCCATTTAGTTATAAAAAAACATATGCATATTTTGTTTTAATTTTAGGTTTCTTATGACTTTAAAGATTCGTTACTGGAGTGTACACTGACATCATGCTGTATACCACTATCATTACTATTACTGGATGTTATATCATTCTGGACCAATGAAGCTAGCTTTTCTAGGTCTATAGCGGACAGTGTGTTGGGTCTGTGAGTAGGGACATCACCAGATGCATAGTGATTTGAGTTATTGCAGTTCATAATCTTTCCGTCGTCAATACTGTCATATTGTCTGTGAGCAGATTCTAAAGGCTTTCGACCCATATCAAACATGACTTCATTAGTTGGTGAACTTGGTAAACTTATATTTGAATTTCTACGAACAATGGTCACGTTTGGATTAGGACTTTTTGGTCGTAATGGGTGTTCAGATATAGAAAGATTACTTGAATTGAACGAATTTACGCTTAGTTGATCATCATAACGACTAAATGAGCCATCATGATACAGAATTCGACTTCCAGGATGGAAAAGAGCAGTAGTTGGAAGGCTGTGAGATCTATGTGAAAATGACGATGTCTGTAAATCTCGGTTGTTGATAGATGATGGACTACTACAAGGTGGACTATTTACAGCCCTTTTGTTTGTGATGTTTTTGTTTGTATCTTCAAGGATATCCTCATTACCTCTTTCTTCAAGTTCTGAAATCTCTGACAGAAGCTGAAATGATAAAGAAAATAATAAATGTATGGGTCAGAATTTACTGTCATGCAATTTGTGTTACATCTGACAATTTCTTAAAATGTACAGCTAATTAGATTCAGAATGAATAAAACATAAAATGGAAGAAAACTTGCATGATGATGATATAAATTACCCCAATAGGTTTCCACTTTGTCTGATGCAAGTGTTGCTTTTGATAAATTTCAATGTGATTTTTGGTGAACATTTTGCTGAATTTATCGTGCCCGTAAGAACCATGTTGTTAAAAATACGTCTCAGTTGAATGTTTCTTTAAATAAACTCTTTGCTATGTGAAATCCTTCAATTTTAATTTTATTTGTTCTCTAATAGTTTTAGTTATCTTATGAGAGGAATATTTCTTTAAAGTGTCCAAATCCATACCAGTTTCTTCTAATACATGTTGTACATATGAGAACCAAGAATACATTCTCACAGAGTATAAGTTTTGAGACAAAATAAATGATTCCGTTACAAGAGGATTGTAGGGTTGTGGGCCCAAATATACCATCAGTAATTAGTTACGAATCAGTTCACATGTTCTTTATTATTTCAATTCTCTTAATACACATGAAAGGATTAACTGAAATACAAAACATACACAAAAATAGAATAAAGAATCGAAACAGCAAAATGAACACTTTACCATAACAAAATAGAGCAAAAACATGTGATCATAAAATATCTAAAATCATACTATTAATAATACTTTCTTATAGTTTATATGTGATTTTATATGCATTATATAATGCTGACAACCAAATATATGTTTTATACCAGGTCTATCTTTTTTTCTATATTAAACATTTCTATGTTTTCTCTTTTACAATTTACGGCGTCTCAAAAGTTACGATAAAATGGTCAAAATACTCTTATAATAGTTTACCAAAAAACTTCTATTAAATACACATATTCTTTGACTCATATATAACAAACATACCGTATTGGTTGACCTTTGACCTTGGGTGCATATTAAAGGTCACATGAATTAAAGATTATTGGTGAAGGTTCCAGGTCTCTATGACTTCCGGTTCTCGAAATAGAATTTTTTTTAAATTATTTATAATTTTTAAAGGGAAATAACTCCTTATAAGGGTAAGTAACAAATTAATTGTTTATGTTTTTAAACATTGCCATCTGTTCTTGTACATTCTGTCATTTTTAATTACATTCTTTTTCTAATACTTTTTGAGAAAAATGCAAATATAAAAAATTGCTATCAGGGGATATAACTGTCAAAGGGGATGATGAAATCCTATGCAGCCTCATGTGGTAATACATCATGATGATATCTACCTATTGTCCATATAAGGTCATGATATCTTTTAAAACATTAAAGGGGGGCCATGTTGAAAAAAATCAATAAAAGGGAGATAACTTCTAAAGGGGATGATGAAATCCTACAAAAGTTCATCTGGTAAAAGTTCATCATGTTGTTATATTACGGTATATAGGAAAAACAATTTCTGAGACAAGTGCCTGTGGTCTGTCATTATACTTTTTTTTGAACGATGCTAATAAAGACAATCGAATTATTACACTGTCAACTCGTCTTTCATTGAAAAATTACGGACATATAGGCTTTAAAGAGTATGCATAATATCGTTGATATATATAAATATATAAAAAGGGAACATTAAATGAATGTATCTATAACCATTTCAAATAACAGATATTCTTCATCAGTTTGAATATGATGTCAAATGAAGTGCTGATGTATAAGTACCCTGCCACGTCCCTATGAAAATATGAAAAATCTGGTGTTGTATGATAAAACAACAATCCACCTGAGTTTAAATAAGTGGATGTAAGCAACCGTAATGCCTTAAACCATGAGAAAATCCCATACCATATGGTCGCCTATAAAAAGCATTTATTTAAATGATTTATATAGTTCGTTCATGTATTGTAATGTTACACCCATATACCAGGTAAGGGGAGGTTTTGGAGCCTTCAAAGTCAATTTCTGTGTTATTTGATCTCTTGTTGAGACTTTTCTCATTGGCAATCATATCATATCTTCTATTTTTTGTTTTATTTTACAGATCAAACTTGTCAAACTTTGCCATCAAATAAATGTTTGAAACAATTACGACTATTTAAATCATATTTTTTTTACGTGTAAGGATGTCATATTATTAGGGATGTCAACGAGTACTCGAGTACTCGAGTATCGCTCGGTAATACTGAGTAACGAATACCAAAATGATACTCGAATAATCGGTCTCCTGTTAGAATGTTGTTGCTTTCTTTTAAAGCTTAACAAAAATATATTGAAAGCGCCTCCCGGGAAATTAAATATTAATTAAAATTAATTATAATCAAAATACGAATCGAATATTTCCGCTTAGCTGTCATTTAAAATTCTCCCAAACAGAGGTAGGCCAGGAACAAAACCCCTTTACAAATTCTTACACTTTAAGTTAATCTTAGTCATTCCCTCACCTCTATACCGTCAGAGCATATCTTTTCATCAGCGGGACTGTTAGTTACCAATAAAGTTGAGAATTAGCCTCATCCCAGAAACAGTTGCCAAGATACTTCTTTTAGATCAGACAAATTCAATGCACCTTATGTCGACCCTCAGAAAATTATTAAAGTCATTAGTATGTTCAAACATCATCCCTTTGTTGATTATAAAAAAATTTTTTTTACGGTTCCTTAATACTGTTGTTTGAGTAATAATTTATTATTAGATATCACTTAATTACTAGATTAGATTATTGTCAGTTTACATAATTAGTACATGTATTAAATGAGCTTTTAATTATGATTGATGTGGTATACAATTCATTCGACAATTATCTAGTCCATTGTTATAATGTTGAAGGTTTTACGTTTATAAGACAACGACACACAATACATAAAATGGATATAATTTTGTGTTTCTATTTTGTAAATGTTTTACAGAGCGAGTACTCGAGTATCGGTCGGTAAATCAAACGAGTACTCGATGAGTAATTCTTCACCGAGTTGACATCCCTACATATAATTATATAATTTTCCCGTTTTATTTAAAAAAGCAATAAATAAATTGTATTTGTCTCCCTTTTTTTGAGAATCAGTTTCAAAATATAGTTATCTCCCATCTTAAATTCAGCCTGTTAGTCAAAGGGAGACAACTTTATTCCATTTAATTCCATAATATTATGGAGTTCGTTAAGTGCCCCGACTGATATAGGAGTAAATTATTCCGGTAAAAAGACGCAACGTAAGAGTTAGATGCATTCTGTATATAATTGACGTCTAATGCGGTGTCATGGCTGTACACCTAAATAATAACTCGGAGTATCCACTTTTCAATGTCATAAATTATTTGATTATTTGTTATCTTATTTTTCTCGTGTAATGCTGTCCAAATATACTAGTTGATGTTTAACTATTTTATACATGTACATTACTTATGTAAACGAACAACAAAGGATAAGGCATGCCGTCGCAAAGAAAGAACTTAGTCAAAATAGTTAAAACGAATACGGATAAATGACAACAGGATAACAATTGACAGCATATTCTATGGACAGTAATATTTTGTGTAGATGAAACATGTCGATCCAGTGATTCAACGTATACTGACCGACTTTAGAAACGCAACACCACATTATTATTTTAATTTTTTGAGTGGATGTGTTACCGTCAAAAGCAATGACTGCCTGTAACAAACGCCAAAAAGATTGTCAGAAAGGTTAACTAATTCTGTTTGATATGTTTTGGGTTCTGTTTTACACCTTCTGATTTTCCTACGTTCTAACATTTATGGCAGGAATCTGTGTGTAATGGCATTCGGCAATGTGATTAGAAGTTGACGTTACGGTCGTAAACATGAATCGCAAATGAAATTAGAGTAATCAAATTCCTTTGACGTTGCGCATGCATTGTCACTACATGATCTGGTCATCGATGGTCACTTACAAATCCCGTCTACCTGTATCATTGTGGGAAGGACAGTAAGACGAGTTTCTGAAGTCAAACTGTATGGTTGCAGACTGTCACGTTTTTCTGTTCGCAGTATTCTTATGGGCTCATTCAGTTTTTTATTCCTCAGTCTTAGCAAAATGGAGATGCAACATTTTGTAAACTGATTTAACTGTGGCCAAGGATTGAAAAAAACTGTTTCACCAAGCAAAAAAAAAAAAAAATCCTTTATTTGTTCCAAATTTCGCTTTAGGAAATTAGTGCGACTTCAAAAATCCAGTATGTTTGATAACCACAGATAAATCAGATGTTGATTGTTTCTAAAGAGAAAGTATGATAAGTATTAAAAAATGTAGTTGAATGAGAATCAAACATGATTTAGTAAAAAAAAAATTAAACAAAACAAGTGTTGCGCTTTTAAGGGTCAGTCCGTATATTATGTCTAGTTTTGTGTATATCAATATGAAAAAAGAGGTGTGGATATGATTCAATTAAACAACTACCCAACGACAAAGATAACCGTTCATCACTGGTGTCATGCAGCCGACAACAATGGACAGCTATCTATACAAAACATAAAACTCTGAATTGAAATTAGGAAACTTTGAGGTAGGACCAATTACCCAGAACTTATTCAACGCTAGGGATATTTTTAATGTCTTTTAATCTTATTTCAATGATCAGTATAACCATACACATAGCTAAATATGTTTCTACTTCATATTCCTAAGTATTTAAAAACAAATATTATTGTGCATTTCTGAACATTTAACAGCAAATACTCATTTTCAGGACTGCACTTAAGATACTTATTGTTATTGTTGACGAACCAACAAATCTGCTAGAAGTAAAATATGTGATGTATTTGAAAAGCAAATTAATTCAGGTATGTTGGTCAGCGATGTTATTCGAAAATTATTTACTTAAAATATAAGATTTGCAAAATTGTTTTACAAAGGCATGGAACAGCATTTTTTGTGAAATATAATTATTTCATGAATGATTTTTTAACATGTTTAAGTCATAATTCTGACTATGAGTACATGAAAATCCATTAAGTTCCGACAAATTTCTGATTTATATCCCGTTGATTAAACTTATACAGGAGAAAGAATCCCACGTTTTAACAGAAACATTCAAGATCTACCATATCAACTAATTAATTTTGATATAACGAATATAATTAGATATGCAATTTTACAACTTTTGACAAGTATCCTATATCTAATATGGAATATATAACAGTTGTGTTAGCAAAAATAATTAAAATAAGTAGACTATAGCCAACAGACAAGCTTGTATATGAGAAGAATGTGAACGCCAATAACAACAACGAGAAGGATGCATATTATAAACAATAGTTTTCCATTAAGAGACATAATAACAAGTGGAGAGTTTCTTTTGTTGTATTGTGAACATGTATATATGTAAAAGCTAGCATAGCGCCTTCGTGTTCAGATGACAAAATTTAGAGAAAGAGGAAAACCAACATTAAAAAAAAAACCATTTCAGCACTGAGGACGTGCCACTTTCCTCTACATAGTGACAAAAAGCTAGTATAAAAAAGAATAGTTATTTGGAATATGTATTTGCCTTCAGCTATTTGACACTCCATCAACAAATTATCTTACATGTACATGTTTGCCTTTCTTGACACGTTGCATTAACTTGTAATTCAAGTTCTATTCTCTACGTTTTCGTTCATTACACTTACGTTTTACATTTCAAATAAAAGGATACCAAAGGGAAAAATGACGTATAGATCAGTAGCACGTTTTAAAGTTCGAAATGTATCAACAGAATTTTTAAAGGTTTTATTAAGAATATAGTAATTCAAATGAATAAGAAAGATGAGCTGTACAAGATAGCAGTACCTGTTCTTCCTTTTCGTACTTTACAAGCACTTCAGAATTTTCAGGATCACCTTTGGTATTTATATTTTCCTGAAATAAAACAAAAATATACATATGTGCTAGCATGATACATGTATATGATTCGTTTAATTGTATTTTTTTTAAATAGGAGGAAACGTATGCTTGCCAATTTTGTACTTGAATAATAGTATTTATATAAAAAAAAAGTTACAAAGGAAGTTGTTTTAGAGAGTCAATATTATTAATGTTGTATGTATCTATAAAAAACATATGAAAGTTCTTATCATTGTCATATCTCGTTCTTTATATACACCAAACATATAAAACTTCAATTGTCTTAACAACAAAATGTTTAGTCCTTATGATTAGAAAAACATATATTCCTGCTTTTCGAGGTAAAAAAAGACAATTTAAATTCGATAAATTTAGTAACTTTTATCGGAATTGCGAATCCAGTCATAGCTGATAATGCCCCTCAAACAAAACAAAACAGTTACTGAAGTCATGTAAATTTGGCAATTCGATTGAAAACTGTATCAGCAAAAAAAAAAATTATCCATTTAGGGGTAATTCATTGCAAGGAAATGACGAAACTAAGAGTAAAGAAGTGCGGAGTAACAACTATTCTTCACCTTTCACTTGTAGCTGCTTTTATCTTGACTCTAACACAAAAATTAATCGGAATCATCCGTGTTTAAACTATTAGTCAAAATTACCAATTTTTTTTAAAGGTCCTCCAATTTGTTATTATCAAAGATGTGTTCCCTGAAAATATATCATTCCTCTACGACTTGTAGTTTCTTAGATTCGGTATTGTCATGCAAAACATAACCAGCATTAAATATGTGTAAAATGTAGGTTGAGTGACCCATTTTTTTTCATTGTCATACTATCCAAGTTTGCGCACTTATAGTAAATAAATAAAGGCAATTTTTAGATTCTGTATTCTGTATTATAGTAAAGCATTCCTCTTAGACTGAAAACTTATTTCAATTAAGACTTATTTGCAAAACGTTATCGTGACAGACAATAAGAGCAAACAGACTACTATTTCCACCCTCTAATCTGTTTTCGGCAGATGGATTAATACCACGAAAGGAAACTATTCAGAAGACAAACTGTTTTACGTGCTAAAAAGCTTGCAACAGTTGGATACAATTGATGTAAAGTTATGATTAACGCCTTCAATATAATGCTTGAATGTGTCATGTCTGTGAGATTCCAAATCCTGTAAAATGCATAATTTTGAAATTCAAAGCTAAATTATGACTCAATCATAACATATAAACGTATGTAAGGGGGTATATGTTTTAAAGAAAGCTGACGATTTTATTCAAAATGTGTTAATGCAATTCTAACTGAATATTGGAGTTCGGTATTTTTGTTATTTTACTTTTGACTATAAAGTGGCACCTGACTATTGCTGTTCAGTATAAAATGAACTCAAGTCACATAGTATGCAAATTGTCCTTAAATATTTCATTATAATTATTAATCATTGTTTTTACTTACATCGATTATGCCATACATAAAGGAATTGTTTTACACTAGCCATTGTTAGGCTCTTTAAACATGTTAAAGCTTGCTGTTATGTGTGAGTCAAGACTCCGTGATGATGGCCGTACTCTGACATTACCTGCAATTGTCGTCGTTTTAAAATTTTGATTCGATGGAGAGATGTCTCACTGGCATTCATACTAAAAATCTTCTTATGTATATATAAAAAAAGACCCGGCAAATCAATAATTAAAGAATTGATCTCGGAGTTTAGTATATTTGTGATTTTACTTTTTATGCGAGATTTACAGAGAGGAGGAGATAATGGTAACAAAGGTACAAAAAAGGTACTGAACTAGATGCGCATCTCGAAAATTAACTTCTCGTAAGTGATGCTTTATGCAAACATATGTATATCGTGCCATACATTTGTCCGTGTTTGCATACATTCTAGTAACACATATATGACTTTGAATGTCTTCCTTGTATCTTTCTCCCCTTTTTTCTATTGGCATAATCTAGGACGAAAAGAAATATCAGTGACATTTTCTTAACTCATTAAGATAGAATCACAGGACACATAATCTATGCAATCTTATAACCAAACTTTTTGGAAGTTGCATGCGACCCTTTAAGCATGGTCCTAAGGGAAACGTTCGACGTCTGATTATTTTATAAGATATGAAATATGTGTGTGTTATGACAATGACAGGATTCATTTGTGCCAAACGTTATTCGGGATTTTGGAATGCACCAAGGCCATAAACTTAAAGACGAATTGAATTTGAGATATTTAAAACAGCTAGGCATAAAAAAATGAAAATATGAATTGCAAGTCACATTATCAATGCACCCTTGTCTATTAATTTCAAAATGTTCATGACATTCCTATGGTTTGATCATAAGAGAATGATGAAATATCATTGAAATTCTATGTTATCTTTTCACACGGGATCATGACAAGTTGTATGCTATTAAAGGTTTGTCGCTGATTAATTAATTGGATATCTGTGCTGTGGCATCTTGATGGCATACTTGTTGACTTTTTAAATGTTTGTACTATGTTCATCCAACACTTGTTATTATCTTTGGTCACGAGTAACGCTCCTCATCCGTGAACTTTGCTGGTGAAGAAAATGCAGAAACAAATTTATATAGTGTTATTTTCATCATTTCTTTATACATCTACGATATCATGCTCATATTATTTTCGAAACAGGCACTCATATTCCATGTATAGGAATATTCATAATTCATCAGTTCTTGGAAAAAAGGACATGTAATGTGGGTAATGCACGTATCTTTAAATGATGCACTGAGCTTTTCAATCAATTAGGAATATAAAATTACATGCTTATTATAAGTATAATCTATATAATATTAACCTTAATCGATTGACCGACTTCTTGTTCGGATATAGTAATGTCAGTATTGGAATCTGCAAGTAGAAATTACATATATTAAATATGAAAGGGTACGCTTTCTTATTGATATTGCTATTGGCAGGTTTATAAACCAAATAAATGTTTGACTATGCTATCATGGCGGGTAATAATCTATGAAATAAATCGTATGATGTAAATTTACGATATATTGTAACGCCGCCTTTCTGGTGCTAGAGTCGGCCACCAGAGAACACAGGGTCACAAAGAAAAAGAGAGTAAAAGAATCTATATAAAGTGCAAGGTTCGACGTCCACTGTTTACCGTCGGACCAAAACACGTTACAGAAAGGGAGATCGTATACTGTGTTTATCTATAATTCTCAGTTATGAAATAAAATCTCTAAATAAATAAAGTTTCATATTTTATTAGTACGAAAAGAAATAATCTCCGTTGGAGAGAATGGGTCTTGCGGGCTCTGTCACTGGTCTGGTTGAGTTCCCGGTAATGATTGGTCTTACGTAGACATACAACACTAGTATAATTCTCAACATTCAAGTCTCAAATTAAAGTTGTCACTTATTTAGACTATTTCTATAATCTCCCTATATAAAGATTTTACTACCATATTCCACCTTATACCACACCAACTTGGTATAATAAAAATATTAAGTACGGAGACCAACAACTTTAGCACCGTGAGCCACAACCTTAGCATCGTCACCGGCAACCTTAGCACCGTCACCGACAACCTTATTTAGCACCATCACCCACAACCTTAGCACCGTCACCGACAACCTGATTTGTCACCAGCACCGATCACCTGATTTTAAAACAAAGTTAATTTTAACGCTTGTCTGTATTTCTCAGACATATTTCAGCTTCTATTTAAGTTCGTCACTACCCATTCATTGTCAACCCAACACTCCGTCGTTTCTGTTGTTGTTTTTGTATTTGTACTTTCGACTGACCAATGGCAGAGCTTGTTACATATTGTTTACCAATCGGCAACCATGAATCACATAAGGGAAATTCCCGTAATGTTGATATTGTTTGTAAACATGGATTGATCTTCATCAATAAAGATGGGTTTTGACTTTAAATTTATTAGTAGATCATTAGAGCAGTTTTATTTGAGTTTATAGTATAACAAGGTAACTACCGCGAAAATACGAAATCTGTACTTGCAATAAAACTTCTTAACAAACTAGCATACACAAATCTGTCGTATAATGGAAACAACAGCCAAAATAGTAGATTACAAGTCTTACATTGCTTGCAACATTAAACATCTCAGTAACAACTATCGTTTATTCTCAATAATTTCAAGAAACTATACAGACATAGGTTTACATATAAAAAAAGGGGGAATGCGGGCATTATATTGCCCCCACCTTTAAGGATTTGGTCCCCAATTACATTCGTCTGTAAGATTTAATTTACCAAGAAACAATTCATTATTTATATTTTTCTTAAGCTGACGAACATTCTAAAAGAATTACACGAATAAATTCATTCATGTTAACAACCTACACTTACAGAACTTTTGTACTTTGATTTCTGTCAACTCTGGTTTCAGGTTTTTCCATTCATTCTAATATTTGAGCTTGCAAACATTGTAAAATGCTTCTCCAGCAAACTCGTTTTATCATTCTTTGCTCTATAAACACTGACCAGTAGTTAGGCCACTCATGTGTCTATCTCTATTGAACAAATCTGTCGTTTCCATCTATTCCTAAATAATTATTACTTTTTTCCCCCTTAGTTTCCTTTACAGCCCTATTTTGTATTACATATACTTATTTCATTTATTATACATTCTGGCTTGCAAATATTGTAAAGATATTTAAGCAAACCCGCTTTTACTAAGCTTTACTCCATAAACATCGACCAATAATCTGGTCACTCGTGTTTATCTCTATTGAGCAAATTTCTCTTTCTATCAATTTATTATTCTTTACTATTTATTCTTCCATTTTTGACATTATTTGACATCGCCTAGACTTTTCTCTCTTTTATACATTTACTAATATTCGGGCTTGCAAACATTGTAAAATGCTTCTGCAGCAATCTCGTTCTTGTAAAGCTTTGCTCCATAGACACTGACCATAAATTAGGTAAAAAATGTGTCTATCTCTTTTGAGCAATCAATTACATCTTTCATTTACTATCCGATCTGGGAAATATTTCATGTACACGCAGCCTTTCTTTCGGAAGGTGCCTCGTTGTGAACATCTCGTTATCTTCTGATCAATATCTACTATAGTCTTACTTATCAACTCTCAAAAATCATACCTTCAAGGTATATATTTGACTGGCCAAGCCAAAATATCTACATTTTAGTATTAAACTGAGACAGTCTTGTCATGTATTGAGCTTTAATCATCTAGCTCTACTCTACATACTCTTATATTAATATTTTTCATAGGCTTTGTCTTTAGTAATCATTTATATCTATTAAAGCGGAACTTCTAAAATCTCTGCTACGAAGACTTTACAGCAAGAGGCTTTACCTCTTATTTTGATACAAGGGCAAACCCTATCTTTGATTATTAAACAATCCTTAGTAAAAAGAAATCAACATAATATTTATACATATATATATATATAAGATCTGTTTCGGTATAATAATTGTCCAAAACAAATCTGTCTTCAAAATCAAACACTAGCCCCAACTTAAACGAGTATAGGAACTTTAAATTACATATATAAATCTATAGTAGCCGAAACAAAACAACCGTTTTGCAGGCATAACACAATATTAAAATAATAATATTTATAGTGTCGAGAAATCGTTCTCGCTCCCGACATCATGGATATTTGTCCGTTTTCCTAACGACGAAACGCTCCTCTATTGTTAAAATTTCTATTGAAATTATTTTTATTTCTTCTATAATTATAATCTCCTCGAAATTGCTGATCATTTTGATCTTTGATAATATTTACTTCACTCGTCAAAGATTCAATACTTTGTTTGATTTCATTTATTTCACGTTTCAGATCAGGCTCTTGAACGGTTTCAATATTGACAATGCGAACATTTCGACCTTTCCGTTTATCGGCAACTCGTAATTGATTTTGGTCCCACTTCCCTTAATCTGAGACGTACTTCTGTCTCAGGTATTGCATCAATAAAAGAATCTAAAGCTAATGTGTCCCTAACCAGTGGAGAGGTACCAGGATAAGCCCTACGTGTCAGTTTCTTAATCGCCTGTGCTAATTCAGGCAGGGTTTCATTTCTTAAACGTACTCGTGTTTGTAACTCTGCTCTAAAGACTTCTAATCTATTTATAGAACCGAACCTACTTTTCATAGCATTTACCAAACACTCAAAATTGTGTAGTTCCCCATCTGTGATTTCATTTAATATAGCCCGAGCACTTCCAGATAAACTACTTGCCAAAAGTAAGGCCTTAGTCTTAGGGTCTCAATCATTTATTTCTGCCAATAAATTAAATTGGGTCAAATACTCCTCCAAATCATCCGAGCCGTCATATATTTGTGGTTTTATTTTGCAAGAAATATCAGATTTTGACCGTCGGATATTTGGAATATGACTGTTATTTTTATCAGTTCTGTCTTAACTGGTTATGTGTTCCAGACTACTTGCTGGAGTTTCTATTCCCCTTCCAAAAATTGGAGTGGACCTACTTTCCATAGCTTGCCCTTCAAATTTGGCAAACAACTGATTCATATCCTTTGAAAAATCGGAAAAACATTTGTCCATCCGAAGTTTCATTTCTGAACGTGCTTCTGCTTGCATTCTCTCCGTTGTTCTAAACAATTTCAGAACTTTGTTTCTCTAATAAATTGTCATGCATAGTGGCATCAGCTTCATCACCAATCTCATTGAGATGTGGGCCAAACGTAACAACGTTTGAATCATCCGTTTTATATAATTAATTTGCTTAATGTACAAACACTAACAGACTCTATATATCAATCCCACCGCTGCCACCAAATTGTAACGCCGAATCTCTGGTGCTAGAGTCGGCCACCAGAGAACACAGGGTCACACAGAAAAAGAGAGTAAAAGAATCTATAAAGTGTAAGGTTCGACGTCCACTGTTTACCGTCGGACCAAAACACGTTACAGAAAGGGAGATCGTATACTTGTGTTTATCTATAATTCTCAGTTATGAAATAAAATCTCTAAATAAAAAAAGTTTCGTATTTTATTAGTACGAAAAGAAATAATCTCCGTTGGAGAGAATGGGTCTTGCAGGCTCTGTCACTGGTCTGGTCGAGTTCCCGGTAATGATTGGTTTTACGTAGACATACAACACTAGTATATTTCTCAACAGTCAAGTCTCAAAGTTGTCACTTATTTAGACTTTCTATAATCTCCCTATATAAAGATTTTACTATCATATTCCACCTTATACCACACCAACTGGGTATAATAAAAATATTAAGTACCGAGACCAACAACTTTAGCACCGTGAGCCACAACCTTAGCACCGTCACCGACAACCTTATTTAGCACCAGCACCCACAACCTTAGCACCGTCACCGACAACCTGATTTAGCACCAGCACCGATCACCTGATTTTAAAACAAAGTTAATTTTAACGCTTGTCTGTATTTCTCAGACATATTTCAGCTTCTATTTAAGTTCGTCACTACCCATTCATTGTCAACCCAACACTCCGTCGTTTATATATGGTGGTGTTTAACGACCTTGACTGGCTATACAGCCCTCGCACGGTCGTTTCTGTTGTTGTTTTTGTATTTATACTTTCGACTGACCAATGGCAGAGCTTGTTACATATTGTTTACCAATCGCCAACCGTTGGATCACATAAGTGCAATTCCCGTAATGTTGATATTGTTTGTAAACATGGATTGATCTTCATCAATAAAGATGGGTTTTGACTTTAAATTTATTAGTAGATCATTAGAGCAGTTTTATTTGAGTTTATACATTTAGTATAATAAGGTAACTACCGCGAAAATACGGAATCTGTACTTGCAATAAAACTTCTTAACAAACTAGCATACACAAATCTGTCGTATAATGGAAACAACAGCCAAAATAGCAGATTACAAGTCTTACATTGCTTGCAACATTAAACATCTCAGTAACAACTATCGTTTATTCTCAATAATTTCAAGAAACTATACAGACATAGGTTTACATATAAAAAAAGGCAGAATGCCGGCATTACAATATATATTTCAATATATATATATATATATTGTAATGCCGGCATTCTGCCTTTTTTATATATATATATACATAAAAGTCTATAAAAAAGACCAACCAGCAAATTTATTATGTACCGGATCGTCTAAAATAGGCGATACTATGCAGATAAGGAAAAAATTATATCAGTCTAAAGATTTGCACAACGGTACTGATATAAGATGTTATAATACGAATTCCGTATTATAACATCTTATATCAGTACCGTTGTGCAAATCTTTAGACTGATATATATATACATATATATATACAATATATGTATAGGCGATAATACTTTGATAATGTAACAAAACCAGCCATCGTCTTAAAATAGTTCACATCATAACCGCATAGTACAGATTGTAGATGCAAATCGAATGACTGCAATACACTGGAACGATAAAAGAAATTTCTTTGACCGCAGATGTATTCATATAGTAGTTCGTTTGATGTGTTAATCTTTCGATATTGCCATTTGTTTAGAGACTTTCCGTTTTGAATTTTCCTCGGAGTTCAGTATTTTTGTGATTTTACTTTTTCCCATATCATTTAGTTTTGTTAATTAAATGTTTATAAGCTTGCACTTCGAGCTTAACTTATCACATAATTATGAGAATCTGTTGACGTTTTGCGTGTGTTTTTTTTATTTCGGATTTTGTTAATTTCAGCAGTCACATTGTTTATATTTTATATAATAAATGAGCAAAGATTGTTTTTATTTTATAAATTACCGAATTCAAACGGCAAAACTGTTGCTTTGATATCGCCTTTTATTCCACATGTTCCATTACCGTTTGATTTCATATAAACGTTTTCAACAATGTCACTCAGTGCATCTTCCATTTTTTTATCAGTTTCAAAATGGCTAGCATCAATATCAAAATCCAGATAAACTACAGACGAAGTTGTTTTCTTTTTCGCTATGTCGAAGAATGTGTTTTCTAAAATAGAGTATAACACGTATAATATTTGTATTATAATCCAGGATTATATTTTTGTCATTGTCGTAAAACTAGTTCAAACATTTGATTGATATTGGCTGCCTTAATGGTATGATATAGGAGTTAAACTTAATGTGTATAGGCCTGGTGAATGTATTAAAGCTGGGTAAATCAATACATAAATATTACAGTATAACATTATCATTTCAGTATAACAATACATTAACATTTCAGTATGGAAAAACATCAACATTTCAGTATGACAAAACTTTAACATTCCAGTATAACAATACATTAATTTGATGGTAGAAAATCTCAGACTAGACAATTGTAGGAATATTGTTTGAAAAATAATGGTTATGAATCACACTTTTAAGAAAATACATTAATATCAATCAAACTGAAGATAAGACATTTTTCATTAAACATAATCCCGAAAAAATATTGTTATGGTCTTAACTTGAAGAAAGTTAATCTATAGCCCTTATTTTAAAAATGGAAGCCGTCCAGTAAATTGATGCAGACTTAGCAGCCAAGACCTAGGTCTGAATCGGAAGATATGTGGATTGGCACAATGCGACAGCAACTCATAAACCTTTGCCCTAACTAAACTGCGTACTGATTACTTTGAGAAACAGATAAAATATACATAATATATAGTAATATAGAAAAAATATATTAAAATAATTAAACATGTATACCTTCAGAATGTGTCAAGACGACATTCACATATTCAGTTGATGGAACTCTAATACCTTCAGTCTGAATGATTATTATCATAAACGAAAATAATAAAAGGTACAGTTTTTCATCTGTTTCCATTTCCTCAACCAATATATCAACACAAAGGACTACACTTCCAGTAAAGGCAAACACAAAGTCTATTCCTTTTAATGCCCCATTAATTTCATCTCTAAGGGAGTTCAAGATGTTAACTGTTCTGTTATTCGTGTCACTCTCAATTTGCATGACTATTTGTACACGAAACTTCTCATCATCTTAAAAAAAGAAAAAAATCATTTGTTTGGTTTATCAAAAGCTTTGCAAGTTATTCAACCACTTCATTAAATAAATGAATACGTTTGACATGCAGAGGGAATGGGACAACTTACATCTTTTCCTCCCTCATTTGAAGGGTGTGTCTGCACATTGATTGACATTCAAAAATGTGTTTAAAAGTACATACAATATTCAATATCTGAAAGTAGCTCAACACGTGCACTTTCCTAAGTGTTTGAAATCAATGACTGTATATATAATTAGTAACGTTAGGAAATCTAGTAAGGAGGAGTTGTTGAAAATTTACCTTTTATTAAATGTTCATCAATTGAAAAATACATTTTAATTTGCAAATTGTTTCATGATAAACGAAATAATGCTTTTTGTAAACAGGAAACCTACCTTTTGATAATAATGTTATCTTGAATTAATCGCAAAATTATTATATACTTGATACAATAATAGTTTAAGGTCACGAAGTATCGAATAAATCTGCCCGACATTAAAAACATACCTCCACAAGTATATATGACATATATAGATGGGCGACTTCAAACTATAATTTAAAAAAAAAGTGGGGTCTTCACAGCTTTTCAATTGTAAATGTCTATTTTACAGCAGTAACAAACCCTGTGCCCATCGTTTGACGTTTATACATAT
Organism: Mytilus galloprovincialis; assembly: GCF_965363235.1. Lineage (NCBI taxonomy): Eukaryota > Metazoa > Mollusca > Bivalvia > Mytilida > Mytilidae > Mytilus > Mytilus galloprovincialis. The sequence goes on from NC_134849.1 coordinate 53,869,416, forward strand.
CAATTAATTGATACGTTACACTCATGCGTATTCACGTTGATAATAGGGACTTGTGTTTGCTGCTGTGTTACATATTTGTTTTTTTCTTTCATGATTTTTTATATATATCATTAGGTTTGTTTTCTCGTTTGAATTGTTTTACATCTGTCATTTCGGGGCCTTTGATAGCTGACTGCGTTTTAGCAGGCTGTACGATGACTTATCGTTGGTAATGTCTGTGTCATTTGGTCTGTTTTAAATAGTTGTGTCCTTGATTATCATACAACATATTTATTTCATTTTTATATTCATATAAAGAGTTATAACAAAGAACGATTGAAATCCATATACTTTATATTTGACGATCATAATTACAAATAGGTTTACCAATTCGATATGCCTGATTCTCAATTGAATGTTTTCCTTGTATTAGACCATTAGATACCAGAATAGTCGTGTTATCTGTATAATTTATTGATTTCGTAGATTCGAATGGTTAGTGGCGTATAAAAAACGAGCGACGCTTACACTGTCGACGCACATGTTATCGCTCTTTTATATTCTGTACGTCAGTGGTATTTCCTATGTGTGCTTTGATTTATATCTACAAAACTGTTTGCGCTTGAATTTTTACTTGATAATATTTTTGTTCGCTTTGGAGATTCCGTATATCGACAAGTTATTTGAATTCCAATGGGGACTAACTGTGCACCACTTCTTGCGGACCAGTTTTTGTATTGTTATGAGTTACAATTTATGACTAAAATTAACAAAGACCCATCGAAACAACATTTGATACAAAAATTTGACAATACTTTTAGATATTTGGATGATATATTTGCTCTAAATAATGACGACTTTAGTATGTATACTAAAGAAATTTATCCTATTAAACTTACTTCAAATAAAGCTAATACTAACAATGACCACTGCCCATTCCTCGATCGTGATATCTATATCATTAACGGGTAGCTTAATACAAAAATTTATAATAAAATAGATGATTTTTCATTTCCTATCGTTAATTATCCATTTTTAGATGGTGACGTTCCCTTGTCACCATCTTATGGTGTTTAGATATCTCAACTTGTACGATTCGCTCGTGTACGTAACAACATATTAGATTAGAAATTTATGTATTAATGAAAAATTATTACACCAGGGTTTTCGATATCACAAACTGGTCAAAACATTTACTAAATTTTATCACCGGTATAAGAAAATAATTCGTAAATATAACTCGACATGCAGACATCTTATACGTTCAGGTATTTCACATCCAATCTTTTTGGTAATATTCTTTACAAAGCACAAAAATGTCAGTATTCACCTCAAAAGCTTACAAAACCTTCAAACAGATTTATTAAGAAGGGATATAGTTACGATACTGTTGTCAGGTCATTAAAGATTACATATTTTGGCTTTAATAACGATTCACTTATAGGGTCTTTGCATCGGAACTAAACACATTTATTTTTAAAAACAGTTATTGGCATGACACGGGTTATGTTCTTCTCATATATTTTATGATAGTATGATAAAAAAAAACCTAACGGGAGGGATTGTGCCTGATATTCATATAATGAAGAAATAATCTTTCAATCAGTTTAATTGAGGTCTGGAGCTGGCATGTCGGTTAACTGCTAGTAGTCTGTTGTTATTTATGTATTATTGTCGTTTTATTTATTTTCTTTTGTTACATCTTTTGACATCGGACTTTGATTTCTCTTGAACTGAATTTTAATGTGCGTATTGTTATACGTTTCCTTTTCTACATTGGCTAGAGGTATAGGGTGAGGGTTGAGATCTCATAAACATGCTTAACCCCGTCGCAATTTTACACCGGTCCCAAGTCAGGAGCCTCTGGCCTTTGTTAGTCTTGTGTGATTTTTAATTTTAGTTTCTTGTGTATAATTCGGAGTTTAGTATGACGTCCATTAGCACTGTACTAGTATACATATTTTAGGGGCCAGCTGAAGGACACCTACGGGTGCGGGAATTCTCGCTACTTTGAAGACCCAATGGTGGCCTTCGGCTGTTGTCTGCTCTATGGTCGGGTTGTTGTCGCTTTCACACATTCCCCATTTCCTTTCTCAATTTAATATATATGTACAAGGCTAGGAAATATGTGTTATGCGAAATTCAGCGAGTTATTTCAAGACAAGTACAAATACAGCTGATATTCAAAGACGACACTCTACAAGTATTGTCTTTATCCTGCAATTGATTGTGAACATTGTTTTAGCTTTTGCCAGACAGAAAAGCTCACATTTATTGCATTTATTTTCAATTTACAATATATCAATTTCTGTCTATTTTACCTTTAAGGCGAAGTTATATTAAATACAAATTCGCAAAATCTTCGATGGGTACAGCGAAATGAATCTCGCATGTTCAACAATACTACACAATTCGTAGTAAATAAATATTTATTATAACAAACATGTAACAATTAATTTCAACAGCAAAAACAAATATCAAAACTTTGTCCTATTGAACAAAAGTGTATGATTTGTCCTACGCTCCAGAAATTTAAACTAAACGTTATATATTGTAAAAATGCTGAAATAGACATTGTTGCATGGTTGAATTTGTTTTGAACACATGTACACATTCAAGATTTGAACTTGAAGTTTGTCGCAAATGGAGTTAATCCAGCTGTTCGTGTTTTTCTGGTAGCAGAAAAATGGGTTTATTTCATATTGCTCTAGCGAAATGCTTAAAAACAAGCAGAAGGTAAAATAATCTTTATTTCGAACAAGGTCAAACAATATGTCCTTGGAATGCGTCTGCAATACACAGTCTAGGGTCTTAGCTTCGTACAACACTCGTCAACAGTAATATACAAACGTAGTCCGGCAGTGGGTGGAGCTTTCAAACGATAACTGAATAGTATACATATACAGACTAACGATAAATGTTGGGCTGTTAGTGTATATTTAAGACACATTGCAAATTGCAAGATCAATATTTTAAAGGGATTACTGAGATCTGAACATTATTAAACTACGGTTTTACTGCCGCTAAAACACATATATGTTTGATATAGTATTGATTTTAATATTGTGTGTTGAAAAACGTAGTGATATATTGTGACCAATAGGTTTTATGTTATAAATTTGATCCAATAGATAGCGTAGGACATGACGGTAGGTGATGCACATTTTTTGTAGATTGAAATATGAAAAAATTGGCAAACAATAATGATAACCGAAAAGAGGCAAAAAGGATTATTTTATGCCTCAAGATTTGCTTTTCAAATTTAGTTTACTCTAAATTATTCTTCTCCATACTTCATATGGACAACAACGATTCGATATCGCATTTAATTTTTTTCTCAACTGTTTTTTTATAAGTTAATGCATATGCTCAAATTCTCGATATAAACAATTTGTGTTCAAAATATCAACCTGCCTCAACGACTGTCTATATAGACAATTCAGGTTATCCTGGTTCATCCGTTTCGATTGCCGATACCGAAGATATTAATTTAGTATCGGCATTTATTATTTTCATCATCTGATTTGTTCTGTTAATGAAATTGTTCTATTTTCTTAGTCTGCAGTAGTCGAAGACACGAAGTCGATATCGAAACTTTATGTTACTAATGTTAAGATGCTGCGGTTGTAGACAATATAATTTTGTCTTGTTGCAACCATTGAACATGTCACAATACCGACAATATGGATTCGACATCGATATTTTAAAATGTTCCTCATGGTTTGTTTATCTATTCGTTTCAATCTGTTTATTTTGAATATTTTCAATAAGACAACTCTCTATCTGATACAAAAATGGACGAGTCAATAAAAACAAATATCGGTCACTGTATTGTCTTCAACAATGAGCATCATTAATACAGGCATGGCTTTATCATGTATACATATGAGGTAAAAGCAAAGGTCAAAATCTAGAACGTCAAATTAAGCTATGACCTTGAGATCAATTTCAAGGTCATAAACCAAGGACATGAAATCAAAAGACCATAGGTCCTAATTATATTTGGTTAATGAGTTATATCACCATTCGCGTATTTTTAAATACAAGAGGAGAGAAAACTCCCTTTTACGTTCAACGTACCCTTGCAATCAAAATTTACGTGTTACGACATGTCGCAACTAACAATTTAGTAAACATAATTTGTTGATATCTTGTACGGTTTTTGGGAATAAGTGAAAATAAGCCAAATTCAAAAATCAGAATATGACCTTGATCCTTGACCTTGACCTAATTTTCATTTTTATGGACAAAGGACCTCAAATCAAAAGATCCTAGGTCTCTATCATTCATGGTTTACAAGATAAAAATGCATATCACTTATATCAAATGCATAAGGGGAAATAACTCTCATATGGAGCGTTCATATTGCTTCGGTCAAAATAGGACAAATTATGCGAAGGATATAACGAGCAATTTTATAAAATAAATTTGTCGTAATCTTTTACGGTTGCAAAGGAGTAGTTGACACAAGAGAAAACAGTGTTTGGGGTGATAACTCCTACAAAAAAAGTATTCGGTTACGCAGCGTAAATTTCAAAAGTGCATAAACTTTTCGATATTATATACCAAATATCTAAGTGACATATTGCGAAACAAATATTTATAGCAAGAACAGAATTAGGGGGAAGAAAAAAAAATAATAATTAGAAGAAAAACAATAGGTCTTTCCACAGAAAAGTGGAAAGACCTAATTAAAAACCAATTGTTCAGAGAACAATTGAAAGTCTTTCCACATCAAAGAAATTTTGATAAGAAGAAAGTTTTTCATTCTGATACGATGAATAATGGTTTAATTATACTTTTGAGTGAAATCAGGTAGATAATATGCTACTTCCGGTGAAGTGAATGTCGACTCCGGTTTCATATGATAGCTTCTTTTACACTGATTCCAAAAATATATAGTGTCTATCTACTTTTGTATGTAGAATGGGAGATAATTGGCTACTTCCGGATTGTTGGAAGTCATTTTTAGTCTTCAGTAATCAGTTTATGTATCTGTATGGCAAAATATATGGATACTGAGTACTTTTATATGAAAAAATTGCAAAAAAGCCTACTTCCGGTTTTCTCAAGGTCACTTCCGGTAGTCATTGTTCAAGGTCATTTGTCACCTTATCTTTTGTACAAATGGCTTTATAATGAACTGAGTTGAAGTTATAATCAAATAACCTCATCAAGACATTTCAGGGGCACCAACTCCTATAAGATGCCATTAAATTGTAAAAGACTAATGTAGCATATCTTCAAAAACCAGTTAGAAATGCATACCATTTATATAATATACATAAGGGGGAGATAACTCTCATATGGAGTCTCCGGATAGCTTTGGTCAAAATAAATCAAATCATCCTGAAGATGTAACGAGCAATTTGGTAAAAGAAATTTGTTGGTTTCTTATACGGTTGCGACATATAAGTAATAACAAGAAAAACAGTGTTCGAGGAGGTAACTCTTACATGGAAAAGAATTTGGTGACGCGGTGTCAGTTTCATAAGCGTATTAACTGTTCGATATCATATACCATATTTCTAAGCGGCATCTTGCGAAACAAAAAAACTGTGAAGGAAAAGAAAGTTGACGGAAGAAAAAAAAATAATAATAATAATCAGAACAAAACCTATAGGTTTTTCCACGGAAAGGTGGAAAGACCTAAAGGTTGTGTGTAAAACGATTAAAAAAGAATATACAGTATGGCAGGCAGTATCCATCAACTACTGTAATTTAAGATTTTTTTTTGCTTTAGACAGCCACATATTACATGTTGCGGAGTTAAACATAATTGTACACACTCAACCCTCCCTCTTCCTAATATGGGACAATGGGACAGCATACACTAAAAAAAGCTGTAAAAATCAGTTTAAAAGGATTTGATTCGTAAAACTGATAGTATGCACAACACCAACAAAACTAAAAAAGAGACAAACAAAAAAAGCTCTGATCCAAAAATATGTGTAACTATTAAAATTTCTGTTAATGAATAAACATGATTTCTAAGTATAAAATATCAATCAGTTCAAATATTCCAAAAGATTGAATAAAAACCAAATATTGACAAAAAATGAGAATCGATATACTTTTGGAATGTGTTAAAGAGACAACAACCAAAAACAAAGAGTATTGTTTGGACAGTCCTTATTTTCTATGACATTTGTATGTAACAATGTTTTATAACGAAAACATATCAACGCTATTGAAATTACTTTTTTAATAGTTTGGTTTACTTACAAAAACCAGTGTGTTATGACGAACAGTGTGTAATTTGGAGAAGTAATTACATGGTGGTCTCGTATATTTATGATGGAGAACATTTAAGAATTTGCCTTTGTTGTGATGAAAGTCGTAAATTTCTTTTTTTCTATATATTGTCATTTCTGGGTTTCATTATATGTGAAAAAAATGTATGTAATCCGTTCTCATCGAGAAATGGCGAATTTAACGGATAGGATATAGATAATCTTACCTTCTAATTCTTTGTTCTGTATCATCATTCGAAGATCCATAAGACTTTGTTCAAAAGAGTCACCCCAGTAGAATTTAACTGGCTTACGTTCATAATGCACTAAAAGATCGAAAGATATTTTAAAGTCAAGTAATGTTGTATTATAAAATATAAAAAGGTAATAGTTGAATTTGACAATTCAATTGTGTAAGCCCTTATAAATATTCGCATTTTCAAATCAAATCGGAATCTTCGTTCTAGTAACTAGTAAAAGTTTCTTATTCAATTATTCTTTTTAACAAAAACAAACAAAAAATCTCATACAACTGCATGTTATATTTTTTTGGCAGACATGATAGTATATAAATCCTTCTGATGTATTTTTGTTTGTATCGTTTTTCTTTTTGTCAGTTCTTCAATATGATTAAGTTCTCATTTTATCTAAAACATGTCATCTTCCTGAAGAAAATAATATTACCCTTTTCTTATCACTCTGTAAATGTTATCATTTTGTGAAATCAGATAAAATTTATTAAGGTTTGTATTTCAATACTTTCTCTCATATCTTACGTTTAAGATTCTCCAATTGTTTTGCAGCATTTTCGTACTGTGTTTGCATTTGTGTATCCATCACACAGGTCTTGCAGTAAATCACGTTTTGTTTATAACTATTTTGTCCGGTCAAATGATTATCAATTCTTTCCACTATTTCACTAAACGTTACAAAGTAGGCATCAAAATCATTCTTGTTAATGTTTGCATCACATCTATGCGCTATTTCATTTCGAAACATTCGGATACGTTCGACATCATCCGCAATAAGCAGATCAGTTGGATGAGGATCCTTTCCCCATCCTTTTGAAGGAGACGCTATCAATGAAAAATATCTTAAAAGCTTATAAATAAGAGGTATATCCAAGCAAGAAAAAGAATTCGTCAAATTAGATGTCTTCAAATCAGTTTGTTGTTTTAAATAACACGAACTGAGAAAGGCGTTGTCGAAACTCTTATACAAGTTTTGGGGAGTAATTCTTGACAAAATTAGTTCTCTAAGAATATCTGGAAAAATGTCAGTGATCACAATTGCAATTCTTGAGTACAATTCCCTCATCATGGTTTTTCCATCAGTTTTCAAAATGGATGGAATCACTAGTGAAAAACAAAAGAAAACAACATATATTTAGACAAGTTAGAATAAAAAGCCCTCAATGATATACAATATGCAAAAAATGTTCAATTACATGTATATATTTAACTTGCTGAATGCTTATTCTTTTCTATTGGCTCCTTTGAAATCGAACAGTTAACCATGGGCTTGGTACTTATTAAATGTAGGTGTACGTATGCTCTGTTTCCGAAGACTGTTTTTTCTGCTAGTAGGCATTGTCCTCAGAGTTTTGATATTTTAATAACATTTTTTTTTATATACTTTATCTTAGAAATCGAAAAAGAAATAAACTAAAGTTTTTTTCATAGCTAACAAAATGACACGACAATACTGAGTTACATAAGGAAACATTTTGTCAGTGATCACAACTAGTCAGATTAAAATGACCAAGAAAAACAATTATACGTCACCTTAAAGCCTTCATCAGTCTGGAACATTCGGGAAAATTTATACCGAATATTCAACTATAGGATCCGACGGGAAAAATATAACCAATTCAAACGAGAAAAGTAACGGCCTATAATTTTTACAATAACATTTTCGGAAAATCAAACATGAACTCAAGACATCTATTGAATTTTAGGTTCTTGACTTGGGATAGGTATTTTACAGAATGTGGCAGAGTTAAAAATTATTGTGAGTGGTCCACCGTCCCTTATCCTGGGACAATGATGGTACATCAGAACATAAGAGCACATTGCAAAATTCAGCTGCTTATCTCAGTTAATCGTTACGAAGCACAAATAAACTAACAAACAGAAAACAGTAGACACATTAATCATCTTTGTCTTCTAACCCTACCTGTTATTGGATGTTTCTGTAATAAATGCTCTAGGATGTTAAGGAGCTCAGATGTATCTATGTGCTGAATATGTAGATTCTTATATAATTGATGACAATTATCACCTTTTAGGTATCCATCCACTCTTTCTATTATCCTTTTTACATTTTCCTCAAATGTAGTAGGAACAATCTTTGTAATTTCCACTGAAGATTTACTTACAATTTCATTCGAAAAATTAAGTATCCTTTGAATATCATCAGAAATTTCAACGTCTGTGTCATGCGGACTATTGCCCCATTTACACTTAGGTTCGTCAATTAAATTTTCAAACCGAAGTATTTTATAGCAAAGATCTATCGTGAAATTATCCATATTTGGAAGCATTTTCATTAAATCAATATCGGCATCCGTTAGCACTGTATTCAATGTTTTGTTTATAAACATTCTGTGAAGTTTTCCTGGTGTAATATTATCTTTTAAAATCATTTGTATCATCGTTGGAAACAGTCTCAGAACAAAAACCCCTAATGTGGCATGTATTTTTTTAGCACTATCCATCCTTCTGTTCCTTGTCGGCTTTTACTTGACCTCCACTGTAAGTAAAATATTGACTTCAGTTTTACATTACACAAATAAATAAAAGCACCAAAAACAATGACAGGACAAAACTGTATACAAGTTTCAACAATTTTACCCCTTAATTGATGGACAGTAAAGCAGCTAACGACTATAGAGAAATGTATCCGGACAATTACAACACTATTGGCACTTGCACTCCGCTGTGTCTAAGCTACCTGGTAAAAAAATTTCTTCGACTCGACATCATCTAATATTAAGTACGATGTAGGACCAATGACATATAGATAACAAAACAGGAAGTGATATTTGTATAAAATCGTTGATGATTAATACACATATTGCTAGTATTGGTTGCGAGTTGTTAAATTCCCTACAATCGTTCTAGGTTTGTTAGCAAATAAGTAAAAATGCACGTCTAAATGATGTGATAATAAAGCTTCTGTTAAATCATTATGTTGTTTCTTGGCTGCGCATGTTGTTTCCACAACGGAAATAAAGATATGCAAATGCATAAATTATGTATTTTTCATCGTTTTTGTGAAAACAGTACATATTATGACGTAGTTGTGACGTCATCAGATAAAGATCTTTTTGTTTTTCATTTATATTTCTTGACCCTATGCATTTCTAAACATGATATGTCAATTTGAAATGGTTATCGAATGTTTTATTTTCTTGGGTCAAAACAAGGACTTAATGCCCCTACTCTTTTACTTATTGGCAAAGTAGTCACTGAACTAGTCTTGGCACTGACCATTGATACAATTTTTTTTTCATGTTGGTAAACCAAGGAGACAGATATAGGGACACTTACTCTACAAATACAATCTTTCAGACTATTTAACAAAGTTTATGACTAGCGGAACTTTTCCGTCTCAGCGTATATGGAAGTTATCCGATCTATTTTTGAATATGAACTAAAGAAATGGCAGCAATGTATAAATATAGATAGTGACTTTAACATTTTCAAGAAGATACATAAAAAGTAAAATCACAAAAATACTGAACTCAGAGGAAAATCTAATCGGAAAGTCCATAATCACATGGCAAAACCAAGCGACAAAACACATAAAAAACGAATAGACAAGAACTAGTCATATTCCTGACTTTGTATAGGCATTTTAAAATGTAGAAAATGGTGGATTAAACCTGGTTTCATAGCGCTAAACCTCTCACTTTGTTGACAGTCTCGTCAAATTCCGTTATATTTACAATGATGCGTGAACCAAACAGACATAACAAATAAAATAGTCAAAATATGGATACAGCAGTCATCATCGTTTAACAATTTTAAAAGGAACAATTTAACAGAACACAATAAACATCTATCTACAAACATATTCATTGATTCGCGTGTCTGACGTCTGAAAATTGTATACGTCACATAGTTTTGTCGTTCAATGAAAGTATTCCAGCCTAATCCTGCATGAACAGTTTCATTAGACTTTCTGTATTTGCGTAAGCAGACAAATAACATGGTATCCCTGTGTTGTTTGGTCCACCATACGAACAGGGATATTATTTTATGTGATAAATGTGGTTAACTTTTCACCGACCCGTGTTTTCACGCAATTTCGTCGTGTGACTATATATCCGACATTCGGGATGAATTCCGGTGCGAGCTACTATGCATAAACCCAATATTAGTAACTTTTAGTGGTGCCTTTCTTTGTTCATTAGGTGATGACGATTTCTTTTTAATTTTACTGTCATGCGAAACCGAATTCAAATTAGACTGTGAGCAGAAAAAAAAAACGTTTTCAATTTGTATGCGATACATAAGTTTACAAGTTTGGCAAAATGATTTTTTGCCTCAGGTTGATTCTTTTTGAATCTCGTCGTAAATATGCATGACATATTTGCCTCTGGACAGAAAAGGAGAAATTAATTAATCAGCTTCATTTATAATTAGTGATGTATAATCATTTGATTTCAGTAAATAATCGTTACCCAAGGGTGACTTAGAAATATAAATATGGTCTAGATACGGTATAAAAAGTAAATTTTACAGATAATTTTTTTAAATAACTTTTCATTATGAACAAAATGTAAAAAAAAAATCACATTTTTCGGGAGAGGTAAATCAGTTTAATGACATCCGAAAGTTTTCTACTGCTAACAATCCTTATCTATAAATCTGGCAGAGTCCAAATATTATCAATTGTATACAGAAAAGCCTATCAGAATTATTAACCGTTAGATAAAAATGTTTCCAGATGTAAGCAAACAAGGTAGCATATTTGCCCTTAAATTGTTATTCAAATTCATAAAAAGGTAAATTTTGCCTCAACATTTTTGATTCAGTGAAGTTTCATCTACATGTATATATATCGTATTGCTAGTTATAGGTAACAACAACACTCAAAGCACTATGTTTTGTCAGAGCAGGTTTTACATTTTCTTAATGCTGATATGAGGCATATTCTGGAGGTGTGATACCATACCGAGGAACTGTTCTACTTATAAAATCGAGCGTGTGAGCTAAAAGCTCAGATATATTATTTTCATTATAATTTAGGAAATGGCTTTGAAAAATATGAATAATACAATTCAGATAATTATACTTGACAGTATGTCGACATGCTGTGTTTATCAACAGTAACAATTCAGTTATAGTCAAGGTAAAGTAAATGAGCTACTTCACAGCTTTTTGGTAAAATTTTGCATGGAAATTTGGTTCGTTGAATTACAACTGAAAATGAAAATAAATCATTCATTCATCTGTTTGATTTTCTGAAATATTACGAAAGCTGTCCTTACAAAAAGATGCACATCTTTATAAAAACCACATTAAATAGGGGAACACATTCAATGTATTTAAATGTGTCTTTATTTTTAAATTGCCAATCACCAATCCATATATTTTTTTTCAAAATTGATAGATAGTTGTTGATACATATATTTCCGTTTTAATAATGTAAAATAAAAACACAGTTCAAAGTTTGAAATTTAATTTCAAGTTTCCGACTTCCTATAGTTTAATCAGAGGTTTCCGCTTCTCCGGGAATTACCTCTTTCTATACGTCATGAATTGAAGTCATACACATTTTGATAACGAAACAATTATTTTCACAATCCTGATACTATAAAGTTTTTAGCAGAATTTAGAAATTGTTCAAAACTATAAGCTTAAAGCTTGATTTCCGCCTTCTTCGATAGAATAGGATTTAGCAAAATAACTCATTTTTCCTGCCATATTGCCGTCAATAAAAGTTTCCGGTTTTCATTGTGATATTGTGTATTTTATAATATTTATATAATTTTTTTACATGTGAATTTTATTTACAAATCCGTTTTATGATCTTTCTTATGCATAGTTTTTTCTTAAAATCGCTTGAAAAAAAATCCGTTCTAAAACTTTCAACTTTCCACACGATTTGATAATAGGCCTGCCATCACATTTCTTAAAAGGTGAAAAAAATATCTTACCATAGTGAAGGAAAATGATTGTGCTGTCATATAATTAATTATATTTACTTCTTTGAGCAGTAAGTTAGAAAAATCGCCTTGCTGCCTCAAAAGGCCTCATCGCTATTAGCAATGAACACAGGAAGAGAGAATATGTTGTGAAAACGAGACAAAAATTAAAAGCACTGACGTACTGTTAACTCTTCATCAATTTCTTGGTCTGTCTACAGTCATAGTTCATTGCCCGCATCAAGTACTAAGAATTGCACTTGACTTTATATAAATGGGGAGAAGGGTTCGATACATTGTTTTAGTATATCATTTTTGTCTGCGTATAACGATATTATACACACAAATAATTGTTTGTATGCGATATATGTATTACCAAACAACCATTTTTAAAAATTTACACAAATCTCATATAGCCTACTGTCATAATCATATATTTCTACATTAACAGGACATTAAGTCTTAGTTCATTTTTGTTTCTTTTTTTACAGGACGTTTTCTCGTGAGCTTATGCCCACATGGACCAGTAGCGTCCGTTCGCATAGAGAACGAACGAGATAAAAAAAAAACCATTAAAATTTTACTTGCCCAGTGTTAAAATAGTTGTTTTACCACTATTTTGTCAACTGTTATTCGTCTCCGAAATATTGAATAATAATTACTTCTAACACTTACTTTAAGTCAAGTCTAATGGTTTATAAATTAAATGCATCACTGTTCATTTGTATTTGATGACGCCTTCGGGTTGTCCATGTTAGGAAATAAACGTTTCTCACACCACTACAGTAACTATAGGATGCCTCGTAAATGGATATGACGTATTTATGTTATTTGGACAGAACGGGTGTCACATTTGAAGCAAGAACAGCTTACCCTTTCGGATCACATAAGTTATCCCCTATTTCAATTTTGTTCATGTTGCTTTTGTTTTTCAGTGTTGTGTGTTTTGCTTTTTTATTTTTCAATGTTCGTGTTCCATTCCCGCAAATGTTTCGTTTATCATTCGCCCTTTTTGTTTCGATTTCAAACTTTCACATTCGGTCAAATGTTCATGTTGGAAAAATAACATGTACCAAATTGCTTCTGTATTTTTTTTGGTGACGTCTAATGGTTAGGCAAGACTCATTATCAAGTCCCTATTATAAAACAAAAAATAAATGGAAATGACTGATCAATATATTATTAAATATTAAATATCTTTATTTGTCATATAAGTAACATTATACTTGTGATTATTAGAGTTACATGACAGAATTACCATTTGGAGATTAAACTGCTTACCATTCCGGAGCACTCGATCCCGAGTTTTTTTTTTATTTACCTGTTTTATTTTCTTATACACTTCTAATTCAGGAGGAATTTTTGAAAACGAAGGATGCACACTGGTATTGCAAGCGTTTAAATCGATTAAAACATTTTTTTAAAAATTGATGTGTTAAATCACTAATTATATTTTTTCTTTGAAAATTGATATGATGTTCATTAATAAATTTCCGTTTTGATGAATTATTTGAAAACAGTTCAAAGTTTAAATTTCAATTTCGATATCCGCCTTGTAAATGGTTTTAGAGTAGAAGTTTCCGCTCGTCAAGGAGTAAGCTTTTTTTTTTATTGTGTATTGAAGTTCAATAAATTTTGATAACTGAAAAATATTTTGGATATCATGTAAATATACCAGTTTATGACAGGGTTTACAATTTTGACAGAACTATAAGCATAATGTTGAAAGCGTGATTTCCGCCTTCTCCGACAGGAGATGCTTATATATGTGTGTCAGAGTCATATTTGATTGGTAATCAAATATGATGAGTAGTAGTTGATTTAGTTTTGGTCATATATTTAGTTACTTTGTTTATTATATTTGATACAGTTATGATTTTCACTCATTAATATTTAGTTTCACACTTTCCTTGTTTATTGGACCTCAGTCATTTTCCTGTACTGAACCTCATTCAGTTTTGGAGGGAAAGTACTGGTCATTCTATTGGTCACTTGTGAGTTGTTTATGTATTCTCTATTAATTCCTTTGTTCCATTACATTTTCTAGTGGCAGTATTGTTACTTACCTGTTTTATTTAGCCTTGGTGACAATTTGACAATATTTGATATTGGACATTATATATATATTTCACACTTCTGTTGGAATTCATTATTAATATCTACAGGTCAGTTATACTCTATTTTCTAACCAGAACAAGTATATTGATGTTTTAACATATTGAATAAAAGATGAATGAATGAGTTGAATGGGAATATATGCAGGGGAAGTGATTAAATTAATAAAACACATATTAAAATATAAACCTTTAATAGTAAAACATATAAAGTAAATGTCAAATAGAATAAATCATTTAAGGCAGTATATAACTTCATAGTTTTCTATACATTTTAAAGTACATTAGTACAGAGATCTGATACTAAGATATACATTTTATTGAGAACATTGTGTTTTGATTAATGTAAGAGTTATATGTCCAGGTCAGTGGACTTATCAAAGTTATAGTTATTTCATTCAGATTATGATATTGAATTGGTTTATGATAGAAATCAAGTAGATGGTTCCACGCATGGACCCATATACCACATATATAGTAAGGAATGTGTAACATGTTTTAGTTTGCGATTGTATTGTCTATTTTGTAACTGTATCAGTCGGGGCACTTAGCGAACTCCATAATATTATGGAATTCCGTAATTTTTGTGGAAAATTAAAGTTGTCTCCCTTTGACTAACAGGCTAAATTTAAGATGGGAGATAACTATATTTTGAAACTGATTCTCTAAAAAAATAACAAGGGAGACAAATGAAATCTATTTATTGTTTTCTTAACTACAATGGAAAAAAATATATAATAACATGAAGGTATGTTACCTCGGTGAAGAGTACTCGCTCGGTAAAACATTTACAAAATGGAAACACAAAATTATATCCATTTTATGTATTGTGGGTCGTTGTCTTTTCATTGTTTTATATATATGTAAACTGTATATTATGTATAATGTTTTAAGCCATTGGCTCATACTGAGGGCTCATATGGGCGTAAAGTGCTTTTCAATAAGGAATTTAAGGACTTATAAACGTAAAACCCTCAACATTATAACAATGGACTAGATAATATGAATTATATACCATATAAATCATAATTAAAAGCTTATTTAATACATGACATACATGTTCTTATTTTATTATGTAAACTGACAATTATCTAATCCAGTAATAAAGTGATATCTATAGAAAAATTATTACTCAAACAACAGTATTAAGGGACCGTAAAAAACACATTTTTAAAATAATCAACAAAGGGGTGATGTTTGAACTAACTGATGATCACTGATGACTTTAATAATTTTCTGAGGATCGACATAAGGTGTATTGAATTTGTCTGATCTAAAAGTAGTATCTTGACAACTGTGCCTGGGATGAGGCTAATTCTCAACTTTATTTGTAACTAACAGTCCTGCTGATGAAAATATATGCTCTGAAGGTATAAATGGAGAGGGAATGACTTAGGTTAGCTTAAAGTGTAAGATTTTGAAAACTGATCTTGTTCATGGCATACCTCTGTTTGGGAGAATTTTAAATGAGAGCTAAGCGGAAATATTCGATTCGTATTTTAATTATCGAAAAATATTAGATAGTATAATTGCAGGACATAAATACAACTATTGACAAATTGTTGATGCAATCACATTGACGTATGCGTATCTGTTTCCATATGTGTGCTATAAATACATTATAATCTGCAGAGATATATAAACTGTGTAATTATAAATCGTCTAAGCTACAAAATATTGTGTTTTATCAATGAAGTGAAATACGATACTAATACATCTGTGTACTGTAAGCTACAGTAACAAGGTATTTGATTTTTAATGGCTCAAGTGCATCAGGAAACCTCGTTATAACTTATGATAGTTCAACAATTAGACATTTCTCTTAAGCTAGAGGTCACATTGGTACGCTGATCCCTCAAATTGCACTTGCCACTTTAATATATAATATTTTGTGATAAAAGTTTAGAGATTTATAATCGCCAACTTTGAAAACAGACAACGCATCATAATACACAAGCGTAGATATTAGTTATATATTATTATTTTTGTTTTAACTTTAATTGTTAATATGCTTCTGAAGGAAAACAAACTAATCGACGACACAAAATAAAATAAAACTAAATTAATCATTTGAAAAAGTCTATATAATAGAAAAACACTCGCAACAAATTTATGAGTTTGTTTGAATGTTAAATTCGTTTGATTTTTTTTTTCGTATGTTCTAACTTTCACAGACTTCAACGTGAAAGGTTGCTGGAATTTAGATTAAATTTATAATCAATGCTAAAAGCTTGTGAAATACTAGAACTCTTAATAATCGCACTTTGTCACTTTTGGCCTGGTGAGCTTAAAAGGAGATATTGGCAATTTGTAAATTTTATATACACAGTTATACATATTTTCCTGGATTGAAAAAAAAAACCAAACTAATCATAATGCATCTCGTTTGAATTGTTTTAACATTTGTAATTTCGGGGCCTTTCATATAGCAGACTATGCTGCACGAATTTTACTCATAGTTGAAAGTCGTATCATGACCTTTATAGATACAATGTATAAGGAGATAACATATGATTGCCAATGAGACAACTCTCCATTAAAGTCATAATTTTTAAAGATAAACCATTGAAGGTCAAAGTACAGTCTTATATGTACCATTTATACTAGTTTTCTGGATCTTGAGTTGATTAAGAGAGCATGAAACTAAAAAGACTCAATGTTTCAGTGGCAACTCAGGTGCAGATCCAGAGGGGGGAGGGGGTCCGGGGGTTTGTTGGACGAACAATGCATTTGAATGGGGACATGTAATTGGACCCCCCCCCCCTTTGTCCTGGGTTAGGACCCCCTCCCCCTTTTTTAAAATGGCTGGATCCGCCCCTGCAACTATTTGATACCCTTTGATAATTTGATTCACTTCATGTCAAACCACCTTTTAAAAAGTCACACTTACAATTTTGTAAATATACACGTGGCTTAAGCATAGTTTCTTCAAATTTATACCGTTGGTTTTCCCGTTTGAATGGTTTTACACTAGTAATTTTTGAGCCCTTTATAGCTTGTTGATCGGTGTGAGCCAAGGCTCCGTGTTGAAGGCCGTACATTGACCTATAATGGTTTACTTTTTTTTTAAATTGTTATTTGGATGGAGAGTTGTCTCATTGGCACTGCACACCACATCTTCCTATATCTAAGAGCTGGTCTTGAGAGACTTCCCCTGGAAATACATATTAAATTTCAATCTATATTGTATGGTATACGTTTATATTCTCATGCCATTTATCCTCTTGTAAAGGAATCATTTTTGTCTCAAAGCTTAGACTCTGTGCGAATTTATTCTTCAGTTGGTTCTCATTTGTAAAACATGTATCAGAAGAAACTGGTATGGATTTAGACACTTTCAAGAAATATTCCTCTCATAAGATAAATAAAACTATTAGAGAACAAATAAAATTAAAATTGAAGGATTTTTATGAAAAGAGAGTAAATGATAAGATATGAAGGATAACAGCAAACTCACTATTTATAATCTTGTAAGACTAAATAATACAAATGAAAAATATTTAACTTACTCAAAATTTTAATTTAGAAAACTAATAACAAAACTAGAATAAGAGATCATAATTTATTAATAGAAAAAGGAAGATATCTTAGAAATGTAGAATGCCAATATATATAGAAGAAAGATTAACTGCAACCAATTTGAAGATGAAATTCATTTCTTTTCTATTTTGTAATAGTAACAGTAATAATAGAAAAGTGTCTTTTTATTTAAAACCCAATCCAAGATCACACATTCAGGTAAATATAACATGTGTTTTCGTCTTTCCTGTTATTTTTAGATTTCGGAGATAAAGCCACTGGCTAAAATCAAAACAGCTATAAGTTAAGCTTTACGATGCTTTATATTATATAACTTCCTCAATAGTGCAAAAGAATTACAATGAAAGTTCAATGGTAATGTTCCAAAAAGACAGAATAGATAGTTATTTCAGTAAATGGTCAATACTAAATATACAATGTATACATGTATCAATGTAAATGCACGGCATCTCTTCAGCTTGCCCGCTGTTATTTTAT
Source organism: Mytilus galloprovincialis (assembly GCF_965363235.1). Taxonomy (NCBI): domain Eukaryota; kingdom Metazoa; phylum Mollusca; class Bivalvia; order Mytilida; family Mytilidae; genus Mytilus; species Mytilus galloprovincialis. The sequence goes on from NC_134849.1 coordinate 53,887,913, forward strand.
GAACAAGTCACACTAGACCACGATCGCACCACGCTCAGCACGATCTAAAAAGTATTCAGATCGTGTTGAGGTCGCGGTATGGGCGGCATGAAAATGTAAATTTTGGATGAGTTCACGATGCTACTACGACCTCATTACTTTTCTACAACGATTCCGCCAAGAGTATACCCCGTTTTCACCACGCTTGTTCTGCGACCTCACTACGATAATCACGATCTTGCTACGCTCATCACGTTCTTACTACGATTATATCACACTTTATCCGATTAAAAAACGATCTTAGCACGTTTCTTCTGCGATTAAAGAACGATTTTATCACGATCATTCTACGATCTTACCATGTTCATATGGCGATTTTACTACGCTCTCGGTAATATAATAACGTCAATATCATGTTGTCGGAGTCAATATAAATACTGTTCCATTCCTCCTTATATTCATTTATACGTAAAATTCTCGATAACAACACAGACAGGCCACCAAAATCTACAATATTTTGTATTTGTGCATGATATGGATAGAGGTAGAGTCGGTGGGGCCTCTGATACGAATCCTGATCCAGATGAGATGTCAGATTAACTTATCACAACGTATATTGCTGATCTATCAAGATCAAATGAAGATATTTTATTGAACAATTAACAGTGGGATGATACAAATGTGTCAAGCATGGCTGAGCTGTTGGAGACTAGCGACATTAGGTCCAAATTATATACAGACGAATAAAACCTGGAGAGCTTTTACATGCTTTATTTGACAATGAGAATGAGCATGAGCATGGCTATAAGTAAAAATGGTCGTAATATGAACGTAGTAAGGTCGTAAGACGTGCGTGATTAGGACGGCATGAGCGTGCTAGAATCGTTCTATGATCTTTAAAGCGGGGTTTACACAGGGCGATTATTGCTCCCGTTTGAGATCAGACTGCGCTTAGACTCGAAAAGTTAAAAAGTCGGATTACTATCCTCAATGATATGGAATGTCCTGTTATTGCCTGAACGCTGTAGTATACGTTCGTAACACTCGGACTCCTACGGATCGGAGAGTTTGGACAAGCACCCCGACAGTAAGGTGCGTCCCTTAACATTCGGGAAGTCTCAATCAATTTTGTCTAGTCGAATTACAATCGTTATTATGTCGTGACAAATTCTCTAGTATCGCGATGATCAAAATCGTAACATTGATCTGTGACTAAGAATTTCATTATCCCAGGAATTGATCACCTTAGCCGTATTTGGCACAACTTTTTGGAATTGTTGGTCCTCAATGCTCTTCTTCTTTGTATTTGTTTGGCTTAATAACTATTTTGGAACTTAACGTCACTGATCAGTCTTATGTAGACGAAACGCGCGTCTGCCTTAAAAAATTATAATCCTTGTGTCTTTGATAACTATTTTCTGGACAGTGTCATGTGGAACGGGCATGATCTAGAAAGATTTACCATTGCTGTTTTTTTGCCGATTGAGTCCAGATTGCATCCCGAATGCGAACAGTCCAAGATACGACTGAGTCCAGCATGCCGTCTTATGACGGCAATTGATATATGAGGTTTGAAAATTTTCAAAACTTTGTACTACAATGACGCACTGGGTCAGTTTATTAAGCGTGCTAGTTCACAAGGCAAATATAGAAAAAAGAAGAAATGGTATGATTGCCAATGCATCTACTCTTCACAAACGACCACAAATGGCACAGAAATTAATAACTATAGGTCAACATACCGCAAAGTCAGCTATAAAAGACCCCAAAAATGATAATATAAAACAATTTAAACGAGAAAAATAACGGCCTAATTTATGTACCAAAAAATGAACGAAAAACAAATATGTAACAGAAACAAACGACAGCCACTGAATTACAGGCTCCAGATTTGAGAGAGACACATACATACTGGATGTGGCGGGGTCAAACATGTTTGTGTGATCGCAACCCACTCCCTTACATGAAACAGTGGTGTAATAGTACAACATAAGAACGATCTATAAAAATCAGTTGAAAGTCTTAACTCGACAGATGATTAAAGATACAAATACTACATGAAATTACACGTAGACGTGTCCGGGTACTTGTACATCCCAAACAAAACCAAATAGACACTAAGTACAAATATGAGAGTACTCACAGTAAGCCTAATAAACTCATCGTAGATACAAGGATTTAAATTTTGTATTTGAGCCAGACGCGCGTTTCGTCTACAAAAGGCTCATCAGTGACGATCGAATAAAGTTCGAAATTGCAGTTTCTACTCGAATACATTATTCTGACTCCTGGCAGACAAGATTTTCTTTTACACCTGTCAAGCAGCAAATACTGATTTTAAATTTATATGTTTGATCAGGCACAAGTCTTAATCCACGATCTTTTTCCCCCAAAAAAATCTATAACTTTCAGAATAAATCATGGTAGAGCTAAACAATTAATTTTTTGTGAGAGATGCATTCATCTGTTTACTTTTCTGTTGTTTGTTTTGTAGGTGTTTTGTTACTCAGTATTTAATGTTGTTTTGTGTACTCTTTGTCTTTTTGTAGTTTTGCAACATTTCAGTACTAGGGTTTATTTCCGTTGGGCAGCCTCTTCGTGGGTGTGTTACATGCGATACGTTTTTCGTGCAGTTTTGCAACATTCAGACATTTGATTGTGTCCCTGTCGAGCTGACACAATCACAATAGCCGCCTTTCAAACGTGTCTTAAAATATTCTTGTGTTACCTATTCTAAGATCGGTTCCGGACTTCTTTTTACTTTGCATATTGCTGTGTGTTTTTTGATTCCACATAGGATAGATGTATATATGGGGGGGGGGTAAGATTTCATTAAACAAGTTATATATAAATTGAGGTCTAGCAGGACGGCAACAGTGCAGGCGATTGGGTGTCCCGGCGAGGGAAGAACAAAAAATTTGCGAAAGCAAGTTTACAGATCTAACATTGTTGGGTTGATGTTAAGACGAGTTTTATATATATAATTATATATATTTATACGAGTCTAAATTGAAAACTACGTTCAAACCTATGATTGCGTTGAATAAAAACCGCAATTATTATACTCGTGCATGTAAACCAAATTTCGTTGTAGAAGGGTCTAAAAACAGCACAAACAACATTTTCCATAAGACCAAAATAGTGAAAAAATATATTTAAACAAAACGCATTTGACTAACAGGTCGAACAACTGATGTTCTTTAACCCTGCTGACTGCCATTATATATATACATGCCGCATTTGTGCGGCTATTCTAAGTCGGGATTCTCTGGCCTATGTTAGTTTAGTATGGTTTTTTTTCTACTTATTTTGGTTCCTTTATATGTTTCGGAGATTTTTTTTTTTATTAAATTTCATATTTGCTGAACTTGGATACAAACATACTGTTTAGATGCAAGCAAAACCTCACTTGTGGGATTTCCTCACTGTGTCGAACAATTGGTGGCCCTGTGCTGTTTTCTGCTCTTTGGACGGGTTACTGTCTCTTTGACACATTCCCAATTTTCATTCCCAATTTTAAGTTCTAAAGTTTCCAATGATAATAATGTCATGCTTTATACTATTCTAATATTGATGGACATTATATTTGTCAATATCTAAATGGTCAGAGTCAGAATTATTTCACAACAATTAAAATCGTGATGTTTAAACTCCATACAGTTGCATAAAGGACCTACATGTTGTACTTATGATTTATCTGTTCTTGTCTTGAACATGTTCGAAATATTTGTGACTGGACGTAAAGAAAATAACAATCAATTACAGCGAATCAGTTAAAAGTAATATGTAGTAATATAATAATGTTTTAGAAAAAAAATGTATAAAGCTAGTTCTTTATACAGCCTCACCCTACACCTGGCTACACTAGTATTATAATACTAAAATGAAACTCGCATTTTATAACGTCCAACACATGCATTTCTTCTTTATATAGCGGATAATTATTTCGACAGGAAATCTCAATTGTTGAAAGTTTAGTTGGAGCGTTTGTCTGAGATTTATTATCGGAACTCCCAGCCTGTTTATTCTAATTAGCAACAAGCCTAACTTTAACATTCCTATCTTGTTTTGATTGTTTCAACAACGCGCTTTTTTCTTTCTGCGGTAAATATTGGTGAACTTTGATATATATTTTCAAGGTTGTATAAAATATGTTGTTTTAAAATGCTACACAATAAATTTGCAATGAAACCTATCATAACGTATATTTGATTGTTTCAACAACGCGCCTTTTTCTTTCTGCGGTAAATATTGGTGAACTTTGATGTATATTTTCAAGGTTGTATAAAATATGTTGTTTTAAAATGCTACACAATAAATTTGCAATGAAACCTAACATAACGTATACTTGAGAGGCGGATCCAGCCATTTAAAAAAAGGGGGGTCCAACATATGTCCCAATTCAAATGCAATAATAGTTAAGAAAAAAAAGGGGGGTTCAACCCCTAGAACCTCACCCACCTCCACTCCGTAATCCCCAAACTGTAGTAAAATTTTAATTTACAAATCTACAAAAGTTACTTGCATGAAAATTGTTTTCCATTTTGTTTATAAAACTTGAGGCAGTCATAAAATTGAGAAAGGAAATGGGGAATTTGTCAAAGAGACAACTACCCGACCATAGAAAAGACAACAGCAGAAGGTCACCAACATGTCTTCAACGTAGCGAGAAATTCCCGCACCTGGTCCTGGTCCTGGTCCCTATTAAATAAATATATACTAGTTCAGTGATAATGAACACCATACTAAACTCCAAATTGTACACAAGAAACTAAAATTAAAAATAATACAAGACTAACTATGGCCAGAGGCAGCTGACTTAGGACAGGCGCAAAAATGTGGCGGGGGTAAACATGTTTATGTTTATAACATACATGTATGTACATGTTTATATAAAATCTGCTATTTTCGGTCGTTAAATTATTTATAAAAAATACGTTTGGCGTTACAGAAAAGAGGGATGATTCCTACTTTCAATTTTCTTAACCCCTATACGAAAATCCGTCAAATCATTTCCACCAGAATATCACATCTTTTACCTCTTCTCTTCATCCAGTTCCTAATCCCTTGACCATAACTGCCCGCCCGCTAACCCCCGCTTCCCTTCCCATGTTCCTTTATCTCTGTCCGTCTCTCAGGAAATAACGGGTTATGTGGGATCGCTTCATTTTTAAGTGATACATGTATGTGTTTACCATAAATATGTGTCTTATAAAAGGTGTGTGGGTTCCCTAGATAATTATTTACCAAACTTAACTTGTACAATGTAAATGTGTTCTTAGTGTAATACTTCTATGTTCCCCTAACAGAACTCTTCAATGGTGAAAATTGGCATATTTCACTGGAAGACCATTTAATATAAAATCCTCAAAGAAACATTGTATTCAATGTTAAGTTTATGTGTTTTCCTATATGCAAATTTATATATGTTCCTCCCAATATTGTTTCGCTAAATAATAATTTTATTAGGTGTTCCACATGGAATATTTCACTAAATGATGTATTTGTAATTTTTGTTTGATATTTTTTATTCATCTTGTTCTTGGTAATCAATTTTTCTATTTATATAGTATACATATATACTTACACAAATTTAAGAAATATATACAAACCAAGCTATCAATATTGTTTATTAGCTGTTGGAAAAAACAAATAGATAAATTTTCAGACAGTATACTGAAAACCTACCTTTTATATAAAACAAATTTTGGTTTTGAAAAATATCTAACATTGATCAAGAATTTTGAACTTAGAAGAAGTTTTACTAAATTACGTGTATCTTCTCATAGATTACAAATAGAATTAGGTAGATATCAGGGTATTCCCCGAATTAACAGAATATGTAATAAATGTTCTTCCAATACTGTCGAAGATGAGGCTCATTTTCTATTTGATTGTAACAAATTTGAGGATGATAGAAATTGTATGTTAGCTAGTATTGCACAATATAATTCTTATTTTAATCATATGAACAGTCAAAGCAAAATTATCTGATTATTTAGTGTAGAAAATGTTGAGTTACTTAAAATAATATGTAATTTTATATACAAACATCTTCCTTAGTGAAGATTAGTTAAAGGAAATCTATGTGTGTATATACATTTGATTGGACATAGAAAATTATATTCATCTGAATATCACAAACATATACTAGCCGATTAAAAAAAAAAATAATTGTTAAGATATATTATTTATTCAAATGTTCTCTTATATCCTTGAGGCATCGTCCCCTGGTATCAACTGCATTCAAGTTACCTATGATGCTTCCTTGTTTGCTTTTGATACAGGTAGGAAAGAGACATTTACACACATTTTACATGCCTATGGCCCATAAGGTATCGTCCCCTGGTGTCAGCTGCCTTTAGGAAACCATAATGCTTTCCTATTTGCTGCTGACACAGGATGAGTCATGGACATGTTTAATTTCTACTTTCTTTTTGGCTAATTATTATATATTTAATTGATCCAACTTTTTGTGTACTATACATATGTGGATATCTATTTTTCTTTTTTTTTCTTTTTGGGCTGCTTGTTTGTTATCTATATCAACCACACTTGTAATAAAATGCATTAGTATTAAAAAAACCAACATACTATAGATTCTTTATCTACGTATTCTTTAAGAACTTAAATAGTTCTCGTTTAACTTTTTTTTTTTTATCTCATTGTTTGTATTGTATTATGAAAAAATTATTGATGTTGTAATGTTTATGCCCTTTGGGGCCCATAATTGGAAATAAAAATATCTTATCTTATCTTATATATAGGAAGATGTGGCATGTGCTAGTGCCAATGAGACAACTCTCTATCCAAGTATCAATTTATAAAAGTAAACCATTATAGGTCAAGGTACGACCTTCAACACGGAGCCTTAGCTAACACCGGACAACAAGCTATAAAGTGTCTTAAAAATTACTAGTGTTAAACCATATAAAAACAGGAACGGTCTTGTTTGGTTTTTTTGGGTGGGTGGGGGGGATTGACAGTCAAATGATAAAATCTGAGTCAAAACGTAGCGGAACTTTAGCCGTGTTTTTATTTACTTGATGTATAGTCAACCCATTGTCCTTTAAACTATCGATTTTCTAGACGAAAAGGTAACATTAAAAAAAAATTGTCACTCTCTCGGCCATGTGATAGAGTAAATTAACACCCTCGTATCAGCCATCAAAATATTGCATTTTCATATGAAGTATAATTCATTTTTTGTCGTTCACCAATTAAACTATAAGTCAGGCTGTTTGTTAACTTGTTTGTATTGTTTTACCTATCATTTCGAGTCTTTGTAACTGATTTTGCAGTTTGGTATTTTTTTTTATTAGTGAAGGTCGTACGGTGACCTTAAGTTGGTAATTTTTGTATCACTTGGTCTGTTGTGAAAAATTGACTCATTGATTACAATATCACATCTTTCTTTAAATTATGTTAATTACGCGAGCAAAAATTTAATGCATTACACGACGGTTCCCCAATGAATAGCCTTCAGCTATAGATAATTATATATATGGTTAGGAATCTGATATGCTACTGTGTAACAGTAATTGTAATATTTTCAAAAGTACACAAAGTCATCATGGTCACATGCAGTTGTGATAATACTAATTTGATTGAAAACCTAATACATATTTTTCTTAAAAAAAATTACAAGTTGAGAAAATTTAAATAAAAGATGATCTAGTCTTAAGGTGGTAGTAGTGTCTTCCTCCATCTTGGATTGTAAAAAACAGAGAACCAAAGATCTAGATTTTCCATCAAGATAGCAAAATTTGATGCAGGAATGCAGATATTTAATGTGAATTTTCATTTATAAGAGCCAATTTATAAGAATAGAACTTATAAATATTAATATTATTGCAAATGTTAACTATTTTGGCTTGTTTTTAGGTTTTTTTAATTGGCATTTTAGGGGGAGGTATCTCTAAAACAGTGCATTTTCTGAAGGATTCATGGAATTTTCCTACTTTGTATTTTAGACGGAAAAAAGTACGGTGACCCTATCTTTTCTTTTGATATTCTCAAAGCAGTGTCTGAAATCTATATGTTCCTGAAGTATTTAATAATTCTATCATTTTGTTTAGTTTCTGATCACAAAATGGTGTTTTTTCCTGTATAATCCATACAAAATGTGTCATTTTGTCCCGTCCTGTAGCTTGAGAAAATTCGCGTTGACTTATCATTTTTATTATATTTTTCGACATGTATCAATAGATACTACGTTTTGGCAAAGTAACGAACAAATTCTATCATTTTTATTTAGACTCCCATACCACCTTAAGTATTTTCTAGACTGATTTAACTCATTTCTGTACAATAGTTAGTACAATCAGGGAGAATCCATGAAATGTGAAAAGGGAGTGTAAATCCCAAAAAGGCAATTCATACTGGCGAGAGGAGCTAGGTGAAGGACTACTTTATCCTTTAGATACATATAACTGTGAGAACCATACTATTTTCTGTCTATTTCGATGAAAGGAGGGGTGAACATCTTGCTCACGCCCTATCATAGATCGCCACTGGCAATGACAAGACGCGATTCTTTTATGATTAAGTGGTAAAGTTGTTAAAAAATTGATTGGACTCCAGTGGCAAATAGTTCATGAATGGTTCCGGACGAACACAAGAAACAATACAAGGCAATGTATATCATTAAATTGAATACACTGTAATAAGGAAAATAATAGGCCAATTGGTCCTATATTTACAAAGTGTTATGTTCTTATGAAGACAAATACGCGATTTCTGTTGTTGCAATAATTGATATTTCAAAAATCTTATTTTCACCAAAAAAATTCATGAATCGATTTTGAACTGAAAACTTCCAACTTAATCAAAGTACTGAAGTACTAAACATCGGATGACTCAAGTTCTTGTGGATGGTCAAAAGCAGATGTCACAGAAAAAGATCACACCTCTGTACATTTGCTATACCTGAAACTGAGTTTAATGTACAGAGTATATTTTTTTCTGAGACAAGTTCTTGCGTGGATGATGAATAAATGACAGGAAATTCAACCGCACCGTAATAACTATGATATTGTTGAGATACAAATCAGTTTACTTGGGACTATTATACTAATATGGGGACGTAGTCCCCAATAACAGTAGAAAATTCAATAAAAAAAAAAATACGGGAAAATTTCCCGAATTTTTCATTGTACTAATGAACTCAAAATCGTTCAAATTTTTTTTTGTCGTGTTTTGAAATCCCGGACCTGCGCAGAAATGTACTATGTACGTCCTTTTTCCGGTCTCGTTTGCGTGAATCTTTGAGTAAAATATATATTTATCAGTCTAGTATAAAAATAGGAAGGAACGCGCAATACCAATTTCATTTTACATAATTCCTTGATATGAAAAAACGTTACCTGATGATAGCGTTTCTTTGTTTACATTGTATACATGACGTCATAATTTAAATAACGTCATAATTAAAATCCCTAACAACAGAACCAAAATCGGAAACGTTACGGTATTTCCGTTTCTTTTTTTTTGAACAAATATTTAAGTTACAAAATAATAATTCATACAGACTTCGTCCCCATTTACAGGTAATGCCTGCCTCATATTATAATAAACGTCACAGAGTATGTACTGGTTTGTTGTTATTTGATTATTAATATAACAGTTACATGTACAGTCCTTGGATGGTGTAAACTTCCCACTAACACCATACACCATTACACCATACACCTTACAGCATTACACCATACACCTTGTACCATTACACCATACACGTTACACCTTTGCACCATACACCTTACACATTACACTATGCACCATTCCCCATTCTATCTACACGATCCGAAATTACCCATAATGCAATTAAATTTCAAATATTAAGATTATTATTATTGAGTATGTTTACAACTCGAAAAAATAAAATAAAAAGAAATTCGTTTCAACCAATGAGATGTCGTACACCATCATTCACACCATTCCCGATCGCTAGTTACACAATCACACCATTCCTCAAACACCATTACACCATTCCCCTTACACCATACACCACAGCACCATACACCACAGCACCATTACACCATTACACCAGTACACTATACAATTTTTTGGAAAGTTAACACCATCCAAGGGCTGTATATATAATTTCCACATTATTTATGTATATGCCCGTCCCAAGTCAGGAGCCTGTAATTCAGTGGTTGTCGTTTGTTCAAGTGTTACAAATTTGTTTTTCGTTCATTTTTTAAACATAAATAAGGCCGTTAGTTTTCTCGTTTGAATTGTTTTACATTGTCTTATCGGGGCCTTTTATAGCTGACTACGCGGCATGGGCTTTGCTCATAGTTGAAGGCCTTACGGTGACCTATAGTTGTTAATGTTTGTGTCATTTTGGTCTTTTGTGGATAGTTGTCTCATTGGCAATCATACCATGCACATCTTCTTTTTTTATATTTCATCCATTTGTATATCAATATATTCTACTATGCTTTTAATAGTGCAGTGTAAGTGCATGGTGGACACTCTTTTGTAAGAAATCGATTTTTCTGAAAGATTAGATATGAGAAGCCATTAATATTTTCCCGCAAAAAAATACAGAGTTACCGGTCCTTATCGGGAGTGTCGTAAAACGTTTTTGAGATATTCTTCCGCAAGCTTTAACACAATTTACAACTTCAAACGTTTATTGTTTTGCATGTTATTTTCTGTAATAAAGCACTAGCATGCATTTTATTAAATGGCTTGCATATATATTTCCAATTTCCTTACTATTTCCTATACCTTTCCTAAGATTATAAATATAAGGCGATGTTGTATGATTGCCAATGAGACAACTTTCCACCAAAGTTCATATTTAGTAGATGTTAGCAATAAGAGGTAACGGTACGACTTTCAACAATGACAAAAGCCGATACCTTAAAGTCGATTATGAAAGGCCAAGACATAAATAAAAAGTGAAACAAATAAATTGAGAAAAATAACGGCATAATTCACAAATCAATTGGGAAAAACAAAAAATAATGACATGAACCATTACAACCACTAAATTGCAGGTTCTATACAAAAGACAGGCGCATACATAACGTGGCGGGTTTAAACATGTTTGTGAGCGCTCAACCTTCTAACATATGAACAAACTATAGAAGCCAGTTGAAAATGGCTTGTCTCATCAGATCGATACAAACAGAAAAAAACTAACTAAAACATAGACCGGACGTGACAGAGTATTTATACATCTCTTACAACAAAATATAAAAAGTAGAGACCTAAGACTATATATATTGATGTTTCAACTCATGATGGGGTTCAACTTGATTTCTTAGACTTAGCCTTTTGAATATATGTTTAGGCTACAACAGTGAACTAATGGAAGAAACAAACTGTCTAAAAAAAACGAATGATATAAACATACAACAAAAGTGCCTAACTATATAAGTTTAACATAGAAAAGTATACGACGTATAATTGATTTTAAGACCGAGAAATATTTTCCAGTTAACAAACATATATACATAAGTACGTGTACGTACAATTGAAATTAAAATGAGATTTATAGAATAAATTATCGAAGAATCCAAAAAGAAAAATATTCAACGAGTGACCGAACAACACATGAATTTGCTAATGCGCGCAGCCTATTTGAATTCTTTGATTCGTTATTCTTTTTATTACATTGGCAAATAGCTTTTTTTTAAGTAAAAAGGGTAAGAAACTAACATGTATATCTAAATGAGATTTAAATTTCACACACATTATTTGATAAGAAGATACCAAGTCAATAGCTGATAAAGAAATTAAGAAAACAAATGGCACACATACAGGTGAACTCGTTTGGACCCTGCAAGATGATTGACCAAAAGGAAAAATGTAAATCCTATAATGCACTGGCCATTAGTCATTTCTCTGCATGTCTTCTGCCATAATCATAACAGACTAAATGCACTGATCCAGGGTTTGGTGTTTGAAGGCTCTACCAATGTTGGGAGTTAAAGAACCATATTTTACCCCATAAAAATGGATGTAGTCTAATCTATGAAATATATTCATTTCTTAAAAAAAAGGGGGGTGGGGTAAAATTGAAGAAAAGAAAATAATAAGCAACTGCGCATCCAATTTAGGATTTCAAGCATGTCAGTCATTGTGATTACAATTTCTAAAACATATCATTTATTCATTTTTTTTCTAATATATTTTTCGGTGTTAAAGAAGTTATCTTGTCCTCCCCTGAGTGCTCCGTATAAAAACATTTAGGGGTGAAAACACAGATACATTGGATTTGACAGTTTGACACCACCATTTATTTGTTTTCATGCTGCTACTCGTTACTCGACACGTTACTAGGATAACATTGGGGTGATATGTATAAAACTACTTATCCGAAAGGACGGATTTTTTTCTACATGTCCTACGATAAATAAATAATACGATAAGATCTGTCCTACTAAAAAGCGCTTGGGAACGCCCGAGAGCGCCCGAGAAAAGAAAAAGCGCCCGAGGAAGAAAAAAAGGCCCGGGAGAATAAGTGATTTCCTGAATGAAAAAAAAAACATTGCGTGTTTCACCCGTATAAATGGGGATATTAACGATAACGATAGTGTTGTTGCACTTTTACATTTTAGATTTAAAAATTGTATATAAGTTGGTAAATATAAGTATATAGAAGAATCATGAACGATATTGTCCTCGATCAAAACGTATATTTAGTTAGTTTAAAAAAATTCAGTTCCCGAGGTCTAATATTCGCAACTGCATGGTGAACACTTGTTCAATTACTTTTACCATTCTTAAATAATGTGCAACTCTTTTAATTTTATAAAATTAATATTTATCTGGGAAATTTGAGAAACGTATCTGTCGGTGTTTAACGATTTATAAATCTTCAGCATAAACAATGATCCATTATTAGCTTTTCGAAATAGTATTCATATATTATTGTTAAAATTGAAACACTCATCTCTATATATTTTCCCCGGGCGCTATTTTTTTTTCCACGGGCGCTTTTTCTTCATCCGGGCGCTCCCGACGCTTTTTAGTAGGACCCGATTAGATAGTTTTAAATTATTGAAAAACAGTTAATAGTTTTAAATAGTTTTAAGGAGTATGATTGAATTTAAGTAGAGTAGAACTCGTTTTTATAGTTTTACTTATAATTTTGCAAGTTAAATTAATCTAATCGTTATTTTTCAGTACAATATGAGTTATGTTGAAACAAAGTTACAATTTCTTTTAAAAATAACAGTATTTTTTAAATAGTTTATTACAGTGTAGAAAGTTGAACGTTAATCTTTACGGGATTCCTAAATGTTATGACACCTTCAGTAGGTCAGTCTAGTCATTAAGAGTTCAAATAATAGTCGTCTGCAAATGCAGCTGGTGGATATTTAATTACATTGTTTTTATCATCTCTGGGAATCAGGTTAACTTAGTATGAAATTTTCTGTGTAATGTTGCAGACGTAAACAGTTCGCTTTTATTACAGCGAAAACAATGTTGTGAAATTATAATAAATGTTGTAAATATTGGATAAAAAAAATTAGTTATAAGAAAACATTCGATGTCACTGCTTTAGAGGAGATGATACTTTTGCAAATTTAAATGTGAAATTACAAAAAATCCTAATGCAATTGTTATAAAATATATCATATAACAAATACTATGAGAAAAATATAAAAATATTCATAACTGTCATACAAGCGCGGAATATAGTTTCAATTGGGAGATATATTCTCCGTAACACATGCGAATATCAACCAGAATACAGGTGCGCCTATACATGCGATTTCTTTATAATAAATAACTAGAGGCTCTAAAGTACGAAGCCCTGTTGGTCTCACACAGATTATAAAGTGTCTTTTAAAGTCCTGCGCTGATGATGTGTAAAGTCTAGCGCTGGAGATATAGAGTCTAGCGCTAGAGATGTAAAGTCTAGCGCTGGATATGTAAAGTTCAGCGCTGAAGATGTAATGTCTAGCGCTGGAGATGTAAAGTCCAGCGCTGGAGATCTAAAGTCTAGCGCTGAATATGTAAAGTCAAGCGCTGAAGATGTAAAGTCTAGCGCTGGGGATGTAAAGTCTAGCACTGGAGATGTGTAAAATCTAGCGCTGGAGATATGCAAAGTCTAGCGCTGGAGATGTTAAGTCAAGCGCTGCAGATGTAAAACCAAGCGCTGGAGATGTAAAGTCTAGCGCTGAAGATGTACTATCAAGCGCTTGAGATGTAAAGTTAATCGCTGGAGATCTAGATGTAAAGTCAAGCGCTGGAGATATAAAGTATAGCGCTGGAGATGTAAAGTCAAGCGCTGAAATTGTAGACTCCAGCGCTGGAGATGTAAAGTCCAGCGCTGGAGATCTAAAGTCTAGAGCTGGATATGTAAAGTCAAGCGCTGTAGATGTAAAGTCTAGCGTTGGGGATGTAAAGTCTAGCGCTGGAGATGTGTAATATCTAGCGCTAGAGATATGCAAAGTCTAGCGCTCAAGATGTAAAGTTAAGCGCTGGAGATGTAAAATCAAGCGCTGGAGATGTAAAGTCTGGCGCTGAAGATGTAAAATCAAGCGCTGGAGATGTAAAGTTAAGCGGTGGAGATCTAGATGTAAAGTCAAGCGCTGGAGATATAAAGTCTAGCGCTTGAGATGTAAAGTCAAGCGCTGGAAATGTAAAGTCCAGCGCTGAAAATGTAAAGTCTAGCGCTGAAGATATAATAAAATTAACGGTATCAATTTTCTTGCACCAGATGCGCATTTCGACAATACATGTCTCTTCAGTGATGCGCGTGGCCAAAATATTTGAAATCCAAAGCTTATAAAAAAAAAGATGAAGAGCTATAATACAAAAGGTCCAAAAAGTATAGCCAAATCCGTATAAAGTGTAGCACTGAAGATGTAAATTCAAGCGCTGTAGATGTAAAGTCTATCGCTAGAAATGTAAAATCGTGTTTTATAGTGTGTTGCAAATAAGGATGCCAGAAAAGCCTCGGTCACATCTTACCGGATATCTCGAACGCACGCCTAACGGAAAACCTTTTTTCCATCCGTTCATGTCCGTTAGACGTCCGTTCTTATTCGTAAGACGTCCGTCCATATCCGTTGCATGTCCGTTAAGCGTACGTTTTATCCGTCGACGTCCGTTCTGTCCGGTCGAAAATTTTGAGCATATTCAAAACGTTGAACGGACGTCCAACGGATAAAATGTCCGTTGAACGTCCGTTGAACGTCCGTTAGGCGTCCATTTTGTACGGTACTCGTCCGTTTCGTTTCCATTTTGCATACGTTACGTGTCCGTTATACATCTGTTGGTGGTCTGGATGATAAACTCACCAACGGACTTCTACCGGACGTATAACGGATAAAACGGATGTTGAACGAATGAGATCGGACTTCTATCGGACGTATAACGGATAAAACGGATGATCAACGGATCTGAAACGGATATATGCCAATTGAAATTTTCGTCAGAAATGCCAATTATTGGTATGTCAGATTTCTTAAGGTTCATGAATTCTTATTATTCATAATCAACCTTAAAGTAAGGGCGATTCTTCACAATCAAGCAGCTCTTATTTCAGACGCTGACCTTATGCGGTATTTCGAAGAATAAACCAAAAACAGTTACACCTTAATATTTTGAATATTTATGCGATGTACATGTATTATTATTGTTGCCTTTTATTTTTCCGTATATATTGTTCATCCGTTTTATCCGGTACGCTTCCGTTAGGTGTGCGTTTTATGCGGTACTCTTCCGTTGGATGTACGTTCGACATCCGTTCTGTCCGGTACGTTTCCGTTTCTCGTACTTTGCATATCCGGTATGTGTCCGTAAGGCATCTGTTACACGTCCGCTGTATTCGGTCAGTACATCAACGGACTCCCAACGGATAACAATTCTGTCAACGGACAACTTTTATTTTCATTCGTTAGACGTCCGTTCGTGCTTCGGTCACACCTTACCGGATAGCACGAACGGACGCCTAACGGATGAAAAAAAAATGTCTGGACAGAACGGATGTCCAATGTATATACGGATGGTATGCTGCTTTCACGAAAAAATACTTTGGGTAGCACTTTACCAAAGAGAATAAGCCTTCTGCAAATCTCTTCGATCATAAGCTTAAGTTTTATAAAAATGTCCATGAACCAGAGTTTGAATGGTGTCGAAACTTTTATATTGACTGCTTTATTTGAATGAACGAATCAGTACATTGCTTTAAAATTAATGCACTTATATAATAGAATCGAAGAGTACCTCGATAGAGTATGGTTATTAAATTGGGTATGTTGTAAAGGTTAGATGAAATTGTCTACGTTTTTTTATTCTTCTGTAATGTTTACTGTTTTCAGAGTGTTTTTTTGTTTTCTTTTTTAGCCATGGCTTAGTCAGTTTATTTTCGACTTGTGGGTTTTTATGTCCTCTGGGTATCCTTTGCCTGTTTTTTAGTTATGATTTTTTTAAAGTAAATGAAATAGCGGATAAATGGTTTATTTTTAAATAAATTGTTACCTATGTCAAATTCAAAACATTGCCAGTGTTTATCTTATGAAAGCACCAAATGTTAGACATGTCTACCGAAACAAAAACATATTCCAATAAAATCGTTATCACGATATGATCGATTTTTTAATATCTTGATGCATTATAAGCATTTCCAAAATTATTTGATTTCATAATATTAATCCACACATTATGCTATCTTATAATATTATTGATTTTTATAATATATCTTAAATTATGGTGTACCATAATATTCGTTATGGTGTAATGTAACTAGCACTTTACCAAAGAAAATAAGCCTTCTTCAAAACTCTTCAATCATTAGCTTTAGTTTTTCAAAGATGACGAGAGTTTGAATGGTGTCGATAGAGTATGTTTATTAAATGTGGTATTTTGTAGATGATAAATGATAGTTATGGATTAACCGTTTTACAGATGATATCGGATATGTTCCTTATTTCATAACTAAAATCCCCTTTCCTTTTCACGTATATGACATACCGAATTAAAGTATTTACCGGGTTTGTAATAACATGAGCAACACGACGGGTGCCACATGTGGATCAGGATCAGCATACTCTTCCGGAGCACCTGATATCATCCACAGTTTTCGTTGGGGTTCGTGTTGCTCAGTTTTTACCTTTCTGTGTTGTGTATTGGGTTCTATTATTTGAATGTTTGTCTTTTCTTTTTTAGCCATAGCCTTGTCAGTTTATTTTCGATCTATAAGTTTGACTGTCCCTCTGGAATCTGTCGCCCATCTTTCACAGCGAGTGGTTATATTGTTTTAGTATTTTGTAAGCGCGACATTTTTGTAAACTTAACAGGAAGTAACATTCATATATGTAATATATTATTGTATTAGTTTAAAGCAATTCAATGGGACGTCATATATCTTATATGAATTTACTCGTCTAAACTTAAATTGGAGAAAAACAGCTTCCTTATGACAAATCACGATAATACCATATCAACCCGGCTTTTTACTAGTCTTAAATGTTGACCAGGATTCAAGTCTTGCTAGTTCACAAAGTGTCAGTCTGTTGTCTGCTCTCTGGCTGGAGTGTTGTCTCTTTTACATATATTCCCTATTTCGATCTCAATTTTATGTAATTAGACATGACGTCCTACTCGGACATATTATTGTGAATCCGGAGCAATAAGTCATTACTCTAAATAAAAAAATACTACTTAATTCGGAAATTAAGGAATACAGGTGTTATAGTTTTAGAATATTAGCCGAGATAATAGAACAATTTTTAAACCTTTATACAACATTTCTCGTAGCTTTTATATTATATTTTATTGTTTGAATCAACTGATTTACCATTCAATGAATTGCGACTAACACGTAGTGATTGATATTTGTTTGGAGTGTTCAAATCTCTATATTATAAATATTTAATATATTTATTTATATTATTCTATATTATATTTTGACTAACAAACTTCGTGTTTTGACTAGTATGATGTGTAAAGAAGTCAACGAATAAATTTGGATAAATAGAAATAGAATATTTTTTTTTTCGATTTTAATATTATATATTAACAAACAAAAATAAAAGTCTATTATAAATGTCGTCATGCATAAGTCATCATCCACATTTCATACAGTACTTATATATGTATTTCCAAAAGATTATTTTGACAGGTTGCACTACCATTAGTATGTTGTGATATAATTTCAACTAGGCATTAATATTATGAGTTCATTCTGCAATGTGTATAAATTTTCATATCAAACGTAAATTATGTCATCTGTTTCTTACCAATTAATCATACTGCTGAACTAAATAATATTGTATTACATGACCTTGCTTCGCTTTGAAATAGTTTAATATTTACAATTTATTTCTTCTGCTGTTTTTATACTTGTAAATAAATTAATTTTGTGGTTCTCAAGAACCAATATGTTATCTTAATTTTTTAAGAATTTTTTTCTGCAGATATATAGAAGTCAAATGGACAATAACTGAATTTTGATATGCAACGTGTTATGTAGGAAAATAACAATCATACATGTCATAGTGCTGTTTTAAATACTCAGGTGTATCTATCATCAAATATTGACCGACGTCGAAATAAATATGTATTGGTAATACATCAAAATGAATATCTAATTTCTACCTGCCTATGTTTATAGATTATGATTTTTTTTTTAAATTCTGTCTTGATGTCTCGATTTTTATTCTAAGATGTAATTTTTATTTACATGTAAGACAACACAAGAGACTTTTCTTTTACAGACACAATTTTAATTTTAAAGGATTTGAAAAGAAACATTTCAAATTTGATGGTGACAGAGAAAATACGTTGTATGCATGTGTATTCGAATTAATGTACCCACCTTACCCAATATACACAAATACACATAAGCAACATTAAAACGGTCTGCAACATAAACTGAATTTGAAACAATAACAATTGCATGTAATGAGTTTTTGTGGATCTGACCATTAATTAAATTTCGTCAAATCAAGACATATAAACACGTGAAAGTAATGTGTTTCTATACCTATTGTGTACATAATCATTTATAATTTATAAAGACGTCTGAAGGATGTGTACTATTTTTTTGTAACATTTCCCCTTGATAAAACTAATGTATTGAAAACGAGGTCAACTGACACACTTATTTTCTACATTTATTTTCTAAAACACGATTTATTCATTGTTTAAGGAACGATAATACATTTAAGAAAAATATGGCTTATAAGACGACACGATTTGTCTCCCTTGTACAAAATACTGTCCTAGATAAAAGACATTGAAGACGAAAGCATTTTAAATATGACGCGAGAAAGGCGACGATTGTCGGATGAATATAATCAATAGATGATCATAAAAATAGCATTTTAGGATTAATAAATTACGGAACTTGTTAGCAGTACCCAAAACATTGTTTTTCGGACACATCAAATTTAATTTTTTCATGCATAATTATGAAATTCAATAATATTCAAAATTATGGATACGCATAATATAACTGGAAATATTATTTAATCTCATAATATTATGGATTTTCATAAAGCAGTCAAATTTAGCCAATTTCATAATATTATGGAGTTCGCTAAGTGCCCCGACTGTGTATAGTGTTATAGTGTTTATATGTAATTTTTCAGAACATTAACATTGAGATTTCTAATGCTAAATACTTTAAAGCACATGATTATGAGACGTTATTTGTGCATTTCAGTTTAATATAAGAGAAGTAATAACATTGGAATATATTTGACTTATTCCCCTTTGTCTATAAGTCAGTTTTATGTTGTTGTGTGTTGTCTATGTAATGTGTATTTATTATTGTTATATATGTTGTAGAGTTTAATAATATACAGTCAGTGTTAAAAAAAATCACCATAAAGAACCCTAGTCCATTTGTAATTATTGAGTCTTTTGGACCTGCTATACTTATGCACAAGATTTCAAACTTTAAAATTTATAATTTAAATATCGAGATTGGATAAATCCGATAATCCTCGCGTTACTATTTAATATTCTGTTTCTCTAATGATTAAAAGTTAAATTTCCTTCTTTTTTAAACCAAAATCCCCTTCGAGTGCTTTCCGCTTTCCACGAAGTTGTCAATTTCATTAACACCTGTTAGAACATTTTGATCATTTCAGGGAACTGAGAAAGGTTTTGACCCTTTGACTCAGCCAATCGTCTTCTGAGATCACCAACAACCACACGTTGATTATTTTTTTTGGTACAATGGGTTCGGAAAGGGAATATTTCCATAGAGAAATTTATTTAACAATTGCCAATTCTGACACACTGTTGTCAATTAAATCTCACGGTCGACATTTCATTGGGATTGTATATTTCACAAATCATTTTTATACTTGTTGTCATTGATATCAACATGATCAATAAAAAAAGTCGTTTGAAGATCCTTCTGATGTTTAATTTTACTATAGAAAAGTGAAAGGTAGTATGGGTGTCTATCGTCATCTTGAATTGTAAATGACAGATCTAGAGATACTTAGATTAAGATTCTCAATCAAATTAGCAAAAGTATGTGTGGAGTACGGAAATTTTCATGTAAACTGATAAACTTACAAGATTTTAACTTATAATATTACAAGCGTATATTATGTTTGCTTCCATTTTTTTTTAAATTGGTTGTTTAAGGGGAGATGACTGAAAAAACTGCATCATCTGAAGGAATCTAAATAAACTGTTGCTATTTTGTATTCGGAAAAAACGTACGGTGACACTATCTTTTCTTTTGAAATAATCAAAGCATTATTTTTTTAAATCTGTATTCTCGAATTTCATTTTACAATTATGTCATTTAGTTTAGCTTCTAATCACATACTGGTGCTTTTTTCCTATATAATCCATACAAAATGCGTCATATCGTCACAACCTGTAGCTTGAGAAAATGCTCGGTAACCTAACATTTTTATTATGGTCTTGAAAAGATCACAATATATACTGCGTTTTTGGCAAAGAATGAACAAATTCTTTCATATTTATTGTATAATCCCATTACACCTTCACAATGTTTTATTCAAAAATATATGTTTTACGGTTTAAACAAGCCTTTCTATTATATTCCTAAAAGTTCAAAATAATAAAATTTAATGATCTAATAATTAAATTGATTTATTGCATTAAAAATACATTTAGTTGTTTATAATTGTGTTTCAAACGTACGTCAGTCCATTATTTACGTTTTGCCATTTACATAATTACAACCATATATTTAAACATACGAAAGAATATGCTTTGAAGCGCCTCGTGGACTTTGGTCATATATAAGCACGTGCTCCCGCTAAATTTTCATTACACGAGTATTTTTAAAGATTGCACAACCCACCCTCCCTCCCTTTAACAAACAAAATTGCTGCTGTTTTTAGTTTATTTTTCAGATTACATGGTGAACAGATCCAAATGTATTGAATGTGCCAATGAGATTGTCATGTATAATCAAAAGTGTCAGACGTTTTAATATTCATCGGCAGATCAAAGCAACCTGAATATTCAAGGAATTTGCAGGAATAATAAAAAAGTGTCTATCGTCATGGCATTCCGTTAAGAATGGAAAGTGCGTTGGATGTCATCATCAACATGATTCAACTGGCAGTGATTTATTCAAATATCGTTCATTAAGCTGTTATGGATCTGTCCAGCAGCTAAAAATTGTTATGCATTTACTGTTGGTTTTCCTTCAGTGACCAATTGTCATCAAGTTTTATATTGTTGAATATTGTTGAATAAACGCCATGACAAATAATCAGCCAAATTTCAAATTTAATTGTTTGTTTGTTGTTTATATTGTTCTTGCGAAAGAATGGAACATAACACATGTAACACATCTGCAGTTATATATTCATTGCGCACATTGAATATGCAATAAACCTTAGCATAGTGAAGTAAAATGGTCAGACTGTTATATAACTTATCACATTTATCTTTCTGGGCAGTACATTAGAAAATTGTCCAAAGCTCGATGAGTAATGATCACAGGCACACAAATGTGTAGTAAAATCGAGACAATAATAAAAGCACTGACGTACTGTTAACTCGTAGGACCTCATACATGTAGCTCTTGGTTAATGTCTATGTCTGACTACGTGCATAGCGCTTGGCACACTTCAAGCACAAATAATTGTACGTGACTTTATATCAAAAATGAAAGGGAAAAAGAAGAATGTTTCGATTCATTGTTTTCATATACTATTTTTTTGTAATTTTGAGAAATACTGCAGGGCTAGTGGTTACTTTTATTTCTCTCTTTTTATACGTGTACAGCTATTATAAACCTGTTTTATGTTTGTTCGCGATACATGTATTACTAAGGCACAATATCAACCTCCGTAGCACATAAGTTCACCCTAGTTAACTTTGACTCATGCTGTTTTGACTTTAGTTTTCAGTGTTATTTCGTGCTATTTTAGTTTTCAAATCCTATATATGTTGCCTATCGGTAAAAATATATGGTTAATCATTCAATCTCTAAAACCTTTTTATTTCAATCTTCTATATTCAGTCAAATCTTTTGGTTGGAGAACTACCATATAAAAAGATTTCTGTATTTGGGGATGTGTTAGTATTACAAACAAGCGATTTTTAATTTTAGTTTCTTGTGTATAATTCGGACGTCCATTATTACTGAACTAGTATGCATATTTGTTTAGGGCCAGTTGAAGGACGCTTCCGGGTGCAGGAGTTTCTCGCTACATTGAAGACCCATTGGTGGCCTTCTGCTGTTGTCTGCATTATGGTCGGGTTGGTGTCGATTTGACACATTCCCCAATCCCATTCTAAATTTTATGACATTCACCTATTCGCTATCGTGAGATAACTAATCGATGGCAATGAATGATCAATCTATTCTAAGACTAACACGATATGATCTCCATGCGGAACAGGAAGACCATGTCCTTCCTGAGCACTCCCGATTTTTTTTTTGTATAGTCTTGTTAATGCTTCTAGTATATTTGTCGCTTTTAATAAATCAAGGTGTTCATGTTTTATTGGGTTTTCGATTTCCCATTGGTCTCTCCTCTCTCTCTCTTTTCGGAAAAAGGAAAATATCGATGGACAATATATAGAAAATTATTGAGTTTCTGCAAAAGTTTCGATGCAGCAATTCGTTGGAAAATATTGAGTTTCTGGGAAAGTTGCTACTAGAACTCTATAAAAATGCACAAATAAATACTTGTGCCATCTTCCTGCTAAGCATGCGGTACATCGGAGTCAGATCAATGACGGTTTAGTTCTGTTCGTCGCAATAATGAAAATTAAGACTTCATATTCATAGTTTTCTAAGGAACTAGCTCGTAACAAATCTGAATCAGCAAAACGTTCTTGTTATCCATTCGTTTGCTGTGTTTGAGCTTTTCGGTTTTGCCATTTGATTAGAGACGTTCCCTTTTGAATTTTCCTCGGAGTTCGGTATTTTACTTTTTTCTAGTACAAAGCAGATTGTATAGTCATATCACATTATAACATGGTCTTGACTTGAATAGGCATGGACTATTTCCACCAGTTGCTAATCATAAATAGCCAAAACTGCGGTCCATTGTTCTGTTGAACCCTTTTAGCAATTACTGTAATTCTTTCTATATAAATTCCATCCATCCATACTGTAAATAATTTGTCAATTCAACTTGTGAATGTCTCCAACGAAAGGACGTATGACTATGACCATTTAATTTTACTCAGGAAATTACCTTTTACTGTCTCCAGATAAAGGACTTACAACCGACACCATGAAAAGAACTTGTGATTTGTAACTGTCTAGAGAGAAATGATTGGTGACTTTGTTCTTAGGGACTTTCTGTTTAGAATTTTACGTATTTTTGTTATTTTACTGTTTACCATTAAAATTACCTGTAACTGTGTCCAGTTAATGGACGCTTGCAACCACCATTGACAAAACCTTTGACTGTTCCCAGGGAGGGAACTTATGACTGTTACAAGGGGAAAGGCATGAACCTGTCACCAAATAAAGGTCATGTAGCTGTCATCAGGTAAAAGACATGTGTCATTCACCAGGAAGAAGACTTGTAACTGTCACTAGAGAAGTAACCAACTGGCACCAAGAAAAGGACCTGTACACTGTAACTTTCACCTGTTACTGACATGTGACCTTCACCAGGGAAGCCGGGCATGCCGCTGTCACAACATAAAAGACCTATAATGTCCCAAAGGAACAGAACAGTGACCGTCATCAAAGAAAGGACTTTTGATCATCACCATGGAAAGGACTTGCAAATGTCATCAGCAAAGGACTTACGACTGTCACTAGGGAAAACATGTGAATGTCACCAGAGAAAGAACTTGCAACTGCCATCAGAAAAGGACTAGTTACAATCACCAGGGAAAGGACTTGTGACCGTCACCAGGGAAAGGCCTTATAACCGTCACCAGGGAAAGGACTTATGACTGTTACCAGGTAAAAGACTCGTGACTGTCACCAGGGAAAGAACTTGTGATTGTCGCCAGGGAATGGACTAGTGACTGTCATCAGGGAAAGGACATGCAACTGTCATCAGGAAAGGACTGGTGACAACCACCAGGGAAAGGACTTGTGACCGTCACCAGTGAAAGGACTTCGTTGCAAATGTCATCAGGAAAGGACTGTTGACCGTCACCAGGGAAAGGACTTATGACAACCACCAGGGAAAGGACTTGTGACCGTCACTGGTGAAAGGACTTGCAAATGTCATCAGGAAAGGACTAGTTACAATCACCAGGGAAAGGACTTGTGACCGTCACCAGGGAAAGGCCTTATAACCGTCACCAGGGAAAGGACTTATGACTGTTACCAGGTAAAAGACTCGTGACTGTCACCAGGGAAAGAACTTGTGATTGTCGCCAGGGAATGGACTAGTGACTGTCATCAGGGAAAGGACATGCAACTGTCATCAGGAAAGGACTGGTGACAACCACCAGGGAAAGGACTTGTGACCGTCACCAGTGAAAGGACTTGTGACCGTCACCAGTGAAAGGACTTCGTTGCAAATGTCATCAGGAAAGGACTGTTGACCGTCACCAGGGAAAGGACTTATGACAACCACCAGGGAAAGGACTTGTGACCGTCACTGGTGAAAGGACTTGCAAATGTCATCAGGAAAGGACTAATGATCGTCACCAGGGAAAGGACGTGTTACCGTCACCAGGGAAAGGACTTAGGATAATCACCAGGGAAAGGAATAATGACCGTCACCATGGAAAGGACTTGCAAATGTCACCAGGAAAGGACTTGTGACTGTCACTAGAGAAAAACCTATGAATAGCACAAGGAAAGGGACTGGTGTTTGTCACCAGAAGAAGGACCAAATCTGTGATCTTCACCAGGGAATGGACCTGTGACTATCAGAAGGGAAATGACACGTGCATGTCACAAGGGACTTGTGACTGTCACCAGAAGAAGTACCTAGGCCTGTGGTCGTCAGCAGGGAATGGACCTGTGACTATCACAAGGGCTATGACTCGTGAATGTCATCAGGAAAAGGGCCCTTTAATGTCAGAGGAAAAATGTCAAACAGTTCAATAATAGTATGTGGACAACTTCAACATAATTATGTGTAATATTCCTGAAAATTTATAGATCTGGGTTTATAACTGTTGGAGGAGTTGATAGCTAAAATTAGGACCTTCTTTTCTTAATTTATCTGTTTGATTTGGAATAGAAAAGCTTGAACACTTTTTAAGGTAGATTCATGGTAAACCGCCATCTTGGATTGTACTATTGCAGTAAACAATCAGTCTAGTTATTTACCCAAATCTCCAAATTTGTAGACCGATGTTTAATGTTATTGATAAGACTGTGTATCTGTATGAAGAAACTTGCTGATTTATTCAAAATATTTTAACAAATACCAAACATATGTGTTTTAGTATAAATTTTTTCAACTAAGCCGGTTAAGGAAAGATAACTCTTTTAGTAACAAATTTATACTGGACACATAGGATTTTTTTTAATTTTAAATTGTAGCAAGAAAACAAGTTCGAAGACAACATTTTTTCTTCTTGTTTTATTAAAGTATATTATAAAACCTATCTTCCCATAATTTATTTCAAAAATTCTATCTCATAGATTTTTTTTATGCACACAAAAAATGTTTTTTCATTATTATTCTAAGCAAATTTAGACAATTTTCAACGGCTCATAGCTTGAAAAATAGCCCGGTGACCCATTCTTTTATTATATTTTTGTTAAGAACATAGTAAAATCTTCATTTCGACAACGTGTAAAAAAATTCTCATGGGAAACATAATTTTGATCTACCTTAAACATATATTTTTGTTATTATGAAGATTGTTTGATTATTTGCAATGCCCATAAATCTTACCATTGCCTTAAATGCACAGCACAGCAACCGATATTTTCAAGGGAATACAATATAACAGACTTGTTATTCTTAAACTGATTACTTGAATGATGAACTAATAAATGAAAAGGGAAACAATGATGTGGCCTTAAAGCATTTTACCAACGCGACAGCAGCCAATGACGTAAATAAATAATAGACATCTAGAATGCAACTTTCAGCCTTCAGCAATAGCCAGATGTCTATGCAGTATGTTATATTTACATCGTACCGAGTCAAGTAATATCACTGATGCGGAAATAATTGTTCCCATCTTTATCAAACATCATACTTTCTCAAGTTCACAACAATGGTAGACAGTACTTGAACTTTGACAATTGTTTAATTTAGATATGAATGAAAATCACTGATGTGACAGAAAACACTTGAAATTACTAGATGGTTTTATAGACGAGGGTCTGGTTCGGGTTTACAGAATAACGTCTGATGAGCAAAACATCTAAAAAACATAAAAGAGAAAAACATTGTAAACAAAACAAAGAATAGAGAAAAATAGTGAAAACAAAATAAAGAAAAGAAAAATTGGGGATTGTTTTTACACTTTTCTCAACGTTCTTTCCCAAATATCACAACAATTGTAGACAGTACTTGAACTTTGACATTTGTTTGATTGAATATGAATGAAAATCTCGTTACATAAACGTATTTATATCTCCTAATGAATGATGAAAATAGAATTCAATAATAATACATAAGTCAAGTATCGAGGACAGATGTTAACACTTTGACTTTTAATAAAGCAGATCCCAAAGTTTCATTTTTGAAATCTGAAATAATGAACAGCATGCCACTGCTGGTGGACGTTTCGTCCCCGAGGGTATCACCAGACCAGTAGTCAACACTTCGGTGTTGACATGAATATCAATAATGTGGTCATTTTTAAAAAATTTTTTTTTATAAATTTCCTGTTAACAAAAGTTTAAATTTTTCGAAAAACTAAGGATTTTCTTATTCCAGGGATAGATTTCCTTAGCCGTATTTGGCACAACTTTTTGGAATTTTGGATCCTCAATGCTCAATGTTCTCCAACTGTGTAATTGTTTGGCTTTATAAATATTTTGATATGAGCGTCACTGATGAGTCTCATGTAGACGAAACGCGCGTCTGGCGTACTAAATTATAATCCTGGTACCTTTGATAACTATTTACACCACTGGGTCGATGCCACTGCTGGTGGACGTATCACCAGCCCAGTAGTCAACACTTCGGTACCTTTGATAACTATTGTGATTGTTGTGGCATTCATTACTATGCCTGAATGCGATAAAAAAATAATGGGGGGGGGGGGGGTAGGGGGCTGTTTGCTGTTCAGTGCGTCCGTTTTATACATGTTATAGTACGTCCCATATTAGATTAATGTTTGTATGTAAGTATTTTATCAGAAAGGAAAAGAGTTGTGGTCACATCCAAATGAAATATAGGACAATTTTCATATCATATTGCTGATAAAGCTTCCGACTACATGGTTCAGTGAGAATAGATATGTGATAGTTTGAAAAAAGACCTTTTCATGTTATAAAAGTTTACCAAATTGGTTCCATTTTTATCACTGTAGACTGTTGCCGTCCTGTATTTGACAAATGTGTGGTAAACTCCACTGAAAATATAGGGCAATTTTCATATTCTATAGCATTGTATCAACGTTAAAGACCCCGATTACATGGTTCACTGAACAGTGAATTGTTACACTTAGAAATGTATATATTTATTCTAAAGTTAACTGTGAAGGTTTGGTCAAACTAGATTGGTACCCGGCCGTTATTTTACAAGTTTGACAATATTTTATTTTTCTATGAAAAAGTTCTGACAATTTATCATGTACCATATTTTTTTTTACCCTTTTAAAATGGATTTCATCATGTTTAATGTCTAAAATAGCAAGCACATGTACATGTAGGGTATGAAATTACACATTCCTTATACATGAATTAGAGATGTATTCTTCTAATGTGTTAACATGGGATGTATAAATACGTAGAAAGGTCTACCCTACGACATAAAACATCATTCCAAAGAAATACACCCTCTTTTACTAAATACGAAATCACGTCTGCCTTCCAATTAAAAAAACACCATTCTAAAGAAATGCATATTTTTTACTGTGTGGAATGTATAAACAGGCAACCATGTCTGCCTGCCGTAAAAAAAACCACATCATTTTCAAACACCATTCTATGGAAACGCAACCACGTCTGCCCGCCGACAAAAGACAAAAAATACAATTTCTTTTATTTTATTACTTTGTGGAATGTATTAATATGCAGCCAAGCCTGACTTCGGTATAAAAAAGTCCATCTTGAGAAATGCATATGTTTTTACTGTGTAAATACGCAACCACGTCTGCCTTCCGTAAAAAACACCATTCTAAAGAAATGCATAATTTTTTACTGTGTTGGATGTGTAAACACACAACCACGTTTTCCTTCCGTCTGAAAACTACCTTTTAAAGAAATGCATCCTCTTTTACTAAATACGCAACCACGTCTGCCTTCCAACAGAAAACACAGATCTAAAGAAATGCATATTTTTTCTACACTGTGTGATGTATAAATACGCAACCACGTCTGCCTTCCGTCAAGAAATGCATTCCTTTTTACTGTGTGAAATAAACCAATACGCAAACACGTCTGTCCATCCGACCGAAAACGCCTTTCTTAATAAATGCATCTCTTTTTTTTTTTAACTGTAAGGGATGTATAAATATGCAGCCACGCCCGGCTTCGGACAGAAATCGCCATTCTTAATTTAAGAAATAATTCCTTCATGTCATGCTCTATGCTCATTTTAACATGGATAGGCATTGTCATGCACTATGCTCATTTTAACATGGGTATGCATTGGCATGTTCTATGCTTATTTTAACATGGGTAGGCATTGTAATGCTCTATGCTCATTTTAACATGGATAGGAACGCTCAGTGTAAAATATCGACAATATAATGCCTGCCCATGTTAAAATGAGCGTAGAGCATGAAACGAAGGAATTATTTCGATTCTAATAGGACAAATACAGTATTTTTTTATAGGAAGCGTGCGAAAATACCATCAATATGTTTGGTTTTTCCCGTTTTCTCCCCGATGAGTCTGTGCATTTATTTCATATTTGATATAAGTTTAAAAACTACGAGCAGGGTAAATATATGTTGTTTTATAAAAATATATAATAAAAATTTATGCTAGCTGCTTAAATGTATATATTTTAAAGGATAACGATGGAAATAACGTTCATATACACAGTAAGTTCGTACGCATGTGTCAAACATATGTTGTGCTTATTATAATAAGGCGTAATAAGGACGTCATATTAGAATAAGGCATCTTTTATGGGATGTATAAATACAAAGTCACGCCTGCCTTTGGTCAGAAAACGTCCATCTAAAGAAATGCATCATCTTTTAATGTAAGGGATGTATAAAGACGCAACCACGTCTGCATAACTTCCGTCAAAAACGCCATTCTAAAGAAATGCATCCTTTTAACTGTTTGGAATAAAAAGAAGTGCACAACCACGTCTGCCACTGTCTTTCCGAAAGACACCCACATTCTTAATATATACATTAGATATGTATTCCTTTACTATGTTAACGTTGGATGTATAAATACCAAGCCACGCCTGCATTCGGACAGAAATCGCCATTCTAAAAAATTGTATCTTTATTAATGTGTGGGATATATAAATTAGGAGCCACATGTGCCTTCCCACAGAAAACGCCATCATAAAGAAATGTATCCTTTTTACTGTGTGGAATATATAAATTCGCAATCACGAGTGCCCCTTCCAAAAGAAAACACTGCTATAAAGTAATGCACGCCTTTTACTCTGTGGAATATATAAATACGCAACCAGCCATTTTAAAGATTTACATTCGATTTGACTGTGTAATAAAAAAGTACACAACCACGTCAAAAATATGCAGCAACGTCTGCCTTCCGACAGAAATCGCCATTCTAAAGAAATGTATTCTTTTCACTGTCTGAAATATATAAATACGCAACCGCATCTGCTTTCCGACAGAAAACGGAGTTTTAAAGAAATTCATCCTTTCTACTTGTAGGATGTATAAATTCGCAGCCACGTGTATCTCCCGACAGACAACACCAATTTAAAGATTTTTTTCCTTTTTAATGTATTGGATTATAAATACGCAACCAAGTCACTCTGTCTTCCGACAGAAAACGACATTCCAAAAAAATTATTTTTACTGTGTGGGATAAATAAGTAGGCAACCACGGCTGCCATTTGTTATGATATTGTAATTATTATGTTTATTTATGTTGGCCTAATTTGTGTTGTATGGCCTGATAGTTTTTTACCAAATAATCTTATAACTGTGCAGTTTAGAAACCACTGGAACAATCACAGATACTTATGGAATGATTGGAACTTTCTATTTGACTTACATAACAATTCTTGAATGAGCCTTATAAAAGATGCGTAATTTAAACTGTTACGTTATTCCATAAACTTCCGTTATAGTTCTCTAGAACTTTCCATTTATAGAATGTTCTAGAGATTTCAGTGACAACTATATATATATATACACAGACTAAAGACTTAGACTCAGACGAAGACATTGATATTCACAGCATTTGGATTGACACTTTTATTCTACAAACAACATACTGGATTGTGACCTTAGTAGTGAATGTACTATTCAGATTTGAATTCGAGAAGATTTCCGGATACAGATAAAGATAAAAGATTGGACTCATATTTTGACAGTAATATTTGTGTAATATCTTTTGTAAACTTCTATAATACTAAAATAACGAGGTCCAATTTGTCAGCCGTCATCGGGTAAAAACGACAAATCAAAGAATTCAATTGTATATATAGCTAATATAGGATAATGGTGTTGATTAAAAATTACACCACTCCAGACCCTTTTGTTTTCCACATAATAAAGAGTGGCAATAATTAACGAGTTCCGGGTCGAATCCGATACCGATACCAATAGTATATTCACCTGTTACCTATTACATTATCTGTACGTTCCGCATCTGACAGGCGCACCACCAAACGGTGTATTTCGGTTTTGCTTTATACACGGGTCATAATTATAGGGTTGCAGTACTAATTCAATCATTGACAAATTGTTCCCTATTGTAGTATTTAATCAGTAAGACTTTCTAAGATGACAATACGAATACTAAGATTCTGGACTTAAAATAAGGCGTATAAGCAGTTTCCAATTTGATAGCGGGCATGACGTAAAACAGCTAATTAAAGGATTCAACTTTATTTATAACTAATATAGGACAATGCTGTTGATTAAAAAATACTCCCTTCCAGGACCTATTGTTTTTCAAATAATTAATATTACCAATAATTGAGAAGTTCCAGGTCGACGGGTTCAACTCATAGTTATATACTTTAATTCAGTCACGGACCCGCGATATCACGGGTGTGTTCTAGTTTGTATAATAAATCTGGTTAAATTTTATTAGTGATTTGTGTCTTTTATTGGCTACAATTTAAAGGGGATTTCTGGCCGTAACAGAAATTGGGGGCTCGTCCGGGATACTGAAAATATCTTTTTCAAAATTTATTCAATATTTTTATAAGAACTAGCCAACAAAATTCTACAAAATGGCATTTAATGCCGGTAAATTTTTGAAAACGCCAGACCTGGAGAGTTAGAGGAATTAGTGTTGCTTGCTAAACATCTGAAATTAGTTTTTAAAGTATCTATGAGAAAACAAATTATAACAAATTTGGTTA
Source organism: Mytilus galloprovincialis (assembly GCF_965363235.1). Lineage (NCBI taxonomy): Eukaryota > Metazoa > Mollusca > Bivalvia > Mytilida > Mytilidae > Mytilus > Mytilus galloprovincialis. The sequence goes on from NC_134849.1 coordinate 53,919,907, forward strand.
TAGACAAATTAGTTGACGCAGAAATTTTAGGTGAAGGGGCTCTTGAACTTAAGGTCGAAAATGTTGATGCCTTTAAATTAAAACAGCTTGAATTAGGACATGAATTTAAATTAAAACAAGCAGGAAATGAAAAAAGGTTAGAAATGGAAAAGAAAGAAAAAAAGATGAATTTAAATTAAAAGAATTGGAAATGAAGGAAAGGTTGGAGATGGTGAAAAAACAAGATGAACTTAAATTAAAACAAGATGAATTAAAACAAGATGAACTTAAATTAAAACAGGCAGAATTTGAAATGAGGGAAAGGCTAGAGATGGAAAAAATGAAAATTGAAATTGGCAAAGAAGAAAATACATGTAACACTAAAGTCCAGTCGAAATCTGATTATTGTGATGCAGCCAAAAATATACGTTTGGTACCCAAATTTTGTGAAAAAACAGTCGATAAATATTTTCTACAGTTTGAGAAAATTGCTAACAATTTGAAATGGCCAATACCGTATTGGACTACGATGCTGCAAAGTGTTTTTGAGGGAAAGGCAGCTGAAATATACTCCGCACTACCATCAGAAAAAAGTTCTGTTATGATACGGTTAAACAGAAAGTTTTGAAAGCTTATGAGCTAGTACCAGAAGCATATAGACAGAAATTTAGATCATATAAAAAGATTGATTCACAAACCTATGTGGAATTTGCTCGGGAAAAAGAAGATCTATTTGATAAATGGCTTACGTCAAAGAAAACAGATAACAATTTTAATAATCTAAGACAATTAATGTTATTAGAAGAGTTCAAACAATGTGTTCATTTAGACTTAAAAACACATTTAACGACAAAACTGTTGAGTCAATACATGATGCAGCTGTTATTTCAGATAATGATACTCTTTCACATAAAAGAAGTTTCAAGGGTCAAAATGTTAATACTTCCAGTGGAAATTACAAAAAAACAAAGCACTGAGCGTACTGACAGTAAGCCTGTTGCACAGAATAAGAGTCCAGTTATAATATGTCTAGTCCAAAATTTGATACTTTTGAGAAGAAGTCACTGATTCGTGCTTATTGTAAGAAGAATGGTCACCTGATGGCTGATTGTTTTAGACTCCAGAAGAAAAATGAAAGAAATAATAAGCCGAAGTCCAGTGCTTGCTTGTACGACACCTTTTATTACCAGTACATTGGAATGTCCTGCGAATCAGGCTTTTAAGTCCAGTTTTTGTGATTACATGGAGGAATATAAACCCTTTATGTCTGATGGGTTTGTTTCTATTGTTGATGATTCTACTCTTCAGCCTATTAAGATTTAACGGGACACTGGAGCTTCTCAGTCTTTATTGTTAGAAGGTGTATTGCCTTTGTCAGAGAAGACTTTTGTTGGTGCCACCGTTTTGTTACAAAGTGTAGAGTTAGGTTGTATAGATGTTCCTCCCCATCGTATTTATCTGAAGTCAGATTTGATAACTGGACCAGTTGTTGTAAGTGTTCGTCCTAATCTCCCTGTTGAGGGTGTTACATATTGCTAGGAAATGATCTAGCTAGGCACATAGTGGTTGCTGAACCAATTATTACCAGTGAACCGGTGGTGGGTGTTAAATCACCTGAAGATGATGCTGAATTGTATCCAGCTTGTGTTGTTACTAGGGCGATGGCTAGAAAACAACAAGATTTTCAAGAAGACCAGTTTGATTACATGGACCTTTCTGACACTTTCCTAGCTGATATTGAAGGTCCTGGTAGCTCAGAAAAGGCCATAATAAGACCACCTAGTGTTAACAAAAATGATATTATGCCATGGCCAGACGTAAACAGCCATTCATTAGACCGAAAGAATTTATTCGAAGAACAACATAAAGACCCTGAGGTTCTTCAGCTCAGCCTGAGGGCTCAACCATAGGAGGAAGCAGACAAAGTGGCCGAATGCTATTACCATCAAGACGGCATTGTAATGAGGAAGTGAAGGCCTCCTGATGCTACCCCAGATGAGGAATGGAGAGTGGTATACCAAGTGGTGGTGCCTAAAGTTTATAGGCAAGAAATTATTGGTCTTGCCCATGACACCCCCTTGGCTGGACACTTAGGTATAAGAAAGACTTGCCTTGAGATATTGCAGCATTTCTACTGGCCCAGACTTCGAAATGATGTCGCAGAATACTGCAAATCATGCCTGTATGCCGGGTTGTTGGTAAGCCTAACCAGAAAATACCACCAGCACCACTTCTGCCTATTCCAGCCTTTGACGAACCTTTGAGCAGAGTTCTAATTGGACCTTTACCAAAGACCAAGATTGGAAATGCGTATTTATTGACAATCATGTGTACATCTACTCGCTTTCCTGAGGCTATTCCGCACAGAAATATCAAGACACCTACTATCGTCAAAGCTTTGATAAAATTTTTCACGTTAGTAGGACTTCCTAAGTCTATACAGTCCGACCAGGGATCAAACTTCATTTAGGTTTATTTCAGCAAGTCGTGTACCAGTTAGGGATTGCTCAGTACATATCAAGTGCTTACCATCCAGAATCTCAAGGTGCCTTAGAACGTTTTCATCAAACATTCAAACATTGAAGAACATGATTAGAACTTTTTATCTTCAATTTGACAGACTGGGATAACGGAGTTCGCTTTCTACTTTTTGCGGTCCGAGAGACTGTTCAAGAATCCCTTGGATTTAGTCCCTTTGAGTTGGTATTTGGTCACACTGTATCTAGATTTAAACAAAAATTGTATACTGCTTGTCAAATTGCTCATAAAAAATTTAAAAATGTACAGAACAAGATGAAAATATGGTTTGATAAAGATGCCAGGGACAGAGTTTGTGAGCCTGGTGATAAGGTACTTGCATTTTTGCCAGTCCCTGGACATCCTTTGCAGGCAAAATATTGTGGTCCTTATATAATAGAGAGTAAAATTAATGATTTGAATTATATTGTAAAAACTCCAGGTCGGCGCAAACAAAATAGAGTGTGTCATATTAATATGTTAAAACCATATTTTGAGTGTTCTAATGAATGTGAGAGTAAATCAGTTGCCACTTTAGGCATGGTTAAATTTAAGAACAATCGTGACAAACCAGATGTAATTGAACCACCTTTTAGTTGTAAAACTATGGAAGAGACAGTCAAATTTAGATTCAAAAACTTGCACATCTGTCTTTTGATCGTAGAGAAGAAATAAAAGCTTTGGTATTTTCTTTAAATTTTTTTTTTCCAGATGTGCCAAACAAAACCACTGCTGTTTGTCATGATGTTGATGTAGGAGATGCTTCTCCAATTAAGCAACATCCTTACCGGCTCAATCCACTCAAACTTGAAGCTATGAGAAAAGAAATTAAATACATGCTTGACAATGATATTATTGAGTCGAGTAACAGTGAATGGAGCTCTCCTTGTCTCCTTGTGCCAAAACCAGAAAAAACCTTTCGTTTCGTGACTGATTTCAGAAAAGTAAATTCAGTCTCAAAATCTGATTCCTATCCGATTCCAAGGATAGACGATTGTATTAACAACATTGGTCAAGCAACATTTGTGAGCAAATATGATTTCTTGAAAGGTTATTGGCAAGTTCCTTTGACACAGAGAGCTCGTGAAATATCAGCTTTTTTTTTTTTACACCAGATGGCTTATTTCAATATACTGTAATGCCGTTTGGCATGAAAAGTGCTCCAGCTACATTTCAAAGAATGATCAATAATGTTATTAAAGATTTAGACTGTTGTAATGCTTATATTGATGATCTTATTGTATATAGTGATAGCTGGGAAGAGCATTTAACACATTTGTATGATACTTTTGATAGATTGTCACAATCAAATTTGACTGTTAATCTTGGTAAAAGTGAATTTTGTCAGGCCACTGTTGATTATTTAGGGCAAACAGTTGGCCAAGATCAAGTGAAACCTATTATGGCTAAAGTGGAAGCTATTTCCAAATTTCCTCCTCCTACAAATAAAAAAAACAACTGATGAGATATTTAGGCATCATTGGATCTTACAGGAAATTCTTTTCAAATGTTGCTACGGTTGTTCAGCCATTGCCTCATCTTTTAAGGAAATATTCGAAATTTATCTGGAGTGAAAATTGTCAAAACGCCTTTGAAAATAGAAAATCACTTTTAATTAATAGTCCAGTTCTGATTACTCCAGAAAAACAATTTAAACTTGTCGTTGATGCAAGCGATTTAGGAATTGGAGCTATTTTATTTCAAGAGACAGATGATAATGTTGAGAAACCTATATCATATTTTTCCAAGAAATTAGATAAACATCAGAAAAATTATTCAACTGTTGAAAAATAGTGTTTTGCAATGTTGTCAGCACTTCGACATTTTGATGTATATTTGAATCCCACTGTATATCCTATTATTGTTTGTACTGATCATAATCCTCTCACCAACATACATAAAATGAGAAACAAGAATCAGAGGTTGACTTGGTGGAGTTTATTGTTACAAGAATATGATGTAATTGTAAAACATATTAAGGGTATAAAAGATAATGTAGTGATAGCAGATGATTTATCTAGAGCTTATTAAATCACTTTGTATATTTTATGTATTTGTGTTCATAGTATTCGTTTTTTGTTACACTAAAACTTCTTTTAAGGGGGAGGTGTTATGCAATTGTAATTATTATGTTTATTTATAATGACCTAATTTGTGTTGTATGGCCTGATAGTTGTTTACCAAATAATCTTATAACTGTGCAGTTTAGAAACCACTGGAACAATCACAGATACTTATGGAATGATTGGAACTTTCTATTTGACGTACATAACGATTCTAGAATGATCCTTATAAAAGATGCGTAATTCAAACTTCTACGTTATTCCAGAAACTTCCGTTATAGTTCTCTAGAACTTTCCATTTATAGAATGTTCTAGAGATTTCAGTGACAACTATATATATATACAGAGACTAAAGACTTAGACTCAGACTAAGACATTGATAAACATAAGTATTCACAGCATTTGGATTGACACTTTTATTCTACAAACAACATACTGGATTGTGACCTTAGAAGTGAATGAACTATTCAGATTGGAATTCGAGAAGATTTCCGGATACAGATAAATATAAAAGATTGGACTCATATTTTGACAGTTAAGTTGACAGTAATATTTGTGTAATACCTTTTGTAATCTTTTGTATAATAAATCTTGTTAAATTTTAGTATTGATTTGTGTCTTTTGTTGGCTACAATTTAAAGGCGATTTCTGGCCGTAACACACTGTCTCTCCGAAAGAAACCCACATTCCTTATATATTACCGAATTAAACTATTTCCCGGATCTGTAATAACATAATCAACACGACGGGTGCCACATGTTGAGCAGGATCTGCTTACCCTTCCAGAGAGTCTGAGATCACCCTCAATTTTTGTGGGATTAGAGTTGCTTTCTATTTAGTTTTCTATGCTGTGTCTTCTATACTTTTATTTGTCTGTTTGTGTTTTTAATTTTTTGCCATAGCGTTGTCAGTTTATTTTCAATCTATTAGTTTGACTGTGCCTCTGATATCTTGAGCACCTGAAATCACCCTCATTTTTTTGGGGGGTTCGTGTTGCTTCGTCTTTAGTTTTCTATGTTGTGTCTTCTCTACTTTTGTTTGTCAGTTTAATTTAAGCCACGGCGTTGTCAGTTTAATTTATTTTTTAATCTATTAGTTTGACTGTTCCTCTGGCATCTTTCGTCCCTCTTTTAAATATAACTTAGAGATGTATTCCTTTACTGTGTTAATGTTTGATGCGTTAAAAAGCAGTCTACCTTTCAACAGAAAACACCATTATAAAGATATGGATATTTTTTTACTGTGTGGGATGTTTAAATACGCAACCACGTCTGCCCTCCGTCAGAAAACGCCATTCGAAAAAATCCATTCTAAAGAAATGCATCCTCATTTACTAAATACGCAATCACGTATGCCTTCCAATAGAAAAAAACATTCTAAAGAAATGCATAGATTTTTACTGTGTGGAATGTATAAATGCACAACCACGTCTGCCTTCCGGGCAGAAAACACCATTCGAAAAAATCCATTGTAAAGAAATCTATTCTCATTTACTTAATACGCAACCACGTCTTCTTTCAGACAGAAAACATCATTCACAAGAAATGCATATTTTTTTTTTACTTTGTGAAATGTATAAATACACAGCCACATCTGTCTTCCGACAAAAAATGACATTCCTAATACATGCATCTTTTTAAAACTGTGTGAAATGTATAAATAAGCCACGCCTGCCTTCGAACAGAAATCGCCATTCTGTTGAAATGCATTCTTTTTTACTGTGTGGGGTAAATAAATACGTCTGCAACTGTCTTTTCGAAAGAAACCCTCATTTATATATATAAAATACAGAAATATTCCTTTACTGTGTTAACGTTGGGTGTATAAATACGGAGACAAGTGTTCCATCCGACAGATAACGCCTGCTAAAGATATGAATCCTCTATTACTAAATACGTAATCACGTCTGCCTTTCGACAGAAAACACCATTCTAAAGAAATGCATCCTCTTTTACTAAATACGCAAACGGCACTGCCTTCCTACAGAACACACCACCGTACAGAAATTATCGTTTTCACTTTGTTGATTAAATATATTTAATTCTTGATGAAATGTATAAATACACAGCCACATCTGTCTTCCGACAGATGTGGCTGTGTACGCCAATCTATGCTTTTTAACGCATCAAATAATAATTGATATGAGCGTCACTGATGAGTCTTATGTAGACGAAACGCGCGTCTGGCGTACTAGCGTTGTCAGTTTATTTTCAATTTATTAGTTTGACTGTCCCTCTGGTATCTTTCTTCCCTTTTTTATGTATTCTATAACTATATACGCAACCGCATTTCCTTACCGACAGAAAACAGTGTTCTAAAGAAATGCATCTTTTTTTAACGTCAAGGATGTATAAATTCGCAGCCACGTGTGTCTCCCGACAGAAAACGCCATTTTAAAGATTTTTTTCCTTTTTAATGTGTTGGATATATGAATACGCATCCACGTCACTCTGTCTTTCGACAGAAAACGCCATTCTAAAGAAATGCATTCTTTTTAAATGTGTAGGATACATATCTACGCAGCCAGTTCTGACACTGCCTTTTAAAAGTTTCCAAAAAAAAAAAAAAAACACACATTCATTACATATTGATAAATTAGACTATTTACCGGATCTGTAATAACATAAGTAACACGACGGGTGCCACATGTTGAGCAGGATTTGGTTACCCTTCCAGAGCGCCTGAGATCACCCTCAATTTTTGTGGGATTCTTGTTGCTTTGTATTTAGTTTTCTATGCCGTGTCTTCTATACTTTTATTTGTCTGTTTGTATTTTGAATTTTTTGCCATAGCGTTGTCAGTTTATTTTCAATTTATTAGTTTGACTGTCCCTCTGGTATCTTTCTTCCCTTTTTTATGTATTCTTTTACGGTGTTAAAGTTGGATGTATAAATACACAGAAACTTCTACCTTCTGACAGAAAACGCTATTCTAATAAAATGCATCATCTTTTGCTAAACCCGACACAATCACGTCGGCCTTCCCAAAGAAAAAACCCATTCTAAAGAAACGCATATTTTTTTACTGTGCGGGATATTAAATTCGCAACCGCGTCTGCTTTTCGACAGATAAAAACATTCTAAAGATATGCATAATTTTTACTGTGTGGGATGTATAAATACTCAACCACGCCTGCCTTCGGACAAAAGTAGCTATTCTAAAGAAATGTTTCTTTTTTTTACTGTGTGGGATAACTAAGCATGAAACCACTTCTGCCTTCCGTAGAAAAACACAATTCTAAAGAAATGAATAATCTTTTACTGTGTGGGATGGTTAAATACGCAACCATATCGCTTTCCGTCAGAAAAAAAAAGTACGCAACCACGTCTACCACTGTCTTTCAAAAGAACCCCACATTCTTTATATACAAATTAGAGATGTATTCATTCACTGTGTTAACGTTGGATTTATAAATACGCAGCCACACCTACCTTCGAACAGAAATCGCCATTATAAAGAATCGTATCCTTTTTAATGTGAGGGATTTACATATATGTTACAGGCATCTTCTAAATTTAGGCATTTTGTAAAATCCCTGAAAACTTTAGGCATTTTCTAAAATGCCTGCAAGATCCAGTCATCATACATAATGATTAATTTTTCTAGGCATTTTACAAAATGCCTGAAAATATTGAAAGGCATTTTAAAATGCCTGAATTCAATTTATAGAATAAAGTGTAATAAAAACCAATTAAAGCATTGGATACCGGAGCAGCTTTATTTAAATAAAAATAGAAGTGTTTTAATAATCAAGAATAAATTTTACCGATGCAAGCACAGAACTCGACAATTATTTATAATTTCTCAAAATGTTTGGATGACAGAACTGATGACAATTTTTGTCCTGTTTTTTTGGCAAATACATTGGTTTACGCAAAAGTTTGGTTTAAGCACTTTGACAACATTTTTAGAAACCTGGATTATCACTTATATTAAGCACTTTCATTACAATTTCTAATAGAACACTTAACATTCAACATCATTGGGATTCGCAATGAGAACACACGTCACACATGCATACATTCTTTTTCATATGTCCCAGAAGATTCAAAGTACATTATCATGATATGCTTGACTTGTACCTTTAGGCTTATAGCTTTTAACGGAATGAACTCAATGAATCAGATCTGCCCATAACGAATGATGCATCTATAACTGGAGTTTACTTGAGGCAGTAAATATGAAGATACTCATGTTATTATTGGCATCACAACCATAAACTGCTTTGTATCTCAAAGCTCTTGCTATAGATGGGCAAGCGGCAGTCATAATTTCCACCCTTTATTCAGAATAATCTACTGCAGAAAATACTAATATGAGTTATAACCAAATCATTCTCTTCTTTAAAATGCATGAAATATTTGCTATAAATGAAAGCAAAAAATCAGTCAATTATAAACGAACCTCTTTTTCTCTATTTCGCTGTTTTGAATCTGGATTTTCTAGAACCTCGTTTGGAAAGTTTGTTCTATTAAACGACCAATTTACAAGTTATCCTGTCATTTTGACAAAATAATCTGAAAAACAGAGTAAGTACATACGTAGTTTCACTAAAAATAAAACCCACAGCATATGACATACAAACATTTGCAGCTGGTTTTTGGAAAATAAATTTATTCTACCGAACCATTAGTTATTTTTTTTGCAAGATAAAATGTGTTTTTCTCACTTCTGTCACATACATTTCAATGATATTCTTCTTCTACAAATTGCCTAAAACTGAACAGGCAAAGTGTGGAATTTTGTTTCAAAATTTCAGTCATTTTACAAAATGACTTGGTATTTTTAGTCAGTCATTTTACAAAATGTCTAAATTTAGAAAATGCCTGTATTAAACATATATATAAGGAGCCACATGTGCCTTCCCACAGAAAACGCCAGCCTAACGAAATGTATCCTTTTTACTGTGTGGAATATATAAATGCGCAATCACGAGTGCCTTAAATCAGAAAACACCACCATAAAGAAATGCATTTGTTTTCTGTTTGGATGGTTGAATACGCAGCCACGCCAGCCTTCCGACAGAAGTCGCCATTCTAAAAAAATGTATCCTTTTCCCCGTGTGAAATATATAAATACGCAACTATGTGTGCCTTCCAACAAATAACAACATCATAAAGAAATTTATCCTTTTTGACTGTGTGTATAAACACGCAACCGCATCTCCTTTCCGACAGAAAACGCCATTCTTTGGAAATGAATCCTTTTTAACGTGTAGCATGTGTAGGATGAATAAATCCGCAGCCATGTGTGTCTTCCGAAAGAAAACGCCATTTTTAAAGAAATGCACCCTTTTGTTTTACTCTGTTGGATAGATAAGTACACAACCACGTCTGCCTTCCGACAGAAAACGCCATATTAAATACTAGTAAATGCATATATATTTTTTTTAACTATGTGGGATGTCTAAATACGTAGTCCTGCCTGCCTTTCGACAGAAGAGATGCATCCCTTTGTACTGTGTGGGATGTACATCAAGTATGAAGCCATGTCTTCCGTTCAACTATAAAAGCTATTCTTTTGCTAATTGTGTTAAGAATACACAGGCATGTCTCCCTTCTGACATCAAACGCCGTTCTAAAAAATTGTGTCCTTTTAACTGTTGGTGATATTAAAAATACGCAACAACGGAACACGCCAATCTGAAGTAATGTATCCTTTTTTACTGTGTGGGATGCGCAAAAAAAAATAATATGCAGCCACGTCTTCCGTCTAACAATAAAAGCCATTCTAAAGAAATGCATCATTTTAACTGTGTGGGATGTATGAATACACAGCCATGTCAGCATTCCGACAGAATACCATATTCTAAAGAAATTCTTTCTGTTTCTGTTTGAGGTGTATAAATTCGCAGCACCACCTGCTCACCAACAAAACTCATTGAATAGAAATGCATTCTTTTACTAATTGTGATTAAGAATAAACAGACATTTCTGCCTCCCGACAGCAAACGCCATTCTAAAGAAATGCATCTTCTTTTACAAAACACGCAACCACGTCTCCCTTCAGATAGAAAACATCATTTTAAGTTATGAATATTTTTTTACTGTATGGGATGCATCAGTACGCAGCCACACCTGCCTTCAATCAGAAAACATCCATCTACAGAAATGCATCATCTTTTACTGTGAGGGATGTATAAATACGCAGGCACGTCTGCCTTCCAAATGAATATCACATTCTTTAGAAACAAATCCTTTTACCGTGTTTGATGTATAAATAGGTAATTAAATACAAAGCCATGTCTGCCTTCCGACAGAAAACACCATTCTAAAGAAATTCATTCGTTTTACTGTGTGTGATGTATAAATACGCAGCCACGTCTGCATTCCAATAGAATACCACATTCTAAAGCAATTCATCCTTTTACTTTTTCATTTGTATAAATTCGCAGCAACACCTTCTTAACAACAAAACTCATTTTAAAAAATGCATTCTTTAACGGTTTGTGATTTAAAATACACCGGCATGTCTGCTTCCCGACAGAAAACGGCATTCTAAAGAAATGCATCATTTTTTAATATGTGGAATGTAGAAATATGCAGACATGTATGATGTTATTCATGTATCAATTGCTTGGTGTATTGAATGTGCCATGTCTCTCTCTATATATATTGCTGTTTAACAACCGTTACAATAACTCTTTAAGAGGTCCGTTCACGCACATATACTAGAACCGTGATGAGAACCGCTCCCCTCACCCCCCATTACCCCTCTCATCTTAAGCAATTTATTAGACACATTTTCATGTTCGCTTAATTTCACACATTTTGCAGCTGAAATTTGTGTTGCATGTCCTTCGTCCTATTTTATAATATATCATAGTCAGTTTAACTACAAATATATAATTCAGTGGGTTTCAGGACATTTTGAATTTCGTGATTCAATGGCGACAAACATGTTAACGAGGCTTTGTTTTCCCTTTGTCTTGTTATATAACTTCTATGTTGGTCACATCTATACAAGTGAATGGTTGTCATAATTGTTTTTCATAAATTATTTTGTTCTTAATTGATCTTAATTAGACCTTTAGTTTTCTCAATAGAATTGATTGATGCTTTTCATGTTAGGGACTTTTATAGCCGACAATACGGTATGGATTTTTTTCATTGTTGAAGGACGTACACTTGCATATATATTTTTGCTTACATCATTCTCATTTAAACTTGGTTGGATATTTGTCTCATTGAAAATCATGTCATATCACTTTAACATTTTCATATACAACAAAACAATACCCTTGATAATTGCTTCTTATACCTTTCACCAAAGTCAAGAATTAATGTAACATGAACTTTCTATTTTACTGTAACTACACATTCCAGTACCGCCTTCGTATTGAGAATACATTGCATCTCTCTCATTTGATACTATATTCAAAGGTTTTTATTTCCTGTCCTGTCGGACAGAAAAAAAAAAAGATTGATGTCAAGTAAACCCTGTGAATACTTTAGGGACAACCCCTTGATTTGATTGACCGTTATGGATAGCTGTCCGAAGTTTAATGGGGTCCTCTTTTCATCCATTATAACAACCTCCTCGATGGCCTCGTGACAGTGAGTTTGCCTGAAGTACAGGAGATGGTGGTTTTGAATAAAATCTTTATTCTCCATTTTGAACATGTCACTTGCGAGTAAACCCAAAGACAAGTGGGGTATTTGGTTTGGTTTCTTTAAGGAGTGGGGTGGTTGGGGTCAAAATAAAGTGTCCAGACAGGTGACATGTTTTTCTGATGGCTGTTGAATTAATATGTTAAAACTTAACGTGTCGGCCAATTACAAAGAAATGGTCATGTCTATATAATCGCAACATGGTTCATCCTTATATGCATGTACTATTACGGGACGTCATAAACCATTTTCTGTCCGTCTGTCCGTTCGTTGTCAACATCTCAGACAATTACTCATATACGCTTTATCCGGTTAGCAATAATCTTTGGTGACTTGTTTAATTTGTACTTTGAACTGATCTAATGCATTGATATAAACATTTTGTTTTAATATTTTCCTTTTATACCACTGTCCAAAATAAGGGTTGAGGAAAGTAAAACCATTCAATAACATGTAATGCGTCTATAACCAGTAACTAGAGGCTTTAAAGAGCCTGTGTCACCTACCTTGGTCTATGTGAATATTAAACAAAGGAAGCAGATGGATTCATGACAAAATTGTGTTTTGGTGATGGTGATGTGTTTGTACATCTTACTTTACTGAACATTCTTGCTGCTTACAATCATCTCTATCTATAAAGAACTTGACCCAGTAGTTTCAGTGGAAAATGTTAGTAAAAATTTACAAATTTTATGAAAATTGTTGAAAATTGACTATAAAGGACAATACTCCTCAGGGGGTCAATTGACCATTTCGGTCATGTTGACTTATTTGTAAATCTTACTTTGCTGAACACTATTGCTGTTTACAGTTTATCTCTATCTATAATAATAGTCAAGATAATAACCAAAAAAAGCAAAAATTCCTTAAAATTACCAATTTAGGGGCAGTAACCCAATAACGGGTTGTCCGATTCATCTGAAAATTTCAGGGCAGATAAATGTTGACCTGATTAACAATTTTATCCCTGTCAGTTGCTCTAAATGCTTTGGTTTTTGAGTTATAAGCCGAAAACTGCATTTTACCCCTATGTTCTATTTTTAGCCGTGGCGGCCATCTTGATTTGATGGGCAGGTCACCGGACACATTTTTTAAACTAAATACCCCCAAAGATGAGTATGGCCAAGTTTGGATTAATTTGGCCCAGTAGCTTCAGAGGAGAAGATTTTTGTAAAAGATTACTAAGATTTACGAAAAATGGTTAAAAATTGACTATAAAGGGCAATAACTCCTAAAGGGGTCAACTGACCATTTCGGTCATGTTGACTTATTTGTAAATCTTACTTTGCTGAACATTATTGCTGTTTACAGTTTATCTTTATCTATAATAATATTCAAGATAATAACCAAAACAGCAAAATTTCCTTAAAATTACCAATTCAGGGGCAGTAATCCAACAACAGGTTGTCCGATTCATCTGAAAATTTCAGGGCAGATAGATCTTGACCTGATTAACAATTTTACCCTGTCAGATTTGCTCTAAATGCTTTGGTTTTTGAGTTATAGGCCAAAAACTGCATTTTACCCCTATGTTCTATTTTTAGCCATGACGGCCATCTTGGTTGGTTGGCCGGGTCACCGGACACATTTTTTTTTTACTAAATACCCGAATGATGATTGTGGCCAAGTAGTTTCAGAGGAGAAGATTTTTGTAAAAGTCAACGACGACGGACGCAAAGTGATGGGAAAAGCTCACTTGGCCCTTTGGGCCAGGTAAGCTAAAAACGAAGGTCGGGATTGATTTTTGGTGTTATGGTCCCAACAGTTTAGGAAAAAGGGACCAAATAAGGGCCCAAATAAGCATTTTTGTAGTTTCCAGACAATATCTTGTGTTAGTTTATGAATCTGTCGGAAAATATACCACAAGATTCCACACCCCAAACAGATGGTTAGTATTGACTTTGGGGGGTTATGGCTCAAACTTTAAGTAGGAGCAAATAAGGTGAATCAGAAATGGTTTTGCTGATTTATGAACAATTTAAAAGCAGTGTAAGGGAGGTAATCCAAATACATTTATAGTACGTTGTGAATGTATTAATTTACCTCCCTTACACTGCTTGTAAATTATGTAAAAAGAAATGGTGCATTGTCTTAAGATAATTAGTCAATTTATTTTTATCATTTACTATTAATTTATATTAATTTCAGCCATGATTATTTATGTAAAATTTTCTATTTTAAAACTTTTATGATGTAGTAAAATTGGTAGTTTGAGAGTAAATAAAAAAAATGTGGGAGGGGACAACTTGTTCTCATTTCAGATTTCAGATATTAAAAAGATAATTTCTTCAAATACATATATATATATATATATATATTGGGGGGGGGGGGGGGCAACTTGCAACAACAAAGTGTATTGCAAATAAGCAAATCATTGAATATAAACTCAAATCATATAAACAATTCCATTTACAGTTATTATGTGTCAGAAACCTATTATGGTTCAAATATTTGATTACAATCCAAATTCAGACCTGTATCAAATGCTGATATTGTGTTCATTTTTGCCCCAACTGTTCAGGGTTGGACCTCTGCAGTCGTGTCCAGCTGCGCTTAGCAAAGCATATTATTGCATATTGAGATTCTGTCTTGAATCAATAAAAGTACCCCGGTTTATGCCCCAGTATAAATTTTACTATAGGCTTATTACAAATGACAGCTCCTTAAGTAAAGAAATCTTAATGGCGGCAGAAAAATGAGATACATATGTTTCCCAAACATTTAGAATTATTAGTTTTTTTTAGTAGTAAAAGTATTTAGTGTTTATAAGTATAACTGTTGCTACTTTTTTTTAAAGATTTTGACAGAAAGTGCAGGAACTGAACTTTAAAGACTCATGTGATGCTATAGGTAAACTGGACTTGCTAAATTAACTCTAAAGTCTGGTTTGCATCATATGATTCTGGTAGATTGGATCTTAACAAATGAACATCGAAGCTACAACTCAGGTAAATATGGTTTTTTAACTTGTTAATTTCTTTATTTCATTATTACACATTATTACACATTTACAAACAAATTTCCACTAATACATGTACAGGTACATGGTGATTATATAGTTGATATGGAATTAGCAATATTAAGATGACAATTTCTGCTGCATGTGATCACATTTTAAAAATAGTCATTAACAATCTAATATTGTACCAAATTGAATAAATAATTCATCAGAATCATGTCTCTATTATAAATGATTGCCTCCTATCTAAAGAGGCTTGGTCTTCTGCAAATCTGTTGACATGGCAGTATAGTACAATGCATATGTATTTCCCATGACGTGTATGTTTGATTTAGTGTTCAATTTCAACTTCAATCGTCATACCTGAAATTAAACAAATTAAACCTGAACAGATACAATAAGTTACTGATTGATTGATTATTGTTAACTCAACGTCCAGTAAAATTATATAATGCACGTTGATAGGGCCTTGGTGACAAAGTGTTCTTAGAAGTCGAAGTTGTTGTCATTTCAATAAAACTCATCATAGATACCAAAATTTAGTATATACGCCAGACGCGCGTTTCGCCTACAAAAGACTCATCAATGACGCTCGAATAAAAAAAAAGTTAAAAAGGCAAAATAAAGTACGAGGTTGAAGAGCATTGAGGACCAAAATTCCTGAAAAAAATGCCAAATACAGCTAAGGTAATCTATGTCTGAGGTAGAACAGCCTTAGTATTTCAAAAAATTTAAAAAAAATTTAATAGCAAATTTATAAATATAACCATATCAATGACAATTCATGTCAGCACATACAGTGCTGACTACTGGGCTTGAGATACCCTCGGGGAAATAAATCTCCACCAGCAGTGTGGCATCGACCAAGTGGTCCAATGTCTGGGTTTTGTGCCGGGAACTCCAGCTTCCTCCACCAAAAAAGGGGCAAATGTTCTCACACAGAGTATCAGATTTAGCGTCCCAATTCTGACTAGACATGGCCAATTATTAATATATCTCGTAAATTCAGACTCGATTTCAGGCGTAACAAAACTCACAGTTGGCAAGAAAAATCTCAATTTGATGACCAAGGACACATTTTAAATCACATGGAATCATCCCTTCGTCAAATTGACTCTCAGTATTCACTGCCGGTTTCAAGAAGACCAAATATGATCATATTTCTACTCCTATTTGTTGTTTCTGTTTGACAGAATAACTTTAACTGACCGAATAAGAAGACGAAGCTAGAATGATTATTTGTATCAGATAAAGTAAAAACTGCCTTAAACATGACTGGTATAATTATTAAACATTAATAAATAGTTGTCGGCATACACTTATACTTGAATACAAACAAGTCTTAAATAAAAACAAAAGGACATTCAAAATTACAGGAGAAAACCACAATAAAAGCTCCAAAATCAAAATATTTAAAGTACATTTACCTAATATTGAATTTTCAATTGATTTAACATCCTCAGCAGAAACCATTTTAGCCAATATTTTGTTTAGTTCATCTGTATACAGCCTTGTTGGTTTAATGTGGTGATCAAACCGGTTTAAAACGTCGCTTAATATATTACATAATTCATAGAAACGTATTTCGTCAAGCTTAAAAAACTGAGAATGCTGTAATTCGTTTCTTGTAAGTCTTATGCGCTCAATATCATCTCCAATAGCTATGTCCGTATGCAGAATATCTTGCCAACATCCTCCCCATGGCCCAGGAGGACATCGTCGGTTGTTTGAATTACTTGGAACATGTTTATTTAGTTTCCTGTGCTCACTGTATAAGTATGTTATATCGCAATAACACCTTGGTCGTAGATGTGGTTTATCTGGTTTCAAAAGATCATATAAAACATCAGCAAGAATATTCAGTGCTATCATTCCCATCTTTGTAAAATTGATTTCCTCTTTTGTGAACTGGAAAGATATAAGAATGAAGAATTGTGATGTACAATATGAAAAAGGCCAATATAAATTAAGTCTTAACATTAGTTTTGGTTGAATCAATTGTCAGTTAACTTGCCCAAATACTTGTAGAAACCGCTCACCTTGATATAATTATGTGCATATCAAACAAAGGATACTCTCCAACATTGTAGATGAGAATAGACTTCATGACAAAAACCTCTATTTTGTTGATATTGAATTACTGATCTTTTAGTCTGTTTGAGCGTTCTCTATTTTCTTTAGTGTTTGCTCAAAACCTAAACAAAAGCCACCTTTAAGGGCAACCATTCCTATGAGAGGGACAGTACTAACTATATTGGCAAAATTTGATTTTTCAATAGATCTTGCCTTTCTGACCACCTTTTTAGTCAAAGTGTGTATTTCTCTATTATAATTCAAATCTTAAAAAGCATAAAGGGAAAAAAATGCTTCTCTCTTAATATCATAGTTTTCAGAATAATAATCAAAAATGAAAAAAATGGTAAAATTTGACATTTATGGGCAATAACTCTTATTAGAACTTGTTTAACAATTTGAACTTATATGTACAATTGGGAGAGTTCATTAATCAGAAAATTTTTGCTCTTTTCAGATTTTCTCTATTTATAACCTGCATTATTTTTAGTAATGTCTTAGGACAATGTTTTTAAAACTTGATATCCAAATAATGATTTCGGCCAAGTTTGGTTAAATTTGTTTCAGTAGTTTCAGGAGTAGATTTTTGGTGAAGACTACAAAAAAAATAACAAAAAAATTACTATTAAGTGCAATGACTCTGTATTGGGCAAACTGACCATTACTTATTTGAAGATCTTACTTTGCTGAACGGTTTTATCAACAATTTATCTCTTTCTATTTTAAAATTTAAGAAAATAACCGCAAATTGCCTTGAAATTACCAATTCAGGGTCAGAAACCTAACAGCGGGCTGTCTAATGCATCTGAAAATCTCAGGGCAGATATATCTAAATATATATTTCACTTAATTTCCGATTTGCTCTGAAAGCTTTCGTTTCAGAGATATCAGACAAAAACTTCATTTTATCTCATATTCTATTTTATGCCATGGCAGCCATCTTCTTTGATGGGCAGGGTCATCAAATACGTTTTTAAACTAGATATCTAAAGACGATTTAGGCCAAGTTTGGTTTATTTGGCACACTAAGTAGTTTCAGAGGAGAAGATTTTTGTAAAGTTAACGGACGATAAAGACGGACGACGAACGCCAAGTGATGAGGAAAGGTCACTTAGTCCTTTTGGGTCAGGTGAGCTAAAAAGGGCAATTGCATCAATCTTCAAACGTTAGACTTTCTCAACCAACTGAACAAAAGATATACCTAAACGTCTTCTGTTTTATTCGTTTTAATTTTTGAGAACTGAATTAGGCTTTAAAATACAATGTGGTGTTACATACCCCTGTAAAACTGGATGTACCTGTTGCCTCTGTATTGACATTTGAAAATACTCTATCACCAGCCTGGACATGGACACATACCTACAAAGAAATAAACAGAAAACTTCAGGAAAAGATAAGACAGAAAACTTTGTTAATATGAATAGCAACTATCATTTCTTTACACTCTGTTTTGATAAACAAAGTACTGGTTTAATTATTCAACACGGCTAACCATGCTATGTCTAAATTCTTGGGCTTATGCATTCCTTTGTTATACAAAAGAAGAAATGAAATCCGTGATATTAAAAATAAACATACCTTGGTGGATGTTTCAGATCTTTGTATTTTACCGGTGCTCTCTGGGTAAGGATTCAAACTTGAAACATTTTCAGAACTTTGTGACATCTAAAATAATTGAAAAAATAAAAGTTACTAAATTAATCACTATTGAATGTACATTTACCATGTGTACACCACCGTTTAAATAAGACATCTCTCTTCTTAAAACTATACATCATTATGAAAACTAATAAAAACATTAACTTTTATATAATTTTAATTAAGTCTTTCCACTTTTCTGTGGAAAGACTTATTGTTTTTCTTCTGATTATTATTTTTTTTTTTTTTTTCCGCCAAATTTTGTTCTTGCGATAAATGTTTGTTTCGCAATATGTCGCTTAGATATTTCTCATATTGTAACGTATAGTTTATGCGCTTTTAAATTTCACCCTGCTAAACCGAACCATTTTCTATGTAAGAGTTATCTCCCTATTCACTGTTTATCATCTGTGTGCATCTCCTTCGCAACAAAAAAAGATAGCGACAAAATTCTTTTTACAAATTGTTCGTTACATCCTCAGGAATTTTTGGCTCATTTGGATCGAAGCGATTCGATGAAATTTTATAGGAGTTATCTACCTTTACAAAATAAATTTGTCGGTATGTTTTTTTAACTCATAAACAGTTAACCGTATAACCCTGGAATGTTTTTATTTGAGTCCCCAATGTCCTAACTTAGAAAATGAGGTCAAGGTCAAAGGTCAAGGTCAAGTTCTCAATTGTGACTTTTGCTTGTTTTTGCATTTTCTCTGACACTTTGAAAGATACATATAAAAGAACAATTGCAAAATGTCTGCTTAATAGTTATGAAGATATGCTACATTAAGTCTGATACAATTTAATGGCATCTTGTAGGAGTTAGTGCCCCTAATATGTCTTGATATGAAGTTATTTGATTATAACTTCAACTAAGTTCATTATAAAGGCATTTGACTTTAAACAAAAGGTTAGGTGACAAATGACCTTGAAAAATGACTTCCGGAAGTGACCTTGAGAAAACCGGAAGTAGCCTTTTTTGCAATTTTTTCATATAAGGTACTCAAAATCAATATATTTTGTTATATAGATACATAAACTGATTACTGAAGTCTAAAAATGACTTCCAAAAGACCGGAAGTAGCCAATTATCTCCCATTCTACATACAAAAGTATATAGAAACTATATATTTTTGGAATCAGTGTGAAAGAAGCTATGATATGAGACTGGAAGTGACATTCATTTCACCGGAAGTAGCATATTATCTCCCTTTTATCACTCAAAAATATAATTAAACCATTATTTATTGTATCAGTATGAAGAAACTATCTTCTTATAATAAAGATTTCTTTGATGTGGAAAGACTCTCTGGCGTTGTTCAAAATTCATCTGACGTTGCAATTTTAATCGTGACGTCAATCATGTGCAGCCCATGTTCTATTTGAATTAGAACATGGCTTTGTACCCAAAGCTTAAGAAGAACATCATATCAGAATATTCAGAGAACAATTGGTTTTTAATTCTGATATGATGTTCTTCTTAAGCTTTGGGTACAAAGCCATGTTCTAATTCAAATAGAACATGGGCTGCACATGATTGACGTCACGATTAAAATTGCAACGTCAGATGAATTTTGAACAACGCCAGAGATCAAAATGGACATTTATGTTGGTGTTGCTCGCTAGGAAATTAAAAAAAAATCATTCTAAAAGTAAGTTTAAATGTTTCCTTTTTTTTATTGATAAACTACTGATTTTCTATAACGTTTTTGGTTCATGAAATCAAAATGGCAACATTCCAAGTGTCTACTACAGGTCTGCTTTGAAGTGAAAAAGTTCAAATATTCCCTATTTGAATCGAAATAATTCTATCCTGCCATGCTCTATGCTCATTTTAACATGGGTAGGCATTATATTTGTAAACATTTAAAACCTCGCTGACGCTCGGTATTAAGATATTAACAAATATAATGCCTACCCAAGTTAAAATGAGCACACAGCATGGCAGGATAGAATTATTTCTTAATTATAGCATACATGTAGCATCTTGCACAATCAAATGTAAGCTATTTTACCAATAGTAACTTAAATAATCGTCTTTTCTTGATTTAAATTCTGAAGATGTTGAATTTAGAATAAAAGTTGATAATTGATATGTCAAGGACAGAAAATCTCTTTTCAAACTATAGATTGTGTAGTCCTTTTATTTTCTGAAATATTCAGAGTATAAGATGTCACTATCAGTGACCGCTGCCTATTTCTGAATTTAAATATATTTTTACTTCTGTTATCTTTAAAGAAAAAAATTGAACTGTCAGCTTTTCCTTACTCCTTACTTAGTTCCTTTCTTAAAAGCTTACATACAAAAGACCTGATTAACAGAAAAAAATGGAACTGTCAGCTTTTCCTTACTTCTTACTTAGTTCCTTTCTTAAAAGCTTACATACAAAAGACCTGATTAACAGAAAAAAATTGAACTGTCAGCTTTTCCTTACTCCTTACTTAGTTCCTTTCTTAAAAGCTTACATACAAAAGACCTGATTAACACCCGTGTATCAACAAACAGAGATGCAAGAATTGTTGATGATAAAGACATCAGGCAATATGAATCAATCATTGTCCATATTGGTGGGAATTATGTTCGCAATGTCAAAGAAGAAGATTCCTTAAAATGTGTGCGATCATAGACATAGTAGATTGGCACGTTATGGCAAAGTCTCGTATGGCATTTTCAGTCAGAATTCTATCTGATTATCTCCCCATTACGCAAGCAAGTGTTTTCAATCGTAAAAATAGAAGCCATTGTGGGGATAACGCGCTTCCAACCTAGCTCTTGAAAACCGACAAATTTATTCACATAGCACTATTACGATCCTTATATGCCAGTTATATTTCAAAAGACAAATGTATCTTTTTGCTAAAAAGCATCATTTAATGTACTTTCTGCATTTAGTTAACTTTTGATTATTGATTGTTGGGTGGTGGGTTGATTTTCAAAAGATCAAAATCATTTGAAAAAAAAATCTAATTGAATATTTTGGTGGACTAAAAAGATTGAAGGATAATAACCAAAGATGACAAACACAAAAATGATGTTTTTTAAGCATTTTAAAGGTCCACTCGTAAGGTCTGTCGCCAAGTACTTTAAGTAAAAAGTTAATATTCAACCACTCTGTTGGTATGACTCATTATAAAGGTATTTCACTTGAGCCATATATTTCATTTATTAGAACTGTGAAATTTTAATATTATTTAATCAACATTTAGTCTAAATATATAAAAAAAGATAGTATCTGAAGCGAGATGATGTATCAGATATTATTGTACTTTTACATTTTCAAGACATTATAGTTAACACAAACACGCCCGAACATAACACAGGTGCACTTGACTTTCTCTTTTCGATTTTTGGGATTTTATTTCCAAGAAACTCTCGCCATGGGCAGATATGCAAATAATTGCTTTACACAGATCAATCTATCATCTTTCTGTGGTGTTCTTTTCGGTGCAATTGATGCGTATGCACGGAAAAGTTCCACTTGTATGTGCACCTAACACAATCATCTGCTTTATAAAAAAAATTCTATATTTACAGTTTCCAAATATCTTGAAGGTCCAATTTTTAATTTAAGTAAAAACCTGTATTTACGATGCATGAAATCCTATATTATGCATCTATGCAGTTATTTAACTTGTACATGTTGTAAAGACCATATAAACATATGTAAACAATTCAAGTGTACCATTTTGACTTTATTCCCTTCTCTAACAAAAAGTTCCATTTCTTTTGTATAATTTCAACTGGATGTTCGCCTGTTTTAGGATAGATGATCCAAATAATCTATTGACACAGAGATATGTCGTGCCTGTCAACACAACATTTAAAAAAAGACAATCTGATGGACATCAACATCATGACATTGCTTATCATCTCAAAGATAATGAACTAAAATTTGGCAGGTGCTCGGAATGTCAACAAACTGAGATGTACAGACAGTAATGTAACTTTATTGAACATAGATTTATCTTTTGTAAGTATATAGTTCCTTTCAAACTAACTTAACCAGAACAATTGACATTGAAAATTGATTATCTTGCATCTTAATTATGGTGTAATCTTTTTTCTCTAATTTTTGTGCAAATGATTAGTTGAAATTTGATTATGATGTCTAAATGTTTTGTTTTCTTTTGAATTTTCCTATTGTGACGTCATGAATAAAGGGCTGCGCTTTAGCGCATGATACGCCTGTTGCTCTTTTAACTTGTCTTTTATGCTTTAAATGAATTTATATGATCAACTAGAAATATATATACAAATCAAAAGGGATGTTACATTAATATATTCACCAAAATTTCATAAAATCCCCCTTTTTTAAGTATAAAAATTCAGTACTTAAGAAAACGTAAAATCTAAAATGTATAAAAATGGAAAGGGAACTTATGTCAATAGATATAAACAATTTATCAAAGTTGCATAAAATTTTGTGAAAGTGTTAGTTATTGTCCCAAAATTGGAAAATTCCCCCTTTTTTTAAGCATAAAAATTCATAACACGGAAATGTAAAATCTGAAATTTATAAAAATTGAAAGGGAGCTTACATCAATAGATATAAACAATTCACCAAAGTTTCATGGACATTGGTGAAAGCCTTTTTGAGTTATTGTCCGAAGTGTTGAAAAATTCCAACACTACAACAAGTGTATTACGATATTTCTCACTCGCGACAGTTAAATTTTAGTTATTTAAAGACCTCGGCAAGCCTCGCGCTTTAAATAATAAAATTTAACTGTTTCGAGTGGAGAAATATCGCAATACACTTGTTGCAGTGTTGGAATCTATATACATGTATACCGTCTAAGATATACCACTGAAAGAAATCTTCCATTTTGATATTTTTTTCAATATCAGGTCATCTTTACAAATTAGTTTGAATACTTTTAATTTACTAGATCAAATACTCCCATAGTAATTGTGTTTGTCAATTGTATATGAGGTTTTTGATTCTGCTGTTTACCACACATTGACATAATTGAATCATTGTTATCAAAATGCGATCGTTGACAGCTTCTTATCCAAATTTTAAAACGCGTTGACGACAAAACTACGAAAAATTATAGTTGCCTAAATTGCAAACGAAAAAATAGTATATTTTTCTTCTTGAATTAGGATCCAAGGGGCTGTAGATTTATCCCTGACGCTGGACCATGAGTTAGGAGGAATGTCCTGGAAATAGTTTTCAAACTAATATGTACTGATAGTAATGCAACTTCATACAACATATCATTGATGCATCACAAGTAGTTCCAATCGAACCAATTTTAGCAGAAAACGTGCCATTGAAAATTGCTTATTAATTGAAAGCCGCTTGTCCATGACCTATAGATCAGGACCTTAAAATTGAACTGATAGTAATGCTACTTTATACAAAATATCATTTGATCTATCACAATAAGTTCTTTTTTAACTAACTTAAGCAGAACTCAGAGTTCAGTATTTTTGTGATTTTAACTTTTTTTAACAATTGTTGACGCCAATGCCAACATCGATGTTGCAGGAAAATCAATACATATGTCTCACCTTCCATGACTTTTATCTCAGTTGAGACAAAAAAAAGTTTTCTTGGACAGGCAGATGGAAGAATAGATAAAAGTTAACCAGTACACCATATGATAACCAGATGCTCCGCAGGGCACAGCTTTATACGACCGCAGAGGTTGAACCCTGAACGGTTGGGGCAAGTATGGACACAACATTCAAGCTGGATTCAGCTCTAAATTTGGATTGTGATTAAATAGTTGACACAGCATAGGTTTTGGACACAGAATGAATGTGGTCTAATGAACTTAAATTTTTTTTGTTTTGCCTTTGAGCAATTCACTATGTTGTTGAATATTAATCCTCTCAAAAAAATGTTTGAAGAAATTTTCTTTTTATTTATGAAATCTGAAATGAGAAAAATTTAACCCCCTCCTCATTTTTTTTTCACATCCCCCTTTCCCTTATTCCAAAACTGATCTCAATTCAAATTTCATAACTACTCATTTAAATACATCATAAAATATTAAAATGTAACAAAAGGTGCTTGTTGTCACTGAATGGTAAAGATTGTTTTAATTTATCAGTTGGTAGTAAAAGTGAATATACATTGTATATTGTATAAAACAATGATTTAAGTTGATTCAACTACTATTCTGGACAAAGAAAGATAACTCCAATCAATTGAAAATTTCTTGCTATTGGCACAATATTGTGCAATTAGATATTTCTTGCTATTGCGCAATACTGTGCAATTGAAAATATTTGCTATTGCACAATACCGTGCAATTGAAGATTTCTTGCTATTGCTCAATACTGTGTAATTGAAAATTTCTTGCTATTGCACAATACTGTGCAATTGAAGCTTTCTTGCTATTGCTGAATACTCTGCAATTGAAAATTTCTTGCTATTGCACAATACTTAATATAATAATTTTGGATCCTGATTTGGACAAACTTGAAAACTGGGCCCATAATCAAAAATCTAAGTACATGTTTAGATTCAGCATATTAAAAAAGCCCAAGAATTCAATTTTTGTTAAAATAAAGCTTAGTTTAATTTTGGACCCTTTGGACTTTAATGTAGACCAATTTGAAAACGGGACTAAAATTAAGAATCTATATACACAGTTAGATTTGGCATATCAAAGAACCCCATTTATTCAATTTTTTATGAAATCAAACAAAGTTTAATTTTGGACCCCGATTTGGACCAACTTGAAAACTGGGCCAATAATAAAAAATCTAAGTACTTTTTATATTTAGCATATCAAAGAACCCCAAGGATTCAATTTTTGTTAAAATCAAACTAAGTTTATTTTTGGACCCTTTGGACCTTTATGTAGACCAATTTGAAAACAGGACCAAAAATTAAGAATCTACATACACAGTTAGATTCGGCATATCAAAGAACCCCAATTATTCAATTTTTGATGAAATCAAACAAAGTTCAATGTTGGACCCTTTGGACCCCTTATTCCTAAACTGTTGAGACCAAAACTCCCAAAATCAAACCCAACCTTCCTTTAGTGGTCATAATCCTTGTGTTTAAATTTCATAGATTTCTATTTACTTATACTAAAGTTATGGTGCGAAAACCAAGAATAATGCTTACTTGGGCCTCTTTTTGGCTCCTAATTCCTAAACTATTCAGACCTCAACTCCCAAAATCAATCCGAACCTTCCTTTTGTGGTCATAAACCTTGTGTTTAAATCTTATTGATTTCTATTTACATATACTAAAGTTATTGTGCGAAAACCAAGCATAATGCTTATTTGAGCCCTTTGTTGGCCCCTAATTCCTAAACTGTTTGAACTAAAACTCCCAAAATCAATCCCAACCTTCCTTTTGTGGTCATAAACCTTGTGTCAAAATTTCATGGCTTTCTATTTACTTAAACTAAAGTTATAGTGCGAAAACCAAGAACATGCTTATTTGGGCCCTTTTTGGCCCCTAATTCCTAAAATGTTGGGACCAAAACTCCCAAAATCAATCCCAACCTTCCTTTTGTGGTGTTAAAATTTCATAGATTTCTTATCACTTTTACTAAAGTTAGAGTGCGAAAACTAAAGGTTGCATTTCTGTAAATATTGACAATGCAATTTCCCATAGGAACTCCTTTTACGGCTAAAACTGTACCACTTTTACTATGAAGGTTTGAAAAAAATCTTATCCTAGAATTGAAAGTTCATTTGCGCCACAATTTTTTTCAAAGGTCAAAATATAGGGCTGTGCGGCATATTTTCAACGTTTATATGTCCCGAACTTCTCAGAGTTGAAACTTACACTAATTTTCTTAACTACCCCTACCTCGAATGAAAGGTTACCACAGATTTCAATGTAAACAATATGCACGTGTTTATTTACTGGTAACATTCCCCAGTTCTGTCTCTGCGATATGGAACACAGAGAGCATAACTGGGAACCAGTATGTAAACAAAATTAATTTTCTATGAATATTCTATTTCTCCCCAAAAGAGGCGTGTTGTCAGAAACAGCTGTATTTACAAAGTGCAACCTATACAGACATTTATTCAAATAGAAAACTCTCTAAAATCAGTTTTTCTCACATTATGACTCATTTATCAGAATTATAGTCTTAAAGAAATCACTGTGTATACTCTAAGTTTTTCTTTACTATACATTTTATACCCCCTCCCCTGTTGCAATTTTTTAAAGAATTTGAAAACAAGACTTTAATTATTGCCAGCTTACCCTATTTACATATTTTCTGATAAAAAATACCTAGAACCTGTTAAAAACTGTTTTGATAACATATTGAAAGCATATCAGAATATTATAAATGTAATGTTTAGCAGTCAATCATCACAACATTCAAGATTATATAAAGTATCCAATCCAGCCTCTGTCTCCAGTCCACATCTTACTGTATGCCTATTTGTCAATTAAAGAACACATTTTCTGCCTCAAATGGTCAATTTAGAATTCTTGTCACAACAGTATCATCTGTAACCATATATCTGACACAATTTAGCTACTATATATACTAGAAGTGTTCAAACAAAGCCATATTTGCAATAGTTGTATGTATGCAGATACCAGTCTGAGATATAAATTCACTTAAAATGTTGTAGAGATGACTGCTAACATCTGATTTTTGCATAACTTCCAAACATAGTTATTGTTTCTATATCAAGAACTTTAAAATCAGAAAATCATAGCATTTACAAGTTAAATTATTTGTTTTATGACCCAGGGGGTAGGCAATTTTCTATGTTTTTTGCCCCCGGGGCCTCAAATTTCCTAAATCATTCTGCTGTTTCTAGCAATTTGAAATATTTAGTACATATTCAGGATAGAACACACTATTGTAAGTTTTCTTGAGATATTTTTGTTTTTCTAGCTTGTATTTGTTATGCCGTGGTGACAAAAAAGAAGAATTAGGTGTTGCGGCTTAATTTTGGGTTATCGAAAGGATACAAATACTCCATAAATAATATTCAGGAAGGATCTATGAGTTTCAATGACTGCGAAGAGTAAATATAAGCACTTTTTAACAATTTTACTTACAAATATGCAAATGTTATGAATTAATTTTGTATCCAGGACTTTAAGTAAACTATGTATACTGTAAACTGTGAATTTATGCTGAGTCATCATATCTAAGGCCCAGGATTCTATCAATCTTCATTAAATATTTATAAAACTTCATATTTGAGTTAATTTCTTTAAAATCTGTGAAATAAAGCAAATTTGGTTAAATTCTGAATGTTCCCCTTTTTCACCCTATATAGGTTGCATTTCTGTAAATATTGACAATGCAATTTCCCATAGGAACTCCTTTTACGGCTAAAACTGTACCACTTTTACTATGAAGTTTTGAAAAAAATCTTATCCTAGAATTGAAAGTTCATTTGCACCACAATTTTTTTCAAAGGTCAAAATATAGGGCTGTGCGGCATATTTTCAACGTTTATATGCCCCGAACTTCTCAGAGTTGAAACTTACACTAATTTTCTTAACTACCCCTACCTCGGATGAAAGGTTACCACAGATTTCAATGTAAAAAATATGCACGTGTTTATTTACTGGTAACATTCCCCAGTTCTGTCTCTGCGATATGGAACACAGAGAGCATAACTGGGAACCAGTATGTAAACAAAATTAATTTTCTATGAATATTCTATTTCTCCCCAAAAGAGGCGTGTTGTCAGAAACAGCTGTATTTACAAAGTGCAACCTAAAAGTATTCGGACGACGACGACGCCAACGTCATACCAATATACGACCAAAAAATTTTCAATTTTTGCGGTCGTATAAAAATCACACTATCTATGTAATATATAATTTTTTCACTTACACGAGGCGTTCTAACTTTTAGATCTGACCATTCATTGTTGAACTCGTGTGTAGTTGTACATGCCTCACAATAATATTCGGTATCCTGCTCTGCACTAAATTCAATCAGTCCGGTAACAGAGTCTGGGTTTTTAAGGTCACATTTCCACTTTTTCTCAAATTTTACATTTGACATCTTGAATCTTCTATTTATTATCTTCTGTATTTCTTCTGTTACAAAGGACGCAATGTTTTTGTACATGCCTGATTTAATTTCCTTTTTGAATTCTAAAATCTGAATTTGAATCAAATTTGGACATGCCATTACAAGTAGTTTTCTTAACTTTATTGTCTCCTGTAATTCAAAGACAGCAATACCTCTGAAAAGAGCAACTTGACTTTTCTCCTTTTCAGTGGTATCTACTACTGCAATTTTATACTTCCTGCTCAATGAAGCAATCAAATGATTAATAAGATGTGGTGGTAGAAACCTAAACTTAAAACATAACCAGGTGGATTTCTTACAGGTATCATTGGTCACATTGAACATCTCATATATGTCATATTTAGGTTTTGATTTGACCATGCAAGGTACATAGTAGCAAGGTTTTTCATCAGAACTGCTTCTGGTTGCAGGTATGATAATATCAAATTTCTCCATAATATTCAGAATATCATCTTTATGTTGCTCTTGTTTATACAAAACATTTCTTTCATCTTTAAATATGTTGTCTAAAACCTCAGTATGTAATATTCCTCTTACATTTAAATCCTCCAATTTTTCCTTCATTTTATGTCTGCTTACATCAAATTGAAATTTCTCTGCTGTTACTATGCATTTAAATGCGTCAGACAACCACTGTGTATCTAAAATGACAAAATCAGGAAGATCCTCAAAATATACTATAGCTCTTATTTCATGGTGATATTTCAAAAACAGTATAAGTTCTTCATCATTCATTGGCATTGGTGTTTCAAGAGAGATTTTCATCAGTTCATGAAAAGTTATAATTGGAATTTGTAACTCTATCTTTTTCTCTTGAAGACATTTTTCCAGTTGTGTAAATTTCAATGGATAGTCTTTATTCCATGATTTCATTCCTCTGGCTAAGGTTAAGATGTTCAGTTTTATTTTCTGGAATTCACTATCATCATCTTTTGTATTTGAAATGAAGTATTCAGATCGTATATGACCACATGCATCATCTGAAACATCTTTCACGTAGCTTTTAATCTGCTTCTTGCATTCAGTTCCTATCTGTGATAAAAAAAAATATTTACTAAGTCTGTGGTAAAGGAAACTGAAAAAAACATGTTATTGTTAAAAAATTCTACTATGAGGTTAACTGACATAAATATATTAGAAAGGGAAGAAAACAGTCAGCACTCATGGCTATCTACCTGTATACTTTGAAAAGTAGTACAGTACTACGGGAATACTAAATACATTGTTTAACTGGTAAAGTCTTAAAAAATATATATATCCGTCAATGCCCACAAAAGGACTAGATTATGATACTACAAAAAATGGAGGCATTAACAAACAGTGAAAATGATAAGGTTGCAAAAAAACAAACACTCAAAACACAACATTGTGTTACAAATGCCCTACCTCCATGACAAATATGTTTTTGTCCCCACAAATAATGCCCCATGCAACATTGATTTATTGGATAAATAACATTACATGAAGTGCTTGATAATTGAACTAGGTATTGGCAATGCATTTGGAAAATCAACATATATCCCATGCCCCTTACCGAGAAAGAAATCCTGGTTAAAAATAGATATATTCATTCTGCCTACATTATATAAGTATCCCTACACATAAAATTATACTATTGTGTCCTCCAGGTCCTTCACAAAACCTCTTTCTGAATTATTATCATCAATTTTACCAACAATCAAGGCTGGACAATACAGTAATGTAAAGGCGATCTGAATCAATTCCAAAGATCTTTTAGAGTACACACAATCAAAAACTATTTGATCTTGCAAACATTTCTACCGTTTTCACAAGTATTTCCCAATTAAAACTTAAAGACTATTTGAAAGAATTGGTCCCGCATTGTTTCATAAAAAAGAACTGCCAATGTATATACAAGTACCTTAGGAAAGGATACACGGTGTACCTTGTAAACAATCACTCTGATGAAAACAAACAAACTGCGGAAACTGAGATAACTATGGTTGATTTCGTGATTGACAACATAGTTGTTATGATTGGGGGACGTGATTTTTTTTTTATATCCAGCATATAGAGAATATCTTCTTGAATATAGATAGATCTTAGTATTATACAACTAAACAATACATTACATAAAAAGACATACATATAGATTGATTCATACGACTTTTGTTATTTCTGCTCACATCGTAACGTTTTTTTGTTGTTATGTGTGTTTACTTTCTCACAGAATTCCTGTGAAGTTAGAATCTACTTATTCTAGTATAACAATTTGAAGGATTTATTTGTCAAACTCACATGGTTACCTATGCTATGGCTAATGGAAATAAATATAAAAGTAAGTTATATGATGATATTAGATACAAATCAATAAATTATATTTTCAACGATGTATTTTTTGGCACCTCGTAGTATATTATTTTTACATGGAAAGTCGTTTTGTGAAACATATGCACTACAAATAACACTAACAGGGATAACATAAGTTCTAGTATTCATTTTCCCAGCAATATGTTGGCCTTTTGTGTTTCAAAGGCAGATGAAGGAAGTCCACTTAGAAGTACTGTGATTGTATATAAGGGTACAATAT
Source organism: Mytilus galloprovincialis (assembly GCF_965363235.1). Taxonomy (NCBI): domain Eukaryota; kingdom Metazoa; phylum Mollusca; class Bivalvia; order Mytilida; family Mytilidae; genus Mytilus; species Mytilus galloprovincialis. Next base: position 53,951,296 of record NC_134849.1, read on the forward strand.
GTTTCTTATTTATCTATGAAAAACTGCAGTGTGTATATTTACCATGTTTACAATATAAGTTTTGAAACCCATTGAAATTTGTTCTAAGAGAATTATTAGAAAAAACTTTCAAAATTTTATTAAAATGGTATAGAATGACGGTGGGCAAGGATAACAAAAATAAGCTCCGTTGAAAGTTGGTCATGATACAATTTGATTTCAAAGAATAGTCCTGTTTCAGCCTCATATCATGATTGAAATCTAGAAATTGACAATGAGGGTCGGTTGAAAATAGAACTTTAAGACAAAAGTGATGATTTTAGCTTCCCAATTGTCAACTTTCAATTACTATTAGTAGCAACATTCCGACAGTGCCTACGGACATAATATATATCTGTTTATTGAAACGATATTTCCGGGCTTGTTTTTCCTACAATGATTTTCGTTATAGAGGGTAGCTGCTTACAAGGACGCTTTTGCACCAAGATTCAAAATACAGTCAAACCTGTTTTAAGAGACCACTTAAGGAAGAACTAAAAAGTGGTCTCTTAATACAGGTTCAATTTTTATGCAATGTACTACAGAGGGATTTAAAATTGGTGGCCTTTAAATCAAGCATGACTGTACATTATTGAATAAATCCAACTTCACATGCAGTTTTGTGTGTTTGTACAAGTCTATTTAGAAAATAATGTTTGTATTCAGGTAAGTAAATTAATGAGGGTTGGATTTATCTAAAAAGAAGTTTAAAGGTCCTAGAGAAAAAAATACTCAGAGAACAACCATCGCAATAGCTATTTTATTTATTCAATTGGAGAATAGAACTAGTCCAAAGAGTTTTAATACCTTTGCCAAGAGGAAATTACTTTGTTGAAAAGTAGCATTTGTTTCCGAAATTTATACACTTTCAACAAATTTGCCTCTCCCTTTTCAGAAATATTGATTTGTTGTTTTTTTGCCAACACAATTACCTAAATCTTTTTAATTTCTGTAATCCTAACCCTGTTTTTATATTAATACAAATACATTTTTCTCTGTTTTACTTATGGATATTTTGATATTGTACATGTTGTATGCATGTTTGCCTGTGATCTCACATACCGTTTCTCCCTTTGAATGTTTGACTTTGTCTTTATGTGAACCAACAAGAATTACTGGTGGGTCACACATGTTCGTATCCTCTTTCTCCGTACTTTCATCAATTTTAGCAGTAAAACTTTTTGGTTTATTTTTCTGATCATCAAGTCTACAGTAGCAATGTATTGAGTTCATCCACAACTGAAACATTTCTACAAAATAATGATTGCAACATGTATCAATTTCAAGAGGTGTTCATTTTAGTTATTATCACCCCTTGCTTACATTATAACATGTTACTACAGGAATTTGACAAGAAACAAATATTTTCGTGTTTAACAGGGATCTACCTAGCATAGACTAGTATTTTCATATGAAGCTTTATACCAAATACAGAAAGCCCTTACTTGTAGTTCTCGCAAGAAATCCATTATACATAAACATTATACGTAATAATATATAGACATGACAGATGTTCAAGATAATAATAAAAAAACTAGATACATATAGGAACATTCATAATAACATAATAATGCAAAATATATCAGCCAAATATTTTTAACAAAAACGTTTGAATATGTTGCGTTTGGTACTTAAAACTAAGTAAAAGGACAAATTTACATAATTGACAGCATGGTAATTTCAAACACAAAAAAACAACAACATCATAATAGGATAAAACTTTCTGATAATAACAGCTACCTGTAGTTTCTTTTAGTTAATTTATTCCGTAAACAATGATGAAAAATGGAAAATCATGAAAATAGGGTATTTCAAAGGGGCGTTGTTAAAAAAAGGAGCTCAATATGATCTTTATTCCGATTGGTTTACTTCATCTTTATTGAAAGCACAAAAAAAAATTAAGTTGTGATTCTGTGATTTTTTTCACGATAAAAGCCTAAAAATAGGTAAACAATGATGAAAAATGGAAAATCATGAAAATAGGGTATTTCAAAGGGGTGTTGTTAAAAAAAAGGAGCTCACTTTGATCTTTTTCTTCACTCAATATTTTTTTTTTCTGACAGTATAAACCAAAAAAAATCATGATCGGAAAAACAAAATAATTCAAGAAATGTTTGGCTCCTCTGGTTGATAAAAATGTAGTGTTCTAACATCATATATCAATAGTTACCTTGTGCATTTTTGTCATCAGCCTCATTCAGTTTTGTTACAACAAGATAAATTGCATCTTGGGACAGAAATGTTTGGTGTGTGTGGTAAAATTCTTCATCACCAGCAAAATCCCATAATAAAAAGTTGACATACTCCTCTTTGTCATGTAAATCAACTTTAAATTTGTTCATCATGGAATTGATATCCTTATATGCTTTTGCTAATGGTAGGTTTTGTTGCTGTTGATGGTTAGTATTGGTTTCTTTGGACTTTGGTTTATCTTGAGTGACTATTGGAGGTTTCATTTTTTCTTGTTGCTGAGAAAACGTCTTTGAATCCTTTGATTCATCAACACGACTGTACAAAATGGTTATGTGGGTATTGTCTTCAACAGTTTTATGAGCTCCATTGGAATGTTTAACTTCAGTGTTTTCTAAGTTTTTTTCTGTATAATCAATGGCTACTAGGCATTTAATTTGAGTGTCTTCTGGTGGTTCTTCTTTATATTCAGTGCCTACTGGATGTTTTAGTTTTGTAGGCTGAGACATTGATAAAGGTTCCTTTGATTCATCAAAATCTTTCGGTGAAGTGGTGTCCTTAACGGTATTGTGGGCTGCTTTTTCAGTACTGGCTAGGCTATTCTTATTGGCTAGTTTTTCTTCGTATGGTTTTAATAATCTAGCATGAAGTTCAGTTTCTCTATAATTGTCTATAATAAAATAAAATTCAACTACTATATTTTGCCTTTAAAACGTGTTAAAAAGATATGAGATGAACTATTCGTGTTTTTTTTTTAAAGAAATATGTATATGAGGACACCAATACTTTATCTCAAGCTTTGAAATATTCCAATTCAAAAAGGAACACAACTATATAACAGAAAACGACTTATAGCACTAATTAAGGTCTTTCCCCTACGCGAGGAAAGACCTTATTGTTTTTCTAATGTTTTTTTCTTCTTTTTTTTTCTTTTTTTTCTTCCAACATTTTTTTGACATGCCCGCCCCTTCATTCTGTTAAAGTTACCAAGACCAATATGGACCATTGATAGACCTCATCATGCAGTATTACCAAATGACCCTATTAAGGATTTCATCATCCTCTTTAGAAGTTATCTCCCTTTTATTGTTTTTTTTCAACACGGCACCCCCTCGTTGTTTTTTAAGATATCATGACGTTATTTGGACAATAGGTACATCTTATCATGATTTATTACCATATGAGGTTGAATAGAATTTCATTGTTCCCTATGAGAGTTATATCCCCTTCAAACAATTTCTTTCCTTTGCATTTTTCTCTAAAAGTATGAGAGATAGAATCGATTTGAAAACGGCAACATGTACAGGAACAGATGGCAATGTTAATGAACATATACAATCATTTTGTTATTAACCCTTATAAGGAGTTATTCCCCTTGAAACATTGTGTACAATTTTAGAAAAATTGTATTTCCAGAACCGGAAGTCGTAGAGACTTGGGACCTTCACCAATAATCTTTAATTCATGTGACCTTTAATATGCACCCAAGGTCAAAGGTCACAGAGTGCAAAAACTAGAGGCTCTAAAGAGCCTGTGTCGCTCACCTTGGTCTATGTGCATATTAAACAAAGGACACAAATGGATTCATGACAAAATTGTATGTTGGTGATGGTGATGTGTTTGAAGTTCTTACTTTATTGAAAGATTTTGCTTCTTACAATTATATCTATAATGAATTTTGCTCATTAGTAACAGAGAACTATATTTGGTAAAAATTTACATAAATTTACCAAATTAATGAAAATTGTTAAAAATTGACTATAAAGGGCAATAACTCCTTAAGGGGTCAATTGACCATTTAGGTCATGTTGACTTATTTGTAGATCTTACTTTGCTGAACATTATTGCTGTTTACAGTTTATCGCTATCTATAATAGTATTCAAGATAACCAAAAACGGCAAAATTTCTTTAAAAATTACCAATTGGAGGACAGCAACCCAACAACCAGTTGTCCAATTCATCTGAAAAATTCAGGGCAGATAGATATTGACATGATTAACAATTTAACTACTTGTCAGATTTGCTCTAAATGCTTTGGTTTCATAGTTATAAGCCAAAAACTGCATTTTACCCCTATGTTCTATTTTTAGCAGTGGCGGCCATCTTGGTTGAATGGCCAGGTCATCGGACATATTTTTCAAAATAGATACCCCAAAGATGATTTTGGCCTAGTAGTTTCAGTGGAGATTTTTGTAAAAGATTACTTAGATTTATGAAAAATGGTTAAAAATTGACTATAAAGGGCAATAACTCCTAAAGGGGTCAACTGACCATTTCGGTCATGTTGACTTATTTGTAAATCTAACTTTGCTGAACATTATTGATGTTTACAGTTTATCTTTATCTATAATAATATTCAAGATAATAACCAAAAACAGCAAAATTTTCTCAAAATTACCAATTCAGGGGCAGCAACCCAACAACGGGTTGACCGATTCAACTGAAAATTTCAGGGCAGATAGATGTTGACCTGATAAACATTTTTATCCCATGTAAGATTTCCTCAATATGCTTTGGTTTTTGAGTTATAAGCCAAAAACTGCATTTTACCCCTATGTTCTATTTTTAGCCGTGACGGCCATCTTGGTTGGTTGACCGGGTCACGCCACACATTTTTGAAACTAAATACCCTAATGATGATTTTGGCCAAGTTTGGTTAAATTTGGCCCAGTAGTTTCAGAGGAGAAGATTATTGTAAAACTTAACGACGACGGATGACGACGACGACGACGACGGACGACGACGTACGCCGGACGCCAAGTGATGAGAAAAGCTCACTTGGCCCTCTGGGCCAGGTGAGCTAAAACATTACGCTGCAATTTCAAGCTTACATATTAGGAAAACGATAAGACTTTGCTGCATACATACAGCGTATAAAATGTTCCTCTCGACAAGCTCTACATTTTATACAAAAGCCCAAAAATGTCCGACCGTCTGTTCAAAAGTTACAACGGGCTGATTCTTAAAAGTATAGTATTTTGTGTATATCTTTTTAAAGGTCACAGATATCAACCTACTATAAACTTCAAAGATGATCAGTAGTTTAACACCTTCAATTTGAGGTCAATGTCAGGTCATAATGAAATTTCATCTTGACCTTCACATTATAATATGACCTTGACCTTGTGATATTTGAAAGGTCAAGTGGTCCTGAGTTGAATGGTGATAGTCCCATGTCTCAATGACTTCCTGTTCTCAAGTTTGGTATTGCATCATATATTTGATGATTAATTGTAACCTAGGTGAACTTTGAAATTGTCCCAATTTTTTTTTTCTTTAATGTTGTCCTTTAACTGTAGATCATTTACCATTTAACAGATTTGAGATATCTATTGTCGTTTTAGAGATAATGCAGTTTGAAATTTTGCGAGTGGCGGCATGTATTTCTGAATCAACAACAGCTTACCACTTAAAATGTTTAAGAAATTGAAGAGGTTCACATAGTTATATGTTTGACCAAATACCAAAAACATTCAATGGAAAAAAACACCAAAAAACCATTTTGAAATTTTCATGTTTTGCATTGACTTTGTAAATTTCATAACTTCTATTTATATCGTTGATATTGCATCATTTTTGACACTTTGTCAAATGGGGTCAACTGATATATCAAATTGAAGGTCTTAATAAACTCTGCTTAAAAATGAAAATTTTAAATCTCTTTTTCATTCCAGGGGGAAGGGTGGGGGTCATTTAGTGCAAAAATTCAAATTTCTTAGATGGTAAGGTTGTCGCATATCAAATGAAAGAACATAAAGCGTACATTTCAAATTTCAAATTGACGTCCCCCAAAAATTGTTTGGATGTGGTCATTGAGTGCAAAAAAAAAAACTTTTACTATAGGGTTGTTGTTTATCAAATAAAAGGTCATGATGTGTACATTTGAAATATCAAATTCCCGACCTCCAAAATTTAGTTGGATGGGGTTATTAAGTGCAAAAATCAAACTTTCTAGAACATGGCGTTGTCGCATATCAAATGAAAGCTCATCTATCCTGTGTTACATATATCATACTTCCGATCTCAAAAATGTAGTCAGATGAGGTCATTAAGTGTAAAAAGTGAAAAGTTTCAGAAGGTATGCCTGTCGTATATCAAACGAAAGGTCGTACAAAGTACATTACGAAAACATCACTTTTACAGGAAAGACCTTTCAATTGTTTTACAAACAATTGAGATACTAGTTCGAACTTTGATTTTGTGTTGTGTATGAGTTTCCTAAAATTTGCATGATGCACACTTAAGTTGTAAGTCAACACTTAAAGATTTGAAACAATGCAATGTTTTCAAAGTCATAAAGAACGTCAATTGACTAATTTCCAAATGCGATTTTTGGTTCTTAGCATTGTGTATATGTTTCGTAAAATTTGTAATAGGCAAACTTAAGTTAAAAACAGAAAAGAAAGAAACAAGTGAAACTGCGAGCTACTGCTCACTGATGATACCCCCGCCGCAAGTGGATAATATTAATAGTGTAAAAATATGCAAGTGTTCGGTAAACAGGAAGTTGTCGAGTGATGAATCTGAAAACGCATCACACGGTGTAGCTGACTTATATAAATCCTGAAACCAAATTTCAGAAATCCTTGTATTGTAGTTCCTGAGAAAAATGTGACGAAAATTTTCAACTTGGCTATCATGTGTAAAATCAGACAAGTGTTCGGTAAACAGGAAGTTGTCAAGTGATGAATCTGAAAACGCATCACACGGTATGGCTGACATTTATAAATGTTGATACCAAATTACAGAAAGGGTGGATGTGTAGTTCCTGAGAAAAATGTGACAAAAGTTTCATGGGACGGACTGACTGACGGACTGATGGACGGACTGACGGACGGACTGACAGACAGAGGTAAAACAGTATACCCCCCCCCCCCTTTTTTAAAGCGGGGGTATAATTACAATATTCCATGTAATAATGGAATAACTATAGAATGGTAAGTAACTCCCTACCTAAATTTAAACTCAGTGTGCAAGTTTTGGTTTATGAATTTTGTAAGATTTGGATGACAATTACCTAAGTTAAATGCAGAAACTCAAATGGGAAAATCAAAACCCGATCTAGGTGTCCAAAATTCGTTCGATTCAATGAAGGTTAAGCAAAGTTATTTATGACTGAAAAACTGTAACCTCAAATTGATAATGAATGCTAAATGTAAGTCTAGTTACAAGGAAAATTTTTGCTCTGGATACATTGTACTGTATTTTGGTCATTAGCCTGTGTCCAATTTTCTTTATTTAAGTTTTGCACTAATACATTATAGTATGCAGTTTTTTTTGGTACGACAAAAAAGAAAATATTTGATTGAGGGTAGGGAATCTCACTCTTTTACAAGATATCTCAACATTTGCATATGAGAGGTGAAATATATGGTTTCGGGGAAGGGATCGATCTCAATCCTTTACAAGATTCTTGAGCTTCTTAGATAGAAGCAGTTTAATCCTTGGTGACCCATTCTATGTTTCATTTTATTTTTCTTGTCATGTTTAATATGTTCCGTCTCTTTTATTACATCAAAGCGCTGTAAGCACTGCAGGCAGTTCACCAAAAACAAAGGCAAACATAATTATGATAACTGGCAATGTTGCTTCAATATTTTTTTAAAGATTTAAAAGAACAAACATTAAACATTAATATATAATTGTACATTTATGTTCATTTAATCAATTAATCATTAAGGCAAATAATTCATATTTTATCAAGGTTTTCAATAGCAACGCATATATCAATTATATTTTTTTTCGTGGTCATGAGTCTTGAGTCAGCTGTGGTACACATTAGCAATGATTGCAGTTCTTCTGGTTGATCGTAATTGTTAGTATTAGTTGACTGTTAGTAGTTCAAGTTGACTTTAGTACGAGCTTGTAAAAGTATGAATGGACTTGCTTCCCTAGAAAAAAACTGAGTTTGTGTTCTACGTCAGTACAAAAGTTATGAGACACAAATCAGACAAATGTTTACTACTACAGGGATCAATGGTGAGGTCTGACTGACCTGTCCATAGTAAATGTAAATGACTCCCACCTTCACCCCAATTGTTATATTGTCCCATACATGAATATATATGGTTTAGGGGTGGGGATCTTGACCGTTTTCAAGTTATCAAACAGGAGGGGTGGGATGACCCACAGGGACTCCCCATATATTTCATTTGATTTATTATATTGTCCCATACATGAATATATATGGTATAGGGGTGGGGATCTCCACTGTTTCAAAGTTCCCAAACAGGAGGAGTGGGGTGACCCCAGGGACCCCCCTGTATTTCATTTGATTGGTTATATTTTCCCATACATGAATAAATATGGTTGAGGGGTGGGGATTTTGACTGTTTCCAAGTTCTAAAGCAGGAGGTGGTGGGTGACCCTAGGGACTTCACCTATATTTCATTTGATTAGTTATATAGTCCCATACATTAATGTATATGGTTGAGAGGTGGGGATCTCATCCGTTTCAAAGTTATCAAACAGGAGGGGGTAGAGTGCCCCAAAGGACTCCACATACATATCATATGATTTGCTTACATTCAGCTATCATATAATCTAGTTGCACTACATGTGTAAAATAAGAAACTTCCAGCTATTTTAACTGACCCATCAAAATTGAGAAGAAAAAAATACCCATTGAAATTGCAGTTATATGTTTAAAAGCATCTAACTTGCTTTACCAACATTTATCACTGATAAAGAAAATTGATACTGTCAACAGGACCATATATATTGTTAGATATACTGTTCCCAGCTGTCACAAAGACTCACATTGTATTGGATTATGACATTAAATTTTGTCAAAAAGTAATTTTGAGTTTCAGTACAAAATATTTTCTGTTTTTTCATTATTTTACATATATCTTTTGGTTTCAATTCTAGTGTATATTTATTTACCATTCAAAGATGTATTTTGTCATCTGCCTGATTTTTTTAAAAGTTGATCACCAAAATCCGGAATTATCCATATCCGCTTCCGGAATCGGATCCAATATTGTAATTTTCTTCTCACGTCAGCCATTTTCTTTATGTTATGTTTGTCAGATACAATTTTGCTCGAATTTACACATTATTTGTCGGCGATTTTCTGTATAAAGCTAGCGGTTGAACAAAATGAACATCGCTGTCATGAATAATAATGCTAAAAACAAGTTTTGAGATCGTTTGTTAGTAGACTTTGGTAAAAAGGTTTGCAAAGTTATTTTTTATTTTCTCTCAAGTAGGGCATGTCGAGCGTAGCTAGTAACCAAGTCGAAAGTCCGACTGCAAAAGTGGAAGGTCGCAGACCTCGGACAACCGCTAATTTGAACCCCTGTCTCCAAATTGAAAAGATACAAAAATTTCGTCTTATAATTTAAAATTGCCGCCAACAGCATGAACAGTGGAACTTATTTTAAGACTACTGACGAAATTGACTACGTATTGACGACAAACAATATTCCTACGACTTTTGCCATTTGGGAAATCTAAACTACTTGTCTTTAGAGATTTTCGGCGATTAAACATTTCATACATTTGTTCTTTGACAGCTTAGCTAAAATCTCAGGGGATAACAAATTACATAAAGATTCCTAATGTGCCCTACTTCCTATGTGCAACTTCAAAACTTTTGGATAAACCGACGATCATTTAAGGTTTTTCTGGTCATATTTTTTGTTATCAAGAATTAATAGTATCAAAAAACTGTCCAATTAGTTATAAATAACATAACATCCAGCTAGATAATAACAATGGCACATATTTCAGCATTTATTGGGTAGAACACAAATCTAGGAGGCTGGCATAAGGCAGCTTAACTGCCTAAAATACAACGTTTCAAGTCAAAGTCAAAGGTCATTGAATTGGTTACCATTGACCCTTTAGCCATGTAATCCTAGGATCAGAATTGATGACCTCATATCACGTAATAATCCCAAGTAAAAATCATTTAAACATGAAAATAAAAGTGTCATAATAGGATTCTACTGTGAACACTTATCTTCTATTTGGCTTCTTTAAGAATCTCTTAATACATTGCCATGGACAAACAATGCACCAAATACACAACATACATTAAATTCTAACATACTCTTGAACCTGAGGTACATCTGGCTTACACTTAATTTTTAGGACTACTGTTCACACGTTCAAGAGAAAATAAAATGGTTAAAAGAAGAAGATTTCAAATTATTATACTACAGATAATGCACAAAAAACACAACAGGCATTAAGTTTTAAAATACCCTTGAACCTGAAAAACATCTTAACTTACATTAAGTTTTTTAGTCCGGCAGCTACAAGCATATTTCAGACGAATTGTGCACAACCTGCTACAAGCATGAAATTTGGCATAGACCTTCCTCAACTATTACTCTTTTATTTCAGATAGGGAGGCATTTGAAAACCAGATGCTCCGCAGGGCGTAGCTTTATACGACCGCAGAGGTTGAACCCTGAACGGTTGGGGCAAGTATGGACACAACATTCAAGCTGGATTCAGCTCTAAATTTGGATTGTGATTAAATAGTTGACACAGCATAGGTTTCTGACACAGAATGAATGTGTTCTAATGAACTTAAAATTTTTGTTTTCTCTTAGAGCAATTCACTATGCTGTTGAATATTAATCCTCTCAAAAAAATGTTTGAAGAAATTTTCTTTTTTATTTATGAAATTTCAAATGAGAAAAATTGAACCCAATTTTTTTAATCACATCCCCCTTTCCCTTATTCCAAAACTAATCTCAATTAAAATTTCTAACAGAGTTTGCAACAATAACTACTCATTTAAATACATCATAAAATATTAAGATGTAAAAAAACTGCTTGTTATCACTGAATGGTAAAGATTATTTTAATTTATCAGTTGGTAGTAAAAAGTGAATATACATTGTATATTGTATATAACAAAGATTTAAGTTGATTCTGGACAAAGAAAGATAACTCCAATTAAAAAAAAATCTTGCTATTGCACAATATTTTGCAATTAGATATTTCTTGCTTACTATTCTGGACAAAGAAAGATAACTCTAATTAAAAAAAAATTTGCTATTTCACAATATTGTGCAATTAGATATTTCTTGCCATTGCGCAATACTGTGCAATTGAAAAGACTTGCTATTGCACAATACTTAATATAATAATTTTAGATCCTGATTTGGACCAACTTGAAAACTGGGCCCATAATAAAAAAATCTAAGTACATATTTGGATTCAGCATATCAAAGAACCCCAAGATTTCAATTTTTGTTAAAATCAGACTAAGTTTAATTTTGGACCCTTTGGACTTTAGTGTAGACCAATTTGAAAACAGGACCAACCAGATGCTCCGCAGGGCGTAGCTTTATACGACCGCAGAGGTTGAACCCTGAACAGTTGGGGCAAGTATGGACACAACATTCAAGCTGGATTCAGCTCTAAATTTGGATTGTGATTAAATAGTTGACACAGCATAGGTTTCTGACACAGAATGAATGTGTTCTAATGAACTTAAAATTTTTGTTTTCTCTTAGAGCAATTCACTATGTTGTTGAATATTAATCCTCTCAAAAAAATGTTTGAAGAAATTTTCTTTTTTATTTATGAAATTTCAAATGAGAAAAATTGAACCCAATTTTTTTAATCACATTCCCCTTTCCCTTATTCCAAAACTAATCTCAATTAAAATTTCTAATGGAGTTTGCAACAATAACTACTCATTTAAATACATCATAAAATATTAAGAAGTAAAAAAAACTGCTTGTTATCACTGAATGGTAAAGATTATTTTAATTTATCAGTTGGTAGTAAAAAGTGAATATACATTGTATTGTATATAACAAAGATTTAAGTTGATTCTGGACAAATAAAGATAACTCCAATTAAAAAAAATCTTGCTATTGCACAATATTTTGCAATTAGATATTTCTTGCTTACTATTCTGGACAAAGAAAGATAACTCTAATTAAAAAAAAATTAGCTATTTCACAATATTGTGCAATTAGATATTTCTTGCCATTGCGCAATACTGTGCAATTGAAAAGACTTGCTATTGCACAATACTTAATATAATAATTTTGGATCCTGATTTGGACCAACTTGAAAACTGGGCCCATAATAAAAAATCTAAGTACATTTTTGGATTCAGCATATCAAAGAACCCCAAGATTTCAATTTTTGTTAAAATCAGACTAAGTTTAATTTTGGACCCTTTGGACTTTAGTGTAGACCAATTTGAAAACAGGACCAAAAATGAAGAATCTACATACACAGTTAGATTTGGTATATCAAAGAACCCCATTTATTCAATTTTTGATGAAATCAAACAAAGTTTAATTTTGGACCCCGATTTGGACCAACTTGAAAACTGGGCCAATAATCAAGAATCTAAGTACATTTTTAGATTCAGCATATCAAAGAACCTAACTGATTCATTTTTTGTCAAAATCAAACTAAGTTTAATTTTGGACCCTTTGGACCTTAATGTAGACCAATTTGAAAAGGGGACCAAAGGTTAAGAATCTACATACACAGTCATGACAGTTAGATTCGGCATATCAAAGAACCCCAATTATTCAATTTTGATGAAATCAAACAAAGTTTAATTTTGGACCCTTTGGGCCCCTTATTCTGTTGGGACCAAAACTCCCAAAATCAATACCAACCTTCCTTTTATGGTCATAAACCTTGTGTTTAAATTTCATAGATTTCTATTTACTTATACTAACGTTATGGTGCGAAAACCAAGAAAAATGCTTATTTGGGTCCCTTTTTGGCCCCTAATTCCTAAACTGTTGGGACCTAAACTCCCAAAATCAATACCAACCTTCCTTTTGTAGTCATTAACATTGTGTTTAAATTTCATTGATTTCTATTTACTTAAACTAAAGTTATTGTGCGGAAACCAAGAATAATGCTTATTTGGGCCCTTTTTTGGCCCCTAATTCCTAAACTGTTGAAACCAAAACTCCCAAAATCAATCCCAACCGTTCTTTTGTGGTCATAAACCTTGTGTCAAAATTTCATAGATTTCTATTAACTTAAACTAAAGTTATAGTGCGAAAACCAAGAAAATGCTTATTTGGGCCCTTTTTGGCCCCTAATTCCTAAAATGTTGGGACCAAAACTCCCAAAATCAATACCAACCTTCCTTTTGTGGTCATAAACCTTGTGTTAAAATTTCATAGATTTCCATTCACTTTTACTAAAGTTAGAGTGCGAAAACTAAAAGTATTCGGACGCAGGACGACGACGACGACGACGACGACGACGACGACGCCGACGCCAACGTGATAGCAATATACGACGAAAAATTTTTCAAATTTTGCGGTCGTATAAAAATGAAGAATCTACATACACAGTTAGATTTGGTATATCAAAGAACCCCATTTATTCAATTTTTGATGAAATCAAACAAAGTTTAATTTTGGACCCCGATTTGGACCAACTTGAAAACTGGGCCAATAATCAAGAATCTAAGTACATTTTTAGATTCAGCATATCAAAGAACCTAACTGATTCATTTTTTGTCAAAATCAAACTAAGTTTAATTTTGGACCCTTTGGACCTTAATGTAGACCAATTTAAAAACGGGACCAAAAGTTAAGAATCTACATACACAGTCATGACAGTTAGATTCGGCATATCAAAGAACCCCAATTATTCAATTTTGATGAAATCAAACAAAGTTTAATTTTGGACCCCTTATTCTGTTGGGACCAAAACTCCCAAAATCAATACCAACCTTCCTTTTATGGTCATAAACCTTGTGTTTAAATTTCATAGATTTCTATTTACTTAAACTAAAGTTATTGTGCGAAAACCAAGAATAATGCTTATTTGGGCCCTTTTTTGGCCCCTAATTCCTAAACTGTTGAAACCAAAACTCCCAAAATCAATACCAACCTTCCTTTTGTGGTCATAAACCTTGTGTTAAAATTTCATAGATTTCCATTCACTTTTACTAAAGTTAGAGTGCGAAAACTAAAAGTATTCGGACGACGACGACGACGACGACGACGCCGACGCCAACGTGATAGCAATATACGACGAAATTTTTTTCAAATTTTGCGGTCGTATAATAAAAATAGAAAATGACATCATAGTCATGTCTGGCAAATGTCCAACATACATTATCTAAAAACATTTTAGATAAGATGAGGAAAAAAAGCTTCATCAGCAACATTTTATATTGGCAAATTTCCATTGAAGTTATTTACATAAAGTTATTGGCAAATAAAAATAGAAAATGACATCAGTCATGTCTGGCAAATTTCCAACATATATTATCAACTACTATTCTATACAAAGAAAGATAACTCCAATTGAAAATTAATTGCTATTGCACAATATTGTGCAATTAGATATTTCTTGCTATTGTGCAATACTGTGCAATTGAAAATTTCTTGCTATTGCACAATACTTGATATGGAATCCTGATTTGGACCAACTTGAAAACTGGGCCCATAATCAAAAATCAAAGTACATATTTAGATAAAGCATATCAAATAAGCCCAAGAATTTAATTTTTGTTAAAATCAAACTTAGTTTAATTTTAGACCCTTTGGACCTTAATGTAGACCATTTGAAAACTGGACCAAAAATTAAGAATCTACATACACAGTTAGATTTGGCATATCAAAGAACCCATTTATTCAATTTTTGATGAACAAAGTTTAATTTTGGACCCCGATTTGGACCAACTTGAAAACTGGGCCAATAATCAAGAATCTAAGTACATTTTTAGATTCAGCATATCAAAGAACCTAACTGATTCATTTTTTGTCAAAATCAAACTAAGTTTAATTTTGGACCCTTTGGACCTTAATGTAGACCAATTTGAAAACGGGACCAAAAATTAAGAATCTGCATACACAGTTAGATTCGGCATAGCAAAGAACCCCAATTATTCAATTTTTGATGAAATCAAACAAAGTTTAATTTGGACCCTTTGGGCCCTTTATTCCTAAACTGTTGGGACCAAAACTCCCAAAATCAATACCAACCTTCCTTTTATGGTCATAAACCTTGTGTTTAAATTTCATAGATTTCTATTTACTTAAACTAAAGTTATTGTGCGAAAACCAAGAATAATGCTTATTTGGGCCCTTTTTTTGCCCCTAATTCCTAAACTGTTGGAACCAAAACTCCCAAAATCAATCCCAACCTTTCTTTTGTGGTCATAAACCTTGTGTCAAAATTTCATAGATTTCTATTAACTTAAACTAAAGTTATAGTGCGAAAACAAAGAAAATGCTTATTTGGGCCCTTTTTGGCCCCTTATTCCTAAAATGTTGGGACCAAAACTCCCAAAATCAATCCCAACCTTCCTTTTGTGGTCATAAACCTTATGTTAAAATTTCATAGATTTCTATTCACTTTTACTAAAGTTAGAGAGCGAAAACTAAAAGTATTCGGACGACGGACGACGACGCCGACGCCAACGTGATAGCAATATACGACGAAAAATTTTTCAAATTTTGCGGTCGTATAAAAATGTCTAACTTCCGGTAACATCCAAAATGACAGACATCATACTTTAATCGGCCCAATATCGAAGACTAGTATGTGAAAAGGTATTATTAGCATGCTGCTATAATAATTTTTGGCACAAACCTTTGTTATGTACTACTTTTTGATATATTATATAGATCAGTTGTTTTTAAAAACCCTACTTCCAGTAAAATCCAACATGGCAGCAATTGTACTAAAATAAGCTTATTTTTAGGGGGGTTATTGAAATGTGTTTTTACGTATTGTTACTATCATTAAACTGTGCAAGAACCTTTCTTTGATGCTTCTAAGGGATACAATGTATAAGACATACGTCTTAAAATCCTTACTTCCGGTAATATTCAAAATGGCGGACATAGAAATATTATTTTTTTATTTTCATATTCAACTTCTTTTCAAAATGTGAAGAAAGTGTGTTCTTGTCATTAAATTTTTGGCTTTCAGTTATCCTCTCAACCATAAATCATGTTCTGTAGTTGATATTTAAATACAAAGTTAACACTTCCGGTAAAAAAAAAAACAATATGGCGTAAATGTCAAAAGATGAGTCCTCTATCCATATCTTCGATGTAGAGTTTTGGATAGATTGATTAAAACAAAATAAAATCACTTAATTACTTAAACATATCTGGCCAAAAAAACATGTTAATTCCCAGTCACCACCACATGCACACGACGCAGGGCACGGAAGACTTGATTTTCCACATTAACGACAACCGTTGCAACCTTTCTTACATCCACAATGTGCAAGCTTCTGACAAAATGATGAGGCCTCAGAAAGAGTTTTAAAAGTGATCCTCTTTCATGTCTTTGTCCCTTCGTCATCCATTAGCACCTAGACTGGGTAGCATAAGAGCCAATTTCAAGCTCGTCCCCTAAACTCGTGTCTTGGTATATTGTACGTTTTGAATGCTGGAAAATACTAGACTAAGTTAAGGGAATAGCCTCAATTAGCCTTCCCTTTTGCGTAAATAGTTCAATTATCATTCTTTATGTTAAAGTCACATCTTCAAATGCCATCAATGTCTCCCACGCAGTCTTTTTCTCCCCTTTTCAAGCAAACAGAAAACCGTATCACAACTGGTAAATACATGGATCACAATATGTGTGTGTGATCAGTCATCGCTAGTGCATTTGAAAGGTCATTGATAGATATTTTTCCAAAGCTTTTTACCCCTCCTAAACACAATCCATAGTTCGTCCACCCCTAGATCACGGAATAGCGAAACAGTAATGACAGCATCATCAGTAAAGACTCGTTTAAGTTCGTGTTTCATTGCATCAGACACATGCACCATGATTCTAGTTTTAGCCTGTTAATGTGAATATGGTGCTTAACTTGAAATACATCACGTGGTGGTTAAGATAGAATATCCTGAACATGTGTTGAAACAACTACCATATGCATCCAAGACTTCATCTACTCTTGTAGTTTCACGGGTTTTTTTTACGGTAAGGGCAGAATACCCTATCAGCATACTCGTTATAAAACACCTTGAAACTGTAACAACAGTGGGTGTAGTCTCGGATGCGTAAATAGACAATACCGGTAGTTTGAAGGCTGCTATAAGATACAAAAGCTACATTTAGGGGAAAGGGATACATAGACGAATCCAGGTTCAAAACAAATTTCTCAAAATTGGCAAAGTTTTCTGAGAGATGACGACATTAAGAAATAACTTTTTAGTTTTTATTCACAGGAGGTTGCTCTATAGATTTTGAGGAAAAGGTAGTTGTAGCAACAAATGCTCAGGCTGTTCTGTGTTATCCACAACACAATTGTGTTTCAGATGTAGCCCCATGTTTACGTGAAGAGGCTTATACTAGAATCAAGATACATGTGTCTGATGCAGTGATACACAAACTTAACTGAGTCAGGACTCGAACAGTCGATACTAATGTTGCTGTCATTGCTGTTTCGTTATTCCGTGTCATAGGGACAGACGAACTTTTGCTTGCATTTGGAAGTGGGAAAAGCTTTAGATATATATCTATCCATGACCTTTCAAATGCACGTTTACTTGAAAGGGAACTTCGTTGTTGACACAGATGGCGTTTGAAGAAGTGACTTTATGATTTAGAATGATGATTGATCAGCCAACATCACCAGATATGGATTTGATAATGTCATTGATAATACGATACCTGGTTTTGTAGTTAAATCAAACAAACTTATCAGATGGGGTTTAAGCTTTGGAAGAGGAAAGACTTATTGAGGCTATTTGAACGACTCGGTCTAGTTTTTTTCAGCATGTAAAACGTGCAATATACCATGGCGGATGTGGATGAGTAACAGGCTTGGAATTGGTTCCTATGCTTACTAGTCCAGACGCTTATGAATAGCGAAGGGAAAAATATGATCCATTGGAACCCTTTTGGACAACTCTTTGAGAAGCCTCTTCACCTTATCAGGAGCTTGTACATTATTGATGTAAGAAACAATACCACGGTCTTAATGTAAATGAGGAAAATCAGCTCTGCGATTGTGAATAAACATGTATTTGCGGCCATGAATCAGTTATTTTAAAGATGTTTTAGTACTTTAGTGAATTTATTTTATTTTAATCGATTTATCCAAAACTCTACATCGAAGATATGGACTGAGGACTCATCTTTGAAATGTACGCCATATTGGGTTTTTTTACCGGAAGTGTTAATTTTGTATTTAAACATCAACTATAAAATATAATAAGTGGTTTAGAGGATAACTTAAAGCCAAAATTTAAATGACCAGCACAAAAAAAAAAAACCATGTTCTTTACATTTTGAAAAGAAGTTAAATATCGAAATAAAATAGTGATATTTCTATGTCCGCCATTTTGAATATTACCGGAAGTAATGGTTTAAAAGACATATGTCTTATACGTTGTGTATATTAGCAGCATCAAAGAAAGGTTCCTGCACAATTTAATGATATGATAGTAGCAATACGTCAAAACACATTTCAATCACCCTCCCTAAAAAATAAGCTTATTATAGTACAATATCCGCCATGTTGGATTTTACCGGAAGTAGGGTTTTTAAAGACATCTACCGTAATCTATATGATATATCCAAAAGTAGTACATAACAAAGGTTGTTACCAAATATCATTATAGCAGCATGATAAAAACATCTATTCACACACTAGCTTCTGAAACGGCTGATTTAAGTGTGATGTACGCCATTTTGGATTTTACCAGAAGTGAGACATTTTTTTCAAATGCCTCCCTATCTGAAATAAAAGAGTAATAGTTGAGGAAGGTCTATGCCAAATTTCATGCTTGTAGCAGGATGTGCACAATTTTTCACAAAGCTGCCGTACTATTTAGAACTGCTGAACTCACATTCATGAGAACAGAAATGAAAAAAAGAAGAGAAGACTTAAAATAATTTTACTATCGGCCTAGCCACAATCAGATGTGCATTTTGTGTTTCACATGAAGTCAAAAATGAGTTTCACCTCAGGGAAAAACTCTGATCTTACACTTCCGGAGCACCTAATTAGATCACCCCTAGTTTTTGGTGGGGTTCGTGTTGTTTATTCTTTAGTTTTCTATGTTGTGTCATTTGTACTATTGTTTGTCTGTTTGTCTTTTCATTTTTAGCCATGGCGTTGTCAGTTTATTTTCGATTTATGAGTTTGACTGTTCCTTTGGTATCTTTCGTCCCTCTTTTTTAACTCCTTGGCTAGAGATCAATCTCGCCTGAATGATGCGTGTTTCTGGTACCTTCGAAAACTATATTCAGATAGCGAAAGGAAATGAATATAAACATTAACCAGATGCTCCGCAGGGCGTAGCTTTATACGACCGCAGAGGTTGAACCCTGAACAGTTGGGGCAAGTATGGACACAACATTCAAGCTGGATTCAGCTCTAAATTTGGATTGTGATTAAATAGTTGACACAGCATAGGTTTCTGACACAGAATGAATGTGTTCTAATGAACTTAAAATTTTTGTTTTCTCTTAGAGCAATTCACTATGTTGTTGAATATTAATCCTCTCAAAAAAATGTTTGAAGAAATTTTCTTTTTTATTTATGAAATTTCAAATGAGAAAAATTGAACCCAATTTTTTTAATCACATTCCCCTTTCCCTTATTCCAAAACTAATCTCAATTAAAATTTCTAATGGAGTTTGCAACAATAACTACTCATTTAAATACATCATAAAATATTAAGATGTAAAAAAACTGCTTGTTATCACTGAATGGTAAAGATTATTTTAATTTATCAGTTGGTAGTAAAAAGTGAATATACATTGTATATTGTATATAACAAAGATTTAAGTTGATTCTGGACAAAGAAAGATAACTCCAATTAAAAAAAATCTTGCTATTGCACAATATTTTGCAATTAGATATTTCTTGCTTACTATTCTGGACAAAGAAAGATAACTCTAAAAAAAAATTAGCTATTTCACAATATTGTGCAATTAGATATTTCTTGCCATTGCGCAATACTGTGCAATTGAAAAGACTTGCTATTGCACAATACTTAATATAATAATTTTGGATCCTGATTTGGACCAACTTGAAAACTGGGCCCATAATAAAAAATCTAAGTACATTTTTGGATTCAGCATATCAAAAAACCCCAAGATTTCAATTTTTGTTAAAATCAGACTAAGTTTAATTTTGGACCCTTTGGACTTTAGTGTAGACCAATTTGAAAACAGAACCAAAAATGAAGAATCTACATACACAGTTAGATTTGGTATATCAAAGAACCCCATTTATTCAATTTTTGATGAAATCAAACAAAGTTTAATTTTGGACCCCGATTTGGACCAACTTGAAAACTGGGCCAATAATCAAGAATCTAAGTACATTTTTAGATTCAGCATATCAAAGAACCTAACTGATTCATTTTTTGTCAAAATCAAACTAAGTTTAATTTTGGACCCTTTGGACCTTAATGTAGACCAATTTGAAAAGGGGACCAAAGGTTAAGAATCTACATACACAGTCATGACAGTTAGATTCTGCATATCAAAGAACCCCAATTATTCAATTTTGATGAAATCAAACAAAATTTAATTTTGGACCCTTTGGGCGTCTTATTCTGTTGGGACCAAAACTCCCAAAATCAATACCAACCTTCCTTTTATGGTCATAAACCTTGTGTTTAAATTTCATAGATTTCTATTTACTTATACTAACGTTATGGTGCGAAAACCAAGAAAAATGCTTATTTGGGTCCCTTTTTGGCCCCTAATTCCTAAACTGTTGGGACCTAAACTCCCAAAATCAATACCAACCTTCCTTTTGTAGTCATTAACATTGTGTTTAAATTTCATTGATTTCTATTTACTTAAACTAAAGTTATTGTGCGAAAACCAAGAATAATGCTTATTTGGGCCCTTTTTTGGCCCCTAATTCCTAAACTGTTGAAACCAAAACTCCCAAAATCAATCCCAACCGTTCTTTTGTGGTCATAAACCTTGTGTCAAAATTTCATAGATTTCTATTAACTTATACTAAAGTTATAGTGCGAAAACCAAGAAAATGCTTATTTGGGCCCTTTTTGGCCCCTAATTCCTAAAATGTAGGGACCAAAACTCCCAAAATCAATACCAACCTTCCTTTTGTGGTCATAAACCTTGTGTTAAAATTTAATAGATTTCCATTCACTTTTACTAAAGTTAGAGTGCGAAAACTAAAAGTATTCGGACGCAGGACGACGACGACGACGACGACGCCAACGTGATAGCAATATACGGCGAAAATTTTTTCAAATTTTGCGGTCGTATAAAAATTAAACAATGGTAAATTATTTGATGGACGGATTCGATCCATAAAACTCATGCTTATACAGATACATACGATGATTAAAATATATGTTTAACCTATACATGCTATACTATGTAATAAAATGAACCTAGACAATCCAATTACAAGAGGTTGCTATGTATTCACATTGATGTTTATGATTATATTGCGTATATGACCATCGGCAGCATTCGGGGGTCAACTCAATAGTCAATTAGATAGCATCTACACTAAAATACACACGGAACGATGATACATATTATAGAGACCAGAACTTGTAGATGGTTAATTTAAGACTTTTTATAATTTGGATATACCTTTAAGCATGTTATAAAGCAAATATGAGAATTTGAGTAGAATCGGTTGGACAATAAATAACATTGAACTATACACCATTATAATGAGTTCAAGGTCAGAGGAAGGCTTCCAAACAGACATGTACACACAATTTTTTTACACACCAGATATAGTTTAAGGAATGTTTCCTTCAAGTCATGCTCTATGTTCATTTTAACATGGGTAGGCATTATATTTGTCTATAATATACACTGAGCGTTCGCGAGGTGTAAAAATAAAAAGAATACAGAAACTAAGAAATATGATGCAAGACTATCATTGGTATGTCTCTATCTGCAACTTTTGTCACAAGGCAAAACAAAAAGGCTTAATATGGATGGTAATAATGATTGGTGGCTGCTTAACATACAACCGTGAATTAAATGAATGATAAGGATGAGAACAGGTTTAATGTAATGTGATTAATTATCCTTCTTTGAACAAGAAGAACTTTCTGAGCCGGATTGTTCACGACCAGACTCAACCTAGCAACCAATTCCAATTTATGTAAATACATATAAGATAATGTATAGTATGTTTGTGAATGCAGCGGAATAAAAATCGTTCGTGAACAAAGGATGTATTAATATGAAATGAAATGACATGTATGTACGTTGTGTAGTTCCGGTGAGATAGGCGACGAATTTCATTATGTGTTTTGCTGTTCGCATTTGAGGAACGAAGACAATTATTTCTACAAACTGAATTTTCAAATATTCTAAACATAATTTCATTTTGCTCACTAGTTAATAGTAAAAAGCAATCTGTTTGAAGAAAACTGTGTTTATTTATCAAGCATAAAATATAAATGTAATCGCATAAGCATCATACTGATCTTTTTTCCATTCTATTTAATTTAATTATACATGTCCCTAAACATGTATGCCATCATAATTTTATTGTATTTGTTTTCTCTCTCTCTCTTTCTCAAGTGGTCGATGATATTGGTTGCAAGCTTGATTGGTCTCTGGAATTGACCTCTGGCTCGAGTCTGGATTTTTTACATGCTAATTCCCAAGATTCATAGGAAGACATGTCATCCTACCCAGACACCGAGCTGATGAGTTTTTGTTCTTTCTTCTTAATGCTTAATGTTGATCAGAGAAGCAGGAAATGCAAACTTTTAAATCTTTGATTGATGACACCAGTGTTCAAACCCATAACCTTTCGCATTTGAGGCGAACAATCTTCACGAGACCACAAAAGCAGTTTCTTGAAATCAGCCAACATTTTTAACTGAGATGCACAAAGTTCAAAAGGAGTAATCTATTTTTTTTAACAGAAATGGATAGTGGATAGTGCTATACATTTAAAGCAATTATTAAATAGACATGGTGACTAAATAGAGCTGAATCTAAAATTAGTATGTTGCGTTTTGATTCAGGTTGAAAACTTACATCCATACATGTATGTGTTAATTTATTACATAATTTGTGATAATAGCTCTGATCTTTGATGATATAATGGCTAATTCATACATTTAAACATGTCTGATAAAAGAAATTCAGTGAGGTCAAACTTCCTAAATGTTAATACCATATGTGCCATACCTTCTAATTTATTCCAAACGCTATCACCGGAAGTTGCTTTACATTTTGTCACATGAATTTCTATTCCATTCGTGCTTGTTACATCTGCATTATTTTTTCCAAACAATCTTTTGAAAAACGATGTTAGTCCACCATCTTTCTTTCCTTCTTTGAATAACCTGTTAACCAATGAAGTCTTACCCGCACCTTTCATCCCAACTATTACTAAACGTATGTCTCTTTTTTTCTCAGATCCAGACTCGAGTAATTTGAGGTACAAAGTAAGAGATTTTCTGTAGGTCATTACTTCTATTTCAGTTGGAACTTTATTATCTACAAAGATATGATAAAGAGCTGTTTTCATAAATGAGAACATTATTCTTTTATCTATTTGAAATAATATGTTATCAATGAATGGAACTATCAAACATTCCGTTTAAAGTAAAGTAAATATGCTTAACTGCATGTAAAGCTAGACCGTCTCGACATTTTAGCTCCATGTTTGAGGACTCACTGAGGATTTTAAACTAGAGGCTCTAAAGAGACTGTGTCGCTCACCTTGGTCTATGTGCATATTAAACAAAGGACACAAATGGATTCATGACAAAATTGTATTTTGGTAATGGTGATGTGTTTGAAGTTCTTACTTTACTGAACATTCTTGCTTCTTACAATTATATCTATAATGAACTTTGCCCATTAGTAACAGAGAAAAATATTTGGTAAAAATTTACATAAATTTACCAAATTAATGAAAATTGTTAAAAATTGACTATAAAGGGCAATAACTCCTTAAGGGGTCAATTAACCATTTAGGTCATGTGGACTTATTTGTAGATCTTACTTTGATGAACATTATTGCTGTTTACAGTTTATCGCTATCTATAATAGTATTCAAGATAATAAACAAAAACAGCAAAATTTCTTTAAAAATTACCAATTGGAGGGCAGCAACCCAACAACCGGTTGTCCAATTCATTTGAATATTTCAGGGCAGATATATATTGACTTGATTAACAATTTAACTCCTTGTCAGATTTCCTCTAAATGATTTGGGTTTCAGAGTTGTAAGCAAAAAACTACATTTTACCCCTGTTCTATTTTTAACCGTGGTGGCCATCTTGGTTGGATGGCCAGGTCATCGGACACATTTTTCAAACAAGGTACCTCAAAGATGATTGTGGCCAAGTTTGAATTAATTTGGCCCAGTAGTTTCAGAGGAGAAGATTTTTGTAAAAGATAACTAAGATTTACGAAAAATGGTTAAAAATTGACTATAAAGGGCAATAACTCCTAAAGGGGTCAACTGACCATTTCGGTCATGTTGACTTATTTGTAAATCTTATTTTGATGAACATTATTGCTGTTTACAGTTTATCTCTATCTATAATAATATTCAAGATAATAACCAACCAGATGCTCCGCAGGGCGTAGCTTTATACGACCGCAGAGGTTGAACCCTGAACGGTTGGGGCAAGTATGGACACAACATTCAAGCTGGATTCAGCTCTAAATTTGGATTATGATTAAATAGTTGACACAGCATAGGTTTCTGACACAGAATAAATGTGTTCTAATGAACTTAAATTTTTTGTTTTCTCTTAGAGCAATTCACTATGCTGTTGAATATTAATCCTCTCAAAACAAGAATGTGTCCTCAGTACACGAATGCCCCACTCGCACTATCATTTTCCATGTTCAGTGGACCGTGAAATTGGGGTAAAAACTCTAATTTGGCATTAAAATTAGAAAGATCATATCATAGGGGACATGTGTACTAAGTTTGAAGTCGATTGGACTTAAACTTCATCAAAAACTACCTTGACCAAAAACTTTAACCTGAAGCGGGACAGACGGACGGACGAACGGACGGACAAAACGGACAGACGGACGGACGCACAGACCAGAAAACATAATGCCCCTCTACTATCGTAGGTGGGGCATAAAAATGTTTGAAGAAATTTTCTTTTTTATTTATGAAATTTCAAATGAGAAAAATTGAACCCAATTTTTTTAATCACATCCCCCTTTCCCTTATTCCAAAACTAATCTCAATTAAAATTTCTAATGGAGTTTGCAACAATAACTACTCATTTAAATACATCATAAAATATTAAGATGTAAAAAAAACTGCTTATTATCACTGAATGTTATTTATTATAATTTATCAGTTGGTAGTAAAAAGTGAATATACATTGTATATTGTATATAACAAAGATTTAAGTTGATTCTGGACAAAGAAAGATAACTCCAATTAAAAAAAAATCTTGCTATTGCACAATATTTTGCAATTAGATATTTCTTGCTTACTATTCTGGACAAAGAAAGATAACTCTAATTAAAAAAAAATTTGCTATTTCACAATATTGTGCAATTAGATATTTCTTGCCATTGCGCAATACTGTGCAATTGAAAAGACTTGCTATTGCACAACACTTAATATAATAATTTTAGATCCTGATTTGGACCAACTTGAAAACTGGGCCCATAATAAAAAATCTAAGTACATTTTTGGATTCAGCATATCAAAGAACCCCAAGATTTCAATTTTTGTTGAAATCAGACTAAGTTTAATTTTGGACCCTTTGGACTTTAGTGTAGACCAATTTGAAAACAGGATCAAAAATGAAGAATCTACATACACAGTTAGATTTGGTATATCAAAGAACCCCATTTATTCAATTTTTGATGAAATCAAACAAAGTTTAATTTTGGACCCCGATTTGGACCAACTTGAAAACTGGGCCAATAATCAAGAATCTAGGTACATTTTTAGATTCAGCATATCAAAGAACCTAACTGATTCATTTTTTGTCAAAATCAAACTAAGTTTAATTTTGGACCCTTTGGACCTTAATGTAGACCAATTTGAAAACGGGACCAAAAGTTAAGAATCTACATACACAGTCATGGCAGTTAGATTCGGCATATCAAAGAACCCCAATTATTCAATTTTGATGAAATCAAACAAAGTTTAATTTTGGACCCTTTGGGCCCCTTATTCTGTTTGGACCAAAACTCCCAAAATCAATACCAACCTTCCTTTTATGGTCATAAACCTTGTGTTTAAATTTCATAGATTTCTATTTACTTATACTAACGTTATGGTGCGAAAACCAAGAAAAATGCTTATTTGGGTCCCTTTTTGGCCCCTAATTCCTAAACTGTTGGGACCTAAACTCCCAAAATCAATACCAACCTTCCTTTTGTAGTCATTAACATTGTGTTTAAATTTCATTGATTTCTATTTACTTAAACTAAAGTTATTGTGCGAAAACCAAGAATAATGCTTATTTGGGCCCTTTTTTGGCCCCTAATTCCTAAACTGTTGAAACCTAAACTCCCAAAATCAATCCCAACCGTTCTTTTGTGGTCATAAACCTTGTGTCAAAATTTCATAGATTTCTATTAACTTAAACTAAAGTTATAGTGCGAAAACCAAGAAAATGCTTATTTGGGCCCTTTTTGCCCCCTAATTCCTAAAATATTGGGACCAAAACTCCCAAAATCAATACCAACCTTCCTTTTGTGGTCATAAACCTTGTGTTAAAATTTCATAGATTTCCATTCACTTTTACTAAAGTTAGAGTGCGAAAACTAAAAGTATTCGGACGCCGGACGACGACGACGACGCCGACGCCAACGTGATAGCAATATACGACGAAAAATTTTTCAAATTTTGCGGTCGTATAAAAACGGCAAAAATTTCCTCAAAATTACCAATTGAGGGGCAGCAACCCAACAACAGGTTGACCGATTCATCTGAAAATTTCAGGGCAGATAGATCTTGACCTGATAAACATTTTTACTCCATGTCAGATTTCCTCTAAATGTTTTGGTTTTTGAGTTATAAGCCAAAAACTGCATTTTACCCCTATGTTCTATTTTTAGCGGTGGCGGCCATCTTGGTTGGTTGACCAGGTCACGCGACACATTTTTTAAACTAGATACCCCAAAGATGATTGTGGCCAAGTTTGGATTAATTTGGCCCAGTAGTTTCAGAGGAGAAGATTTTTGTAAAAGATTACTTTAATTTACGAAAAATGGTTAAAAATTGACTATAAAGGGCAATAACTCCTAAACGGGTCAACTGACCATTTTGGTCATGTTGACTTATTTGTAGATCTTACTTTGCTGAACATTATTGCTGTTTACAGTTTATCTCTATCTATAATAATATTCAAGATAATAACCAAAAACAGCAAAATTTCCTCAAAATTACCAATTCAGGGGCGGCAACCCAACAACCGATTGACCGATTCATCTGAAAATTTCAGGGCAGATAGATCTTGACCTGATTAACATTTTTATCCCACGTCAGATTTCCTCAAAATGCTTTGGTTTTTGAGTTATAAGCCAAAAACTGCATTTTACCCCTTTGTTCTATTTTTAGCCGTGGCGGCCATCTTGGTTGGTTGACCAGGTCACGCCACACATTTTTTAAACTAGATACCCCAAAGATGATTGTGGCCAAGTTTGGATTAATTTGGCCCAGTAGTTTCAGAGGAGAAGATTTTTGTAAAAGTTAACGACGGACGACGACGACGACGGACGACGGACGCCGGACGCCAAGTGATGAGAAAAGCTCACTTGGCCCTTTGCTGAACATTATTGCTGTTTACAGTTTATCTTTATCTATAATAATATTCAAGATAATGACCAAAAACTGCAAAATTTCCTTAAAATTACCAATTAAGTGGCAGCAACCCAACAATGGTTTGTTTGATTCATCTGAAAATTTCAGGGCTGATAGATCTTGACCTAATGAACATTTTTACCTCATGTCAGATTTGCTCTAAATGCTTTCGTTTTTGAGATATAAGCCAAAAACTGCATTTGACCCCTATGTTCTATTTTAAGTAACGGCGGCCATGTTTTTTGACGGATCAAAAATCGAAGCACACACTTTGTGCAGGATAATCTAAGGAACAATCATGCTAAGTTTCATTCAAATCCATTCAGTAGTTTCAGAGGAGAAGATGTTTGAAAAATTATTAACGGAGACAGACGACGACGACGGACGCCAAGTGATGAGCTCACATGGCCTTTTAGGCCAGGTGAGCTAAAAAGGAACGAATTATATGTATGACCTCCATTAATTAAAAATACTTTTTTTTTACAGATTTGGGGATACTTAGTTTAAGATCCACAATGCCTTTTAACTTTATACGTTTAACTTTTTTAGGTATGGATGATAATAACTTGAAGAACTATTAAGTTTTGCTTATTTTAAACAAGGTATAATAGTACTTAATAAAATATAAGAATGTGAAGTGTCTGTTAAAAACTTTGCCCACCAAAAGTAACAAGTTCGTTGTGCAAAAAAAAAATCAAGCAGCATTTCAGTTTAACAGTTATGAACTCATGTTTGGATCAGGATTTTCGAGTAATATCGTCTGTTACTTAAAACTAGAGGCTCTAAAGAGCCTGTGTCGCTCACCTTGGTCTTTATGAATATTAAACAAAGGAAGAGGATGGATTCATGACAAAATTGTGTTTTGGTGATGGTGATGTGTTTGTACATCTTACTTTACTGATCATTCTTGCTGCTGAAAATTATCTCTATCTATAATGAACTTGGCCCAATAGTTTCAGTGAAAAATGTTAGAAAAAATTTACAAATTTTATGAAAATTGTTAAAAATTGACTATAAAGGACAATAACTCCATAGGGGGTCAATTGACCATTTCAGTCACGTTGACTTATTTGTAAATCTTACTTTGCTGAACATTATTGCTGTTTACAGTTTATCTCTATCTATAATAGTATTCAAGATAATAATCAAATACAGCAAAATTTCCTTAAAACTAACAATTCAGGATCAGCAACCCAACAACGGGTTGCCTGATTCATCATAAATTTCAGAGCAGATAAATCTTGACCTAATAAACACCTTTACTCCAGATTTTTTTTTTTTCATTTTGGTTGGATGGCCGGGTCACCGCACACATTTTTGAAACTACATACCCCAAAGATGGTTGTGGCCAAGTTTGGATTGATTTGGCCAAGCAG
Source organism: Mytilus galloprovincialis (assembly GCF_965363235.1). Classification (NCBI taxonomy): domain Eukaryota; kingdom Metazoa; phylum Mollusca; class Bivalvia; order Mytilida; family Mytilidae; genus Mytilus; species Mytilus galloprovincialis. The sequence continues at coordinate 53,980,589 of NC_134849.1, forward strand.
TTTCAGAGGAGAAGATTTTTGTAAAAAAATTACTAAGATTTACGAAAAAATGGTTAAAAATTGACTATAAAGGGCAATAACTCCTAAACGGGTCAACTGACCATTGTGGTCATTTTGACTTATTTGTAAATCTTATTTTGCTGAACATTATTGCTGTGTACAGTTTATCTCTATCTATAATAATATTCAAGATAATAACCAAAAACAGCAAAATTTCATTAAAATTACTAATTCTGGGGCGGCATCCCAAAACTGGGTTGTCAGATTCATCAGAAAATTTCAGGGCAGGTAGATCTTGACCTGATAAACAATTTTACCCCTGTCAGATTTACTATAAATGCTTTGGTTTTTGAGTTATAAGCCAAAAACTGCATTTTACCCCAGATTCTATTTTTAGCCATGGCAGCCATATTGATTGGATGGCTGGGTCACCGGACACATTTTTGAAACTACATACCCCAAAGATGGTTGTGGCCAAGTTTGGATTGATTTGGCCAAGTAGTTTCAGAGGAGAAGATTTTTGTAAAAGATAACTAAGATTTACGAAAAATGGTTAAAAATTGACTATAAAGGGCAATAACTCCTAAAGGGGTCAAATGACCATTTCGGTCATGTTGACTTATTTGTAAATCTTACTTTGCTGAACATTATTGCTGTTTCCAGTTTATCTCTATCTATAATAATATTCAAGATAATAACCAAAAACAGCAAAATTTCCTTAAAATTACTAATTCAGGGGCAGCAACCCAACAACAGGATATACGATTTATCTGAAAATTTCAGGGCAGATAGATTTTGACCTGTTTAACAATTTAACCCCTTGTCAGATTTGCTCTAAATGCTTTGATTTTTGAGTTATAAGCCAAAAACTGCATTTTACCCCTATGTTCTATTTTTAGCCATGGTGGCCATCTTGGATGGTTGGCCAGGTCACCGAACACATTTTTTAAACTAGATACCCCAATGATGATTATGGCCAAGTTTGGTGCAATTTGGCCCAGTAGTTTCAGAGGAGAAGATTTTTGTAAAAGTTAACGACGCCAGACGACGACGGACGACAGACGACGGACGACGGACGACAGACGACGGACGACGGACGCCAAGTGATGGGAAAAGCTCACTTGGCCCTTTGGGCCAGGTGAGCTAAAAAGATATTTTATTTACCTTGATCATGTTTGGATCCGCATTTGGCAACAAAATCTTATTATCTTATGTTGTTTAATGAAATTTACCTCACACATTTCTGTTAATTATTTATTCATGAAAATGAATTTGGTGACCCCCTTTTAGATGTTTATCAATAAAATGAACATAATAATCTGAGTTGGTTCACTTCAAGGGATATCAAATATATTCCCTGGAAATACATTTTGTATTTGGACTCCGATAGCATTCTCGTTAAACAAATTAAAACAGATCAATCCTGAATTGTACACACCTTAATGTCTAAAAACTAGAGGCTCTAAAGAGCCTGTGTCGCTCACCTTGGTCTATGTGAATATTAAAGGAAGCAGATGGATTCATGACAAAATTGTATTTTGGTGATGGTGATGTGTTTGTACATCTTACTTTACTGAACATTCTTGCTGCTTAAAATTATCTCTATCTATAATGAACTTGGCCCATTAGTTTCAGTGGAAAATGTTAGTAAAAATTTACAAATTTTATGAAAATTGTTAAAAATTGACAATAAAGAACAATAACTCCTAAGGGGGTCAATTGACCATTTCGGTCATGTTGACTTATTTGTAAATCTTACTTTGCTGAACATTATTGTTGTTTACAGTTTATCTTTATCAATAATAATATTCAAGATAATGACCAAAAACAGCAAAATTTCCTTAAAACTAACAATTCAGGGTCAGCAACCCAACAACGGGTTGTGCGATTCATCTAAATATTTCAAAGCAGATAAATGTTGACCTGATAAACAATTTTACCCCATGTCAGATTTGCTCTAAATGCTTTGGGTTTTGAGTTATAAGCCAAAAACTGCATTTTACCCCATGTTCTATTTTTAGCCATGGCGGCCATCTTGGTTCGATGGCCTGGTCACTGGACACATTTTTCAATCTACTAACCCAAAAGATGATTGTGGCCAAGTTTGGATTAATTTGGCCCAGTAGTTTCAGAGGAGAAGATTTTTGTAAAAGATTACTAAGATTTACGAAAAATGGTTAAAAATTGACTATAAAGGGCAATAACTCCTAAAGGGGTCAACTGACCATTTCGGTCATGTTGACTTATTTGTAAATCTTACTTTGCTGAACATAATGGCTGTTTACAGTTTATCTCTATCTATAATAATATACAAGATAATAACCAAAAACAGAAAAATTTCCTTAAAATTACCAATTCAGGGGCAGCAACCCAACAACGGGTTGTCAGATTCATCTGAAAATTTCAGGGTAGATAGATCTTGACCTGATAAACAATTTTAACCCACGTCAGATTTGCTCTAAATGCTTTGGTTTTTGAGTTATAAGCCAAAAACTGCATTTTACCCCTATGTTCTATTTTTAGCCGTGGCGGCCATCTTGGTTGGTTGGCCGGGTCACCGGACACATTTTTTAAACAAAATACCCCAAAGATAATTGTGGCCAAGTTTGGATAAATTTGGCCCAGTAGTTTCAGAGGAGAAGATTTTTGTAAAAGATTACTAAGATTTACGAAAAATGGTTAAAAATTGACTATAAAGGGCAATAACTCCTAAAGTGGTCAATTGACCATTTCGGTCATGTTGACTTATTTGTAAATCTTACTTTGATGAACATTATTGCTGTTTACAGTTTATCTCTATCTATAATAATATTCAAGATAATAAGCAACTAGAGGCTCTAAAGAGCCTGTGTCGCTCACCTTGGTCTATGTGAATATTAAACAAAGGAAGCAGATTGAAAATTGACTACAAAGGTCAATAACTCCTACAGGGGTCAATTGACCATTTCGTTTATGTTGACTTATTTGTAGATCTTACTTTGCTGAACATTATTGCTGTTTACAGTTTACCTATATCTATAATAATATTCAATATAATAACCAAAAACAGCAAAATTTCCTTAAAATTACCAATTCAGGGGCCGCAACCCAAAAACAGGTTGTCCAATTCATCTGAAAATTTCAGGGCAGATAGATCTTGACCTGATTAACAATTTTACTTCATGTCAGATTTTCTCTAAATTATTTGGTTTTTGAGTTATAAGCCAAAAACTGCATTTTACCCCTATGTTCTATTTTTAGATGTGGCGACCATCTTGGTTTGATGGCCAGGTCACCGGACACATTTTTTAAACAAGAAACCCCAAAGATGATTGTGGCCAAGTTTGGATCAATTTGGCACAGCAGTTTCAGAGAAGAAGATTTTAGTAAAAGATATATAAAATTTACAAAAAATGGTTAAAAATTGACTTTAAAGGGCAATAACTCCTAAAGAGGTCAACTGACCATTTTGGTCATGTTGACTTATTTGTAAATCTGACCTTGCTGAACATTATTGCTGTTTACAGTTTACCTATATCTATAATAATATTCAATATAATAACCAAAAACAGCAAAATTTCCTTAAAATTACCAATTCAGGGGCCGCAACCCAAAAACAGGTTGTCCAATTCATCTGAAAATTTCAGGGCAGATAGATCTTCACCTGATTAACAATTTAAACCATGTCAGATTTGCTCTAAATGCTTTGGTTTTTGAGTTATAAGCCAAAAACTGCATTTTACCCCTATGTTCTATTTATAGCCATGGCGGTCATTTTGGTTAGTTGGCGGGGTCACCAGACACAATTTTTAAACTAGATACCCCAATGATGATTGTGGCCAAGTTTCAAATAATTTGGCCCAGCAGTTTCAGAGGAGAAGATTTTTCTAAAAGATTACTAAGATTTACGAAAAATGGTTAAAAATTGACTATAAAGGGCAATAACTCCTAAAGTGGTCAACTGATCATTTTGGTCATGTTGACTTATTTGTAAATCTTACTTTGCTGAACATTATTGCTTTTTACAGTTTATCTCTATCTGAAATAATATTCAAGATAATAACCAAAAACAACAAAATTTCCTTAAAATTACCAATTCAGGGGCAGCAACCTAACAACGGAATGTCAGATTCATCTGAAAATTTCAGGGCAGATAGATCTAAACTTGATTAACAATATTACCCCATGTCAGATTTGCCCTAAATGCTTTGGTTTTTGAGTTATAAGCCAAAAACTGCATTTTACCCCTATGTTCTATTTATAGCCATGGCGGCCATCTTGGTTAGTTGGCGGGGTCACCGGACACAATTTTTAAACTAGATACCCCAATGATGATTGTGGCCAAGTTTGGTTAAATTTGGCCTAGTAGTTTCAGAGGAGAAGATTTTTGTAAAAGTTAACGCCGGACGCAGGACGACGACGACGGACGACGACGACGGACGCCGGACGCCAAGTGATGAGAAAAGCTCACTTGGCCCTTCGGGCCAGGTGAGCTAAAAACTGCAAAATTTCCATAAAATAACTAATTCAGGGGCAGCAACCCAACAACGGGTTGTCCGATTTGTCTGAAAATTTCAGGGCAGATAGATCTTGACCTGATAAACAGTTTTACCCCATGTCAGATTTGCTCTAGATGCTTTGGTTTTTGAGTTATAAGCCAAAAACTGCATTTTACCCCTATGTTCTATTTTTAGCCATGGCGGCCATCTTGGTTGGTTGGCCGGGTCACCGGACACAATTTTTAAACTAGATACCCCAATGATGATTGTAACCAAGTTTGGTTGAAATTAGCCCAGTAGTTTCAGAGGAGAAGATTTTTGTAAAAGTTAACGACGGACGACAACGACGATGACGGACGCCGGACGCCGGACGCCGGACGCCGGACGCCGGACGCCAAGTGATGAGAAAAGCTCACCTGGCCCAAAATACTAACATATATATTAAGGAATTTCTTTATCAATATATTTTATGATAAATTAATGAAAAATATTTTGGTTTAGAAAATAAATGGAAGCGATAGTCATATCTAAATTTCAACCTTTATAAAGAGAGATTCTGAAAAATTCTGCTCTCAATATATCTGAAATTGACAAAAACATTTCCTTATAAATATATTCCCCGCAACAAATATATATAATAGAAAGATAGATAAACTATAAAGAAAGATAACTCGAATCGTAAATATGATAGGTATGGGATTCGTTTGTTAGTACGTGATTTTATGTCAGTAAAACAAAGGAGGGAATCTGGAAAACCATGTAATAACTAAAAATACAATATCAGTATGTATCAGTTTTCGTCATAATGAAATTATTTCATATGGAGGAACATTCCATTGGAAAAAGCCTTGGAATACTTTATTCAAACCTTAGCGACGCATCCAATCAAATTGGATGCTTGGCAATAACCCGTCCAATTACGGCCGTTGTCGAGTTACGTATGTATGCCATTTTATTGGAAATCTCTAATAATGCAATAAAAAATACCTATTATCCTTTGTTCAGTAGTCTGAAAAAAATAAAATATATTGTGAGTATATCAGGAGACTTGTAGAAAAGTTATATATAAAGTATATAAAACCCCAAAACATAGTCTGCATAACCAATTATGGAAAACAAATTGATTTATTTTTGGTGTCCAATGCTACTTTATGTATAACTATTGGCTAATTCTTGCTTCCCAACTTTTATTCGGTCAGGAAGCTGGAGTGCACAAGAACAACATTACTATGACAGGATAACTGGCAAGTTTGACATCCATGAGATCAGGACTAAGCAGACAGGGCCAAATTATCTCAATGGTAATAAGATAACAGTAGAAATCAAAAGCAGTGATTAGCAATTGAATAAAAATATCACTACTTCAAGCAAATCTTATATAAAAGTATCAATAACATTACTTGCTGTAGCCTCCTGATGGGGTATTTAATAAATTAAAATAAGTAGTTCATCTGACACTGGCCTAATCCCTAACTCTAACATGTAAACAATGTATAAAAGTCAGTAGACTATTACTGAAGGGTTGGGGCCAATAAATCTAAATGAAAAGAAGATGCATTATTGCTAACACAACTGTATTTCTGCTGGTATTAATTCCTAAGGGCGAAGACAGAGTTTATTACTACTGTTTGTTAGAGTTCAAAAGTGTATCATATGCCAAGTAGACGATGTTAAGTACAACTGCTGGCAAGGGTACCCAAGTTTAACATCTTTAGACAGTGTCTAAAGCCATTGATGATATATAAAATTGAAAACAGAAATGGGGAATGTGTCAAAGAGACAACAACACGACCATAGAAAAAACAATAGCAGAAGGTCACCAACAGGTTTTCAATGTAGCGAGAAATTCCTGCACCCGGAGGCTGGCCCCTTAACAAATATATACTAGTTCAGTGATAATGAACGCCATACTAATTTCCAAATTGTACACAAGAAACTAAAATTAAAGTTATACAAGACCAACAAAGGCCAGAGGCTCCTGACTTGGGACAGGCGCAAAAATGCGGCGGGTTACATATGTTTATGAGATCTCAACCCTCCCCTATACCTCTAGCCAATGTAGAAAAGTAAACGCATAACAATACACACATTTAAAATTCAGTTCAAGAAAAGTCCGAGTCTGATGTCAGAAGATGTAACCAAAGAAAATAAACAAAATGACAATAATACGTTAATAACAACAGGCTACTAGCAGTTAACTGACATGCCAGCTCCAGACTTCAATTAAACTGATTGAAAGATTATGATTTCATCATATGAATATCAGGCACAATCCTTCCTGTTAGGGGTTTACTATCATACCATCATAACATACATGTATATGAGAAGAACATAACCCGTGTCATGCCAACAACTGGTTTTTGAATAAATGTGTTTAGTTCCGATGCATAGACCCTATAAGTGAATCAATATTAATGCCAAAATATGCAATCTTTAATGACTTGACAACAGTATCGTAACTATATCCCTTCTTAATAAGTCTATTTAAAGGTTTTGTTAGTTTCTGAGGTGAATACTGACATTTTTGTGCTTTATAAAGAATATTTCCATAAAAATTGGATGTGAAATACCTTAACGTATAAGAAGTCTGCATGTAGAGCTATATTTACGAATAATTTCCTTATACCGATGATAAAATTTAGTAAATGTTTTAACTAGTTTGTGATATCGAAAACCCTGGTGTGATAATTTTTCAGTAATACAAAAAATTTTCTCATTAAAATCTAAAACATTGCTACATACACGAGCGAATCTTTTTATATATACATGTATCACAGTGTATCATCTATCCAGTAGAGTGTTTTGCATCACTGTTGGTAAGAGTACCTAAGTGTATTAACTACCCTGTAGATTGTTTATCACCACAGTTGATAAGGGTGCCTAAGGTAAATTCATGGTATACCACAATCTTGGATTGTACAATCCCAGTACAAAATTGGTCTAGTTATTTGCCCAAATCTTCTAATTTGGAGACAGGTTTTCAATTTTTTAATTAGACTTTATTTCTGTAGAGAAAAACTTGATGATTTATTTTGTAATCCAAAATATTTAAACAATAATCAAATTTTGTGATATAGGAATCATTTTTTCAAATAAGCCATTTAAGGGGAGATAACTCTTTAAGTAAAAAATATAACCTGAACTGATAGGGAAATTAAAAAAAAAATTAAGAAAACAAGTTCGGTGACACCATTTCTAATTTTTATTTTCTTTAAAAATAATACATTGGATTATAAAACCTATCTTCTCACAAGTTATTTCAACATTCGATCTCATTTTTTTTTTTCATGCACACAAATGTGTTTTTTCATGAACAGTCTAATCGATTGTGTTTGGTATGCTACTGGTGCTAATATTATCTACCTAACAGACTGTGTTTAGTACCAATACTGGTAATGATATCAATTATCATCTAACTAACAGAATGTGTTTAGTTCAACTGCTAAAAGTAGTATCTACTACATAAAGGACTGTGTTTAGTACCAATGCTGGTAATGATATCATCTACCTAACAGACTGTGTTAAGTACCGCTGCTAGCAAGGGTGTTATCTACTAAACATACTGTATTTACTTAAACAGCCATTAGTTGTATCATTTACCTTACAGAATATGTATAATTCAACTGCTAATAGTAGTATCATATACCTAACAGACTGTGTTTAGTACCGATGCTGGAAATGATATCATTTAACTAACAGACGGTATTTAGTTCAACTGCTAATAGTAGTATCATATACATAACAGACTGTGTTTAGTACCGATGCTGGTAATGAAATCATCTAACTAACAGACTGTATTTAATTCAACTGCTATTAGTAGTATCATCTTCCTAACAAACTGTGTTTAGTTCAGCTGCTATAAAAGAGGGACGAAAGATACCAGAGGGACAAATAAACTCATTGATTGAAAATAAACTGACAAGGCCATGGCTAAAAACAAAAAAAACAGAAAAATAATAGTACATAAGACAAAACATAGAAAACTTAAGACTAAGCAACACGAACCCTACCAAAAACTGGGGTTGATCTCAGGTGCTCCGGAATGGTAAGCGGATTCTGCTCCACATGCGGCACCCGTCATGTTGCTCATGTTACAACAAATCCAGAAAATAGTCTTATTTGGTCGGTCACATTCGTGAAAAGGGAAGGGTATTGTAGTTACGACATAAGGAACATATCCGATACCAGAGGTATCATCTACCTTAAACAGAATGTGTTTAGTTCAGTTGCTTTTATTGGTATTATCTACCTAACATACTGTGTTTAGTTCAATTGCTATCAGTGGTATCATATAAATAACAAACTGTGTTTAGTTTAACTGCTATTAGTGGTATAATCTTCTTAACAGACTTTGTTTTCGTTAGACATATTTCTTTTTGTATCCATCTGATGGGTTAAGTCTTTTTCAACTGATGTTTATAGTTAGTTCATATGTTCTACTGTTGCATCACTGTCTCAGGTAAGAGGGAGGGTTGGGCTCCCGCTAACATGTTAACTCATCAACAGTCTGTATCATGTGTATGTATGTGCCAAGTCAGGAGTTTTCGTTTGATCATGTGTTTCATATTTGTTTTCCGTTCATTTTTGTTACATTAATTAGGCCGTTAGTTTCCTAGTTTTGAATTGTTTTACATATATCATTTACATAACAGACTGTGTTTAGTACCCTGCTGGTAAGGGTATTATCTACCTTACAGACTGTGTTTAGTACCCTGCTGGTAAGGGTATTATCTACCTTACAGACTGTGTTTAGTTCAGTGGTATTATCTACCTAACAGACTAGGTTTTTTTTAAATTTAATTTCAAGCCTAGTTTACTCTCCTGGAATATCCTGGTTTTGTGGCCTTTTCTTACAGTTATATCTCTTTAAATTGTGTAAATGAAAAAAAATATAAATGAATTTGTACCCGATTTATTCTAACTGTAACATGTGTAATCATTTGAAATTCCCAATATGTACCTCTAAGTATTCCATCACTTCTTTATACTTCCTCAATTTTCCTCCTGCTGCTGCTAGATCGTATGGAGTCTCACCCTGAAACACAGACAAATCTATTTATTGCTTTAATCTGTTAAATTCAGACTTTTGTAACACATATTATAACAGTTGGTAAGACCAGTAGTAGCTGAGTGGTGTTTTTATTTTTTTTTACAGCTGCTACTCTTATTATTTTCATGTATAAAGTATAACTCATAGAACAACATTCTGATTATTTTTAAAGCATTCCTGTGGTCTTTTAAATTTTTTAGCTGTTTATTGCTGTTTCTAAAAGAATATGAAATAATGCTCCATCTGTGAGCATTTTTTTAACTTCCTTGTTGCAGTTATTTTAATGGGGTAAATACATCTTTATGTCTACATAAAGGTTGTAGGGTTTGGTAGGTCTTTTAACTATTTCATGTTTTATTTTTGGGACAAATTGTTCTCATTTTTTTTTATATATTTCATTATTCCCGTTATTCTCTTTTTTATATTTTTGCACCCATTATTTTCTAGTCATTATCTGTTTGTCCATTTTTTTTCCATTTTAAATGTTGTTCCTTTATTCATGATTGTCTGCTCCTTATACCCATCTACACCTTCCTAAATGTTAATATTGTTATTTAACAGCATTTGATGGTTTGTAGTGTTATTATTGACATTGTATAAATAAGGAAATTAATGAATTATGGCAATCATCAGAGGTTTTTCTGCAACTATTTTTACTAGATAGCATGAATACAAAAATTTGGAAATGTGCAGTCCTAATAGGATTATCATCTTCAAACTATTACACTAAATATTTTCAAACTGCTAACAATATGAAAATTATGTTGATGCACCTTTTTATTTCCCTTATTCGATCCGTAGAAATATTTTCTGGTAGTGTATATTTCTTTATTCAAAACATTTTTGCCCAGCATATATGTTAACTATTTAAAGGAACCTATGCCAATGTATTGCTTATACTATTTTCATACTTTATATCTTTGTTATCAATGTCACGACAACAGATTGGTGTATGTGTTTTTTGACAGTTTGTTTATACTGGTTTTATTGACAGCAAGAGCCATATTACCAGGTCTAATTTTGCATCAATACAATTTATTATTTTTGATATCAAAAACTATTTCATCTATTTACTATTACGTTATTAAGTCTTTACCCTAAAACTGAGATATTTATATGATTTGTCTTACATATTTTGAAATCATCAAACTATTCATTTTAAGTATAAATTATTACCCAAAGTGTGTTAGTGGTCTAAACGAAATCATTATGTTTTTGAAATGTTGAAAACAAATATTGGATTTCTTTTATAAAATAACCCATGTTTATGTGTTTTATAGTAAAACTTAGCCATTCAAGTCTATAAAATATTTTCATATCTTTAGTTCAATGTCTATTTATAATCTTTGGGAAAAAATCAAGTGTACCAAACATACCTTAAACATCCTTTTAGTGGTGAATACTTACTTCATGTAGCAGTCGTTTAAAAATATTGGGCATATACTATATAATATTACCTGATGTGTTTTAATCATGGGATTACTACCTCCTTCTTCTACGAGACATCTTGTGATCTGTAGATGTCCCCACTCCGCAGCTAGATGTAAAGCTGTTTTTCCTTCATTCTATAATAATACCATATCTAAATGAGATCTCATTTTATATTTATATAATTCTAGCAAGTATTTGTTGACATAGTAATGAAATCTGTCTGATTAACAGGGTTCATAATAATGATCAATTTAAAAAAAAACTTTTTCAAAGAAATATGAAGAACAGTTACATTTCCTGATTAAGTACGAGCAGACAAGAACCAGGTGCTCCGCAGGGCGCAGCTTTATACGACCGCAGAGGTCGAACCCTGAACAGTTGGGGCAAGTATGGACAAAAAATTCAAGCGTGATACAGCTCTGAATTTGGATTGTGATCAAATTTTTGACATTACATGGTTTTTTTTTACACAAAACAAATGTCAAGATTTTACAAATCAATTAAAGATTTCTTCTTCAAACTTTTTAAATCTAAAATTAAATAGTTGACACAGCATAGGTTTCTGACACAGAATGAATGTGGTCTAATGAACTTAAAAGATTTTTTTTGCCTTTGAGCAATTCACTATGCTGTTGAATATTAATCCTCTCAAAAAAATGTTTGAAGAAATTTTCTTTTTATTTATGAAATCTGAAATGAGAAAAATTTTTTCACATCCCCGTTTCCCTTTTTCCAAAACTGATATCAATTCAAATTTCTAATGGAGTTTGCAACAATAACTACTCTTTTAAATACATCATAAAATATTAAAATGTAAAATAAAGTGCTTGTTATCACTGAATGGTAAAGATTGGTTGGTGGTAAAAGTGAATATACATTGTTTATTGTATAAAACAATAAAAAAAAACTTCATCAGCAACATTTTATATTGGCAAATTTCCAATGAAGTTATTTACATAAAGTTATTGGCAAATAAAAATAGAAAATGACATCATAGTCATGTCTGGCAAATGTCCAACATACATTATCTAAAAACATTTTAGATAAGATAAGGAAAAAAAGCTTCATCAGCAACATTTTATATTGGCAAATTTCCAATGAAGTTATTTACATAAAGTTATTGGCAAATAAAAATAGAAAATGACATCATAGTCATGTCTGGCAAATTTTCAACATATATTATCAACTGCTATTCTATACAAAGAAAGATAACTCCAATTGAAAATTAATTGCTATTGCACAATATTGTGCAATTAGATATTTCTTGCTATTGTGCAATACTGTGCAATTGAAAATTTCTTGCTATTGCACAATACTTGATATGGAATCCTGATTTGGACCAACTTGAAAACTGGGCCCATAATCAAAAATCAAAGTACATATTTAGATAAAGCATATCAAATAAGCCCAAGAATTTAATTTTTGTTAAAATCAAACTTAGTTTAATTTTGGACCCTTTGGACTTAATGTAGACCAATTTGAAAACTGGACCAAAAATTAAGAATCTACATACACAGTTAGATTTGGCATATCAAAGAACCCATTTATTAAATTTTTGATGAAATCAAACAAAGTTTAATTTTGGACCCCCATTTGGACCAACTTGAAAACTAGGCCAATAATTAAAAATCTAAGTACATTTTTAAATTCAGCATATCAAAGAACCCCAAGGATTCAATTTTTGTTAAAATCAAACTAAGTTTAATTTTGGACCCTTTGGACCTTAATGTAGACAAATTTGAAAACCGGACCAAAAATTAAGAATCTACATACAAAGTTAGATTCGGCATATCAAAAAAGCCCAATTATTCAATTTTTGATGAAATCACACAAAGTTCAATTTTGGACCCTTTGGGCCCCTTTTTCCTAAACTGTTAGGACCAAAACTCCCAAAATCAAACACAACCTTCCTTTTGTGGTCATAAACCTTGTGTTAAAATTTCATTGATTTCTATTTACTTATACTAAAGTTATTGTGCGAAAACCAAGAATAATGCTTATTTGGGCCCTTTTTTGGCCCTTAATTCCTAAACTGTTGGAACCAAAACTCCCAAAATCAATCCCAACCTTCCTTTTGTGGTCATAAACCTTGTGTCAAAATTTCATAGATTTCTATTCACTTAAACTAAAGTTCATGTGCGAAAACCAAGAAAATGCTTATTTGGTCCCTTTTTGGCCCCTTATTCCTAAAATGTTGGGACCAAAACTCCCAAAATCAATACCAACCTTCCTTTTGTGGTCATAAACCTTGTGTAAAAATTTCATAGATTTCCATTCACTTTTACTAAAGTTAGAGTGCGAAAACTAAAAGTATTCGGACGACGACGACGACGAAGACGACGACGACGACGACGACGCCAACGTGATAGCAATATACGACGAAATTTTTTCAAATTTTGCGGTCGTATAAAAATGAGACTCCACTTTATATGATTCTGACAAACATGAGTTGTCCATTTCACCTGTCTAATTAACATGGTTTTGTGTTGATTATAAGTAATGTGATCAAATTTAGTAGATAACATACTGTTGTGATTTCTGTTTTACATCTGTTCTCCAGGAGAAATTGACACACTTCCAAATGATCCCACCTGGCAGCCCACATTAATGCTGTCCATCCATTACGCTGAAATAATACAACTGACATCAAAACTGGTCTAATACACTGGAGAATGTTGTGTTATAAATATAAACAGAAATGACCAGTCACATCAATTAAAACTGTATGATTAGCAACATGATTCTGTATAGATTCAGTTTAATCACTTATTTAAATAAAGTAATTTTTTCAACGAAAAGACAAATATTTGTTGTCCATTAAACCTGAAAAATTAACAACATGAGTTTGTGTTAACAAGATTTAGTGTAGATTGAGTTTAATCATCACTTTTAATAAAATAAATTATTCAAAAAAGCATGAAAAAAAGTTTTATTTTCTGATTTAGTACAACACAAAGAGAGGAGACCTCTTTAAAAAATATTTATCATTATTATAATTATTTTTATTACAAAAATTTGTTGTCCATTAAACATGTCTAATTAACAACAGGATTTAGTGCAGATTCAGTATAATCATTAATTTTTTTTAAAAATCAAAGAAAAGTAGTACAGTGAAACTTCTCAAAACCGGCCGCCCGTCGGACCACGGGATTCGGCCGGTTTTCAGGGGTGGCCGGTTTGTTGAATTTGAAATTAACAAGAGTTACTTCCCTTCAATATTTGTGCATTTGGTTTTTTCACCATGTATTGTACCTCAATCATAAAGTTTGTTTTGTTGTGTAAATTTAGCTTTGTATTCTAAATTGATTATGAAATAAATATTAAAACATCATTTGTATCTTTATTATTTTTTTATTTTGCAGGAATAACAAATAAAATGCAACTATATAACAAAACAGTTTTAATATCGATATATTATGTTATTGAACTTAATTGACATACATTCATCATCGGTACCATACGATGATAATACATAATAAGCAGTACACCACCTTACAGCACTACACATGTTCCCAAATGCATAACGACGATATCTATTTACAATTTATTTTGAAAGATCAATGTGATAAATTTCTGTATAATTTGCCTAAAAGTTATTTTTTTTTAAATGATGAAATAAAGTAGCCAAATTAAAACATTTAATGAAAATTAATTATCATCATTGATTAGCGTGGGTGAAGATCATAATCTGTCAACCGATAATTTATTCGGGTATTGATTTGACATTGACAGGTAAACACTACTCAGTGGCCATGCAGGTGTCTAATTGACCGGATTAACTTGTTTGTTTATATAACAGTATTACATATGGACTAATGATTACAAATGACAAGGCCGGTTTTATGAGGTGATATTTTATTGATTTTGATTACACAAATACACAAATATCGGCCGGTATCCGGTTTAAAGGGGTGGCCGGTTTTATAAGGTTACCTGACCGTTTATTTACATACACGCCGGCCGGGACTTGTTATTTTGGCCGGTATGAAGGGAGAACCGGTATTTAGAGGGACCAGTTTAGAGAAGTTTCACTGTATTTTCAGATTCAGAACAATTATATGAGAAAAACGGAATTACATTTTATAAGAATCTAAGGACTATTTGTCCTTTTTACAAATTGTTTCTACATTAGATCTTTATACATATCAATATCTGACCAAAGTTGTTAAAACAACATCATGTGAAACCTTAGTGTATAAGATTGTTTCTTGTCAAGAAGCAAAATAAGAACTTCACGAACCAAAACACAAACAAAAAGACAAATATTTTAAAATTAAACCCTGCATGCATTTTTTCCATTAAAACTGTCTAATTAAATTCAGAATTTTGATTTAATGTTGATTCAGTATAATGACTAAGTATCAGTTTCCATACAGACCTATGCTATTTCCTCATTGTCGGTTTTATAATTGTGTGTTTTATTTCTAATACCAATGGTCTAAACCATGTGTTGTTTGTTATATTTGTTTGTCAATCTACTCTGAGTAGTTAGGTCAGGTCCAGACCATGTGTTGCGAGTTGTTATATTTGTTTGCCTTTTTACTCTGAGTAGTCAGGTCAGGTCCAGACCATGTGTTGTGAGTTGTTATATTTGTTTGTCTATTTACTCTGAGTAGTCAGGTCAGGTCCAGGCCATGTGTTGTGTGTTGTTATATTTGTTTGTATATTTACTCTGAGTAGTCGGGTCAGGTCCAGACCATGTGTTGTGTGTTGTTATTTGTTTGTCTATATACTCGTCAGGCTAGGTCCAGACCATGTGTTGTGTGTTGTTATATTTGTTCATATATTTACTGTGAGTAGTCAGGTTAGGTCCAGACCATATGTTGTGTGTTGTTATATTTGTTTGTATATTTACTCTTAGTAGTCAGGTCAGATCCAGACCATGTGTTGTGTGTTGTTATATTTGTTTGTCTATTTACTCTCAGTAGTCAGATCAGGTCCAGACCATGTCCATGTGTTGTGTGTTGTTATATTTGTTCATATATTTACTGTGAGTAGTCAGGTCAGGTCCAGACCATATGTTGTGTGTTGTTATATTTGTTCATATATTTACTGTGAGTAGTCAGGTTAGGTCCAGACCATATGTTGTGTGTTGTTATATTTGTTTGTATATTTACTCTTAGTAGTCAGGTCAGATCCAGACCATGTGTTGTGTGTTGTTATATTTGTTTGTCTATTTACTCTCAGTAGTCAGATCAGGTCCAGACCATGTCCATGTGTTGTGTGTTGTTATATTTGTTCATATATTTACTGTGAGTAGTCAGGTCAGGTCAAGACCATATGTTGTGTGTTGTTATATTTGTTCGTATATTTACTGTGAGGAGTTAGGTCAGGTCCAGATCATGTGTTGTGTGTTGTTGTATTTGTTTGTCTATTTACTCTGAGTAGTCAGGTCCAGACCATGTGTTGTGTGTTGTTATATTTGTTTGTCTATTTTAATTTTACACTGAGTAGTCCAGACCATGTGTTGTAAGTTGTATTTGTTTGTTTATTTACTCTGAGTAGTCAGGTCAGGTTCAGACCAGATGTTGTGTGTTGTTATATTTGTTTGTCTATTTACTGTGAGTAGTCAGGTCCAGACCATATGTTGTTTGTTGTTATATTTGTTTGTCTATTTACTCGAGTAGTCAGATCCAGACTATGTGTTGTAAGTTGTATTTGTTTGTCTATTTACTCTGAGTAGTCAGGTCAGGTCCAGACCATGAGTTGTTAGTTGTTATATTTGTTTGTCTATTTACTCTAAGTAGTCAGGTCAGGTCTAGACCATGTGTTATCTGTTATTACATTTATTTGTTTATTTATTCTGAGTAGATGCAGAACATATGTTAGTATTAGTATGTCAGTGTTATGCTTTAAAAAATAGTAGGTTTCACATTCAGTGAAGTACACTGATTACATGAATGTTTCAGAGTTGTGTCATGATGTGTCTCATTTTCTCTGTGGAATACCAGTGGTGTGTCCTGTTGTGTCTCATGTTCTGTGTTGAACATCAGTGGTGTGTCCTGATATGTGTCATGTTCTGTGTTGAACAATAGTGTTGTGTCCTGATATGTGTCATGTTCTGTGTTGAACATCAGTGTTGTGTCATGTTGGCTCTCATGTTCTGTGTCGAACAACAGTGTTGTGTCCTGATATGAGTCATGTGCTGTGTTGAACATCAGTGTTGTGTCATGTTGGCTCTCATGTTCTGTGTTAAACAACAGTGTTGTGTCCTGATATGTGTCATGTTCTGTGTTGAACATCAATGTTGTGTCCTGTTGTGTCACATGTTCTGTGTTGAACATTAATGTTCTATCATATGATTCATGTCCTGTGTTGAACATGTTGTTTCATGTTGTGGCTCATTTGTTGTGACGAACAACAGTTATGTTATGATGTAGTTGGTGTTCTATGTTGATCTTCAATGTTCTGTAATTATGTGGCTCTTTTTTTGTGTTGAACACCAGTGTTGTGTCATGTATCTCATGATATGTCCCATCTTCTGTGTTGAACATCAGTGTTGAACATCAGAGTTGTGTCATGATGTCATATTTTGTGTTGAACATCAGTGGTGTG
Organism: Mytilus galloprovincialis; assembly: GCF_965363235.1. Lineage (NCBI taxonomy): Eukaryota > Metazoa > Mollusca > Bivalvia > Mytilida > Mytilidae > Mytilus > Mytilus galloprovincialis. The sequence continues at coordinate 53,998,103 of NC_134849.1, forward strand.
TCAAGATGTGACTCACATTGTGTTGACCATATTTGTGTTACATGTTGTGTTTTACACCAGTGTTGTGCCATGATGTGTGTTTTATGTTCTGTGTTAAAAATCAGGGTTATATTATAATGTATCATGTTTTATGTTGAACAGCGTTGGTGTGTCTTGATAAGTTTTCCTACATTCTCGTGGGATTTTGTCTATATGTGTTACATTTTAGTGTTATGTCGTTGTTCTCCTCTTATATTTAATGCGTTTCCCTCGGTTTTAGTTTGTTATCCCGATTTTGTTTTTTGTCCATGGATTTATGAGTTTTGAACAGCGGTATACTACTGTTGCCTTTATTCCTACTTTGTTACAAGTTTACCTACTTTGTTACAAGTTTACCTACTTTGTTACAAGTTTACCTACTTTGTTACAAGTTTAGCTACTTTGTTACAAGTTTACCTACTTTGTTACAAACTTACCTACGTTGTTACAAGTTTACCTTCATTGTTACAAGTTTACCTACTTGATATTCAATGTTACAAGATTACCTACTTTATATTCAATGTTACAAGTTTACCTATTTGATAGTCAATGTTACAAGTTTACCTCTTGATCATTAATGTTATCTCCGTACTCTAGGCAGAACTTCAAATCTTCTACTTTTCCTTTTTGAGCAGCTTCAATAAGACTTAGTGTCTGTAAGAAAGAAATAGAGTTGACATTTAACAGAATGTAAAGAGTGTAGTAACTTATAAATGTTTTTTTCACCAGACAATAAATATTAAACACTTTAGAATGACCGATTTTTATTGGTTAATAAAAAGGAGACATTGTAGTCTTTAGTATACAACAATGTGACAAACAATAGTTAGGGAAACATTGAAATGGCGAAAATATATTTTCTTGGCAAAGCGTGTGGTGAAAAACAAAATAGACCCAGAGGAATTCCTGATTATGATTAAAGCGTATATTATTCCTAAGTTTTGAACAAGGAAAATACTTTTTTAAAAACATTTGATCCTCACATAAAAAAGCTGATATGAGTGAAAATTGTGTTTCAATATCTAAGGCCACGGTTTTTTAATTTGTTGGTTTACGGATTTTTCGCATAAAAAAGTCGGGTCGGTCGGTCGGAAAAAAAAAGAAAAAAAATATCTTTCAAAACAGAAAAAATATGCAAAATAAAATATATATTTCACCTTACTAACAAAATGTTGGTCTTATATGCTGTTTTATCATCATTTCTTAACATTAAGTTCGTTGAAATATTATTGATCAGTGATCATGAACATCGCATGACATCGTTTAATAATTTCCTGTAAAAAAGGGGGGCTGCACGGACAAAGACGAAATTAAATCGTCATTTCACAAACAAGAAAAACAGATTCGCGTAGCTCTCAATCAATTCCAGAAAACTTGGTGAATAATGATCTTCAAGCACAAAAACTGATAAAGAAAAAAATATAAAAACGTCGTACAAAAATAAGTTTCAACACACGTGTCGAAAAACGTAATAGACTCGTCCACTGGAAAAACGACAATATCGGGTTAATCAGTTGTCATGCAATCCGGTTTTTATCCCAATGATCGATATTTTTTGTTATCTATGAAACATGAAAATTTCAAATGATTTGTTAATATTCAGTACTTTAATTGATGTATTCCACCTGTCCACATTTGGACAAGTCTATTTTCTCTGAGATGATGCATCTTACGGACTGATGACAAATAAGGGAAACAAACTTATTTTGTAAGTGGTTTTAAACACAGGTTTCGTTCCACAAAATTATTTGTGCAAAAGACATTTCAAGGTCAGTTATAATTGATTTGTCTATTTTTAGAAACGTAAATTATTTTTCACAACAGAAAGGGTTACAGTCAACTTTGTTAATGATTAATGCATTTCATTTCATAATAAAGAAAAATTTAATTATTTTTCAGGGATAATGCATTTAAAAGGGTCGGCGGGAATAAAAAAGCATGAAAAGTCAATTTTATTTTTATTCTGAAAATCAGCAAAATCTGGTCAGCGGATCCGTAAACCAACAAATAAAAAAACCGTGGCCTAAAGGAGCAGTGTAATATTTTTATGTTTGATGATATAATTTTATTTGACAGATTTACTTTGAATGTCTCTGATAAAGACATAACAGTGTTGTTTTTAATATTTAAGCCCAAAAACATATTTTCAATGAAGAAAAAGAAATTAATAAATAGTGACTATTTAATGACCAAGTAGCCTTTTTGTCTGTGAGAACATATTTGACACTTATGTGTTTTACAGGTATTAATCACTACCTTAAGTTAAATGACAAAACGTAAGGTAAGCTTGGGTAATTAAAATGAATAGACCGCTCTCTAGTTCGTTGCATTTCCGTCAAAAACTTTTGTTTTCGTGAAAATCATTAGACGTGCATTTTGGTTCTTCACTTCTTTCCCATGTAAAGTGAGCAGTTAATAAATATAATGCTGTATTGTACAAGCTACATTGGTTACTGTTTTTTGTTTATAAAAAAGCTTCTGTCCAGGTTTCTTAAAATTCAATGAAGGTTTGACAAAGTGATTGATGTATAACCAGGTGCTCCGCAGGGCGCAGCTTTATACGACCGCAGAGGTCGAACCCTGAACAGTTGGGGCAAGTATGGACAAAACATTCTAGCGTGATACAGCTCTGAATTTGGATTGTGATCAAATTTTTGACATTACATGGTTTTTTTTTACACAAAACAAATGTCAAGATTTTACAAATTTTACAATTAAAGATTTCTTCTTCAAACTTTTTAAATCTAAAATTAAATAGTTGACACAGCATAGGTTTCTGACACAGAATGAATGTGGTCTAATGAACTTAAAGGGGCACTAGCTACGATATATATAAAAAAATAAAGTATGATTTTTTTTAGATCAATCATTAATCAAATTGGAATAATGAAATAATAATTGGCTTTAAGCAATCAATTTCCTTTAATTTTTTTGAAATAAGCGATTAAACATAATTTTTGACTGATTCACTTGCAAGTGAAAACGTCATCATCATTCTAACCGGTATTCATGTGAACTTCAAGTTAACCCCTAGCTAGAGATTGACAACGCATGCATTGTACGTGTACTGGTTATTTAAAGGAAAAGAATGTCAACAATGAAAGTGAAACTACGGTAAACCATTTGATTACTAATTCGATGCACATAAAATCATTCTTATATGGTTAAAAACAATGAAAAACATCTATTTTTAATCTGTAAAATAAAATCAAACAGACCTATAAAAATGCAATTGCACGTGTTGGTTTAATCTATTCGTATCTTTATTTTTGTTTACATCGCTTATATAGTCATCTGAGGTCAAATCGATAGTTAATTAGATGGCGTCTGGACTAAAATACACACGAAACGAACCTATATATTATCTACCCCATGCTCTGTAAACTGTTTATTTTAGACTTTTGATAGTTTGGATAAATGTTTTACATTGTTATAAACCAAATATGAGAATTTGAGTCAAATCGGTTACAATGAATTTGACAGCTAGTGTCCCTTTAAAAGTTTGTTTTTGCCTTTTAGCAATTCACTATGCTGTTGAATATTAATCCTCTCAAAAAAATGTTTGAAGAAATTTTCTTTTTATTTATGAAATCTGAAATGAGAAAAATTTAACCCCCCCCCCCCCTTTTTCACATCCCCGTTTCCCTTTTTCCAAAACTGATATCAATTCAAATTTCTAATGGAGTTTGCAACAATAACTACTCTTTTAAATACATCATAAAATATTACCAGGTGCTCCGCAGGGCGCAGCTTTATACGACCGCAGAGGTCGAACCCTGAACAGTTGGGGCAAGTATGGACAAAACATTCAAGCGTGATACAGCTCTGAATTTGGATTGTGATCAAATTTTTGACATTACATGTTTTTTTTTACACAAAACAAATGTCAAGATTTTACAAATCAATTAAAGATTTCTTCTTATTTAAATCTAAAATTAAATAGTTGACACAGCATAGGTTTCTGACACAGAATGAATGTGGTCTAATGAACTTAAAAGGTTTTTTTTTGCCTTTGAGCAATTCACTATGCTGTTGAATATTAATCCTCTCAAAAAAATGTTTGAAGAAATTTTCTTTTTATTTATGAAATCTGAAATGAGAAAAATTTAAACCCCCCCCCCCCTTTTTTCACATCCCTGTTTCCCTTTTTCCAAAACTGATATCAATTCAAATTTCTAATGGAGTTTGCAACAATAACTACTCTTTTAAATACATCATAAAATATTAAAATGTAAAATAAAGTGCTTGTTATCACTGAATGGTAAAGATTGGTTGGTAGTAAAAGTGAATATACATTGTTTATTGTATAAAACAATAAAAAAAACTTCATCAGTAACATTTTATATTGGCAAATTTCCAATGAAGTTATTTACATAAAGTTATTGGCAAATAAAAATAGAAAATGACATCATAGTCATGTCTGGCAAATTTCCAACATACATTATCTAAAACATTTTAGATAAGATAAGGAAAAAAAGCTTCATCAGCAACATTTTATATTGGCAAAATTCCAATGAAGTTATTTACATAAAGTTATTGGCAAATAAAAATAGAAAATGACATCATAGTCATGTCTGGCAAATTTCCAACATATATTATCAACTACTATTCTATACAAAGAAAGATAACTCCAATTGAAAATTAATTGCTATTGCACAATATTGTGCAATTAGATATTTCTTGCTATTGTGCAATACTGTGCAATTGAAAATTTCTTGCTATTGCACAATACTTGATATGGAATCCTGATTTGGACCAACTTGAAAACTGGGCCAATAATCAACCAGATGCTCCGCAGGGCGTAGCTTTATACGACCGCAGAGGTTGAACCCTGAACGGTTGGGGCAAGTATGGACACAACATTCAAGCTGGATTCAGCTCTAAATTTGGATTGTGATTAAATAGTTGACACAGCATAGGTTTCTGACACAGAATGAATGTGTTCTAATGAACTTAAAATTTTTGTTTTCTCTTAGAGCAATTCACTATGCTGTTGAATATTAATCCTCTCAAAACAAGAATGTGTCCTCAGTACACGAATGCCCCACTCGCACTATCATTTTCCATGTTCAGTGGACCGTGAAATTGGGGTAAAAACTCTAATTTGGCATTAAAATTAGAAAGATCATTTCATAGGGGACATGTGTACTAAGTTTGAAGTCGATTGGACTTAAACTTCATCAAAAACTACCTTGACCAAAAACTTTAACCTGAAGCGGGACAGACAGACGGACGGACGGACAGACGAACGAACGGACAGACTGACGGACGCACAGACCAGAAAACATAATGCCCCTCTACTATCGTAGGTGGGGCATAAAAATGTTTGAAGAAATTTTCTTTTTTATTTATGAAATTTCAAATGAGAAAAATTGAACCCAATTTTTTTAATCACATCCCCCTTTCCCTTATTCCAAAACTAATCTCAATTAAAATTTCTAATGGAGTTTGCAACAATAACTACTCATTTAAATACATCATAAAATATTAAGATGTAAAAAAAACTGCTTGTTATCACTGAATGTTATTTATTATAATTTATCAGTTGGTAGTGTATATTGTATATAACAAAGATTTAAGTTGATTCTGGACAAAGAAAGATAACTCCAATTATAAAAAAATCTTGCTATTGCACAATATTTTGCAATTAGATATTTCTTGCTTACTATTCTGGACAAAGAAAGATAACTCTAATTAAAAATAAATTTGCTATTTCACAATATTGTGCAATTAGATATTTCTTGCCATTGCACAATACTGTGCAATTGAAAAGACTTGCTATTGCACAATACTTAATATAATAATTTTAGATCCTGATTTGGACCAACTTGAAAACTGGGCCCATAATATAAAATCTAAGTACATTTTTGGATTCAGCATATCAAAGAACCCCAAGATTTCAATTTTTGTTGAAATCAGACTAAGTTTAATTTTGGACCCTTTGGACTTTAGTGTAGACCAATTTGAAAACAGGACCAAAAATGAAGAATCTACATACACAGTTAGATTTGGTATATCAAAGAACCCCATTTATTCAATTTCTGATGTAATCAAACAAAGTTTAATTTTGGACCCCGATTTGGACCAACTTGAAAACTGGGCCAATAATCAAGAATCTAAGTACATTTTTAGATTCAGCATATCAAAGAACCTAACTGATTCATTTTTTGTCAAAATCAAACTAAGTTTAATTTTGGACCCTTTGGACCTTAATGTAGACCAATTTGAAAACGGGACCAAAAGTTAAGAATCTACATACACAGTCATGACAGTTAGATTCGGCATATCAAAGAACCCCAATTATTCAATTTTGATGAAATCAAACCAAGTTTAATTTTGGACCCTTTGGGCCCCTTATTCTGTTGGGACCAAAACTCCCAAAATCAATACCAACCTTCCTTTTATGGTCATAAACCTTGTGTTTAAATTTCATAGATTTCTATTTACTTATACTAACGTTATGGTGCGAAAACCAAGAAAAATGCTTATTTGGGTCCCTTTTTGGCCCCTAATTCCTAAACTGTTGGGACCTAAACTCCCAAAATCAATACCAACCTTCCTTTTGAAGTCATTAACATTGTGTTTAAATTTCATTGATTTCTATTTACTTAAACTAATGTTATTGTGCGAAAACCAAGAATAATGCTTATTTGGGCCCTTTTTTGGCCCCTAATTCATAAACTGTTGAGACCAAAACTCCCAAAATCAATCCCAACCGTTCTTTTGGGGTCATAAACCTTGTGTCAAAATTTCATAGATTTCTATTAACTTAAACTAAAGTAATAGTGCGAAAACCAAGAAAATGCTTATTTGGGCCCTTTTTGGCCCCTAATTCCTAAAATGTTGGGACCAAAACTCCCAAAATCAATACCAACCTTCCTTTTGTGGTCATAAACCTTGTGTTAAAATTTCATAGATTTCCATTCACTTTTACTAAAGTTAGAGTGCGAAAACTAAAAGTATTCGGACGCCGGACGACGACGACGACGACGACGACGACGCAGACGCCAACGTGATAGCAATATACGACGAAAATTTTTTCAAAATTTGCGGTCGTATAAAAATCTAAGTACATTTTTGGATTCAGCATATCAAAGAACCCCAAGATTTCAATTTTTGTTAAAATCAGACCAAGTTTAATTTTGGACCCTTTGGACTTTAGTGTAGACCAATTTGAAAACAGGACCAAAAATGAAGAATCTACATACACAGTTAGATTTGGTATATCAAAGAACCCCATTTATTCAATTTTTGATGAAATCAAACAAAGTTTAATTTTGGACCCCGATTTGGACCAACTTGAAAACTGGGCCAATAATGAAGAATCTAAGTACATTTTTAGATTCAGCATATCAAAGAACCTAACTGATTCATTTTTTGTCAAAATCAAACTAAGTTTAATTTTGGACCCTTTGGACCTTAATGTAGACCAATTTGAAAACGGGACCAAAAGTTAAGAATCTACATACAGTCATGACAGTTAGATTCGGCATATCAAAGAACCCCAATTATTCAATTTTGATGAAATCAAACAAAGTTTAATTTTGGACCCTTTGGGCCCCTTATTCTGTTGGGACCAAAACTCCCAAAATCAATACCAACCTTCCTTTTATGGTTATAAACCTTGTGTTTAAATTTCATAGATTTCTATTTACTTATACTAACGTTATGGTGCGAAAACCAAGAAAAATGCTTATTTGGGTCCCTTTTTTAATTACAGACCAATATTCTGAAAAGAAATTTATTTTCATCTTTTATCACATGTTAAATTGAACATTATATTCGGTGCTGATTTCAATTCTTTAGAAAAGGTGTGTATCATATTTCAGGTAGGTAACTAAGACCATTATTTTGGATTAGCTGTCACAAATCAGAAAGGATTGTTTTGAGATACTGGAAATTCAGAAATTATTGTAAGGTTTTCATAAGGTTTTCATAAATGCGAATAATGCGACTCTGTGGGTACAGCAATAAAAAGATCTTGCATTCTAATATCTAGTACATATATTTTTATGCTGTTTTATTTCCTAAAATCCCAATACTTAAACTCACATTCTTGCCCATTCTTCAGTAATTGCAATAATAAATGCATGCAACAATTTCTGAATTAACAGTATTTAAAAAAAAATGCAATTGTCATTGCAACTGTGGCAAACATCTTCTTTACAAAAAAATTAAGAGTATTCTGGTATATATCTGTAGGACTCTAAAGTGCGATGGTACGCTAAAGTGCGATGGTCACGCTAAAGTGCGATTGTCTACGCTAAAGTACGATGGTGTATCACGCTACAGTGCAATGTCTGTTTTTTACGATGAAGTACAAGGATTTTATCACGCTTAAGTGCGATGGACCAATTGGGTATTTAGGATCGAGGGATTAAACGTTAAAATGCATGGATTTTAAAAAAAAGTCGTGTTGTAAACGCTAGTAAACTAAGGTATAACATATTTTATAGCCTTTATAATTTATCAGAAGGCTAAAATGATTGTTTCTAAATTTAGTAGACCGACCACGTAATAATTGCCAAAAAGGTAATTTAGGTGTCACAAAATACTGTATTTCCTGTTAAATATTTTTTTAAAACTTCAAGAGTATTAGATATGTTGATAACTGGTGAAGCTTGCCGCTCATTCAGTCTATAAATAATGTGAACTCCTTCCCTTTCAGTCGTCATTGTAAATAAAAGCACAAAATGCGTTCATTGCCGGAACAAGTAACATTTTTTTGTACATGGCTTTAAGCTTGGAATAAAATACAAGAAAAATGCGATATTCACGGAGCTTTCTTTTTTTTCATATCGAGTACAAATACATGTTGTATTTTCCTACACTGTTCACACTATGTTTTAGCTGTCAATGTATAAATACGCTTAAGAATATGTATCTTTATTTTACTGACTATAAAACTCAAAACGAAAATATTTTAAAGGGACTTCAACGTACAAAATGATTTAAATGTATTCTTTTGCTTCCAATAGAATCTGCATACACGACACCTATGCGAATACTAGTTTGTATCTATATAGTAAAATGGTCAACTGCAGGACACATTGTCAAGTCCTTCTTCCCGAACCCAATTTAAACACATTTGCTTCAGCCGACAAATGCACGGTTAGGTCTGAAATTAAGTCATGGACATTTAGATTAAAAGTTGTCAATCAAATATTTGTCGTTCAGCATATTCAGTTGGAAAGCATGTCCTTGGCTCATTTTTTGGTTTGTATAAACAACTGTTAACGTCATAATCCAACTACGTTTCTTACGTCCATACTTTCGCAGACCATCGGACTTTAGCGTATTGAGGCATCGCACTTTAGCGTAGACCATTGCACTTTAGCGTAACCATCGCACTTTAGCGTACCCATCGCACTTTAGATTCCTACATATCTAAACTATTTTCCCAAGTAAACATGAACCATTGTCAAGTGGATACCTTGCACCAATCATACTTTCACATTTCCTTTCACATTTCCTCATTCAGTAAACAGGGAAATTAGGGTAAACAAATTTGGCATTTAATTTTAAAAGTTGATTTCACAAACAACCTTTAACTGATACAGAAGAACAAATAGGCTGAATGTAAAGCACATTTATTCATAGACTAGAAAACAGAATGACCCAAACTAAAAAAAGGCATGCTTTAACATTTTTAACCCCACCACATTCTGTATGTATGTGCCTGTCCCAAGTCAGGAGCCTGTAATTCAGTGGTTATCGTTTGTTTATGTGTTACATATTTGTTTTTCGTTCATTTTTTGTACCTAAATTAGGCTGTTAGTTTTTTCATTTGAATTGTTTTACATTGTCATTTTGGGGCCTTTTATAGCTGACTATGCGGTGTGGGCTTTGCTCATTTTTGAAGGCCGTACAGTGAACTGTAATTGTAAATTTCTGTGTTATTTTGGTCTTTGGTGGAGAATTGTCTCATTGACATTCACATCACATCTTTTTTTTTTATATGCAATAAACACTTACAAATCTTGCTTTAGGAATCTTGCTGGGAGAAATTTCTGTACCTGGTTTAATCTGAGCATCTTTTCTCTGTTGTTGCTATAAGTAAATTGAAAATACCTCTCTCAATCTTGGTTAAATATACAAAATCTATTAACTTCTGAATTACAAGAATAGGACATCAGCTATTTAAAAGTGTTTAAATCATCTCATTTACTGCTTATAAATTCCATGAATTCATTAAAATTGAAGGCAAAATTAAGCTGTCAATTTTGGTTAAATAACATTACCCGATACAAGATATTCATAACTTCCATAGCCTCTAAAAACAATAATTGCTTTTCAATGGAAGGTATCTTATTTTTCACAAATCTTTTAAAAATTATTTATTGTTGATAGACAAACTATAATTGTTTACAGAATTGATCTGATGACATCCATGGATCAATATTTAATATTTCATTTGAAAATAATAACATTGCATTTAAATGCAAGATTCTAAGATAAAAGTACAAAAGAAGTGATAAAATCATCACAACAATAGTACATCATGGACATTCTTAATACAGTCAAAACTGCTCAACAGGTCAACTCTTTTAAGCGAAAATATATCTTGCGAAATTCACCCTCTTTTATTTCACACTGTAGCAATACATTCGCATTATGAACTTTAAAGGTCCCTTCTCTTATATAAGTTCAGTTTTCTCTGGTCATGAGGATGATCTTTGTATACAAGTTTGACTGTACCGTACTTGAAACAAATAATGGATCTAACTGCTGCCAGATTGCCTCATTTGATTCTCACTTCTTTCAATGGTAGAAAATCTCTTAATCTACATGTCAGAACTTATTTATCTCTGTCACTTCTGTTGTAGACAGTAGTGTAACGATTGATATTAAGGTGGTACTTTAAATTCAGAAATTATTGCGTGCATTTATTATTGCGATCTTTGAACAATGGACAAAAGAGCCAGATTAATTATTGCGATGTCAGGAAGATCTGCATACAGATGTATGTATCAGATATAAGAATAGGAGTTCTTAATATTGAGATACTCACTCAAGCGCATTATTCGCATTAATTAAAACCTTGCAATAATTTCTGAATGTACAGTACATAACACTACAGGGAGATAACTCTGTAAAAATCAACTGAACGTTTTTATTACAGTCTATGGTTTCGAAAATATTAAGCTTCTCAATGATCAAAATGAGTGTTTGTCAAATTGCAGTATATCCAATGAAGCTTTCTGATAAAGTGAGTGGTTAAAGTGTTGATTTTTTTTTTACTTCGTCAGAGGGTTTAAGTAAACAATGATATTGTTTGCCTCAAATTACAGCCCAAATTCGGCCTTTTCCCCTAGAGAAAATTCCCAATTACTAAAAAATATGGCTTAAAATTCCTCCCAAAAAGTTTTACATTTTCCCAAAACAGTGATGGCATTGGTAGTAATGTATATAAATATCTTATTCATGTTATTATTTTGATATTAGAAAGCACTTTTGGGATCCGTTTTTTTTTTTTATCAGAATCATCATGGTGTTTGCAACACATGTAGTTTTCAATGCATTAAGTACCATCATTGCTTCTGTTTCTTTCCCCTCTCCGAAAAGTACCTTTCAGGTTGAAAATGTCTGACAACCAAAATATACATGAAAAAACAGTGCAAAAAAGACAGCTAAGGTCAGGGCTATTCCAGTAAAAATTATCCAGGGGGGGTGGAACGCCACTTATTTTTTGACCCCCCACCTATGGAAAAGATTAAAAAAATACACCCCACCTAGAACATGTATTTTCTTCCAAGACCCCCTACCTAGAGAAAAAAAATAAAAGTTAGCTAGTTTTTTAAAGTATACAAAAATGTTGCATCCTGTCAAATAAATGTAAAATTTGTTGGTTTATCTATTTCAGTGCATCCAAAAAGGGGGGGGGCCCGGGCCCCCCCTAAATCCGCCTCTGGTCTCAATGGCAATCATACCACATCTTCTTTTTTATACTAGCTATGTTGCTATTAAAATATAAAATGAAACATGTAACAATGTTATGGAGCAGCAGACGACAGATGCAACATGACGGCAATAGCTCACAGTGACCGAAAAAGGGGGGTGCGATTTTAATTATGGCCCATTTTATTTTTAAAACTGTCAATAACATTTTCAGGTACGACATATTCTTCAGGTGGGGAAACTGGTTGGCACCAACCATTTGATGTTTCAGAGTTTAGTTTGAGCCATAAAATATTTTTGGTAGGCACAATGTAATTCTTTTTTTATTTTTTGTATTTCTTATATACATTTTTTTTTTCAATAGGCAAATGTTGAGGAAGATGATATACTCTCCTGTGTAACAAGGCCATATTTTTCCGCAAAAATTAGGCCATTTTTTCCCTTCAATACCACCCACGCAACATGCGCAATAAAAATCTAATTGTCTGTGCCAAATATAAATATTTTTTTATGGACCGCATAGTTTGGATGTCACCCACACATATTTTTTTGTGGGGAGACGGTATACAAGGGAGAGGGTACTTGAAGTTGTTATAAACTGTATGCAATAAAATATTATTTGGGACAAAAATTGCAAAGAATTGGCCAGTCCACCTTATTAAGGACATATTCTTTGCAAGGAAAGAGATTTAAGTACAGCAAATTCTGCCATTTCAATTTCAATGAATATACAATAACTTCTTCCAACCGCAACAATATTTAAGTTAACCTTTATTTACAATGTTTAAACTGGTACTGTTGCCTTGTTCATGTTCATGTTGGTTTTTTTTACATTAAATTTGGGTCTTCGTCGATACCATACTTATTCCAGACGTTCCGTATCAGAGGACATTTCAGGCAATTCCTCTGCACTTCTTGTATCATTATATCTTCATCACGGTGACAAGAATAACAGTATAGAGTACCATTAATTCATAGAACAAAACAACAAATCGCTGAAGAAGTCATGTTTACAAAATGTCAAAATGAGCCAAAGACCAAAAAATGACAAGGACAGTTAAGCGTCTTTTATGGAGACAAAAACTATATTCCTAAAAAGTCTTTGGGGTTCTTCAATCGAAATAATAGCAAGCTAAACTAAATGAGATTATTATAAGGGCTAAATCTCGTCTGTACTAGCCAAATTTAACAAATTTAAAGTTGTTTATAAAAAAAATATATATCATGAATGATGGTTAATTATTACGTTTTTCGGGTTATCAGTTAGACCGCATGGTTTTATTATTACAATAGGAAAACACCCGAGACGTGAAATCGCATGGTTCTATTATCATAGGTAAACATCCGAGACGTCCCAAAAATATATAGGTGCTCCTATTATTGGAGGAACATTACACAGTTGTGTACACACACATGGCGGCATGGAACACGATCGGAAATTCATTTGACGATATCTAAACGTTTCGAAACGAAGTGAAAAGTATCGTGCGCCACGTGGGCGCTTACATTTGTCACTGTATGCGCCATTTCTTGTCAATATGCGCTATAGGCGCAGGGGGCACGTCCTTCCCGATCACTGGTTTGACAAGAACACGAACGGACGCTTAAAATTAGTGGTCTGCCAACTTTATTTGCAGTCGGATGACCTTTTCAGGAGAATCTTCCTTCATAACAGGGGGAACAATATGTTTAACCTATCATTCAGAAACCCCCCACCAACAGAAATGAATTTAAATCGGGACCACCACCCTCCAGAATACAATTATGTTGATAACCCCCCACCTATGGAAAAAAATATCGTCGGCGTTCCGCCCCTCCTAAGTAAATTTTACTGGAATAGCCCTCAGCAAAAAATCGGAGATGTGTTTAGAATAAAATATACAAATTTCCCAATTTCAATAAAAAATATGCATTTTTCCCAATAAAAAATGGTAGAGAAAAAAAGACAACAATATCACTGGTAAATAATTTGTCAAAATTTTATAAAATTTAAGCGATTTTATGAAATTTTAGTCCAGGTGTTTGATACCATCTTCTTAAGTTTGTTGCAAACCTTTGATTCAAGTTGTTCCTTTTCCCACTCTTCTGTTTCTCTGACCATTTCTTGTTCCTGTGGACACAACAACAAACTAGCATGCAAAATCAAATGTTAACAAGCAAATCATGCACACACTCGTCAATAAAACAAAATCAAAATCAAAAGTAAGCTTGGCAGCCATAGCCTGACTGTTCCTATATTTTAATCAGTTTTGATCAACAATTCAGGTCTATTTGTTTCCCTCATTCAATTCTCATTTTAAAATTTTCTGAACACTACATTTTTTTTAATTTCAACAATCAGTCAAACTATGGCAAAGTATTTAAGTCTGGTTTGATAAAAACATTCATATTCTATTTCAACTTATGCATTCCCTGGAGAAGATGCATGTATTTATTCCCCAAGAAGGAAAGGATGAGGGTTAAAGCATTTAAGGATAATTGAATTAAAAAGCATTTTTTTTTGTAATTAGGCAGATATTTTATCAGCAAAGAGCAAAACAAACACAAGCCAAACTATCATAACTTATATAGAAACTTTATGCAGTCTGAGTCACTCTTGCTCTACCATACTATACTATTATCTACTTTTTCGTATATAAAAAAGTACTGTACCAATTGGATCAGCTAGATCATTACTTGACCTCCCAATAATATAAATAATTTTGTCTTCTTTTTAGTCATTCAAGATTTGGCTTTCAAAAATGGGACATAAATGGGACACAGAAAAGGCACTTTGAAATTTCCTTTTTGAAGGGTTATCAAAGTACAGTGGAAATGCGAAACTCTTAATTTGCCTATATATAGGTGGTGACCTAATTTTGATAGTGAATACTCTAGGTACCATGCATTTTTTAAAATTTTACTATTCTATTCTTGATGTTGAAAAACGAACAAAGTTTTCTATTGATAAACATTTTTGTGCCAATGACTTCCATTTCCAGTTTTTATTCTATTTAAACACAATTTGAGTATTTACTCAAGGTTTTTTGTTATATAAGCATGATAAGGAAAATGCAAGAAATGAATAATAAGCTAAAATACAAACAAACATCAACTCTCTCACATAAAGGTGTAACTGTTTATGAATTAGTCATTAAATCTACATATTAAAAGGAAATCATCACACAAATGTTACTATGGTTACCATAGATTGGTTCCAAATTCTGTAAACATGGTAAGTTTCCTGAAGTTTTGTTAAATTTCATATTCATTGTTTTTATCAAATTTTGCAAACAAAATACATAAAAAACTTAGAAAAATACCACAAAAGATTGTAATTATTTCTTTAAATACAGGAATTTATTCAATGATTTCTCCTCAACTTGCATACTTAGAGCGCATTTGTTTCTAACCTAAACGATGTAAACGACTACACGTATAGTCGTTTAATCCATTTGTTTCTTACATTTTTTGGTCAACGTTGACATCGTTCACATAAACAATGTACGTGCAAAATAGTCGCGTAGTCGTTGATCGTTTATCGTTGAGACGTGTAAACGATCAATTTGTTTCTGCATCTGTCGTTTAAATAATTACGAGCACGTGTTGTTTTCGCAAAGTCTTGGTTATTTATTTCCCGCACTTTTACCTGTTTGTTTACAGTGCGTGAGTGTAATCTATTTTTGTCTGACAACGTGGAATCGAAAAAGTTTATTAATTTGTTTCTAGCAGCTTAACGTTTACTAAACGATAGTCATCGATGACAAAATTTCGGGTTAGAAACAAATGCACTCTTAATTCTTTAAAATTAAGATTGTTTTTCTCACATTATCTCTGCTTCAATATGTAGAAAATGCTATAAGCAATGTTTTTTATTCTTTGAAAAAATAACTAAAATCTGCCATAAAAAACTCATGTATCCATGTGAATCACTATAACAGGTTAATCACTTACAGATCATGCTTCAACGACTTGTGCACGCATCATGCTTTTAAAACAGTTTCTACCACACGATAAACACAACATACTATCATTTATCTTACCTTGCGAATAATGTTATGGTCTTCATCATCTTTGTCAATACTGGACACAGATCCGTCTCGTAACCTTGGCGGTACTGGAGCGTTCGGTGAATCAGGTGATGTTAAATTAGGTGAATCTGGGTCCTCCCCCTCGCAGATCATAATGATCATTTTGTCTGTTACACTACGGAGAGCACGGACAGCTTCTTGATGAGTACTTCCTATCAAACTTGTACCGTTCACCTTAAATTAAAAAAAACATTGGATCAAAATCATTTTTATTCAGCATTTTTTACCTTCCCAATTGTCAGCACTTTTGTGTTGATGATATGGTCATAAATGTAAATTACTGTTTTACAAAATATTGAAATACTACCGATTTTCTACCTCAGTAATAGATTATATTACTTCAGATGTTTGTCAAAACCTTATGAATTTTTGGTCTTCAATGTTTTTCAATATGATTTTTTTTTTACCTTTTTAAGGTTTATATGAATTGAACATCAATGACGAGTATTTTGAAGACCAAACAGACGTCTGGCATATTTTTTCTGTAATCCTGGTATCTAGCTATGATGAGCTTATTTGCAACATAAAGAAGTAATGGTCAAGGTAATAAAATTATACATATATTGAGGATCAATTATATGATATAAAATAGCCTATACAGGTTTTAAATTGTATACATTTTTTAATCAAAATTGTTCTGTTTCAGATTCTTAGAATTTGATTGTAAGTTGAAAAGTTATCAGTTCAATACTTTTCTCTGTAAGTAACCTACCTCCAGAATTCTCTGACCTACTTTCAATCTACCATCTCTAGCTACAGCTCCATCACTAATGATCTATAAATAGAACATTAGCAAATTATAAGCCATTTTACTGTACACAATTTATAAAGCACTTGCTATATACCATATAGAGATATTCATTCTTGACCTACAAATGTTTATTTTTCAATATCTTGTATTGGTGGTAAGCAGGTTTCTGTATTTTTACCATATATTGCAATTTCGTCATATATCACAATTATATGTAGATTACAGTCCAGACTTAATAATAATCAAAGTGCTTGATAGCACTGAATGGTAAAGATTGCTTCAATTTATCAGTTGGAAGTAAAATTAGATATTGCATTGGTTGTTGTTGATTTAACAGCTATTCTAGACAAAGGAAGATAAATCAAATTTTATTTAAAGATGAGGTTAACAATGACATTATTTATATTGTTTATCAGATATAAGATTCCTGCACCTTGCAAAATTTATGTAATTTTGTTGACAAGTGAAACATCATTTCCTGCCTTGAATATCTGAGCATATATTACATCGATAAATTTCTGGAAATGTTCATGCATAGTATGTATAGAAAGTTATGATCAATGCTCTATATTTTGTGTATCAAAAAGGTAATGATCAGCCTTGGAACATTTAGATATCAAGTCAGTTTCATAAGGTTTTGATTGTATTTTATGCAATCTTTACCTAAAAAAAACATAACTCATCAGTTATATTCATTAATGTAATAAAGTAAAATGTATTCCTTTTTTTTTTTGCTCATTGTTAAAGGAAGTACAGTGACATATAGTTGTTAATGTCTGTGTAATTTGGTCTCTTGTGGAGAGTTGTCTCTTGGCAATCCTTCCAATTTTTTTTTTATTTTGACATCAAAACTCACCTTAGAGATAAATATTCCTTCATCTAATTTTTCGTCAGGATTGTATGTTCCCTTAGAACCTCCTTTTATACTCATCCCTAACTTTTCACCAGGTGACTTGAATACTGATAATTCCTGAAAAATATGCAAAACTCATGATTGATATTATCGAGGGGAGATAATAACTCATTATTGATGAGTCAAGGGGAAATAATTAAGACTGTTTATTGTCGTTTCGAAATTTTACCAAAATAAGCATTGGCTTTTATACTGAGGCAGAGTCTCTCAATGGCTGAGAGAAAAATTGAACTTCATAATCCATTATACTTAACTGAAAAAGAAATTATTGTTTAACACCAACATGCAGAATACAAAATATTAACAAGGTCTATTTGAGAGAACCAACCTGTAAGCCTTTAGGAGGAGGGTCATGTCTTACAACTAGATGTATATGTGTTCTAATGAACTTAAAATTTTTGTTTTCTCTTAGAGCAATTCACTATGCTGTTGAATATTAATCCTCTCAAAAAAATGTTTGAAGAAATTTTCTTTTTTATTTATGAAATTTCAAATGAGAAAAATTGAACCCAATTTTTTTAATCACATCCCCCTTTCCCTTATTCCAAAACTAATCTCAATTAAAATTTCTAATGGAGTTTGCAACAATAACTACTCATTTAAATACATCATAAAATATTAAGATGTAAAAAAACTGCTTGTTATCACTGAATGGTAAAGATTATTTTAATTTATCAGTTGGTAGTAAAAAGTGAATATACATTGTATATTGTATATAACAAAGATTTAAGTTGATTCTGGACAAAGAAAGATAACTCCAATTAAAAAAAAATCTTGCTATTGCACAATATTTTGCAATTAGATATTTCCTGCTTACTATTCTGGACAAAGAAAGATAACTCTAATTAAAAAAAATTTGCTATTTCACAATATTGTGCAATTAGATATTTCTTGCCATTGCGCAATACTGTGCAATTGAAAAGACTTGCTATTGCACAATACTTAATATAATAATTTTAGATCCTGATTTGGACCAACTTGAAAACTGGGCCCATAATAAAAAATCTAAGTACATTTTTGGATTCAGCATATCAAAGAACCCCAAGATTTCAATTTTTGTTAAAATCAGACCAAGTTTAATTTTGGACCCTTTGGACTTTAGTGTAGACCAATTTGAAAACAGGACCAAAAATGAAGAATCTACATACACAGTTAGATTTGGTATATCAAAGAACCCCATTTATTCAATTTTTGATGAAATCAAACAAAGTTTAATTTTGGACCCCGATTTGGACCAACTTGAAAACTGGGCCAATAATCAAGAATCTAAGTACATTTTTAGATTCAGCATATCAAAGAACCTAACTGATTCATTTTTTGTCAAAATCAAACTAAGTTTAATTTTGGACCCTTTGGACCTTAATGTAGACCAATTTGAAAACGGGACCAAAAGTTAAGAATCTACATACACAGTCATGACAGTTAGATTCGGCATATCAAAGAACCCCAATTATTCAATTTTGATGAAATCAAACAAAGTTTAATTTTGGACCCTTTGGGCCCCTTATTCTGTTGGGACCAAAACTCCCAAAATCAATACCAACCTTCCTTTTATGGTCATAAACCTTGTGTTTAAATTTCATAGATTTCTATTTACTTATACTAATGTTATGGTGCGAAAACCAAGAAAAATGCTTATTTGGGTCCCTTTTTGGCCCCTAATTCCTAAACTGTTGGGACCTAAACTCCCAAAATCAATACCAACCTTCCTTTTGTAGTCATTAACATTGTGTTTAAATTTCATTGATTTCTATTTACTTAAACTAAAGTTATTGTGCGAAAACCAAGAATAATGCTTATTTGGGCTCTTTTTTGGCCCCTAATTCCTAAACTGTTGAAACCAAAACTCCCAAAATCAATCCCAACCGTTCTTTTGTGGTCATAAACCTTGTGTCAAAATTTCATAGATTTCTATTAACTTAAACTAAAGTTATAGTGCGAAAACCAAGAAAATGCTTATTTGGGCCCTTTTTGGCCCCTAATTCCTAAAATGTTGGGACCAAAACTCCCAAAATCAATACCAACCTTCCTTTTGTGGTCATAAACCTTGTGTTACAATTTCATAGATTTCCATTCACTTTTACTAAAGTTAGAGTGCGAAAACTAAAAGTATTCGGACGACAACGACGCCGACGCCGACGCCAACGTGATAGCAATATACGACGAAAAATTTTTCAAATTTTGCGGTCGTATAAAAACAATGACAACAGAATGAAATTTAATGTTGAAGCCGTCGAGGTAATTTAGGTTTACATTGTCTCGCTTTCACGACATAAATGTTGCAGGCTCGATAAAAATCACTTGACTGTTTGACTATAAAGAACAAGAAATTTTACCTCATTCCAATCTTCCATATTTCCTATTTCATGGCAGTTGAGGCCGAGCTTGTGGTAGGCATTATTAATATAAATGCGGATCATGGAATATTAATTATTGGTCTATATATGCAAATAGTGATAAAAATATTTTAATAAATGACTACATTGCAAAACTAGATTTGCATATGATTGGAATAACTGAATCTCAACTTTTGAAAAATAATATTATTAAAATTGACAATTACAAATGGTATGGAAATAATCGTAGTCATATCCATACCCGAGCAAAATCTGGATCACGAGGCGTCGGTCTTTTAGTTAAAGAAGAATTACTATGTTCACATAGCATAAATGTTGAAGATAAATCCACAGATGGAATAATATGGGTAATATTCAGCGATAAAACAAATAATATAAATATATTCTATGTGTGCGTTACATATTTACCACCTGAATTTTCAGCTAGATCTACTAATGTACATGATTTTTTTGACACCCTTATGTCACAAATATATTCTATCCCCAATGATTACGTTCTATATATGTGGTGATTTCAATAGTCGGAAAGGTGAAATAGAAGATTTTATTCCAGGAGTTGATCATTGACCTATCCGAGAAGTGATTGATTTTAAATCCAACACCTATGGAGAATTGTTTTGTGATTTTTTGTCAAATACAAATTCTAATGCAACAACGTTTGTAACGTTCATTTTGATTGGATAGCGTCACTTTCTTACATGGCATCAATTGACAATTGATGCTATGGGACGTACGCGCAAGCGCAGACGGCATATGACAGATTTTAAATACATGTTTTAACGTTGTTTTCTGTCAGTTTCATTAGAATGGAGATAACAATATTGTATTTTAAGCTCCGACGGCATCAATTTTGGATTTGATGGTCGCAAATACCCGTTTACTGTCTCCGCTAACGCGTCGCCAGTAAACTTAATTTGCGACCATCAAATCCCCAATTGATGCCGTCGGAGCTTACAATACAATACAGTTATCTCCTAATTGTTGTGTATTAAATGTTAGAAATAGTATGAAAAATGATTTAACCTACATATCAACACGGGGTTCATCAGTTGTCGATTATTGTGTCGTACCATATGAAAATTTAAATTGTTTCAAGAAATCTGAAGTAATTAGAGCTAGTGAAGTAGGTAATGAAAGTGTTTCTATAGGGTCAGTTGAACCCAGATTTATTCCTGATCATTCCATATTATGCTAGGAAATGGAAAGTTATATGTGTGGTAATATTGAAAAAGAAAATATCAATGTAAAAATCATAATGTTCAGAAACGTGTTATACATGTATATGATGTAAAAAATATTCCAAATAGTTGGTTTGAAGATGGAAATGTGATTAATAGTATAAATTCATGCATTAGAGATATAGAAAAAAGTAATAGTGATCAAGATGATGAAGATAATATACATTGTGAATTTGTTAATATGATGCATAATGAGAGGAATTCCAAACTGAATACAAAAACAAAACTGTTGAACAGAACGTAGTAACAATAAAAGAAGACGTTTCAAGAAACCGTGGTGGTCCAATGACTTGACTTCAAAGTGGAATGAGACATGTTCCGCCGAGAACTGTGTTGTACGAACAATAGCAATAAATCTGCATTAACAACTCTGTATTTGAACAAGAGAAAGAACTTTGACAAACTTGTTTAGAAATCTAAACTCTGTTTTTGGCACCAATGTCAAGAAGACTTGTTATATATGAACACTAATCATGCTAATGACTCCAAACAATTTTGGCAGCAAATTGGTAAGTTAAACATTGGTATAGGAAATGAAAGGCAATCATCTATTCCGAATGAAGTTGTGCTTTCAGACAGCTCTGTAACAAACAATTTGGACTCAGTATTGCATAAATGGAAGGATTGTTTTTATAATTTGTTAAATCAGATAACAACTCAGATCCTAAACTTGTAAAAGAAGATTTAAATTTAGAAAATATTATTGTTTCTGATTTATTAGATAATGGAATAACTGTTGATGAAGTTCATAATATTGTCATGAGTTCAAAGAATAATAAAAGTCCAGGTGTAGATTTGATTCAATCTGAATTGTGTAAAAGTTTCTTAGTTATTTGTACTTTTACAAAATTATTTAATTTATGTTTTAAATCTGGTAAAATTCCAAATACTTGGAATAAATGTATAATTAATCCAATACCAAAATGTTCAACTTCTGATCCTAGAGATCCATTGTCATACAGAGGTATTACTTTAGCACCATGTGCATACAAATTTTATTGTAGTGTTTTGAATTATATTAACAGAATGGTTAGATGAAAGGGAGATAATTAATGATGAAGAAAATGGTTTAATCAATGGCAGGAGTACTATTGACCATGTCTCCACTTTAACGTCAATAATTGAAACTAGAAAAAAATGTAAATTGTCAACTTTTGTCTCTTTTATGATTTTAAGAAGCATATGATACAATTGACAGGTCACAATTGTTTAACAGATTTAGGTATAAGTACAAAGTTTATGTGTGCTTTACAAGCCATTTATTCAAATATAGAATGCTGTGTTCGTGTGAACGGAAATACTACTGATTGGTTCAGTGTAAATACTGGTTTGAAACAAGGATGTGTTTTATCCACAATCATGTTTAATATTTTTATTAATAACTAAATTGATGATATAAAAGCATTAAATATTGGTATAGACATTGACGTTAAAAGGTTGTTATTTTATTATATGCAGATGATCTTGTTTTATTGTCTGCAAATACAGAAGATATACAGTAATTGATTAATGTATTTGGTGTATGATGTCAGTGGCGTAGCAAGGGTTGAAATGATGTGGATGTTCCGCCGAGCCGAGCAATGCGGACAAAAAATTTTGGACCTTTTCATGCAGAAAATTATTTTTTTATTTAAGCACATGTAGGTCCCCAGAATCCGACACTAGTTAGATTTTTGTTTAAATTCAAAATACCCACCAATTCATATATTTATATTTTTAATCAAATTTTACTATTTCCTCGAAACTGCCATCATTCAATTCATAAATATTTGATGTAAAGTTTTTCACCCAATCTTATATTTGACATATCAAAAACGCACCCCATTACAGCAGCAATTCTGTATAATTTAGGAACTTTGGAATATAGGAACTTTCCAGGAATTTGAGTCTACAACCTTGGGTTTTGATTTTTTATTACTGAGCTAAACGCATTGCAGGAGACATAAAAAATGTGAAGCTTTTATTTCTTTTAAGATTTTGAAAATAAAAAAGAAAAAGAAAAAAGTGTTTTTTTAGTTATTCCCTTGTTCCTGGCCCTTTGATAGATAAAATATGACATGTCACTTTAAACTAAGGCAGGGTGAAATAGTATAAAACTAAAAGTAACTTCAAAATAAAGCACAGTGAAATAGTATGAAACTACAAGTAACTTCAAAATAAACCACAGTGAATCAGTATAAAACTAAAAGTAACTTCAAAATAAAGCAGAGTGAAGCAGTACAAACCTACAACAGTGGCGGATCCAGGGGGGGGGGTTCCGGGGGTGCGCACCCCCCCCTTTATTTTTGTCGATCAATGCATTTGTATCGGGACATATGTTTTGCACCCCTTGCACCCCCCCTTTGCCCTGGGTTAGCACCCCCCCTTTCGAAAATTCCTGCATCCGCCCCTGTACAAGTTACTTCAAAATAAAGCACAGTGATATAGTATAAAACTACAAGTTACTTCACAATAAACCAAAGTGAAACAGTATAAAACTATAAGTAACTTCAACATAAAGCAGAGTGAAGCAGTACAAACCTACAAGTTACATGAAATATTAGTATTTGAACCTAGATAGAAACGGGAATTCATAAGCCTAGGACTTATCATAATCTATTACAAATTGATTTTTTTATCATGTCGTTTACCATGTTGCGAGAAACAATATCAGGATATGGTGTTTTAGTTGTTAGTTGCTATAGTCAAATGAGAAGCCATCACTCCACAAGGTTCAATTTCAGATGCGTATCAGTCCTCTCTGATTGCCTATGTCGATGATGTAGACTGTTTGACGAACAAAAGTTAACTTAAAACACTATTCTGCGGTTAACATAAACTAAATTATCCTAAATGAAAGACCAGGCATACTGCTTCAAAAATGACTGGACCTTATCCTCATATCCTCAGCCTTGTTACATTTGGATACTTCCGAGTTAAACCGCTGCTATTTTTTTTTGTCAAAATGATGTGGATGCTTGAGCATCTGAACATGCATGCAAGCTACGCCACTGCTTTAATAAACTATTGAATCTGAATCTCAATCCTAAAATAGAAAAAAAACATTATTAGCCTATTGAGTAATTATTGCCAGGCTAATTGTTACTGCTAATTGCAAATTATCAACAACCACATATTATCTGAAACGGTAAATACATAAGTGATACTGAACCTTGCCTGTGTTTAGTGCTCAATAACATACCTTTACCATTTCGTAATGTATATCAGCTGGGTTTTTTCTTTTTCCTCAAGATACCAAAAAATCTTTTAATTTTCCAAATGACCAAGGACCATAACTCTAGAAAAGAACACACCAAAATGACTAAAATAAAATTTCACCATTGCTTAAAGGTATAAAAAACACACTGGAAAGCAAAGAATGGCAAACTGTAAAGTTGAAGGAATTGTAAACATACGAATATACATCTTTATCATGATTCTGTACGGGGGATATAATCATAAGAAGACCAGATACTGATATTATTTTCCATTAAAATTTGCAAAACTTGAAAAAGTGTATCTCTCTCAAATATAAGAAATATTGAGTATGCATTGTGTACCCATGGTAGCAGTTTATAAACCAAAATGTCATGGTACATGTAATACATCCCCTTAGAATTAAAAAAAAGGAAAATTCTATTAGTAAATAATGTTTCTTAAATTTGGTTTAATTGATCAATCAATATATATACACTTTCAAAGGTCAACACCAAATAACTATGTAGCAGGATTTTTTCGAAATTATTCTACGTGCAAAGATTTTGAGGTTCGACTTATATTTATAGAGGATCCGAAGCAGGTAAACTCAAGATTTCTCAACTGAAAATGGTACATATGTATATAAGGGGTAACAACTAAGACTAATTTACCTAAATACATGTGGATACATGGTTTCAATTAAAATAATTTTTGTATTAACCATTTCTTGTTTTAATGTTATCTTTACTATAAATTGAATATCCAGCACTAAATAGGGTGACACGTTGTTGCTACACTACTTTAAATATACACATGTCATAATTACATTGGCCTGAGGGTAACTTGATAATTAGAGCATCAAAGGATTTATTTTAAGACAATCAAAGGCAGCTATCCCTATATTTTATTACTTTGTTGATTTTATGATTAAAAAGACGTTATTTGTTACATAGATTTGAAGAAAAATACCTTTTCACCCTATCATATACATAAGATTTCTTTTTTTTTGAAAATGACAAATGCTGAATCTAAGGATATTGCAAACTTTATTTCCACATCTGTACCTAGTGCTCAAATGTATAGCATTCTAAATGAAAACTGGAATCCACCTAGTTATTTCCCTTTCATAAACGTAAAATGTACGGGTTAAACAGATGCTTCTAATATGCGTGGCTGCACTTTTTTCCATGCATTGTCTATTCAACTTCACAGGATGGATTTTTTTGCAAATTGTGCGTTTTGTTCGCAAACCCAGACAGTTTGTTAAAAAACACGTTCAGAATTGGGTAAAGCAAATGGTGAATGTTAATCTCACAAACAAACATAAAAATACCACCAAACAGCCTGATTAAGATAACAAAACTTTACCAACACACATGATAAGACGCGGCTAGTGGAATAGATGCAAGGAGTGATACAGCAATTGCAGAACGGGTAGATACGATCTGTTATTAAATCATTAAACTAATCTAAAAAGTTTATTTAGAGTAACCACATGCCGGATAAACAAAAAGTGTGCCAATTATTGAAAAAACATATGGTTTGGTATAACAAGAAAACCTCTCTTGTGTTCAAAAACATTTCTCAATTTCAAGTAAAAATAAAACGGAATTTCTTGCTCGTCGTTTTACCATTAAAACAAAGGCATTTCTTTTAAAATAACCAACAAATTCCACTGTATGTTGCAACATAGTTCACATACAACATGTACAAAAAAAATAGAAGCGAAAAGAAAAATAAACTGTGATAATATTTGCAAAAAAAGAAGAAGAAGACAATTCTAGTAAAAAGAAAGAAAGAATGTCTACCTTTCTAACATGACTGTGCAAGTGTTGTTGTAAGTTTATCATGATGAATACATATGAAAGTTAATCTATTAAACAAGTGACTAACCAGATGCTCCGCAGGGCGTAGCTTTATACGACTGCAGAGGTTGAACCCTGAACGGTTGGGGCAAGTATGGACACAACATTCAAGCTGGATTCAGCTCTAAATTTGGATTGTGATTAAATAGTTGACACAGCATAGGTTTCTGACACAGAATGAATGTGTTCTAATAAACTTAAAATTTTTGTTTTCTCTTAGAGCAATTCAATATGCTGTTGAATATTAATCCTCTCAAAACAAGAATGTGTCCTCAGTACACGAATGCCCCACTCGCACTATCATTTTCCATGTTCAGTGGACCGTGAAATTGGGGTAAAAACTCTAATTTGGCATTAAAATTAGAAAGATCATATCATAGGGGACATGTGTACTAAGTTTGAAGTCGATTGGACTTAAACTTCATCAAAAACTACCTTGACCAAAAACTTTAACCTGAAGCGGGACAGACGGACGGACGAACGGACGGACGAACGGACGGACGAACGAACTGACAGACGGACGGACGGACGGACGCACAGACCAGAAAACATAATGCCCCTCTACTATCGTAGGTGGGGCATAAAAATGTTTGAAGAAATTTTCTTTTTTATTTATGAAATTTCAAATGAGAAAAATTGAACCCAATTTTTTTAATCACATCCCCCTTTCCCTTATTCCAAAACTAATCTCAATTAAAATTTCTAATGGAGTTTGCAACAATAACTACTCATTTAAATACATCATAAAATATTAAGATGTAAAAAAAACTGCTTGTTATCACTGAATGTTATTTATTATAATTTATCAGTTGGTAGTAAAAAGTGAATATACATTGTATATTGTATATAACAAAGATTTAAGTTGATTCTGGACAAAGAAAGATAACTCCAATTAAAAAAAAATCTTGCTATTGCACAATATTTTGCAATTAGATATTTCTTGCTTACTATTCTGGACAAAGAAAGATAACTCTAATTAAAAAAAAATTTGCTATTTCACAATATTGTGCAATTAGATATTTCTTGCCATTGCGCAATACTGTGCAATTGAAAAGACTTGCTATTGCACAACACTTAATATAATAATTTTAGATCCTGATTTGGACCAACTTGAAAACTGGGCCCATAATAAAAAAATCTAAGTACATTTTTGGATTCAGCATATCAAAGAACCCCAAGATTTCAATTTTTGTTGAAATCAGACTAAGTTTAATTTTGGACCCTTTGGACTTTAGTGTAGACCAATTTGAAAACAGGACCAAAAATGAAGAATCTACATACACAGTTAGATTTGGTATATCAAAGAACCCCATTTATTTAATTTTTGATGAAATCAAACAAAGTTTAATTTTGGACCCCGATTTGGACCAACTTGAAAACTGGGCCAATAATCAAGAATCTAAGTACATTTTTAGATTCAGCATATCAAAGAACCTAACTGATTCATTTTTTGTCAAAATCAAACTAAGTTTAATTTTGGACCCTTTGGACCTTAATGTAGACCAATTTGAAAACGGGACCAAAAGTTAAGAATCTACATACACAGTCATGACAGTTAGAATCGGCATATCAAAGAACCCCAATTATTCAATTTTGATGAAATCAAACAAAGTTTAATTTTGGACCCTTTGGGCCCCTTATTCTGTTGGGACCAAAACTCCCAAAATCAATACCAACCTTCCTTTTATGGTCATAAACCTTGTGTTTAAATTTCATAGATTTCTATTTACTTATACTAACGTTATGGTGCGAAAACCAAGAAAAATGCTTATTTGGGTCCCTTTTTGGCCCCTAATTCCTAAACTGTTGGGACCTAAACTCCCAAAATCAATACCAACCTTCCTTTTGTAGTCATTAACATTGTGTTTAAATTTCATTGATTTCTATTTACTTAAACTAAAGTTATTGTGCGAAAACCAAGAATAATGCTTATTTGGGCCCTTTTTTGGCCCCTAATTCCTAAACTGTTGAAACCTAAACTCCCAAAATCAATCCCAACCATTCTTTTGTGGTCATAAACCTTGTGTCAAAATTTCATAGATTTCTATTAACTTAAACTAAAGTTATAGTGCGAAAACCAAGAAAATGCTTATTTGGGCCCTTTTTGGCCCCTAATTCCTAAAATATTGGGACCAAAACTCCCAAAATCAATACCAACCTTCCTTTTGTGGTCATAAACCTTGTGTTAAAATTTCATAGATTTCCATTCACTTTTACTAAAGTTAGAGTGCGAAAACTAAAAGTATTCGGACGCGGGACGACGACGACGACGCCGACGCCAACGTGATAGCAATATACGACGAAAAAATTTTTCAAATTTTGCGGTCGTATAATAACTTTTTACAGAATGTGTCGTAAAATATTGAATATATCCTCATTACGTACCATATAATTGAAAACATTCTGCTATGTTGTGTCCTTTGTGCTAATTAAATATACCAATGTGCTCCTTTATTCAATAAGAAGGTCTTTTTTGGTAATCCTACGGATTTGGAACTTTCCAAAATACAGCCAAAAGAGGGGTTTGTATAAATATTATGACGCTAATTTATTGCATTATAATTTGAACTTGTCTGCGGGCAACCCATACAAAAATAAAATACTTGTCAAGTTGTTCAAATCTACGAGCTGGGAATAGCCATACATACACATAATAAATACCCCCACTTAAAAAAGTGAATTTGATATATGTAGCTTAGTTAAGAAATGACCCTTTATCGAATCTTTTACAACATAAAATAAGATGTGTTCTGAATGCTAATTACGCATGTCTCCACCAGATACCAAATGACATAGAAGTCAAAGACTATAGATCACCTCACGGCCTTTTACTATAAGCAACAACTGTACCGCACACAGGGATGGGTTCGATTACTTTAAAATGTCATCGATTAAATTACATTATCTTTCAAATTGCAAATTTGATGTAATTGAATACATTACAAATACACCTAAATTAATATTTTTTTCATGATTACTTTAGATTACTTTCATGACTTTGTATACTGTGGTATTGAAGAATAATTTTGTTTCTTCATATTTTAAAGATAAACATAATTTTTCATATGAAAGTTATTTCTTTATATTATAGTTTGGAAAATAGTAGGAAGAAATAAAAACAATCAGTAAAATTTGACATTGAAGGGCAATAACTCATATAAGAAGTCGTCTTATTGTAAACAAACAGCAGGTAGATTTAATGTTTATAATAGCGGGAAGGGTCATCTGACATTTTTTTATTTTGCTTTTTTGTTTCAAAAGATGTCGCTTATTTTTTCATGTTTTTCATATATATATATAATATCATACATCTAATATATGCTTTTAAAACTGACCTGTTTAACCGAACACTTTTCTGTTTAAGAGTTATCTCCCTAAACACTGTTTTCTTGTTATGAGATTTTCTTTGCAACTGTAAAAGAAACCGACAAATGTTTGTTTTTCAAAATGCTCAATATGTCCTCAGGTTGTTACGTTTTATTTCGAACGAAGCTATCCAGATACTCCAATTTGGAGTTATTTCCCCTTATGTATTTGATATAACTGAGATGCATTTATAACTAGTAACCCTTAAGTGATAGGGACTAAGGGTCTTTTGATTTGAAGGGGGGCATCGGTGGCAGAGTGGTCTAAGTAGTAACTACTATAATCACTAGCCAGTCAACACTGAGGTTGTGAATTCGAACCTCGCTTGTGCTGGTGCACTCGAATCCAATCTTAATTGACTAGGATTGTAAGTTTTCCTATCTAAGGTCGGTGATTTTCTCTGGTCACTCCGGCTTCCTCCACCAATACAAACTGGCAGGTATGAAAAAGCTTAAAAGTTGAGTCAAACACCAAAAATCAAATCTTTTTACTTGAGGTACATAATGTACTTGGTTCAAAAAAAGGAAATTAGATCAAGGTCAGAGGTCAATGTCATATTTTAAAGGTAGATTTTGGCTTATTTTGAAAAAAACGTGTAAGATACCGACGACATATTTTTACTAAAGTTAGTTGAGACATGTCGTAAAACTTACATTTTGGTTGAAAAGGTAGGCAACAAAAACAAGGGGTGATCTTAGGTGCTCCGGAAGGGAAAGCAGATCCTGCCATGTGGCACCCGTCGTGTTGCTCATGTTATAACAAATCCGTTCAGCCGGTAAATAGTCTAATTCGGAAGGTCTCATTCATGAATGGGAAGGGGATAGTAGTTACGACGTTAGGAACATATCCGATATCATCTGTGAAAAGATTATTTCATAATGGTCAACCAACTCGTGATGGTGTCCGTAAAATTTACGAAGGGATGATTTCAAATTCACCATTTGAAACTCTTGGTTTAAGGTTCATCATAACAAACGAACAACTATGGCTGTATTTACATGCTAAAAACTACTATGAGTACAGACTTACCTGTGAAGTTGGAAAAGTTTTAATGTCTGGCATCCTCTAGATGCCTATATTAAATTTAAATGCATTTTGTGATTCAGAAAGTTAAAATCTCTTTTGGATTTTGATGGGCATTTTTTTCCTTCATGCTTAAGGTGTGAAAATTAACTAATTAACTAACATAGATGGTCCGCAAATAGTCAAAAAATAACATAAGGACCTAAGAGCTACGGTTCCATAGATGGTCCGCAAATAGTCAAAAAATAACATAAGGACCTAAGAGCTACGGTTCCGCAGCTACTTCCTGGTGAGCAGCAACCCTGACAACCCTCTATCAAGAAAACCATGATAGGAAATACAAGCACGGGAATATCTTACAATGCGGAATAAGTTATATTTTTATCTTGTGTAATTGGTGCAATCAACAGTTTCTTTTCTATGACGTCATATAATTTTTAAGAGGGACATGATGATGATGCATAAGTGACCCTTAGTGGTGGAAAGGTTATGATACAGGCACATATCACATTATCAAAACTGTATGAAATTCATAGATTTTTACCTGGCATTGCAAAAAAAAAATCTAGTTTAGGTCTTTTTGGGATTCAGTGTCAAGTAGGCTATCCGAAGAGATCATTTTCATAAAGGGAAGTAACAAATTATCTCCCTTATATAAAAAAAAAATGGGGAAGGTCTAAAACGCGGAAGTGAAAAATGGGTGTATTATAACTAATATCTCTGGAACTCTGGAACGGCTTAAGCTAAATCGATAAATAAAACTGATTCTGAAAGCTATTATAATAGGCTATAAGATGAAATTAAAAACATATTTATTTAAATATGCTTTTTTACCGGAAAGTTGACCGGAAGTCTTTCTTAGTGTGACTCTGGCAACACATTTTTGAACATTAAAACTTAAATTCACGAAAAATCATATAACCCGGTCAAAATCTGTAAATTGATTCTTGAAGACATTTAAATGACAAATAATATGATATAAACAAAAAAATAAATATATTACTATAAAAGGGCAAAAAGTTGACCGGAAGTCACCCTTGTACACAAATGTTGAAGTGAAATTTTCAACTTTGAATTAAAATTCACAAAAATATAAAAAGCCCAGTCAAAGTCTGTCAATTGATTCTTAAAGACATTTAAATGACAAATAATATGATATAAAGAAAAAAAATATATATATTACTATAAAAGGGCAAAATGTTGACCGGAAGTCACCCTTGTATACAAATATTGAAGTGAAATTTTCAACTTTGAATTAAAATTCACAAAAATATAAAAGGCCCGGTCAAAATCGAGAACAAGATTAGAAAAGACAATTTAATAACAAATGATTTGATATAAATAACAATAAAAATATATCAAACTAAAATTGCAAAAACTTGACCTGTGGCCTAGCTTGTGTTTTAATCTTGACCCCCCCTTTTATGGAAAAAAAATAATGACTAAAACTAGATATAAAATACTTGCTATTTTTATTTCATTTAATCAAATTTCAATAGTATATCATTTCCATTTATTTCTGGAAACTCAAATTTCAGAAGATTTTGCGTTGAAATAATGATATCAGAACATAGATACTTATTATTTAAAATATTTTGTTTGTGCTGTTGACTGCAATACCCTATCCACGGGAGATCTGATAGAGTTTTTGTTTTTTCAGTGGGGTTTCCATTTCATCTAAGTTGATATCGTCTATCTTCCTTTTTTTTCACAGGGAGTGATTTATTAATTTCGGTCGAATTTTTTTTCTCATCTATAATATGTGTTTCCCCCGTATCTTCTTCAATTACACTAAGTTCAAGTTTTTTTTTCGATTTAGGAGTTGAAAATTCTGTTGATATTTTAGGTGTTTTATTAGGTTTTATGCTACCATTCGTTGAAGGTGTTGTCATCAATTTTTGCTTTAAAGGAGTATTTATAGAAAATTGTGAATCTGGCGCCGATTCGAATTCAATTCCATAATCATTTGCTCTTGGTTGTTTTCTTCCTGATTTTTTGTCAATTATTTTGTTGCTATTTTTTGAAAGTGCCCTTAAACTAACGACGTTATCTGTTTGTGTTGGCTGTAACCCTATACTCATTTTTGCAGCCAAAATATGAAAACAAGTAGATGAGGATTCACATTGACATGTTTCTTTTGGAAAAAGAGTTACACAGTATTTTCCTTTCCTGCCATTTACAATAAACGCACCTTGTTGTGGAACCAAAGTAATTAAATTATTGTCAACAATAAACCGTGCCAAACTTTGTTGACTGCTACTACAATGGCGGACAAGATAGAAGGTGTTGAGTGTCGCTCTTAAATTTTTTTAGTTTAATATGAAACCAAGAAATAATTCTGAGTTATGACCGTGTACTATCATTAATATATTGGATATTGAACATTTAATTCTACACAAAAAAGCAAGTATGTACAACAGAGCCAAGTAATTAACATAAAATGATACTCTGAAATTGACCATTGTTTACAATTGTAAACAAAAATGGCGGACCCTGAAAATCGCATTGTAAATCACTCATTAGTGGACACTCCTGTTGGAAATTCAATCGAAAGTGCACGTCAAGTTTTATATGGACAGCATCTTAACTATGTACCTTTCAACACACCAGCAAATCTGCATGGCAACCCACAACAGAAATTGGTTTTCTCCGATCAACCCTCCCCTCAAATTTCGAACGCACAAAATACACAAATATGTCTAGAATCTATATTAAATGACATTTATACAAAACTGTCACATCTTGATGTTTTACCGTCGATTGATAAACGTCTTGGGGGGATCGAAAGCAGATTCTCATCATTAGAAACAGAACTTGCCGAGGTCAAGCAAGATATGAAGCAAATAGAAGGCAGAGTAACTGGATCTGAACACGTAGTTAAAAAGATTGAAAACAGATTTTGCTTTATAACGGAGGAATTCGATAATATGAGACAAGAAAATATGGAACTAAAAGAAAAGCTTCTCGAAGTTCAGTCAAGGTCGATGAGGGAAAATCTTCTTTTTGGTGGTATACTCGAAGATCCGAGGGAAAAAGATGACTATGATAATATTGAAACGGAAACAGTCCTTAAGAAATTTATCAAAGAAAAACTTAAGATAAACGAAGAAATCAAATTTCATATTGTTCACCGCCTCCGACCACGCAAGGACGCTAAACCAAGAACCATAGTAGCTAAATTTGAAAGTAGAAAGGATAGAAACAAAGTTCTTAGAGCTGCCCCTGCTAAACTGAAAGAAACATCTTTCAGCGTCTTTGAGCAATATCCATACGAAATGGTAGAGAGAAGAAATGTTCTATGGCCTATTTTCAAACGAGAACAACGTCTAGGAAATCATGCACGTCTTAAGGAAGACAAGCTATACGTCAATGGTCACAGAATATATCCTGAAGATGTAATTGAAGCTCAGAAAAATGCATCCAATGTACCCAACAACCCTTCGCAAGACAACATGTATCCATCTCAACAAGGCAGTCAATTTCTAAGGAAGCACTTTGGCTCACGAGACGAATCAAGAGCAGGTTTTGGCCGTCCCCGCCACATATAGGACAGGCAAACAAGAGGACAGTTGAACTTTAAACCCAGTATATGTAACAATTCTCACTCATTAAATATTTCATGCTTAAATGTATGTGGCCTAAAAAATCGATTAATATTTAAAGAATTTACTGATTTGATTGAACTAAATGACATTTTTGTATGTATTGAGTCAAAACTAGATGATTTAGACCAGCTTAACTTGCCGAAGGGATATGATTATTTTACCAAAAATAGAAAAAAATTTGAACGAAAATCTGGAGGTATAACAGTTATTTTTAAAAAATGTTTAAAAAATTTTCTTACAGACTCTTACAGACTCTGAGTTTGTACTTTGGGTTAAAGTAGATATTCCAATGCAATTAACTAAAATTATGTTTGGTTGTATTTATGTACCTCCCGAAAATTCAAGGTACTCCTCCAAGGATGCCTTTGATGAAATTGAAACAGAATTAATTACGTTAAAAGATCAAAGCACTGCAACTGCACTACTTGGTGATTTTAATGCCAGAACAGGGTCTCTTTGTGATTATATTATACCAGACGATGAACTTTCAAAAATTTTGAATTATGATGGAATAGATGAGATAGATAGATGTTTATATGACTATTACAATTTATGTTTATATAATGTATCCTTACAAAGATCGTCTGAGGACAAAGGTCGCATCAAAGTATATGGTAACAAACTGTTGCAATTATGTAAAAACAATTGTTTATATATTGCCAATGGCAGAATTGGTAACGACAAAAATATGGGCAAAGTAACTAGCAAAGAAACTAGTCTAGTTGATTACTTAATAGTATCAGGAGATTTGTTCCCCTATATTACGGAATTTGAAGTTATTGATTTTGATTCGTTATTTTCTGATATTCATTGTAGATTGCGATTCAATCTTTCAGCGATGTTACCTGATGATTTGCTTGATAAAAACAATTCACCGAATGTGCCTAGTAAGCATATTCGTTGGATTGGTGACAAAAGAGATCAATTTGTTGACAGCGTTGAAAGTAAATTGACCATTGATAACTTGTCGAACCAGTTAGACACGCTTGATATAACTAATGAAAATTTTCAAACTGACCTTAACGAATTAGTCGAAAGTTTAAATAAAGTGTTTCTTGATTCAGCCATCGAAAATTTCGGAAATAAACCCGCCAAAATTAATCGAAATTCAAAACAACATCAACCGTGGTTTAATGCGCAATGCCGTTTAAAACGAGATAATTTTCATCAAGCAAAGAAAACACATAATTTATTTAAAACAGAGGAAAGTAGATACGATTTGAAAAAAGCTAGTAAGGCATATAAAACAGTAATGAACAAAAGTTACGAGGAGTTTCAATTTAAAGCTGAAAACGAGCTGCGTAGTATGGATCAACATGATCCAAAAAAATTATGGAATGTTTTGAATAATTTTGAAAGACCACAGGATAAAAACACACCGATCGATCTTGATGAACTTCACGCTTATTTTAAAAATTTGAACACAAACGGAGAACGAGATGATGTAGATTTTGAAATACCAGATTGCAATGACGAACGTGTAAATGCAATCTTAAATGGTAAAATTACAGAAAATGAAATTTTTAAAGCCGTTAAAGATTTAAAAAACGGAAAAGCGCCAGGTTACGATATGGTCATCAATGAATATGTGAAATCTACCATTCAATTTATGATGCCCCTTTATCTTAAGTTATTTAATAAAATATTAGACTCTGGAGCCATTCCTGAAGCTTGGACATTAGGTATTATTTTGCCATTTTTCAAAAATAAGGGGGACCCCCTTAATCCTGACTCATACAGAGGAATTACTCTAGTATCTTCTCTGGGAAAATTATTTACTGCCATACTGAATGGGAGACTTTCAAAATATGCAGACTTATTTGAAATAATTCCAAAAGCACAAGCTGGCTTCAGGAAAGGCTATTCAACTCTGGATAACATATTCTGTTTACATGTGCTGATAGAATTATATTTATCATTTGGTAAAAAACTTTATTGTACGTTTATCGACTTTAAGAAAGCGTTTCGATACTGTTTGGAGATTGGGGTTATGGCAAAAGTTGGTAAAAAATCAAGTTACAGGAAAAATTTAAGAGTGATTTTTAATATGTATGATAACATTAAATCTTGTGTCAAAAAGGGAAATGATATTTCTGGCTTCTTTTCGAGTGATCTCGGGGTACGCCAAGGAGAAAATTTATCACCTTTTTTGTTTTCTATTTTTCTTTCGGATCTAGAAGAATTTTTGTGTGAAAATAACATAAATGGACTTGAAACAGTATCAACGCATTGTCAAGAACATATTGGACTATATTTACAAATTTTTATCTTATTTTATGCAGATGACACTATCATACTTGCTGAAACAGCAAGTGATATGCAAAATACATTAGATATGTTTGAATTATATTGTACTCAATGGAAACTTTCTGTGAACACAGATAAGACAAAGATTATGATATTTTCAAAAAGAAAAAGCAAAAGAAACCACTTACATGATTTTAAATTATATGGTTCTGATATTGAAATAGTAGATTTTTATCCTTATCTAGGCTTGCTGTTTAATTGTAACGGTAGATTTACAAATGCCAGAAAAAAATTGATAGAACAAGCAGAAAAGGCACTCTATGCTCTCTACAGAAAAATAAGGAATTTAAATATTCCTATTGATTTGCAACTAAAATTGTTTGATTCTTTGGTTGAACCCATACTGATTTACTCTTGTGAAATATGGGGTTTCGAAAACATAGATGCTTTAGAAAGAGTTCAGTTAAAATTTTTGAAAAGAATTCTTTCATTAAGAAGCAGTACTCCTAATTATATGGTGTACGGTGAAACTGGCACGTATCCCTTGGAAATTAAAGTACGATTACGAATTTTATCATTCTGGTCAAAATTATTGTTAAACAGCACGAAATTATCAGGATTATTATACCAATTTTTGTATAAGATGCATAATTCTGGAAATATTGTTTCTAAGTGGATTAATTGTATTAGATCTACATTAGACAACACAGGTTTAAGCTATGTATGGAACAATCAATGTATTTTAAGAAATGTTGACATCAAAATATATGTTAAGCAAATTTTACAAGATCAGTTTATTCAAAAGTGGTTTAGTGATGCTGAAAACTCTTCTAGAGGTGGATATTATTTACTGTTTAAACACGCTTTTTGTTTAGAAAATTATTTGGTAAGATTAAAAAAAGAAAATAGAATATATATTACCAAACTTAGATGCTCAAATATCAAAATTCCACTAGAAACTGGTCGATGGCATAATATTCCAAAAGAGGAAAGACTATGTACTTTGTGCAAAAATAATTGTATTGGAAATCAGTTTCATTACTTATTTGTATGTCAAAATGACGAGGTTAAAAAATTAAGACGTGCATATATCCCAAATTACTATATTGTTAACCCCTCAGAATATAAAATGAAAGATTTGATGTCTTTATGTAATGTAAAAGTCTTAAATAACTTGTCTATTTTTATCAAAAAACTTATGAAATATCTATAATTTTAATATATTATCACTTACATGTAATCGACTGGCTATCTCAGATCCCATTATTATAGCTTTGAATAATTATCACTGTTATGTATGTGTATACTTGTGTACAGAGAATTAGGTATAATGAACTATGTATGTATATTTCTTTCTATCTTGTTCACCATTGTAATTTAAATTATTACTTGTATTATTTGTCTGCCTCTTGTTACAGTGTAAACTGTCTAGAGTGTTAATAAAAGTTGAAGTTGAAAGTCGGGTATTCTATGACCGGTTGTTGATTACCTATTACCTCATTATTTTCTAATTTGACCTGATTAGTACTAGTGTTCTCATCAGAGTTTGTTTGTTTTATGATTTCCTGTGAATTTAAATTGCCTAAAGGATCAGTGTCAGATTGGAAATTAAGAATTAGACTGAAAAAGTGGCTTGTCGTTTTTTAAATATTCAATTACTTCATCAGGACTTACAATTCTTTTTGGAAATATAACATCTGATGGTGAAATAAATGCTCTACTAAACTCTTTTTTCAAATGATAATTTTCTAAACCAGAACGTCCACGTAAAATTTCATAATTCTCAAAATTTTGTATGTAATAAAAACCCAAAGCCAGTAAATCTGCTGGTAGCTCTTTCCAATCCTTTTCTCTTTTTAAAACGGCATTCATACTTTCGGAAAGATTGTTTGTTATTCCAGAATAAGGATCAAACATGCCGGGATATTTTTCAATTAACCATTTACCAGAGTGATTTTGAATTGCCGGAGATATATGTTTATTGAAATGTTCTAAAACTACGGGAGTCCATTTTGATGTTAATTTCAACTTTGTTTCCAAAAATTCTTCTTCATTATCAGAATGCAACATCTGATTTAAATAATCTATATAAATTTTAATATTATCACTATCTACTTTGCCTTTTAACCAGAATTTAAAATCTTCTTTTATATGATTCCAACTTAAAACATAATCGGACAATTCGAAAAGGTAAACGGACAGAAAGTCACAGGACATAAAGTCACAATTTTGGTAGGACAACAAGTCACAGGACAAAAAGTCACAAATAATTTATTGACAATTGTTTTAATATATAAGAATATATTTTGAAATATTTACTTTTAAATACAAATATTCATATTAAAGTTTAGGAAATGTGTCATTATACTTAAACCAGATGCTCCGCAGGGCGTAGCTTTATACGACCGCAGAGGTTGAACCCTGAACGGTTAGGGCAAGTATGGACACAACATTCAAGCTGGATTCAGCTCTAAATTTGGATTGTGATTAAATAGTTGACACAGCATAGGTTTCTGACACAGAATGAATGTGTTCTAATGAACTTAAAATTTTTGTTTCTCTTAGAGCAATTCACTATGCTGTTGAATATTAATCCTCTCAAAAAAATGTTTGAAGAAATTTTCTTTTTTATTTATGAAATTTCAAATGAGAAAAATTGAACCCAATTTTTTTAATCACATCCCCCTTTCCCTTATTCCAAAACTAATCTCAATTAAAATTTCTAATGGAGTTTGCAACAATAACTACTCATTTAAATACATCATAAAATATTAAGATGTAAAAAAACTGCTTGTTATCACTGAATGGTAAAGATTATTTTAATTTATCAGTTGGTAGTAAAAAGTGAATATACATTGTATATTGTATATAACAAAGATTTAAGTTGATTCTGGACAAAGAAAGATAACTCCAATTACAAAAAAATCTTGCTATTGCACAATATTTTGCAATTAGATATTTCTTGCTTACTATTCTGGACAAAGAAAGATAACTCTAATTAAAAAAAAATTTGATATTTCACAATATTGTGCAATTAGATATTTCTTGCCATTGCGCAATACTGTGCAATTGAAAAGACTTGCTATTGCACAATACTTAATATAATAATTTTAGATCCTGATTTGGACCAACTTGAAAACTGGGCCCATAATAAAAAATCTAAGTACATTTTTGGATTCAGCATATCAAAGAACTTCAAGATTTCAATTTTTGTTAAAATCAGACTAAGTTTAATTTTGGACCCTTTGGACTTTAGTGTAGACCAATTTGAAAACAGGACCAAAAATGAAGAATCTACATACACAGTTAGATTTGGTATATCAAAGAACCCCATTTATTCAATTTTTGATGAAATCAAACAAATTTTAATTTTGGACCCCGATTTGGACCAACTTGAAAACTGGGCCAATAATCAAGAATCTAAGTACATTTTTAGATTCAGCATATCAAAGAACCTAACTGATTCATTTTTTTGTCAAAATCAAACTAAGTTTAATTTTGGACCCTTTGGACCTTAATGTAGACCAATTTGAAAACGGGACCAAAAGTTAAGAATCTACATACACAGTCATGACAGTTAGATTCAGCATATCAAAGAACCCCAATTATTCAATTTTGATGAAATCAAACAAAAGTTTAATTTTGGACCCTTTGGGCCCCTTATTATGTTGGGACCAAAACTCCCAAAATCAAACCCAACCTTTCTTTTATGGTCATAAACCTTGTGTTTAAATTTCATAGATTTCTATTTACTTATACTAACGTTATGGTGCGAAAACCAAGAAAAATGCTTATTTGGGTCCCTTTTTGGCCCCTAATTCCTAAACTGTTGGGACCGAAACTCCCAAAATCAATACCAACCTTCCTTTTGTAGTCATTAACATTGTGTTTAAATTTCATTGATTTCTATTTACTTAAACTAATGTTATTGTGCGAAAACCAAGAATAATGCTTATTTGGGTCCCTTTTTGGCCCCTAATTCCTAAACTGTTGGGACCTAAACTCCCAAAATCAATACCAAACTTCCTTTTGTAGTCATAAACATTGTGTTTAAATTTCATTGATTTCTATTTACTTAAACTAATGTTATTGTGCGAAAACCAAGAATAATGCTTATTTGGGCCCTTTTTTGGCCCCTAATTCCTAAACTGTTGAGACCAAAACTCCCAAAATCAATCCCAACCGTTCTTTTGTGGTCATAAACCTTGTGTCAAAATTTCATAGATTTCTATTAACTTAAACTAAAGTTATAGTGTGAAAACCAAGAAAATGCTTATTTGGGCCCTTTTTGGCCCCTAATTCCTAAAATATTGGGACCAAAACTCCCAAAATCAATACCAACCTTCCTTTTGTGGTCATAAACCTTGTGTTAAAATTTCATAGATTTCCATTCACTTTTACTAAAGTTAGAGTGCGAAAACTAAAAGTATTCGGACGCCGGACGACGACGACGACGACGACGACGACGACGACGACGCAGACGCCAACGTGATAGCAATATACGACGAAAATTTTTTCAAAATTTGCGGTCGTATAAAAATGAAGATTTATTTAATTCTAATCATGCAAAAGATGTTTTTCTTGGCACCATGAAGCCATTTAAGTGCCAAGTCACTTTGACATTTTGTTTTTTTTAACAATTATTTGATAATCTTTGATATTTTTTTGATATATTTTGTTTAAAAAGTTGGTTTATATACAATAGTTTAAGAAAAATACAAAAATATTTTTGTAGAAATAAGCGTTTTTAATTCAAAGAAAATAATCAGTAAAAATGAATTGTGACTTTTTGTCCTGTGACTTTTTGTCCGTGACTTTTTGTCCTGTGACTTTCTGTCCTACATTCAAAATACAAAATTTGGAAAAGTATCTCGAATTTCCCTTTTTAAACCTGGTTCTTTTATAGTAATATCAGGGGTCGACTTAAGAAAAAAGAAGTACCTGGCCCAAAGGGCCCAATTTTTTTTTGATCAGCTGGCCCACTCAAAATCTT
Organism: Mytilus galloprovincialis; assembly: GCF_965363235.1. NCBI lineage: Eukaryota > Metazoa > Mollusca > Bivalvia > Mytilida > Mytilidae > Mytilus > Mytilus galloprovincialis. Next base: position 54,039,624 of record NC_134849.1, read on the forward strand.
ACTGGCCCGAGAAATGTCGGTCCACGAAGTGGGCTGATGCGGTGGGGGGGGGGGGGGGGGGGGGGGGGGGTTTGCCCCTCCAAAATTTTTTTATTATTATTGGCACAAAATCCTGCAATCTGAGAGCTTTTGATGCATTATTTAACTCCATTTTTCTTTTTGATTTTTCATATTCTTTTCCTTTTTGGTTGCTATCGGTTTCAGCTTTTCTTTTTTGGGGGTAGTTCTTTAGGAAACGTTCCATATCATCAATTTATTTAATTTAACTAGGGGCTGCCATTTTTAACTCGACAAATCCCGAATAACGAATCTCGTGCATTTTTGGGGAACCTCGGAATTGTCGATTTTTACCGAGTAATTTGATTGGCCGGCTATTATTACCAGTTGATTTCAATAACACGGAAGTATATGCAATCTTCCGCGTGGTAGAAAATGAAAGTTGCTGGCCCAAGTGACCCGAGAATATTGACTGGCCCGTCGGGCCGTTCTTTGTTAAGTTTGACTGGCCCGACAGTAAATTTACTAGCCACGGGCCAGCGGGCCAGCGGTTACGTCGACCCCTGAATATATTTATTTTTTAGTCTATATCATATTATTTGTCATTTAAATATCTTTAAGAATCAATTTACAGACTTTGACCGGGTTATATGATTTTTCGTGAATTTAAGTTTTAATGTTCAAAAATGTGTTGCCAGAGTCACACTAAGAAAGACTTCCGGTCAACTTTTCGGTAAAAAAGCATATTTAAATAAATATTTTTTTAATTTTATCTTATAGGCTTTTATAATAGCATTCAGAATCAGTTTTTATTTATCGATTTAGCTTAAGCGGTTCAAGAGATATTAGTTATAATACACCCATTTTTCACTTCCGTGTTTTCCACTTCCGCGTTTTAGACCCTCCCAAAAAAATGTGGGGTTACACTAATGACTGGACCGAATGACAGGACCGAATGACAGGACCAAATGAAAAATGCTAATAACTTTTTCATTTCTCCAAGGATTGATCTCAAATTTGAAATATAATAAGATTTCATCATTTGATAAATAGATTTAAGAAAAAAATAAAAAAGTTTTGTAAGAAACTTTAGAAAATGTGACATGACCAACTTTGATAATGACAGGACCAACATCGAGAATGACAGGACCAAATAAAAATGGTAATAACTTTTTTTTTTTTTCAAAGGAATTATTTCAGATTTGAAATATAAAATGGTATGTCATATTTTGAAACCAAAATGTTATAAAAATTATAGATTTATTTTCAAAAACTTTCGAAAACGTGACATGACCATCGCTGATTGACAGGACCAACATCGACAATGACCGGACCAGATGAAATTGCTAATTTCTCTTTTATTTCTCAAAATATTTTTCTGAAATTTGAAATATAATAAGATTTCATCATTTATCAAATAAATTTTTAAAACTAGAGGCTCTAAAGAGCCTGTGTCGCTCACCTTGGTATATGTGAATATTAAACAAAGGAAGCAGATAGATTCATGACAAAATTGTGTTTTGGTGATGGTGATGTGTTTGTACATCTTACTTTACTGAACATTCTTGCTCCTTACAATTATCTCTATCTATAATGATCTTGGCCCAGTAGTTTCAGTGGAAAATGTTAGTAAAAATTTACAAATTTTATGAAAATTGTTAAAAATTGACTATAAAGGACAATAACTCCTTAGGGGGTCAACTGACCATTTTGGTCATGTTGACTTATTTTTAGGCCTTACTTTGCTGTACATTATTGCTGTTTACAGTTTATTTCTATCTATAATAATATTCAAGATAATTACAAAAAACGTCAAAATTTCCTTAAAATTACCAATAATGGGGCAGCAACCCAACAACCGGTTGTCGGATCCATCTGAAAATTTCAGGGCAGATAGATCTTGACATGATAAACAATTTCACTCTGTCAGATTTGCTCTAAATGCTTTGATTTTTGAGTTATAAGCCAAAAACTGTATTTTACCCCTATGTTCTATATTTAGCCGTGGCGGCCATCTTGGTTGGATGGCCGGGTCACCGGACACATTTTTCAAACTACATACCCCAAAGATGATTGTGGCCAAGTTTGGATTAATTTAGCCCAGTAGTTCCAGAGGAGAAGATTTTTGTAAAAGATTACTAAGATTTATGAAAAATGGTTAAAAATTGACTATAAAGGGCAATAACTCCTTAAGAGGTCAACTGACCATTTCGGTCATGTTGACTTATTTGTAAATCTTACTTTGCTGAACATTATTGCTGTTTACAGTTTATCTCTATCTATAATAATATTCAAGATAATAACCAAAAACAGCAAAATTTCCATAAAATTACCAATTCAGGGGCAGCAACCCAACAACCGGTTGTCGGATCCATCTGAAAATTTCAGGGCAGATAGATCTTGACCTGATAAACAATTTTACCCCATGTCAGATTTGCTCTAAATTCTTTGGTTTTTGAGTTATAAGCCAAAAACTGCATTTTACCCCTATGTTCTATTTTTAGCCATGGCGGCCATCTTGGTTGGTTGGCAGGGTCACCGGACACATTTTTCAAACTACATACCCCAAAGATGATTGTGGCCAAGTTTGGATTAATTTAGCCCAGTAGTTCCAGAGGAGAAGATTTTTGTAAAAGATTACTAAGATTTATGAAAAATGGTTAAAAATTGACTATAAAGGGCAATAACTCCTTAAGAGGTCAACTGACCATTTCGGTCATGTTGACTTATTTGTAAATCTTACTTTGCTGAACATTATTGCTGTTTACAGTTTATCTCTATCTATAATAATATTCAAGATAATAACCAAAAACAGCAAAATTTCCATAAAATTACCAATTCAGGGGCAGCAACCCAACAACCGGTTGTCGGATCCATCTGAAAATTTCAGGGCAGATAGATCTTGACCTGATAAACAATTTTACCCCATGTCAGATTTGCTCTAAATTCTTTGGTTTTTGAGTTATAAGCCAAAAACTGCATTTTACCCCTATGTTCTATTTTTAGCCATGGCGGCCATCTTGGTTGGTTGGCGGGGTCACCAGACACATTTTATAAACTAGATACCCCAATGATGATTGTGGCCAAGTTTGATTAAATTTGGCCTAGTAGTTTCAGAGGAGAAGATTTTTGTAAAAGTTAACGACGACGGACGCAGGACGACGACAGACGCAGGACGACGACGGACGACGGACGACGGACGCAAAGTGATGGGAAAAGCTCACTTGGCCCTTCAGGCCAGGTGAGCTAAAAATACACAAAAAATATGTAAGAAACTTTAGAAAACGTGACATGACCAACTCTGATATATAATGACAGGACCAACTTCGACAGAAAGTACTGTTATAGATAGAGATAATTGTAAGCAGCAAGAATGTTTAGCAGTCAGGGGACTTACTGAAATAAGTGATTTTTAAATCACTTATTTGAGTAGCAAATTCGAGGTTTTGTCACAAATTGGGATTTTGAAGTTTTTTTTAAATTTTAAACACATAGGTTTAAATAATATCTTTTAATTAGTAAAATTTAAAAAAATGAACTTTTTGCTTCTTTTAATTTAAGGAGCAAGGTTTATGCCTTTGATGCTATCATTTAGCTAAAAATTCTATTTAGTTGAAAAAAATGCTATAAAAAATGGCTTTACATAATGAACTGATACTTTCTTAAAAGATTTTTCCCAGCAGTGGGAGTATTTTTCCTGTGAAGTTCAAGGTTTCATCTTTCAGATTATGTAATAAAATTCTACTGTTCGCGATAAAAATTTCACTGTTCGGGGGTGTTGAAATTAGTGGGGGTTATTAAAAGAATGATACTTAAAGAAGTGATTTTTGGGAAGGAAATTGAGGTCTGATACTTAAACGAGTGATTTTTATGTCATTATCCTAGATTCAGTACAAGGTCATCACCTGAAATGACCTGGTCATCTAGACAACACAGATGTTGGTTCTGATAAGTTTAGAAACATAATTAGTTCCTGGATCATTAGTATTCTATTTTTAAAGGTATAATAAAATTAAATCACTTCTTCTAGTGATTAATTTGTACTACTTAAATCGGTGATTATTAAAGAAAGACAACTCTAACTTCCAACCTTTATGGAAATAATATTACTTGAATCAGTGATTTAGAAAATCACTTATTTAAGTAAGTCCCCTGACTGTTTAGTAAAGTAAGATCTACAAACACATCACCATCACCAAAACACAATTTTGTCATGAATCCATCTGTGTCCATTGTTTAATATTCACATAGACCAAGGTGAGCGACACAGGCTCTTTAGAGCCTCTAGTTTTAAATTATAGTATTTTCTACTTAAAAAACAGTGCCTCAACACTAGTACAGGCTATTTAGGAATGAAAATTAAATACATGACCTGCTTCATTAATGCAATGATTCAATCTTTGTTCTTAACATGATTTTTGTCTTGAACTAAAGTCCAGTGGCAAATATCCCATGCATATTCAACAGTTCAATAAATAACTGAACAGCTAAATGGGGAGAAAATACACCCTAACAACAGCTTAAGCCAGAAGGAACATACTGAGACAGGCTTACAAACTGGAAAGTGTTAAATAATAATACGACTTCGCAGGTGTTAAAAGGTACAGATACATCTGGCAATTATAACCAGTTAGCTGCATAGGACATGTTGCTTGCTGATATACCTAATCTGCAAATTACACTGATACAGCAGGGGCGGATCCAGCCATTTAAAAAAGGGGGGTCTTTACCCAGGACAACTTGAACTTGTAGAATTTGTCATTTGAAGATATTTTTTTTTGTTGTTGTTGACTACACATCTCCATTCTTGCTTTGTTGGGTTGCGTTCTAATCAACATATTCTGTTTTCAACTATCGCGGAATTTATGATGTTTTGTCCTACCTATTTCTCATTGGCTTGATGTCAGTGTGGGATATAGCCTTAGCACTCAATCATGTCAATTTAGATGGAGTGAACGTTAAACAGTATGGTTGTGTTACAGTGGCGAATCCAGAATTTTTCATAAGTGGGGGCCCGCTCCAGTCACGCTTCAATGATTCCCTATATAAGCAACCAAATTTTTTCCAAAAAGGGGGGCGGGCCCCCTGCCCCCCCCCCCCCCCCCCCTAAATCCGCCTCTGTGTTCTACTGTCTTTTTAAGATAGTTGATTAAGCTCCGGCAAAAAACTCGCATTTTTTTTAAAACCTGACATAAGTTTACATATGAGTTCAACCAATCTATTTTTTTTAGGGGAAATAATTTTGCAATAATGTCATCATGTTCTCTGGCTTGTGTGTCTTGTTTACTATAAAATATAATTATTGGTCTCAACTTTAATATCATGAATATTGTTTAAACTATTTGTTAATTATCTCCCCTTTTAGAGTTTGAATATTTTACATTCGAAACAAATTTCAGTAGGACATGATCCTATGTAGTTCACATAATTTATAATGTACTTACCCATAACAACAGTCTGGCAAGACAGGGACCAAATCCACTGGACAAGGATCAAATCCACTGTACAAGGTTCAACTTGACTGGACAAGGATCAACTTGACTGGACAGGGATAACATAAATACTGATTAGATATAAGTTTAGAATGAGAATATAAATGTTCCTATTTTAGGGTGAAATAATACTTAGCTAAAATGTTATCAAATTGTGTGTGCATTGCTTAATTCAATTTTCACCTCTATTTGTTTGGTTACTGTCTCATTGATATATATACCTCTAAATAGGCGAAAATGAACTTAAATTTATATTAAAAAATAATAAAATCGCAAATCACTATATGCATAGATTTTTCTTTCAAAATTGATATGTAAATAAATATTTTTCCGTTTTGATAATTTGAAATAATGAGACAGTTCAAAGTTTAAATTCTATTTTCAAATCGCCGTCTTCCTACATTTTCCTACGTGTAGGATGAGAGGTTTCCGCTTCTTCGAGAATAAGCTCTTTGATCATGTATGTCATGAAGTATAAAGCTAAACACAAGTCATGTTGATAAATAAAATCAAAGTACTGAAGTACTGAACATCAGAGGACCTCAAGTTGTGTTGAATTATTGATAAATGACAGGTGTTTATATTATACCTACCAGACAGATATGTTCACCATACAATATAGTACAAATATTAAATATAATATATGCTAACATATCTGAGATACTGACTTGAACTAGGAAACTTAACTTTGTGAATTATCAATGATTACTTGGTCAAATGAGAACTGTTAGATTGGCATTATGACCATATAGTTGCACACATACAAAAATCGTTAACGTATAACTTATAATAGATAATCAACATAGCAAACAATTCTTCGAGTAGCTATATAGTCACTCACTGAACTATGAAAAAGAGGTTCAAGACAATCATATCAAAACAGATAAATTGTAATATTGTGGCTAATTAAAAAATAAAGTGGGGAAAAATATATTGTTTTGGCAAAAGGGGTGGCGAAAAAAATAATTGACCCAGGGGAAACTTTGGGGCTAAAGATACCAGATGAACAGCAAACTCATAAATGGAAAATAAACTTACAATTCCATGACTAAAACTGAAAAAGACATGCATACAAATAAAAGTACACTAGAAACAACATAGAAAACTAAAGACTGAGCAACACGAATCCCAACAAAACAGGTGATCTCAGGTGCTCCGGATGGGTAAGCAGATCCTGCTCTACAAATGGCATTAATTAACAATGTTTGTACATGTAGTATCCAGGTCTTTTTTCTGAAACATTTAGCTTTTGGATCAATTGCTAATTAAATGGATGTTAACACAGCAAGATTACTATCCCTTATTCTAGATTTTTGTTGCAGTCAACACAAACTCTTTAAAGGTTCATAAATAGCTTCACTGAGTTACATTTGTATCATCAATCATTTATCCATTATATTTTTTTTTTAAATTAGCAGCTATACATGTACATTGTAGGTTCTGTTTTCTAATTAGGTCTTTCCACCTTTCCGTGGAAAGACCTATTGATTTTGTTCTGATTATTATTTTTTTTTTTTCTTCCGCCTAATTTTTTTTCTTGCGTAATTTTGTTGTTTCAAATAATGTCGCTTAGATATTTGGAATATGATATCGTATAGTTTATACGCTTTAAAACTGACAAACGCGCAACTAGATACTTTGCGTTGTAAGAGTTATCTCCCCAAACACTGTTTTTCTTGTGGCCACTACTCCTTCGCAACCGTAAAAGATTACGACAAATTTATTTTACCAAATTGCTCGTTACATCTTCATGATTTGGAGTTTAGTTTTTTAATCGAAGCTATCCGGATACTCCATATGAGTTATTCCCCCTTATGTATTTGATATAAGTGATTTGCATTTCTAACTGGTAAACCATAAGTGCTAGAGACCTAGGGTCTTTTAATTTGAGATCCTAGGTCCAAAAAAAAATGAAAATTAGGTCAAGGGTCAAGGTCATATTCTAAATTTTTTATTTTGGCTTATTTTTACTTATTTTCAAAACCTTATAACATATCTACATCTTATTTTCACTAAATTGTTAGTTGCGACATGCCGTTACTTATAAATTTTGGTTGAAAGGGTGCGTAAACAATAAATAGGAGTTTTTGCCCATCTTATATTTAGAATTATGTGTAAAGTCATATAACTCATTAACCATACATAATAAAGACCTAGGGTCTTTTGATTTAAGATCCTTGGTTTATGACCTTGAAATTGAGGTCAAGGTCATAGGTAATTTGCACGTTCTAGATTTTGACCTTTGCTTTAAATTCATATTTATATATTATAAAGCCATAGGAACTGACATTTTAGATTGATTTTTAATATTTTGATAATAAAATAGATCTTCACTTGTGGAAAGACCTTCAATTGTTCTTTTTAATTATTAAACGGTTCATTGTAAATATTACAATGTATTATATGTAGATAGCCATTTGCTAATGATGGTATTTTTGTTAATTGAATATCACAACATTTGGATAGTTTTTCAACTGTTAGTTTTTTTTTACTTTGTTAGGTTTTTTTTACTTTGTTCTGGATTTAATACTTTGGATACCACTGGTTTAGCAATGAGAACATTTTGCACTATACATATAGAACACAACTACCATATGAATGTGTCGGTCCTTTGTAAGAAACCTGTAATTCAGGCCTTGTAATTTTTTGGTGTATATCTTGATTTCCCGATTGTACATTGATGTGGTCATTAGTTTTCTTGTATATATTGTTTAACATTTGACATTTCATGGCTATTTCTAACTGATTTATGTATAGTTTTTTTCTGATTGTAAAAATGTTGTATGGTTATAAGCTTTATTTCTTTTTCATCATTTTGTCTAGAGCTGGTGTCTGATTTATACCAATCATACCTCCCTTTTCTCTTTTTATGAATAATGACAAGTTTGGTTTTAATTTTCATTTATGTATGTACATGTAACAATATAAAACAGTATATATACATGTATAATCTCATTCCAAATATTGGTCATTGTCGGTATATATTTATCTTTAAGTTTAACAATGTACTGTGAAAGAGCTATCTTCTAACAGATACTTAGTATATAATGGTTATTGTGAAACCACTGATTCAAAGGACAAGTTTCACTTATTGCCCAAAATAGCCTAAACTATAAAACTCCAAAAAGTTCTCAATTTGGTTCGTAATTTGGGTCTATTTCAAAAGTCTTAACACTCAATAAATCAGTTCTTTTCATAAAAATACATTTTATGTTCCAAATTTGTCAAAATGTGATGATTTTGGGCAATTTTCAGACCTGAAAGCTTTAAGCCTTTAGGAATAAAGATTTGGCCGCTACCTACATGTACCATCCAAAATGTTTTGTAACCAAAAGAATCCAAATCTGATATACATAATTCATCAATATAAAAACTTTTTAGATCTTGGATGGCAGCCAAGTTTAATTATGCCAAAAACAATTAAAGTTTTACCATAGTTATCTGTGGTATAATTTTCACAATTATTCAATGGTTTTGTTGTGTCTGATTTTCGAATAAAAAAATAAAGATGGAAGACCTGAACGATGCCGCCTAATTTTTTTAAGTAACATATGAACAACAGAGTCAGTGTGGGGCCACTAAGCTAAACTGGTCGCTTTGCACCAGCCAATATAAATGAATGCCTTGGGTGGGAATCGAACCCACATACACCAACTCTGTTGTCCCTATATTTTTTTTAAAAATAAACAAAAAATTGTCAAGAACAAATTTAAAAATATAGCGCTCATAGGTTTGTCTCAATAAAGATTTGCTTAGTTTGCTCATGCAGTATCCCAATATTGCTCTCAATAGTATAAATAGGCTCATGTGTGCTCAAATAACCATTTAGATTAGTCTCAATATTGATATATATCTAACTCAATTGAGTAGATCTAGCTCAAATTTTACTCAACATATAACTGATCATATTTGCTCAATTTAAGATCTCATGGGTGCTCATAGATAAAGTTAACTGATTGTATTTCTCATAGATATAACTAATCATATTTGCTCAATTCAAGTTCTCATATGCACATATGCATGTATGTGTGAACAAATGTCTAATATAAGTTACTAAAATTTGACATGGATATGGTTACACATTTAAATTAAATAATGCTGTAGAGAATGATAAGCACAAGTACATTTATGTATGTCATCAAATTATCATATAATTTTGACGATACATGTCATGTATGGTCAAAATAATACAATACTACAAGCTAAGAGTAAGGAAGACTTAAAAAACAGGACAGTTAATCTATATTTATATCTCCAAAACTGTAAGGGTTCTCCCAATACATTTGTATATCTATAGTAATTCAGTAAATGTGATTAACCCAAATTCTGACATTTCAGTGTAAAGTAAGACTCTTGATTTTACGAGCAAGAGTCTTTATACACTCAAAAAGAGTCCAACTCTATAGGAAGAAGAAAAAGTCGAAGATTCTCTGAATATTATATAAACAATAAATTCAACCAATAATTATATATTAGAATTACTTACATAGACATAGTCAAAGTCATTACAAATTCCGCGTATTTTCCAGTCAAGGGACATATTCACATATATATACTAATGCAACAAACTAAGTCGGAGAAGGAGCGAAAATCCGAAACAGTATCTTAAAAAAAAACAGAAAATAGTTCCGTGTGTGTGTCCAAGTGATCAATCTACTTGTTATTTACGAAGAAAAGAAATTTAACTCAAAAAATTGTTGAGATCTTTATCAAAACAAATTGTTGTTATAAAAAATACACAAATAGTAACCTTATCTTTAAAGGCCTTGCAGGTTCTTGTTACGCCTACCCAATCTGCTGGTATTTTCAAAATGGCTGCGGGGGACGTGACCTGATAATTTATTTTAATATTTAATATGACAGATTAAATTTTCCTGGTTTTGCTACGTTAATATTATAGACAAATATATGCTACAAACGGTTTAAAAAGGTTACTCCAAATCAAATAATTGAAATATAATTACCTTTCTGTGTATAAATGTGTGAATTGATTTCCTCTCGATTTTCTACACGCTCGCTCTTGCCCTCTTGCGCACTCGTGGTATTCATCCGCAACAACAATTTTTTGACACGTCATTGATACTAGAACACACCCGCGAAATCGCGGTCATTCAGAGCGTAGTTTAAAGTATGTAAAGTGTTGTTGGAAGAATTTTGTAAAATATTGAATAACTGGAGAATTTCAGCAAAAGTATCATAAGTTATAGGTCATTATTTCCAAAATTCCCAATTTTTGGTTTTCTATCAATTTCAACATACATTTTTTAGTATGTTATGAACATTTAAGTAAGGATCCTGTAATTCAGTGGTTGTCGTTTGTTTATGTGTTACATATTCGTTTTTCGTATAAATAAGGCCGATTGTTTTCTGGTTTGAATTGTTTTACATTGTAAGTTCGGGGCCTTTTAAAGCTGAGTATGGGGTATGGGCTTTGCTTGTTGTTGAAGGTCGTACGGTGACCTATAGTTGTTAATTTCTGTGTCATATTGGTCTCTTGTGAAGAGTTGTCTCAACATGGCAATCATACCACATCTTCTTTTTTTTTTTGGTAATCAATGAATTTTGTAAAAGATTTAATGACTGGAGAATTTTAGAAAAGGTATCAAAAGTTCACATGAATATTTTTAGCGCTTATCTAGAGTTGTCGCAACATGGCAATCATACCACATCTTCTTTTTTTTTTTTTGTAATCAATGAATTTTGTAAAAGATTTAATGACTGGAGAATTTTAGAAAAGGTATCAAAAGTTCACATGAATATTTTTAGCGCTTATCTGTATATTATGAACATTCATTACAGTAACTATATAAATATAGTGTATTTACTTTCAATTCTAAGTTTACTAATCGATTCATGGTGGTCATTGCTATAGTATACACACGTGAGTATACAGACTCTCTCTATTTAATAAACTCTGTGACCGCCGTAGATAGTAAATTCTAAGTTTACTAATCCGTCCATGGTGGTCATTGATAGGGTATACAGACTCTCTCTATTTAATAAACTCTGTGACCGCCGTATGTTCAAAGTATACAGAAAAACGCAAACCGGAAGTCTAATCTGACTTAAAATTTCGTCCAATGACGGGACAATATCCGGATGCCTTTTGGTGTCAGACCACCAATTAAAAATCCCTATCTGTTCAACCAAATTTTGCAATTTTCACAGCTTTCTAAATATTTTACCTTAAGTTTAACTTCAAGGAAACCAGGTATATCCTGAATTGTACATGTATCACCTTCCTACATGCCAATTTTCAACCAATGTTTAAAGTCTTGTAACAAATTTCTGATTTTGAAAAGACACGTACTACCAAAATAACTCCCGGTTTTCTGGAAATCTTAAATTAGTGTACTATGTAGCGCATTAATCCTGAGTTTTTAATGCAAACTCATAGACAAGTGAATTTGGGCTCAAAATGGTCTAAATATATTTCCCTTTCACCAAAAGTTTCATTTCTGCAAATTTGTTGGTTAGTTTAAGTAAACAATGACATCAAAAGCACTATTTTGTGTCAATGTAGGACTACTTTTACATACGTTCTAAATTGGAGGGAGTAATTGGTGGTCTGACACCTTTTTTCTCGTTTTTCTCCCAAAATAACTCAATCTGAATAATCATATGAATGGATGACAAATGCGACTATGTACTGTACCTATAGGACACAGAGCCGTGTTGATTAATTTATTGTGGAAAGAAGAGAAGCGACACCCAAAATGAGGTCTTCTCGTTTAATAGTATAGATGAAGATCGTTTGATTAAAATACAAATATTTCTAACGACAAAACATTTTCATATTATAAATTTTGCATTAAGAAAAATTAAAAAAAACTGAGTATCCATTGAAAACATGATTTTAAAAGAAGCGATACGGAATTTTATTCTGCACTATATAGGTCCGCGGGTCTATAATGTCGGTTATTATTCCAAAACTAATTATATATGCATCTCTTTGATCTTTGTGCGAATTGAAAAGTAGGCGATGGCACACAGGCACTTGTCTCAAAAAAAAATATCCTATATACCTTAATATAACACTTAAGGTATATAGGAATTTTTTTTCTGAGACAAGTGCCTGTGGATGGCAATACACCCGAGGCCCTCAGGGGCCTCTGATGTAAAAATCTTTTGACAATCATTTTACTATACAGTTTTTGACAGGTCCAGAAATTTTTCAGAAATATAAGCTAGTAAATCTTTGGTTCTGACGCTACCAATTGGACAGGTTTCAGCAAAATAATTCATTATTTTCCTTGTCGTCAATGAATTCTTCCGACGGATTTGCATTGTGATTGTGTACTTGTGAACGCATTATATTATTTATTTCATTCATATAAGCTTTACACTTTCGAGTAACGACCTTACTATATTTAGTCTTTCTATAAAATTATTTGAAAGTAATATATTTTTAAAATTCCAATTTCCCCACGGTTTGAAAAGGCATATATTCCCATTTCTTAAAAGTTGAAAAAAAATATCTTAGCCTAATGAAGGAAAATTAATATGCTGTCATAAAACTTATCATATTTACCTTTCTGAGCAGTACTTTAGACAAATCGCCTTGCTTCCTTTAAGGCCACATCTCGATAAGTAATGAAAACAGGAAGAGAAAATATTTAGTGAAAACGAGACGACATTAAAAGTAATGACGTACTGTCAACTCTGACTTTATTTCTTGGTCTGTTTACACCCATACCGCTTGGCACGCTTTAAGACAAACAATTTTTTTTTATTTGACTTTATATAAATGAGGAAAATGTAGGGGGAGAAGGGTTCGATACATGGCTTTGATATATGATTTTTGTAATTCTTATAAATATTGTAGAACTAATGAGATCATAAAAAGAGTTTTCTTTTTGTCAGCGTAAACACTTATTATAAACATAAATTCTGGTGAGCATTTGTTTTTATTTTAAACTTTTAAATTCGGTGTAGTCTTCGTGTTGGAGAATTAACATGTCCCAAATGTTTTGTATTTGATGACGTCTTAGTGACAGAAGACATTATCGAGTCCCTATTGTAAGACACCTAATCAATGGAAATGACTGATCAATGTGTAGTAAGAGTTACACGACGGGATTTCCATGTGGAGATGGAACTTTTGTTTTACCGTTCCGATGCACTCTGCCACCGATTTTTTCCTTTGTCTTTTTTTTCTTAAATATTACTACATTGGTAATTTCGGAGTGATTCTTTTAAAACAAAAAAGTGCGCAGTTGTATTATAAGCATTTAAAATCGACTAAAAAATTATCATAATTGTCATAAAATAACAAAATTTTCAATTGCCAATGCATAGATTTTTTTAAAGAATAGATATGATGTTGAGTTGAAATTATAAATTTTCGTTTTAATGATGTAGAATGATACAACAGTTCAAAGTTTAAGTTTTAATTTTGATATCCACTTTGTATATGTCTCAACGAGTAGAGGTTTCCGCGTCCCCGAATAGCCTTTTATTTGTGTTCATCAAATTTTGTTAACTAAAAAATTGTCTTATAAATCATGTTTACCATTCCAAAAATTATGTGCATTTTGTCCGAACTGTAAGCATACAGTTAAAACCTTTATCCCATTTAGCGGATCCAGGGGGGGGGGGGGGGCTTCCTCCTATTCCCACTTTTTAAAAATACTACTCCTTCTATTCCCACTTGCAAATAACAATACACGTTTTGATAAATAATTAGTTTTTATAACAATCAATGTAAATTAGAATTTCACCTAAGATTTACCTGTATTTTTTTTTAAAAGCATTACATATTTGGTACACTGTTTAGGTATAATACCTTGTTTATTTGTAAAATGTTTCTTTTTTCATCAAAGAAATACTTAAAAGTAAAGAAAAAGGATGATAAATAAATTGGAGTCAGATTTATTTAAGTTGATGAATTTGTATATAACCTTAACAAAATTACCATAAACTGTTGATCAAATCAACACAGATGGTATATTTGGACACGTACAACCAAAGGTGATCCAATCCTGCTACCAGACGACCACACAGTAGGGTGTATGCTAATCTTCAGTACGCAAAAGGATATAACACACTTATTAGTTGCAGATATCAAATATCAGCTGAATATGGTGATGGTATATTTTACACAAATAAATTCAAATATATTTTATTGCTAATCAAAGCGCCCACAAGGAGCAGAACAATCAACATTAATTACATACAAATGATTACAAGTGATTCAATATGATTAAGACACAATGTTATAAAAAAAAAAAAATAACCAAACCAAAAAATATTTGTTAAGACAAGTACAAGAATACAACAAGCACAGTGTTTAATAATATAAGGGGGGTCACTGGGCATTTCTATATCTATATATCATTTAAGGAAACTTTCCTATATGAGGATAAATTTTCCAATAATTCTCCGAGTTTCTGGAGTATGAAAGTATCTTCAGAGGACATTAGCCAAATAAATTGTGATTTAATATCTAAACCACTAAAATTTTTAAACCATTGTTTTATTTCATTTAAAAAGTTGAAACGAATATTTGAAAGTTTGTGGCACTGAAGAAGAAAATGAATTTCATCCTCAACCTCAGTACCGCACAATTTACAGATACGTTCTGACACTGTCAGATTTTTGTACCTTCCCCTCTCAATCTCTAAATCGTGAGCACTGATACGGAATTTTGTTAAATAATGTCTGTATCTAAAATTTTCCTGCAAAAGGTAATTTTCTAAGCAAAATCTGCTTTTAAAAAGTCTATAATTTCTGAGCTTGTTACCACATAGTTTATTGCCTCTGAAATCATTATTAAGCTCAGTTTGCCATATTAAATCATATTTTTTATTGCATCTTTTTGCATAAATAGTTTTTAACTTCGTCTTTAAATTAAGTGCATAATTTTCATTGATGCTAAAGTATTTAAATAAAGATTAAATACTGGTATACCAGCTCTTTTTCTGCTCATCATGTAGAGATTTTGAGAGGTTGAAAGCCTCTTTTAATAATAAGTCATCAGATTTTTTAAAACGTATATAATTTTTAAACATATTTAACAAAACCTCCAAAAATAAAGGGTATCTGCCCAGTTCACCCATAACTGCAATATTTGTTGCTTTTTTACTTATATAACCGGAAGAAAAGTGACGTTGGGAACTTTTACCATAATTCGAAAAGTGCTTTATATGAACTCCCATTTTAGATTGAATATTGATATGAACTCTCGTTTAAGATTTGATATGTCTATGAACTCTCGTTTTAGTTTTAAATTGAATATTTCTCCTTTTAGTTTTAGCTGAATATTTCTTGTTTCATTCTTAAATATAATGTTTCTTATTTCAAATATCCAAAGAGATTATAGATTTACTATTTTACAACTTAATCCGATGGCTGTCAAGAGTGTGAGAGATAATACATGTATCTAACACTTGAACTACAAAAGCAATTATCGCTATTTTATAAAGTTAAGCCGGAGGACAATAATAAGCTGATCATTGTCCTCCGGCTTAACTTTACAGTGGCGTAGCCAGGGTTGAAATGATGTGGATGCCTTCGCCGAGCGGAGCGAGGCGAATTTTTTTTTTTAGACTATTTTATGCAGATTTTTTTTTCAGACATTGTTCCTATAAGCACATGTACTCCCCTAGAATCCGACACTGGTTAGATTTTTGTTTAATTTCAAAATACCCACCAATTCATATAATTATTTTCAAACAAAATGTTAATGTTTTCTCGAAATTCTCGAAATTGAATGCAATTCATAATTTATTTATTTGATGTAAAGGTTTCCCACCAATCTTATTTTTGACATCTCATAAACGGCCCTATCACAGTGGCACTTCTGCAGGGGCGGATGCAGGAATTTTCGAAAGGGGGGGGTGCTAACCCAGGGCACCCAGGGCAAAGGGGGTGCAAAACATATGTCCCGATACAAATGCATTGATCGGCAAAAATAAAGGGGGGGGTGCGCACCCCCGGAACCCCCCCCCTGGATCCGCCACTGCTTCTGTATAAAGGAATTGAAGTGATCCCCTTTCCTAGCATTTCTCAAAAAACGGCCCCACCACAGCGGCACTTCGGAATACAGAAACTGAAGTGATTCCATTAACGCGTCGCAGGGGACATCATCGAAATTCCTGGTGTCCGTCCATCCGGTCTTGTTTGCACTCTCATGTGTACAATTCTTGCCAGATTTTTATATCATCAGCAATGACAATTTCGAAAATAAGTCCTTAGCTTTGACCTTTTGAAATATAAATTATAACGGAAATATTATTGCATTTTCTCTAAAGCTTTTATTTCTCCATTAAAAATAAAAGGAAAAGGAAAAATATTATTTTTTATTTGTTATTGCCCTTGTTCCTTGCATGGTTACATAAAATATGTGCAACACAGGGGACATAGGAACTTTGTTCTTTTATTGAAAATAAAATTAATATGTGGACCTAGATAGAAACTGGTATTACTGATAAGCCTATAGGAATGATCACACTCTATTACAGATTAGTTTTTTTTCACGTCGTCTTTCATGTCACAGGAAACGATATCAGGATATAGTGGTTTAGTTGTCAGTTATGTTGTTAGTCAGTTGTAGAAGCCATTGCTCCGCTAGGCTCAATTTCCGATGAAACATGTCCGAGGATCTGTGCATCGTCCTCTGCACTTGCCGTAGCCGACGACGTAATCTTTTTACGAAAAAATATCGAGAACACTTTTCTGCGATTTATCCATCTTGTTTTATTACATGAACTAAATTATCCTTAATAAAAGACCACGCATACATTTTGTACTTCATCGGAATATAATTGGATGTTATCCTCATATCCTTACCCTTGTTACATACGGATACCTCCGAGTTTAACTGCTGCGAACATATCTTTTTTTATAATTTTTTTCCTGTCAAAATGATGTGGATGCTTGAGCATCTGAGCATACATGCAAGCTACGCCACTGCTTTATAAAATAGCGATAATTGCTTTTGTAGTTCAAGTGTTAGATACATGGTCCGTGTAACACTTATCAATTCAAAGTTTTAAAAAGTTTTGAAATTTTAGACTTTTAGAATTTTGATCAAAGTTTTAAAATATCAAAATTTCAAATTGTGTAAAAGTTTTGAAATTTTGAAATTTTAACCAAATTATTAAAATATTAAAATTCTGAATATCGTTTATAAATTTGATAGTTTAGGAATTTGATCAAAATTCTAAAATATTAAACCTTACGTGCAATTTTGATTATTTCACTTTTTGAAAGTTTGATTTTTAAAATTTTTGATTAAAATATCAAAATAGAAAAGGGGCGAAAAGAGGGGTACCTGTAAACACTGATGTAAACAAGGCTCCGATAATAGTCATTCTTAGTTATAAATAAATAGCACGAAATATATCAAATCATTTTTATGCCCCACTTACGATAGTAGAGGGGCATTATGTTTTCTGGTCTGTGCGTCCGTCCGTCCGTCCGTCCGTCCGTCCGTTCGTTCGTCCGTTCGTCCGTCCGTCTGTCCCGCTTCAGGTTAAAGTTTTTGGTCGAGGTAGTTTTTGATGAAGTTGAAGTCCAATCGACTTCAAACTTGGTACACATGTTCCCTATGATATGATCTTTCTAATTTTAATGCCAAATTAGAGATTTTACCCCAATTTCACGGTCCACTGAACATAGAAAATGATAGTGCGAGTGGGGCATTCGTGTACTGAGGACACATTCTTGTTAATTACAAAATAAATAATGAAAAGAAGAAGTCATTTTTTTTCTTAAAACATATTAGACATCACATGGGATAACAGTATCCGGAAATTTTAAGGTTGTGCATCTATCAAAAAAAAATAAAGAATGAAAAACACACAGTAATACGAACAGTAAAACGCACTTGAAAAGGAAATACAAGTCATATGTCAGAATAGGAAACAAAAGAAACTAATCAAAATGACAATGATAATGAATTAACAAAGGACTATATATAAAGCTAGCAGTTACTAGAATTTTTTTTAATAAAACAGTTGGTTATGTACTGATGATACTTCAGTCTGGGGAAACAAGATTTATTTCTTTACTAGTATCACTAGCTTTGAATAAACTTCCAGTAATTGCAAATACTCTTAGTTCGATGCGTCGAGTCTTTTGTCTTAATGTTAGTTGGCCGGTTTCTTTTGTGTGTGTGTCTCGTACCGATCGTCTAATTGCAATGATTCGCGCATGTTGTTCTTATATTGTACTGTTACACCACTGTCCCAGGTTAGGGGATTGTTGTTATCCCGCTGACATGTTTAATCCCGCCACATTCTGTATGTATGTGCCTGTCCCAAGTCAGGAGCTTGCAAGTCAGTGGTTGTCGTTTGTTACTGGGTTACTTATTTGTTTTTCGTTCTCTTTATTTTGTACTTTAATTAGGCTGTTAGTTTTTCTCCTTTGAATGGTTTTACATTTGTGATTTCTGGTTCTTTTAAAGCCGACTATTTGGTTAAAACTTGCTTATTGTTGAGGGCTGAATGGTGACCTATGGCTGTTATTTTTGTGTCATTTTGTCTCTTTGAAGAGTTGTCTCATTGGCAATCATACCACATCTTCGTTTTTATATCAACCCCTACCATATTCTTTATGAACCTGTTTAGTGGTTGTCGTTGGTTCATGTGTCAACTCATATTTGATTTTTTGTAAATTGTTTTGTTTTATATAGTTAGGCCGTAAGTTTTTTCGTTTGAATTGTTTCATACTTCTCATGTCCGTTTAAAACGGCTTTACAGATCTGGTTTTGTCATTGTTGAAGGCCTTAAAGTTGCATATAGTTGCTTACATCCACTTCATATTTGACTCCGCCCAGTCAAGTGAAATAACTTGAGTAATACCAATATCAATGAATTATCAATGGTGGTTCACCATACCTAATCACAATTAAGTTCAACATGGTACCTGTCAAATGTTTCAGTGTTCATACCAATTCGAGAATGGAGCCATTTTTTTTAATTTCACAATGAGTTGTGCAACAACAGATATTACAAAAATCACTGACCTAGAAATGACGACTTAATCACAAATTTTAACAATTCTTACAATTTCATAAGCTCTTGTTCTCATAGGCTATTTCAATTTATTTCACAGTTATGAGTTCTAGTAATGTTTACAATTTTTTTTTATCGGATTGTTATCTCATAAACATTAATCGTCATCTCAGTATTTTCCAATTTACAACAAATAACAATTTACAATTAAAACAAGAAGACAACTACCAGTCTGAGAAAAATAGCAATAACAGCAACAAATAAATGACCAAACAAATACATGTAGTGTTCCGAATTAAAATTAATTATCTAATAGCATATAAAACTATGTGAAGTTAAAAAAAACACCAAACACAAAAAGGTTATACTAGAAAATCCACTAAAAAAATCAATGTGACCATAGAATCTGCATAAATATATTCGCGACTACTACACTGTATCAACATTTCTGCCATTTTAAACCTAAACCGAAACCGAAACCACAAACCATCCTTGGAAATGGTTAGAATAGTTTCTGGAACCAGTTTGGGTTTGAGAATAACAAACGGCAAACCAGTTTAGGTTCGAACTTTCAAACTGGTTCTCATTAACTAATGAAAAGTTAACAAACTAAAACTGGTTTTGCACTAACAAATACGCCTTTTATAAGAGATTTAAATCAACTTATTTGATTCCGGTTCTTCTGACATCAGACTCGGACTTCTCTTGAACTGAATTTTAATGTGCGTATTGTTATGCGTTTACTTTTCTACATTGGTTAGAGGTATAGGGGGAGGGTTGAGATCTCACAAACATGTTTAACCCCGCCGCATTTTTGCGCCTGTCCCAAGTCAGATGGAGCCTCTGGCCTTTGTTAGTCTTGTATTATTTTAATTTTAGTTTCTTGTGTACAATTTGGAAATTAGTATGGCGTTCATTATCACTGGACTAGTATATATTTGTTCAGGGGCCAGCTGAAGGACGCCTCCGGGTGCGGGAATTTCTCGCTACATTGAAGACCTGTTGGTGACCCTCTGCTGTTGTTTTTTATTTGGTCGGGTTGTTGTCTCTTTGACACATTCCCCATTTCCATTCTCAATTTTAAATAGGTTTAACTATTTTTTTTATATAGATGCACAACCTTAAAATTTCAGGATACTGTTATCCCATGTGATGTCTAATATGTTTTAAGAAAAAAAAATGACTTCTTCTTTTCATTATTTATTTTGTAATTAAAAATAATTTGATATATTTCGTGCTATTTATTTATAACTAAGAATGATTGTTATCGGAGCCGTGTTTACATCAGTGTTTACAGGTACCCCTCTTTTCGCCCCTTTTCTATTTTGATATTTTAATCAAAAGTTTAAAAAATCAAACTTTCAAAAAGTGAAATAATCAAAATTGCACGTAAGGTTTAATATTTTAAAATTTTGATCAAATTCCTAAACTATCAAATTTATAAACGATATTCAGAATTTTAATATTTTAATAATTTGGTTAAAATTTCAAAATTTCAAAACTTTTACACAATTTGAAATTTTGATATTTTAAAACTTTGATCAAAATTCCAAAAGTCTAAAATTTCAAAACTTTTTAAAACTTTGAATTGATAAGTGTTACACGGACCATACATGTATTATCTCTCACACTCTTGACAGCCATCGGATTAAGTTGTAAAATAGTAAATCTATAATCTCTTTGGATATTTGAAATAAGAAACATTATATTTAAGAATGAAACAAGAAATATTCAGCTAAAACTAAAAGGAGAAATATTCAATTTAAAACTAAAACGAGAGTTCATAGACATATCAAATCTTAAACGAGAGTTCATATCAATATTCAATCTAAAATGGGAGTTCATATAAAGCACTTTTCGAATTATGGTAAAAGTTCCCAACGTCACTTTTCTTCCGGTTATATTTACTCCCAAGTATAAATTTACAAAAGCTTAAATGAGCCTTTTCTACTGCCAGGTCTCCACATAGTTTTTTGAAATAGTTATCCCCTTGAGTGTTTAGTTTGTGAAAGTTAATGTCACCCCATATTTCACTGCCATACATTAAGACGGATTTAACTGTATGTATGATCAAAAACATGAATGAGAGTTTTTGTTTTTGGTTTATGACCTGAGAAACATTTTTTTAGTTTAAATAAGGCCTTTAACCCTTTATTATACATTTCATTATTACGCATGTCCATCAAATATCGCGACAAGAGGTGATATGGGATGGACATCGTGTTGGACTAAACAACGTATACACTTTTGTCGACTTTTGTGCAGACTTTCACGTACTTATGAAACGATAAAATCATATAAAATTTTCAAGTAGATTTCACGTCGAAAAAAGGACTTTCAAAGTTGAAAAGACCATTAATCGGTTGTATGTTAAAGATACGGTTAATGACTTATCTATATCAACAAAATGTGCCATTCAATTGATTAGTGATAAACTTGTTGACCTTGACAATACAGAATAGTATACAGAACTTTTTAATGACAGATCCAACACACGAAATGGGAACACGCTTCGGACGTTTCGTATGTATAAAAACTCTGCGAAAACTGAAATAAACGTCAAATTTGACATTTCTAGAATGGAAAGACGAACTATGGCCCTCTTCCGCTCAGGCTCTCTTCCGCTTGCAATTGAAGTATGGAGATACTCCAGGCCGCCTATGCCTACAGAGGAACGAGTGTGTGTATCGTGTGATTCTAGAGCCATTGCAGATGAAAACCTTTTCCTACTGGAATGTCCTTTGTAGAGTGACCTAAGATGTGACTTATTTTACGAATGTTCTAAACAAATTACGAATTTTTACAATCTGATCATTAATGACAAATTTCTAAGTATTATGAATGGCAATGAAATCCAGCATTATTTTTTTAAAGTCGTAACACTCCACACTTTTAATTTGCAAAACACTCATTTGCAAATCCGCCGACGCCTCAAATAAGAGCTACAATGTCATGTATATAACCAAAATGTGCGGAATTACATGGGATTCAATAATGTCATTGATTTTCTACTATTACTAGAATATTTATTTTGCTATTTGATTTATTAAAACATGGGATTTTCAATATCCCATGGGACATGGAAAATTCCAATGGGATCGACCATTATCCCATGGGATTTTTTTGGTCCCATGGGATAATTGTAGTCCAATGGGATATTTGTTGTCCCATGGGACTATAATTATCCCAAAGGAATTTTAATATCCCATGGGACACATTAAAATCCTATATAGCTATGGGATTCAAATTATAAATATATACTAGAACACACCCGCGAAATCGCGGGCATAAGCAGCTTGTAAACTGTTGTAAGAGGATTTTTTGTAAAAGATATTATGACTGGAGAGTTTCATATAAGGTATCAAAAGCCCTCTCCTTTTTTCCAAAGTCCGTTATGTGTTTCCTGTCTGTTAAATTCATTTTTTTTTCGTGTTTCTGGCCTTATACCACAATTATTAATCCCCTTTGCTACAATGCATTTTTTGGTAAAAGTCAAATTAAATTAAAAATTTGCACCGCTTCAACATGAAATAAATGAAACTGCTTATATACCATTATTATTCTAATAAAATGTGCTTCTACATGTTCTAGGACAATCCATCAGTGCTTTTCCTTTTGAGAGCCCTATTAACATGTTACATGCCAATGATAGGATTTGAATCTTGAATCATAGAACCACAGATAGTTTGTTTATATTAAAATCTTTAATTTCAAAATATGTTAATAAAAAGAAAGAAAAGATATTTGCCTGCTTTGTTGATTTACGCAGAGCATTTGACACTTTGTGGCATAATGGGTTACGATACAAACTCATAAAAAATGGGCTTGGGAAAAAATTTTATGAGGTAATTAGTGATATGTATAACTTAACAGAATCTTCTATTAAAATTGATAATAAAATTTCTAAATCCTTCATATTGGAAAGAGGTGTTAAGCAAGGGGATAGTTTAAGCCCTACTATTTTTAATTGTTTTATTAATGATATACATCAGATTTTTGACAATACTTGTAAACCTTTAGTCCTTCAAAAATCTGAATTGTCCAGCTTGAGTTTTGCAGACGATTTGGTAATAATGTCAAGTTCACATATAGGACTGCAGAATGCAATAAATAAACTAGAGAAGTACTGCTATGACTGGCAATTAACAGTTAATACTAAAAAAACTAAAGTTATGACGTTTCAGAATAAATTTTCTCCCACCCCTGTGGTATGCTATAAAAACATCCAATTAAATGAGACTAAAGAATACAATTTTTTAGGAAACATTATTAATTATAAGGGTAATTTTAAAAATGCTATCCAAGAGTTATCAAAAAAGGGATTGAAGGTCCTATTTGCTTTAAAAAGTAGATTTTCTAACTTTCAATCCATCCCTGTTAATTTATCATGCAAACTTTTTGATGTCTTAATAAGACCTGTTTTATTATATAATAGTGAGGTATGGTTTATGGAAGATTATTTATCCATGTTTAAATCTTTGAAACGTTCAGAACAACATGGTTCTGTTTGTGATACTTTGTCGTTAGAAGATAAATTTTGCTATGAAATGATTCATAATAAATACTGTAAATCTGTCCTAGGACTTAGAAAAACTGCATGTAATATTTCAGCCAAAACAGAACTGGGCAGATTTTCTATGGCTTCATTTATTAAACCACAAGTTATGCTATATTTCTGTAGATTTCATACCAATGATATTAATCCTCTGTTAAAAGAAGCCTATGAATTAAATAAGTCCCTGCATAATGATGGTTTTCATAGTTGGTATACATTTGCTCTAAATATTTTTAAAGAGACTGGATTAAATGCTAAAGATTTTGAAACTTGTGATAAACCATACAATAAAATTAAATATTCCTTAAAGATGAAGTTTAAACAGGTATCACATGAATTTTATACAAAAAAAGTCTTGAATAAACTTTCTTCTATAACAGACAGTTCGAAATTATTTCTATATGGTCAAATAAAAACTGAGATAAAAATTGAAAATTATTTATTAAAAGAATCAAATTTTAAAACCAGACAATTAATTTCTAAATTAAGGGTTAGTGACCATAACCTAGAAGTTGAAATGGGAAGATATAAAAATGTACCCAGAGATCAAAGGTTATGTAAACTTTGTAATAAAATTGATGATGAATACCATTTTTTACTATACTGCAAACTAAACTCAACTTTAAGAGATTGCTTATTTTTAAAGATTAATAATTTAAATCCTGATTTTACAAATTATCAACCACTTTTAAAGCTAAAACAACTTTTAAATCCTAAATCTGAGCTTTTGACAGAAATTGGTGACTTTATAAAGCAATCATTAGAATTGCGAAAATGAGGTCCATGTTCATCAAAGGCTACATTAATTACCATTTATTACTATGTTTTTTTTTATGTTTATATTTGTAATTCTTCACTGTCTGTATTAAATGTTGTATTTGTGTTTGCTTGACCCATATGGGTGTATTTTTGCAAATAAAATTATTATTATAAATGACTAAGGCTCATCTGAGGGGTGGTCTGAGGGGTCCTGATCCCGAAATCCCGGGCGTAAAAACATGATATCCCGAGGTGCGTATTTCAACGAAATTGATATCCCGACATCACGAAATTAAAAAAAAAAATATTCTCGCATCCCGTAGAGATCAATCCCGAAATTCCGAGCCTAAAAACATCCGATCCCGACATCCCGAATATTCCTGCCTCCGTCTAATCTCTACCCTACTTTCATTTTGGTCAAATCACTACTTTTACTTTCAACAATAAATTTTTATGCCCCATTTATGGGAATTATGTTTTCTAGTCTGTTCGTCTGTTCGTTCGTTCGTCCGTCCGTCCCACTGTCCCGCTTCAGTTTAAAGTTTTTGTCGATGTAGTTTTTGATGAAGTTGAAGTCCAACCAACTCGAAACTTAGTAAATATGTTCCCTATGATATGATCTTTCTAATTTTAATGCCAAATTAGAGATTTTATCCCATTTCACGGTCCACTAAACATAGTAAATGATAGTGCCGATGTGGCATCCGTATACTATGGACACATTCTTGTTTCGGAAATTCCACATGTTTTACTTATTTCAATATATATTGTTACGGCCAGAAATCGCCTTTAAATTGTAGCCAACAAAAGACACAAATCAGTTATAAAAATTAACAATATTTATTATACAAAAGTTTACAAGAAGTATTTTACAAATATTACTGATAACTTAACTGTCAAAATATGAGTCCACTCTTTTATCTTTATCTGTATCCGGAAATCTTTCGGAATCCAATCTGAATATTATGTTCACTACTAAGGTCACAATCCAGTATGATGTTGTTTGTAGAATAAAAGTGTCAATCCAAATGCCGTGAATACTAATGTCTATCAATGTCTAAGTCCAAGTTTAATTATGAGAGTTTAACTTTAGTGTCTGTATATATAGTGTTGTCATGGAAAATTCTAGAACACTCTATAATGGAACATTGTGGAAAATCCTGGAAAGTTACAACGGAAGTTTCTGGAATAACGTAGAAGTTTAAATTACGCATCTTTTATAAGGATCATTCTAGAAAGTTCCAATCATTCTGTGATTGTTCCAGTGATTCCTAAACTGCACAGTTATAAGATTATTTGGTAAACAACTATCAGGCCATACAACACAAATTAGGCCAACATAAATAAACATAATAATTACAATATCATAACACCTCCCCCCTTAAAAGAAGTTTTAGTGTAACAAAAACTTATCATGAATAATATGAACAAAAATACATAATATATACAAAGTGATTTAATAAGCTCTAGATAAAGCATCAGCTATTACATTATCTTTACCCTTAATATGTTTTACAATTACATCATATTCCTGTAACAATAAACTCCACCTAGTCAACCTCTGATTCTTGTTTCTCATTTTATGCATGAAGGTGAGAGGATTATGATCAGTATAAACAAGAATAGGATATACAGTGGGATTCAAATATACATCAAAATGTTGAAGTGCTGACAACATTGCAAAACACTCTTTTTCAATAGTTGAATAATTTTTCTGATGTTTATCTAATTTCTTAGAAAAATATGATATAGGTTTTTCAACATTATCATCTGTCTCTTGATACAAAACAGCTCCAATTCCTACATCGCTTGCATCAACGGCAAGTTTAAATTGTTTTTCAAAGTCTGGAGTAATCAGAACTGGACTATTAATTAAAAGTGATTTGCTATTTTCAAAAGCTTTTTGACAATTTTCACTCCAGATAAATTTAGAATCTTTTCGTAAAAGATGAGTCAATGGTTGAACAACAGTAGCAAAATTTGAACAGAATTTCCTGTAAAATCCTATCATGCCTAAATATCTCATAAGTTGTTTTCTATTTGTAGGAGGTGGAAATTTGGAAATAGCTTCCACTTTAGCCATAATAGGTTTTACTTGACCTTGGCCAACTGTATGCCCTAAATAATCAACAGTGGCCTGACAAAATTCACTTTTACCAAGATTAACAGTCAAATTTGAATGTGACAATCTATCAAAAGTATCATACAAATGTGTTAAATGCTGTTCCCAGCTATCACTACATACAATAAGATCATCAATATAAGCATAACAACAGTCTAAATCTTTTATAACATTATTGATCATTCTTTGAAATGTAGCTGGAGCACTTTTCATGCCAAATGGCATTACAGTATATTGAAATAAGCCATCTGGTGTAACAAAAGCTGATATTTCACGAGCTCTCTGTGTCAATGGAACTTGCCAATAACCTTTCAATAAATCAAATTTGCTCACAAATTTTGCTTGACCAATATTGTCAATACAATCGTCTATCCTTGGAATCGGATAGGAATCAGATTTTGAGACTGAATTTACTTTTCTGAAATCAGTCACGAAACGAAAAGTTTTATCTGGTTTTGGCACAAGGAGACAAGGAGAGCTCCATTCACTGTTACTCGGCTCAATAATATCATTGTCAAGCATATATTTAATTTCTTTTCTCATAACTTCAAGTTTGAGTGGATTGAGCCTGTAAGGATGTTGCTTAATTGGAGAAGCATCTCCTACATCAACATCATGACAAACAGCAGTGGTTTTGTTTGGCACATCTGGAAAAAGATTTTTAAAAGAAAATACCAAAGTTTTTATTTCTTCTCTATGATCAAAAGACAGATGTGCAAGTTTTGAGTCTAAATTTGACAAAATTTCTGAATTTTTCAATCTAACTGTCTCTTCCAAAGTTTTAGAACTAAAAGGTGGTTCAATTACATCTGGTTTGTCATGATTGTTCTCAAATTTAACCATGCCTAAAGTGGCAACTGGTTTACTATCACATAGAACATTAGTACGCTCAAAATATGGTTTTAACATATTAATATGACACACTCTATTTTGTTTGCGCCGACCTGGAGTTTTTACAATATAATTCAAATCATTAATTTTACTCTCTATTGTATAAGGACCACAATATTTAGCCTGTAAAGGATGTCCAGGGACTGGCAAAAATACAAGTACCCTATCACCAGGCTCAAAAACTCTGTCCCTGGCATCTTTATCATACCATATTTTCATCTTGTTCTGTACATTTTTTAAGTTTTTCTGAGCAATTTGACAAGCAGTATACAATTTTTCTTTAAATCTAGATACATAGTCTAAAAGATTCAAGTCAGTATGTTCAGTAAGCCACTTTTCCTTAATCAATTTTAACGGTCCCCTTACAGTATGGCCAAATACCAACTCAAAGGGACTAAATCCAAGGGATTCTTGAACAGCCTCTCGGACTGCAAAAAGTAGAAAGTGAACTCCATCATCCCAGTCTCTGTCAAATTGAAGACAAAAAGTTCTAATCATGTTCTTCAATGTTTGATGAAAACGTTCTAAGGCACCTTGAGATTCTGGATGGTACGCACTTGATCTATACTGAGCAATTCCTAGCTGGTACACGACTTGCTGAAATAAACCTGACATGAAATTTGATCCCTGGTCGGACTGTATAGACTTAGGAAGTCCTACTAATGTGAAAAATTTGATAAGTGCTTTGACAATAGTAGGTGTCTTGATATTTCTTAGCGGAATAGCCTCAGGAAAGCGAGTGGATGTACACATGATTGTCAATAAATACGCATTTCCAGGTTTGGTCTTTGGTAAAGGTCCAACGCAGTCAATTAGAACTCTGCTGAAAGGTTCGTCAAAGGCTGGAATAGGCAGAAGTGGTGCTGGTGGTATTTTCTGGTTAGGCTTACCAACAACCTGGCATATATGACAGGATTTGCAGTATTCTGCAACATCATTTCTAAGTCTTGGCCAGTAGAAATGCTGCAAGATCTTACGGCAAGTCTTTCTTATACCTAAGTGTCCAGCCAAGGGGGTGTCATGGGCAAGACCAATAATTTCTTGCCTATAAACTTTAGGCACCACCACTTGGTGTACCACTCTCCATTCCTCTTCTGGGGTAGCATCAGGAGGCCTCCACTTCCTCATTAAAATGCCGTCCTGATGGTAATAGCATTCGGCCACTTTGTCTGCTTCCTCCTGTGGTTGAGCCCGCTGGTTGAGCTGAAGAACCTCAGGGTCTTTATGTTGTTCTTCGAGTAAATTATTTCGGTCTAATGAATGACTGTTTACATCTGGCCATGGCATAATAACATTTTTGTTAACACTAGGTGGTTTTATAATAGCCTTTTCTGAGTTACCAGGATCTTCAATATCAGCTATAAAAGTGTCAGAAAGGTCCATGTAATCAAACTTGTCTTCTTGCAAATTCTCATTTTGTTGTTTTCTAGCCATCGCCCTAGTAACAACACAAGCTGGATACAATTCAGCATCATCTTCAGGTGATTTAACATCCACCACCGGTTCACTGGTAACAATTGGTTCAGCAACCACTTTGTTCCTAGCTAGATCATTTCCTAGCAATAAGGTAACACCCTCAACAGGGAGATTAGGACGAACACCTACAACAACTGGTCCAGTTATCAAATCTGACTTCAGATAAATACGATGGAGAGGAACATCTATACAACCTAACTCTACGCCTTGTAACAAAACGGAGGCACCAACAGAAGTCTTCTCGGACAAAGGCAACACACCTTCTAACAATAAAGACTGAGAAGCTCCCGTGTCCCGTAAAATCTTAATAGGCTGAAGAGTGGTATCATCAACAATAGAAATAAACCCATCAGACATAAAGGGTTTATATTCCTCCATGTAATCACAAAAACTGGACTTAAAAGCCTGACTCGCAGGACATTCCAACGTACTGGTAATATAAGGTGTCGTACACGCACTGGACTTCGGCTTATTATCTCGTTCATTCTTCTTCTGGAGTCTAAAACAATCAGCCATCAGGTGACCAATCTTCTTACAATAAGCACAAGTCAGTGACTTCTTCTCAAAAATATCAAATTTTGGACTAGACATATTATAACTGGACTGACTCTTATTCTGTGGAACAGGCTTACTATCAGTATGCTCAGTGCTTTGATTTTTGTAATTTCCACTGGAAGTATTAACATTTTGACCCTTGAAACTTCTTTTATGTGAAAGAGTATAATTATCTGAAATTACAGCTGCATCATGTATTGTCCCAACAGTTTTGTCGTCTAAATGTGTTTTTAAGTCTAAATGAACACATTATTTGAACTCTTCTAATAACATCAATTGTCTTAGGTTATCAAAATTGTTATCTGTTTTCTTTGAAGTAAGCCATTTATCAAATAGATCTTCTTTTTCCCGAGCAAATTCCACATAGGTTTGTGAATCAAACTTTTTATAAGATCTAAATTTCTGTCTATATGCTTCTGGTACTAGCTCATAGGCTTTCAAAACTTCCTGTTTCACAGTGTCATAATCGGAACTTTTTTCTGATGGAAGTGCGGAGTATATTTCAGCGGCCTTACCCTCAAAAACACTTTGTAGCATTGTAGTCCAATATGGCTTTGGCCAATTCAAATTACGAGCAATTTTCTCAAACTGTGGAAAATATTTATCAACTGTTTTTTCACAAAATCTGGGAACCAAACGTTTATTTTTTGCTGCATCAAAATAATCTGATTTTGATAGGACTTTAGAGTTGCTTTCTTCTTTAATTATTTCAATTTTCAGTTTTTCCATCTCTAGCCTTTCTCTCATTTCAAGTTCTTTTATTTTCTCCCTCTCCTTCATTTCCAGTTCTTTTAATTTAAATTCATCTTCTTTTTCTTTCTTTTCCATTTCTAACCTTTCCTTCATTTCCAGTTCTGCTTGTTTTAATTTAAATTCATGTTCTAATTCAAGCTGTTTTAATTTAAAGGCATCTACATTTTCGACCTTAAGTTCAAGAGCCTCTTCACCTAAAATTTCTGCGTCAACTAATTTGTCTATAACCAAATTTTTTATAATTTGTTTTCTCATAGATACTTTAAAAATTAACTGCAGATGTTTAGCAAGCAACACTAATTCGTCTTTCTTTAAATTATCAAAACTCTCCAGGTCTGGTGTTTTCAAAAATTTACCGGCATCAAATGCCATTTTGTAGAATTTTGTTGGCTAGTTATAATAAAAATATTGAAAAAATTTTGAATAATATATTTTCAGTATCCCGGACGAGCCCCCAATTTCTGTTACGGCCAGAAATCGCCTTTAAATTGTAGCCAACAAAAGACACAAATCAGTTATAAAAATTAACAATATTTATTATACAAAAGTTTACAAGAAGTATTTTACAAATATTACTGATAACTTAACTGTCAAAATATGAGTCCACTCTTTTATCTTTATCTGTATCCGGAAATCTTTCGGAATCCAATCTGAAAATTATGTTCACTACTAAGGTCACAATCCAGTATGATGTTGTTTGTAGAATAAAAGTGTCAATCCAAATGCCGTGAATACTAATGTCTATCAATGTCTAAGTCCAAGTTTAATTATGAGAGTTTAACTTTAGTGTCTGTATATATAGTGTTGTCATGGAAAATTCTAGAACACTCTATAATGGAACATTGTGGAAAATCCTGGAAAGTTACAACGGAAGTTTCTGGAATAACGTAGAAGTTTAAATTACGCATCTTTTATAAGGATCATTCTAGAAAGTTCCAATCATTCTGTGATTGTTCCAGTGATTCCTAAACTGCACAGTTATAAGATTATTTGGTAAACAACTATCAGGCCATACAACACAAATTAGGCCAACATAAATAAACATAATAATTACAATATCATAACAATATGCGACTGGTATGACCCCTTAAATAGTAAATATTTCAGAAAAAAATTGACAGAATACAGAGAGTCTCTGTATATTATAGTAGTATAATCGTAGTTTACAGGTGGATAAACGCGAAAAAATAATTGTCTCTAAGGAGGTATAATAGTTTTGGTTCTTGCGATCTAAAAACCATGATATGGATAACGCTCTGATTGGCTTATTTATTTTTCATTTTTGTAATCTATCATACGATTGGTTGTTTTTGTGCATGTTTAAAACCGGAAGTCTTAAATATGACTAAAAGTCAGTGTGATAACGGAAACAATATCCGGACACCTATTTTGTCATTTTTCTCCCAAAATAACTCAATCTGAATAATCATAATAATGGATGTTACCTAAAGAACACAGAGGCATGATGATTCATTTATTGTGGAAGGAAGAGAAGCGACACCCAAAATGAGGTCTTCTCGTTTAATAGTATAGATATATAAAATATATACAGTAATGTGTGTGTTATAATGTATTCTATTTGGTAGTAAATTGTTATAAGATGTATCTTTTTAATTGAATATCTTTTTTCTTTGGAAATGTTAATTCAACATATTGTTCTATAACTGTTCAAAACTAAACTTTTAAACAACAAAGCAGATAATGTAAGTATCAATATTTGTTTATTTATGAATTATAGAATACTTTCTTGAAACACTATTATTTACTATTCGAAATCAATATAAAACTCTATTATAAGGCTGAACATACTAGTACTGTCAATTCAGAAATTATTACATGCATTTATTATTTGAATTTTGTCATTTAAGACTAAAATGCGATTTAAATTTTTACGAAAAAAATCCAGTTTAATTCATATAAAATATTTCAAAAAGGGAGTTTAAATTATTGCGTTTACTGTGTTGCAATTTTCGCAAAAATAAAAACCTCACAATAATTTCTGAATTTGCAGTAGCTACATTTGTATTTAAGAAAAAAAATGTCTTCACAATATCCCTCCACACAAAACATTAATAGTTTCTTATCGTCCAGCATTGTGTGATCGTATAGTCCACGTTTTGGTCATTCAGCACAGAACATTGACATTATTGTGGTTTCAATATCTTTTGGTATTTAAAAGAACTTCAAATCATTGACTGAATGATGAAAATAATAACTGATCCAACTTTTGTCTTTGAATTTATTCTGGTCTTGTTTCTATGTTTTCTCCAATTATTCTAGGTGATGAATTTCAATCCTTCTGAAAACGAACCAATAAAATCTGAAGTTATGTATTATACAAAACTGTTTGCATACATGTAGCAATAATATGATTTTCAATAAAAAAAAAATTAGCTATGCGGTATGGATTTTACTGTTTGTTAAAGGTTGTCCAGTGTCATCAGTTGCTAACCTCCTACATCCTTTGGTCTCTGATGGAGAGTTGTCAAATTAGCAATATACCACATCTTCCTATTCTAATACTATATAACAATCAATTAATGTATTCTTCTTTATAACATTTGGGTATTTTCCCAAGTTATATATATCGTATATATCTAAGGAGCAATGTTAAAACTTTAGGCAATTATAATAACATATTCCGTTATTCACAAGAATTTGCAATATATTATACAAAACGCAGACAACAGAACCAATATTTCTTAAAGCTTTTGAAGTTCTGACAGAGTTCAACTTGTCTTTTATTTCAATGAAAAAATACCTTGAAATCTTCGGCCATATTGGAAATTATAACATTGATACAAAAAATTAAATTGTTTTATCCTTTATTCGGGCCAGGTGAGCTTTTCCCATCCCTTTGCGTCCGTCGTCCGTCGTCGTTGTTAACTGTTACAAAAATCTTCTCCTCTGAAACTACTGGACCAAATTAATCCAAACTTGGCCACAATCATCTTTGGGGTATCTAGTTTAAAAATGTGTCCGGTGACCCGGCCATCTAATCAAGATGGCTGCCATGGCTGAAAATAGAACATAGGGGTAAAATGCAGTTTTGGGGTTATAACTCAAAAACCAAAGCATTTAGAGCAAATCTGACGTTGGGGGTAAAATTGTTTATCAGGTCAAAATTTATCTGCCCTGAAATTTTCAGATGAATCGGACAACCTGTTGTTGGGTTGCTGCCCCACAATTGGTAATTTTTAAAGAAATTTTGCTGTTTTTGGTTATTATCTTGAATATAAGTATAGATAGAGATAAACTGTCAAGAGAAATAATGTTCAGCAAAGTAAGATCTACACATATAAGTCAACATAACCTAAATGGTCAGTTAAAGAGTTATTGCCCTTTATAGTCAATTTTTAACAATTTTCATTAATTTTATAAATTTTTGTAAATTTTTACAAAATATTGTCCTCTGTGAAACTAAAGGGCCAAGTTTATTATAGATAGACTAAGAGAACATTGTAAGTAGCAAGAATGTTCAGTAAAGTAAGATCTACAAACACATCACCATCATCAAAACACAATTTTGTCATGAATCCATCTGTGTCCTTTGTTTAATACATGTATGCACATAGACCAAGTTGAGCGACACAGGCTGTTAAGAGCCTCTAGTTGTATTAATCTATTTAACAATTCAGTTATGTTGATCTGTAATGTGCATTTCTTTCTAATAAACTTGACCAACTTCTTAAAATTGGGCAGACTGTACGCGTACAGTCTAAATACTCACATGTTTTGGAACATAAACATGATTAACAAGCATTCGACAGGATGTCATGCTAAAATCCCATTAATATTAGTACTAAATTTTGAGTATATACATGTAAATCCACAAGCTACTTACTGAAATCCATGGCGAACACTCACCAAAAACTTAAAGAGAATTATGACCGTCACCAGGGAAAGGATTTGCAAATGTGATCAGGAAAGGACTTGTGACTGTCACTTGGGGAAAACATGTGAATATCACAAGAAAAGGAACGTGTGACTGTCACCAGAAGAAGGACTTAGGCCTGTGATCGTCGATGGGGAATATACCTGTCACTGACACAAGGGAAAGGAATATGATGTCACAGGAAAAAAATGTCAAACAGTTCAAAAATAGCATGTGGGTCGACAACTTAAACATATGTGTAATATTCCTGAAAATTCATGGATATGGGTTGACAACTGTAGGAGGAGTTGATAACACAAATTTGTACCTTCTTAATTTAATAGTTTGATTTGGAATAGAATAGCTTGTACACATTTTAATATATATTTTTGTTATCATGAAGATTATTTGATTGTTTGACATGCCCATAAATCTTAAAATTGCCTTAAATGCAAAGAACAACAACCGATATTTACAAGGGAATACAATATAACAGACGTGTTAGTCTGAAACTGATTACTTGAATGATGAACTAATAAATGAAAAGGTAAACAATGATGTAGGCTGAAGCATTTTACTAACGCGACAGCAACTAATGACCCAAATAAATAGAAGACATCTAGAATGCAACTTTCAGTCTTCAACAATAGCCAGATGTCTATGCAGCATGTAATATTTACATCGTTCCGAGTCAAATATTATTACATCCCAGCTCCTTTGTTCTAACAGGGGTGATCTGAGCCGGATCACCCCTGCCAGATCACCCTAGTTTGAGTTTTTTGTTATGCATGCTTTCCTTTGTTCTGCAACATTTTGGCGGGAATGTCAAATCCACTATAAAACTTATAATTAATTTTACGGAAAAGACTATCTATCAAAATTCACGTAGAAAAAATCCAGTAGATATGCTGGGATTCGAACTCAAGACCTTTAGCATATCAAGCCACGACACATACCACTACACCAGGACGACTTAATACGATATTGTAGTAATTTGACATACTTAAAGGAAGCAAGATATTTTTATTAGTGGGGCGAGTTGTCAAACCTTTATTCAGTGGGGTTTTAACCTTTTACGTTAATTTGTGAGTTTTCAGACTGATTGTTTAATTTGATTTTACACTTTTTCAAAGTGGGGCAAGTCGGTAAACAAGATTGGGACGATATTTTTATAAAGTGGCGATATAGCGTGGGCCGATTGGCAAGTGGGGCGAGTTGACATTATTTGATATCTACTCATCGTGTTTGGGGGTCAAAAAGGGTATACATCATAAAGCAATATATAAAGTATATTGTTATGATTGTGTGGCGTTCTAAACTAGATTTTATGAATTGTAAATGGTTTTTCGTCTAATCTAAAACAGCTGGGATGTAAAATAGTTATCCCAGTCGGACTTGGTGTGTCAGTGTTAGATCACCCTCTGGCCTCCGGCCATCGGGGTGATCTTACACTGACACACCGCGTCCTTATGGGATAACTATTAATGACTGATGCGGAAATAATTGTTCCCATTTTTATCAAACATCGTTCACAACAATAGTAGACAGTACTTGAACTTTGACAATTGTTTGATTCAATATGAATGAAAACCACGTGACAGAAAACACTTGAAATCACGAGATAATACTTAAACATGTTAAAGACGATGGTCTGGATAGGGCAATTCTACAGAAAAATATAAAAAAGAGAGAAAAATAATGCAAAACAAAATAACGAATAGAGAAAACGGACGGCTAGAACATAACAAAACGTACAAAAATTTGCGGCTAGAACATAAAGAACAGAGAAAAATGACCTTAAAAAATATAAAGAATACAGAACTGAGGGACACTAGAGCCAGACCATCAGAGACGGAAATTTTTATAAGAATTTATATATAATGAATGATAAAAATAGAATTCAATACATGATACATAAAAGTCGAGTATCGAGAAAATATAGTAACTTAAGACTTAATTTTAACAACCAGAAACCAATTGAAAGCTTGCTACAATGTATCTGAAATAATGAAGAGCTTATAGGTTTGAATAGTCTATCATGAAGGTGTGATCCACTTAAAGTTTAAAACAATTGTTTATTGTTGTGTTAACTTTTCAGATGATATAACAGATGCTGGTTTTAATCCTGATTACAAGGTTCACTGAACACAGAACTGTAATAGTTTGAAATTAGTACTTTTAAATTAAACTTATTTCAGATGACAAATTTAGAGATGGTTTCACGGTTCACTGAACTTGGACATAGGATAGTTATCGGGTAATCTGTTATATGAAGTTCTATACAAATGTCAATAGACCGTATTGCTGTTTGTACGACTTTGCCCCCCGCAGAGCTATAGAAAAACAGTACATTAACGGGTGTTACACGGACTCTTTTTAGACGATACACGGACTCTTTTTAGTTGTTACACGGACACTTTTTATGAATAGAATCACTCGTGCATGATCAGTGAGTTCATGGGCACTTTATCTTTCAATTAGATTTGAACTTTTTGGTTCACCGACTTATTTCCAGTCTTTTTATTGAACAACATCAATATCTTTTTTTTCAAACATTTCCAGTTAATTACTATTCACATCAGTACACTAAGGGATTACACATTTAACTTCAATAGTGGGGGGTATTTTCTCCTAAAATAGATATTTTGGTCCCAAATTATATGAGAAAAAAATTATTATGGTCAAGCAGATGACAAATTAATGTTTTGAATGATTCATGATTTTCCAAATATCGTAAATAGTGCTCATTGGCGGATCCAGAGGGGGTCCGGGGGTTGGAACCCCCCTTTTTTGTTGGCCGATCAATGCATTTGAATGGGGACATATAGTTGGAACCCACCTTTTTAAAATGACCGGACCCGCCTCTGGTGCTAATTTAAACAAAAACATTTGGGTGATGGCGTTGAAAAGTAAATAGTTAATATACTCAAAAAAGAACATACCGCCCCTTTTATGAAGCAAAATATTCGGTCAATAAATGTTTTTTTAAATATATGGACATGAATAGTATTTTGGACAATGCTGAAAGTAAAGAAAGGATGATACTGACGTGAACATTTCAATAAAAAATAAGACAGGAAATAAGTAAATAAAAATCAAATCTAATATCAAAAGATAAAATACCTATCAACTCACCAATGCACGATTGATCCTATAAACAAAAAGTGTTCATGTAATACACGTCCAAATAAGCAGCAAATCTAGAAGAAAATCATTCAACTTGTCATCAATTTTGGGCGGTAAGCTGCGATTGGATCATATGGTAACACGTGTTTAATCCCGATCAACACTTGCAGATCTAGAAACGAGCATGAATTTAAAAAAAAAAATCAAAGTATATTCCTGAATATATATAATATTAAGACAAAATCCATTTTTTCATAAATATTTCATTCACTAATGAAGTAGGAAATTCATTCTTTTGATACCTTTATATTGTTATCGAATTTATATCAGTGGCGGATCCATGTCTAAATCCAAAACAAAACAGGGGGGGGGGAGTCCAAATTTATGTCCCCATCTAAATGCATTGATCTTCAAAAAAAGGTTGTTCCAACCCGCGGGACCCCCACCACTGCATATTAAATTCATGTATTTGGCAACAAACGCGCGATTTTTACGATTTTTTTAAGGGGGGATGGCGGGATTTAATGGCTCATCCTGCATTTTTTCATCAAATATAAAGATCACAGCCTGTGTATTTTAAAATGAATTACCCTCTCCCCGCTTTCCGTTTTATTCATAAAAATCAAACATTTTCTTACTTACCACTAAAATATTCCTTAATATATTACTTTTTTACGAAGTTGCATTTTAAAAAGTCTTAAATGTGTACAACATTTATATTTTACTTGAAATGGTTCTTTTTTTTTTTTTTTTTTATCAAATTATTAGATTCCTGATTTTTTTTCTTGAAAAAAAATCTCGGTTGAAGGGAAATGAAAAAAAAATGTGTTTATACTATAACTTACATTTACTGCTTTATGGCTATCAAAGATTCTCAAATGTTTAGTCTTGCTTAACGTATTATTACTTGAAACGTCGTACAAGTCAGATAAAAAAACAAAAGTAACAAAAGAAACAGGCCGGTAACAACCAGCCGAATAGTTTTTCTGCACTTGTAGTCAGGTCAAGGTCCTCGGCTACCGCCTCGGACCTTGACCTGACTACTCGTGCAGAAAAACTATCCGGCAACGGTTGTTACCGGCCTGTTTCTTTGTTACCTTTGTATTTTATCTAATACTTAGTCCAATGTAAAGACAACTTCTGTTGGGGTCAAGTGTTACAAAAACAAAGGTCACCAGTAATAAGCTAATTGCGGGAAATGTTTAGAAAGAGAAAGAACGTTATGAAATTTTGACAGTTTGTGAACCAATTTTTGTTCAAATTCAAGTCCAAAATAAATTGCTTTGCTGAGCGCAGCTGGATACGACATCAAAGGTCAAACTCTGAACAGTTGGGACAAAATGGGCACAAAATTTAACACTTGATACAGGTCTGAATTTGAATTGTAATTACATATTTGACACATAATAACCTGTAGACAAAGAACTTACAATTGGTTAAATGACTTGAATTTATATTCAATTTTTTGCTTTTGTGCAACACACTATATGCTGTTACAATTTGACACCTCCCCCCTTTTTTTATTTGAAGATTTTTTCTTTTAATTTCAGAAATCTGAAATAAGAAAAAAATATCCCCTCCAACAAGTTCTGAATAACCATCATCCCTGGCCCCCTTTTACACCTTCCTCTTTTTCCCTCAAGATATGGTAATAATCTCAATTCATATTTTAATGGAGTTTGCAACCTTTATTACCTATTTAAAAAAATGTGATTGGAATACCTCCCTTACACTGCATTAAAATTGTCTTAAAGTCATAAGAAACGAGTGACCGGTGAAAAATAATGTTCTTCCAATTCTTGAACCAATGCATACAAACATCATAAACTTAGTCTTCTGTGCACGAACTTATCATTTTTTTCGTGTAAATTTCGTATAATCGTCAATTTTTTTCAATCGGTCTGTGTTGTTGTGAAAATATGGCAGGTAATTAAAGTTCGTGTTTTGAAGCCGATGTTTAACGATTGTCACCTGTTTGTCAACAATCGACAAAAAATCAACAAAAAAGCATGGAAATTGAGCACGTGTTTAACATGTAACCTCAGATAATAGTTTATTTTAAGGACATCCATGCGTGTTGTGATCACCGAATTTTTACGAGATGGGTCACACTGAGGTCAATTTGCATACGGAAAATATGTCGGGGGGAATTGCTTCCTGGAAGGAAGCAATTAAAATAAAGAAAACTTCTTCTAAATATGAATAAATTAAATAATTTTCTTCAGAAAAAAAGTATATGTACTGTAACAAAAGTTTTATAATGAAAACTATCCATTGAGTTATAAAAAAACATATGCATTATTTTTTTTAATTTGAGGTTTCTTATGACTTTAATTGTCCATTAACAAGGAAAAGCTTTTTTCCCCTTCAATTCTTTCAAAAATGGTTTGAGCCATAATATCCTCTTCCAAAGTCGATCCTAACAATCCCTTTGTGGTATAATTTCGGAGATATTCATACACATTTGGGCCCCCTTTTGCCCCTTATTTCATAACTGTTGGGACCATAAGTCCAAAAATCAATCACCACCTTCCTTTTGTGGTTATAAGCATTGTGTTAAAATTTCATAAATTTCTGTTTACTTATACTTAAGTTATTATCCTGAAACCATCTATTTTCGGAAGACACCGAAGACACTGACGACAACATGAT
Organism: Mytilus galloprovincialis; assembly: GCF_965363235.1. NCBI lineage: Eukaryota > Metazoa > Mollusca > Bivalvia > Mytilida > Mytilidae > Mytilus > Mytilus galloprovincialis. Next base: position 54,079,834 of record NC_134849.1, read on the forward strand.
ACCAATATACGACTGCAAAAATATTTTGCAGTCGTATAAAAAGAACCTCCTGTCTTTTTTTTGTTTGATGTTTTTCTCATCTGATGAGTTAAGCCTTTTTCAACTTTTTTTTCTAGTTTGTCATATGGCGTGTTGTTAGACCACTGTCACAGGTTAGGGGAGGGCTCTTTACATGTCTGTAGTTCAGCAGTTATCATTGGTAAGTGTCGTTCATATTTGTTTTTTGTAAAGTGTTTTGCTATAGAAAAGGAGATTATTAAACAGATATATCATGTTCTTGAGGGGTATTTGCGAAAAATACCAGTCGAGAGAATGTTAAATTGCACGAGCCGCAAGGCGAGGGAAATTCATTCTGAAGACTGGTATTTTTCGCAAATACCCCTCAAGAACATGCTATATCTGTTTAATTACACCGAATGTTAACTTTCAACCAGATGCTCCGCAGGGCGTAGCTTTATACGACCGCAGAGGTTGAACCCTGAACGGTTAGGGCAAGTATGGACACAACATTCAAGCTGGATTCAGCTCTAAATTTGGATTGTGATTAAATAGTTGACACAGCATAGGTTTCTGACACAGAATGAATGTGTTCTAATGAACTTAAAATTTTTGTTTCTCTTAGAGCAATTCACTATGCTGTTGAATATTAATCCTCTCAAAAAAATGTTTGAAGAAATTTTCTTTTTTATTTATGAAATTTCAAATGAGAAAAATTGAACCCAATTTTTTTAATCACATCCCCCTTTCCCTTATTCCAAAACTAATCTCAATTAAAATTTCTAATGGAGTTTGCAACAATAACTACTCATTTAAATACATCATAAAATATTAAGATGTAAAAAAACTGCTTGTTATCACTGAATGGTAAAGATTATTTTAATTTATCAGTTGGTAGTAAAAAGTGAATATACATTGTATATTGTATATAACAAAGATTTAAGTTGATTCTGGACAAAGAAAGATAACTCCAATTAAAAAAAAATCTTGCTATTGCACAATATTTTGCAATTAGATATTTCTTGCTTACTATTCTGGACAAAGAAAGATAACTCTAATTAAAAAAAATTTGATATTTCACAATATTGTGCAATTAGATATTTCTTGCCATTGCGCAATACTGTGCAATTGAAAAGACTTGCTATTGCACAATACTTAATATAATAATTTTAGATCCTGATTTGGACCAACTTGAAAACTGGGCCCATAATAAATCAAAGCACTGTAAGCGCTGTAGGCAGTTAACCAAAAACCAAGCCAAGCATAATTATAAAAACTGTGGCAATGTTGCTTCAATTTTTTTAAAGATCTTTAAAGAGAACAAACATTAAACATTCATATAATGTACATTTATGTTCATTTAATAAATTATTATTAATCATTAAGGCAAATAATTCATATTTTGTCAAAGTTTTTAAAAGCAACGCATATATCAAGTATATTTTTTTCATGGTCATGAGTCTGCAGTGGTACAAGTTTGCAATGATTGCAGTTCTTCTAGTTGATAGTTAACGTCGGTATTAGTTGACTGTTAGTAGTTTAAGTTGACTTTAGTACGAGCTTGTAAAAGTATGAATGGACTTGCTTCCCTGGAAAGAAAACTGAGTTTGTGTTCAACAGTACAAAAGTTATGAGACACAAATCAGACAAATGTTTACTACTACAGAGATCAAAGATGAGGTCTGATTAACCTGTCCATAGTAAATGTAAATGTCCCCCACTTCATCTATGATGTCTGAGTTTGGAATAAAATGACAGGTAATTATAAAAACAGTCTTGGGCTTGAAAGATATGTTTTCTTTAAAATGAGCCATATGAAAATGAAAATCTTTATAGGACCAGAAATAATTCAAATTATAATTAATTATTTTTCATCAATAAAATTTTATAATTATCAAAAAAATGATTGTAACATAATGCTGTTACGAAGTCTTCCAAACAAAGCTCTCATAATTATTCATTCTCATGGTCGCCTGAAATTGGCCAAGGTCTAGTACACATTGGTTAGGTCTAGCAAAGTGACATGCATATGTGACGCCTATGAGATTGACATTGTATGTCATTCAATCTTTTTGAAATGACAAACAGGAATGAATATGGTTTAGTTTAGGAGTTGGTATTTCAATCTTTTACAAGTTCTCAAAACACACACAAGAGGGGGAGGGGTGACCCTAGAGACTACCCTTATATTTCATTTAATGTTTTATCTTGTCCCATACATGAATATATATGGTTTGGGTGGGGATCTCAACCATAATCAAGTTTTCAAACAGGAGGGGGTGGGTGATCCTAGTGACTTCCCCTATATTTCATTTGATTTGCTATATTTTCCAATACATAAATATATATGGTTGAGGGGTGGGGATCTCATCTGTTTCTAAGTTATCAAACAGGAGTGGGTAGGGTGACCCTAAGGACTCTCCCTATATTTCACTTGATTAGTTCTCAAACATGAATATATATGGTTTAATTTAAAGGTGGGGATCTCGACTGTTTCCAATTTCTCAATCAGAAGGGGTGGGGTGACTGAAGGGACTACCCCTATATTTCATTTAATTTAGAGGTGGGGATCCCAACTGTTTCCAAGTTCTTAAACATGAGGGGTAGGGTGACCACAGGGACTTCTCCTATATTTCATTTGATTTGTTATATAGTCCCATACATTAGTATATATGGTTAAGGGGTGAGGATCTCAAATTTTTCCAAGTTCTCAAACAGGAGGGTGTACAGTGGCCATAGGAACCCCCTTATTATTCCCTTGATTTGAAATATTGTCCCATACATGAATATATATTGTTCAAGATTGGGGATCTCAACCGATTTATAATTCTCAAACCGGTAGGGGAAGAAAGGCCCCACGAGCTCCAGCTATATTTCATATGATTTGTTATAATGTCCCATACATGAATATATATGGTTTAGGGGTGGGGATCTCGACCGTTTCCAAGTTCTCAAATAGGAGGGGTGGGGTGATCCCCAGGGACTCCCCCTACATGAAGATATATGGTTTAGGGGTGGGGATGTCGAACGTTACCAAGTTCTCAAAGATGTGGGGTGGGGTGACCCCCAGGGATTTCCCCTATATTTCATTTGATTATATATATATTGTCCCATACATGAATAAATATGGTTTAGAGGTGGGGATTTCGACTGTTTCCAAGTTCTTAAACATGAGGGGGTGGGGTGACCCTATGGACTTCCCCTATATTTCATTTGATTAGTTATTTAGTCTCATACATAAATGTATATGGTTGAGGAGTGGGGATCTCATCCGTTTTAAAGTTATCAAACAGGAGAAGGTCGAGTGGCCCAATGGACTCCACCTATATATCATATTATCTGCTTACATTCAGGTATCATATAATATAGTTGCACTATTTGTGCCTGTCCCAAGTCAGGAGCCTGTAATTCAGTGGTTGTCGTTTGTTTATGTGTTACATATTTGTTTTTTTATATTTTTTTTTATATAAATAGGGCCGTTAGTTTTACTCGTTTGAATTGATTTACATTGTCTTATCAGGGCCTTTTATAGCTGACTATGCGGCATCGGCTTTGCTCATTGTTGAAGGCCGTACGATGACCTATAGTTGTTTATGTCTGTGTCATTTTGGTCTCTTGTGGACAGTTGTCTCATTGGCAATCATCTCACATCATTTTTTTATATATGAGAAACTTCCAGCTATTTTAACTGATCTATCAAAATTGAGAAGAAAAAATACCCCTTGAAATTGCAGTAATATGTTTAACTTTTAAAGCATCTAACATGCATCTAACATCTATCACTGATAAAAAAAATTATACTGTTACCAGGAACATATATATTGTTAGATAAACTGTTCCCAGCTGTCACATTGTATTGGTCCAATACAATGGATTTTGACATTAAAATTGGTGTACAAAATATTTTCTGCTTTTTCCTTTTTTTTTACATATATCTTTTGGTTTTCTATTCTAGTGTTTATATTTATTTACCATGCATAGATGTATTTTGTCACCTGTCTGGATTTTTTTAGCTGATAGCCAAAACCCGGATTACCCTTATTCGGTTCCGGAATCGGATCCGATATTGTAATTGTCTTCTCGCGGCAGCCATTTTTTTTTCAATGTTGTTTTTGTCAGATTGTGAGATACGATTTTACTCGGATTTACACATTATTTGTCGGCGATTTTCTGTATAAAGATGGCGGTTTAACAAATTGAAAATTGCTGTCATGAACAGTAATGATGAAAAATGAGTTTGAGATCGTTTATTAGGAAACTTTGGTAAAAAAGTTATTTTTTTATTTTCTTTCAAGGTCCGTCGGGCATGTCGGGCGTTGCTAGTATTAACCAAGTAGAAAGTCCGACTGCAAAAGTGGAAGGTCGCAGACCTCGGACCACCGCTAATTTGAACCCCTGCGTCCAAATTGAAAAGATACGAAAATGTCGTCTTCTAATTCAAAATTGCCGCCAACAGCATGAACAGTTGAACTTATATTAATAGACTACTGACGTAGTTGACTACGTATTGACGACAAACAATATTCCTACGACTTTTGCAATTTGGGAAATCTTAACTACTTGTCTTTAGAGATTTTCAGCGATTAAATATTTCATACATTTGTTCTTTGACTTCTTAGCCAAAAGCTCAGGGGATAATAAACTACATAAGGATTCCTAATATGCTCTACTTCCTATGTGCAACTTCAAAACTTTTGGGAAAATCGACGATCATTTAAGTTTTTTCTGGTCATATTTTTTGTAATCCAGAATGAAAAGTAAGAAAAAACTGTTCAATAAGTTATAAATAACATAGTAGCCAGCTAGATGATAACAATGGCACGTATTTCAGCATTTATTGGGTAGCACACAAATCCAGGGTGCTCGCATAAGGCAGCTTAACTGCCTAAAAATCTAAGTACATTTTTGGATTCAGCATATCAAAGAACTTCAAGATTTCAATTTTTGTTAAAATCAGCCTAAGTTTAATTTTGGACCCTTTGGACTTTAGTGTAGACCAATTTGAAAACAGGACCAAAAATGAAGAATCTACATACACAGTTAGATTTGGTATATCAAAGAACCCCATTTATTCAATTTTTGATGAAATCAAACAAAGTTTAATTTTGGACCCCGATTTGGACCAACTTGAAAACTGGGCCAATAATCAAGAATCTAAGTACATTTTTAGATTCAGCATATCAAAGAACCTAACTGATTCATTTTTTGTCAAAATCAAACTAAGTTTAATTTTGGACCCTTTGGACCTTAATGTAGACCAATTTGAAAACGGGACCAAAAGTTAAGAATCTACATACACAGTCATGACAGTTAGATTCAGCATATCAAAGAACCCCAATTATTCAATTTTGATGAAATCAAACAAGTTTAATTTTGGACCCTTTGGGCCCCTTATTATGTTGGGACCAAAACTCCCAAAATCAAACCCAACCTTTCTTTTATGGTCATAAACCTTGTGTTTAAATTTCATAGATTTCTATTTACTTATACTAACGTTATGGTGCGAAAACCAAGAAAAATGCTTATTTGGGTCCCTTTTTGGCCCCTAATTCCTAAACTGTTGGGACCTAAACTCCCAAAATCAATACCAACCTTCCTTTTGTAGTCATTAACATTGTGTTTAAATTTCATTGATTTCTATTTACTTAAACTAATGTTATTGTGCGAAAACCAAGAATAATGCTTATTTGGGCCCTTTTTTGGCCCCTAATTCCTAAACTGTTGAGACCAAAACTCCCAAAATCAATCCCAACCGTTCTTTTGTGGTCATAAACCTTGTGTCAAAATTTCATAGATTTCTATTAACTTAAACTAAAGTTATAGTGCGAAAACCAAGAAAATGCTTATTTGGGCCCTTTTTGGCCCCTAATTCCTAAAATGTTGGGACCAAAACTCCCAAAATCAATACCAACCTTCCTTTTGTGGTCATAAACCTTGTGTTAAAATTTCATAGATTTCCATTCACTTTTACTAAAGTTAGAGTGCGAAAACTAAAAGTATTCGGACGCCGGACGACGACGACGACGACGACGACGACGACGACGACGCCGACGCCAACGTGATAGCAATATACGACGAAAATTTTTTCAAAATTTGCGGTCGTATAAAAATGCATTGATGATCGTGACGTTACAAGCTTCCAGTCGGATAGAGTATTTTTTGACAAATACCACGGCAGAAAGTGTAAAAAAGGCATATCCATTTTGCATATACCCCGGGGGCGTTAAAAAATGAACGATTTTCATTTGATAACAGTAAATTGGTGAAAAGTACACTGGTTATCAACCAATCAAAACCCAGGATTCTTACATAAGGTGTAATTAATGTTGTAAAACATTCTAACTATAAAAAAATATTCACTCTATCAGCCTAAAACAAATGCTAAAAGGGTAAATATCATCAATTAGAGCTCGAGACAAGAACTCCGTCAAGTGGTAATTTGATCATATCTGCCATGTTGGCTTTTGTTAAATCTTATTGTTTTAGTCATATAAACTGTTCTAAATTTATTTCTAACTGTTATAAAATTATTTTCTTTTAAGGATGTACTTAGGTGAGGTTTTGGAATAAGTGTCAAATGTTCAAACTCCTTAGTGTTTTTCCATACGATACAAGGTAAAATATTTTGCCCCATAACACCTATTTATCTTTAACATAAAATAGCTCATAAAAGGTAATTTGGCAGAATTAAGGCAGCTTCTTAATTTTCTTTCTTTTGATTTGAGACCCAAATAATACCAATACAAATATAAGGTAAAAATCAAAGTCAACTTTTTCCTGCCATATTTTATAAATCAAATATCTCGAAAAAGAGCTCCATGACCTATCAATATGTTTAGCTTATTTTTTTATACATACAATTAACTAATACTCTTCCAGCTTAAAGTATCAATTTTGAATTCATATTTTTTCTTATTTTACATTAGCTCACCTAAGTTTATCCTTAAGATAGTTACAAAAAACTATGAAATATGCAAATTTTATATTTCAGGGGCAATAACTTCCAATTGGATAATCTTCCTATCTGGCCATAGTTCCTTAAAGGGAAATTCCTCGATTTTTTACTTATCATCTAATTATGTTCATCTTAACATAAAAAACACATTTGCAAAGTTTTAAATTTATATTCCTTCTAATAACGGAGAAAATCAAGTATTTGTAACTTTTTTTGTTGAATTTTCGAGTGGGTCGTGACGTTTTAGCCCGATTTGTTGAATTCTGGGAAAAAATATAATCTGTTTAACTCTTATAGCTTATCGACAATATACGTAATTAAAAGCGCACAGCTGACAAATGGTCGTAGTTATTAACCACAATATAAGAATGAACGAAAATGAATATGCATATACCGTTTTGTATTGATTAAATTAAACTCCTATAAAATTATCTCTAGTAAATGTTTTCGAATAAATTTCATTATTTATTGTTGAGATTTTTTTCATAAAATATTTATTAAACATTTTTACTGATATTGAACTGAACATATTTCAGTTCCATTTACCGTTATTGTTTTGATAATCATTTTAATGCAACTAATGTGTGAGCAGAGTGTGTATATTATTTTGTAAAGGTCACTGTATATTTCTCGGCTTGAGGTCAATTCGTTTACCTTGTAGCTATTTAGCCGCAGGTGTGAGTTCAAGCGTACACAGGTATGAATGTTGTTATTTGGAAAGGATAAACAGAAAGGATTAGAAAGAGTATGCTGTATTTAATTAAAATACACTAAGATTTAATACACGATGAGAATAAAGATACAATAATTTTAAAAATTGTGTAAATTGATTGAAAATAAAATTCAGATTCGTTATTCCGAAAGTGTATAAAAATAAAAGGAAACAATTTTTGATTACTTTCTTAGCGGCAATTGGCGTAAAGATTCAAATATGAAGTAAAAAATATTAGTTTTAATCTTTAATAAAAACTAAATGCAATATTACCCAATTTGATATACCATTGCACATCTGTTTGATATCATTGACTTTACCGGAATTTCTTAACTTGTATTCAAATCTGGCTGTGTTTAAATGCTAATAAAACTATCGCAATTTTAAAGTTTTTAATTGAAAAAAAATACAACATACAACATGCATGATTTTTTTTTAGTTTCTTTTTAACATTTCATTTTCACATAATTAAATTCCTTGGACAATCATTTACACGAACTTTTTGTGAAAAGAATACAAATTATCTAAGCTAAGGCATTATTATTTTTGAGGATTTTTGTACATCCTTTTTTTTAAATTCTATGATAATATTTGTGTAATGTTGAACATGATAGCCGTCATTAATCCAAATAAGTAATACAGTAGTTGTAATAAAACTTATATTTTAGTCATGCATAACTGATATTGACGAATTTAGAATAGTTCGTCCATACATCGTTGTTCTTGAAACAATCATTATTAGTATACATGTAAGTTTCCTGACGTATAAGCGCCATTGAGGATGAGCTCTAGAGAAAGCAGACTAGTAGCATTTCGTTCGTTTGTTTGTTGGGAAAGGAGACGAAATGCAACCACTTGTACAGATAAACGACAGAATTGCCATACAAGCATTTATAGTCAACACAATCAGAAAGAGTTCCCATCGTTGGACGGGGAATATGAAGGCTTCCAAGAATGAACAAGTGACATGTCTAACTCTGAACAGTTAGAAAACGAACTATCGACATCGACCGCTTGTTCTTGATATTTGAAACTGCATGCATATATACGTATACGTTTATGATAGTGATGAGTTCTTGCGTCTGACAAGAAATAAATTCCTTCGTGGTTATATCTTGCCATACGTGTATATTGGTTTGTATTAAGGTGATTACTCAAAATTGTTATTTGAAAATCCTGTTTGTGAGATGTAGATTCATTTCAATACAGAAATTTCGTCTATATATTAAGTTTCACAAGTGCATAACACGGAGAAGCTCTGAAGGTACATTACTCCCATTTTGTTTGGGTGTGAACCATCGATGTTTACAGCAATATCAAAGAATAAGATGATGATGGTAGAAAGAACTATGGGCGTCATGTGGCAAATATTACATGCATATCGGACCATGAGTTGTCAATCTGTATGAAAAGATTTCCAATACAACCATATTATTGAGAAGGATTGTTTATATGTTATACTCTCGTACTAGTATTACAGGGTTCTTGTGGCGTTCACCTTTGACACACATCTTTTTAACGATGTTTAAAAAAAAAAAAGACAGAACCAATTTAATTTCATATTTCCCTATTTTTTAAATATAACTAAAAGTCTTTTATCTGACAAGAATACCCCTATTAAGCGGACAAGTAATTTATTCTTTTTTTTTGTTATTGAATACCAAGAAAGACAATATATCCCGAAATTAATTTGAAACTTTGATACTCAATAGTTTCGCAGCAAAATATTCACATCCCTTGGGGATACTAAGTGTTCGTCCAGTGGCATATATAACAATTGTGATGACGAATTCCTTCCTTTGTTCGAGAACAATCTTATGGAAATATAAATCTGTGATTTTACTATGTCCACAACTTCAATGAACCAAAGCAAAAGTTATACATCGACCTGTATTTAAATCAAATTGGTTCTCTTCTTCTTCTTCTTTTTCTTCTTCTTCTGGTATACAATAGTCTATCGACATTCGATGATAACATACTGTTGACATACGTGGACTAGTCTATTTACAAAACTTTTACCCCAATTTATTCAAAATATATGTTTTTTTCTTATGTTCAATGTATACATGTATATATTTTAAAGGCACTGGCTACGGTTACATGAAAATGTAACAATAATAAAAATATTATTGTTACATTGGAGACTAATTGCCGGAATGCATTGTTAGGTAAGGAACCGATTAATTACGAATGTAACAATAATAACTGAGGCTACGGTTACATGGCGTTATTGTTACATGAAAAACAGCAATGCACGATGGGACTAGTAATATGTACTCATGATAATAAAAATTAAAGACATTTATTTTATATACAATATGTACAATAATAACATACAATTTCTTGATTTTTTTTTATTTACAATGACAGTTTCTACATATCCAGTAAGTGGTTTTTGGGGCATGTTCAAGTCCGACAAAATTTTGATGAAACAACTCCAAGCAATATTCGTATATAGGTATATGGGTTGAAAAAGTTAATAGTATTTAAGTTCACAGTTAGCAAACTTTGCTTTTGATGTATCAATTTTTTTTTGTATATATGAAGTTGTAGGTTTGTGTCTTGATATTGTTTCAGTTTCGTTTCAAACGCATCCCAAGTTTTAATGTTTTCACCCAATACTAAATTGGTAATAGGAATCTTTTCGTCCATTGTTCAAAGTATAATGACAGTTATAAAAGTAGCTGTGCAGTTAAATACTTAGAAGTGCACACTTTTCTCAGCCCGAGTTCTCAACAACAAACCTTCATGAACTATATTTTTCGCCTACTTATCTGAAGTAGTATATCTTTAAGAACATCAAAACCATTAAAACGTAAAACTATTTACACACCATTTGTTGAATAATGATATTCATTATTTATCATTATAACAAGTATTATTTAGTGGACATGAAAGAATTAAGCAACAAAACTATATAGAAGATTTAAGTTTTATAAATCTAGCGTACATTGCTGTTTTTCATGTAACAATAACGCAATGTAACTGTAGCCTCAATAATTATTGTTACATTCGTAATTAATCAGTTCCTTACCCAACTTTGCATTCCGGCAATTAGTCTCCAATGTAACAATAATATTTTTATTATTGTTACATTTCCATGTAACCGTAGCCAGTGCCTATTTTAAATTGCGCTATATAGTTCCGTAACTTTCTACCCAGTCGTATAAACGAATCGTCGACAAGTGCGTACATTTGATTAAATCAATATTTCTGGTATGTTCCAATCTGTCCTTCACTATTGACAATGAGTATATATATTACATTTTCCCAAATTCGCCCTTGGAAAAAATATTCAAATAGATTTTAATTTCATCAAATGTTATTTTTAGGGTATTATTTATGTTTTTATGAACAATATTCTTTACACCAGAAATATTATTTAAAAACAAGCGTATGAGTTAAGTAATGACAAGTAAGACAGAGTTGTATATTATACATCTGATAGTTCAAAATGGAAAGTTATAAGTTATCGGCCGTGTACACTGATCAATACCTGCAGAAGTGAAACGATGCATTAACTTGCAAGCCCGACAGGAAATCACTTGAATACCTGGACGTGTCAACTCACACCCCTCACAATACCTTTGGAAGTAATACCTTAAGCCATGCTGGTGATCAGATGAGGGAAGATCAGAATTTATTTGAAAAAAGTTATTACTTTAAAGAATTATGAACAAATTAGATTTTCGAAAACAATTTTCACGGAACACTTATTTATGATTTTAACTTTGACTTTTTACCTAATTCCAATATCAACAGTTTAAAAACAACAGACCATGGTAATTTAAAAAAATAAGAATATTTTCCGTATCAAGTTAGTTAGTCGGATAAAACAACTGTACGATTGACAAGATTTCGACACGCAATTACGACTACATCGGTTACTGTAGTTTTGTTTCTTTGTGGTTTATAGACATATCGTTGGTATTAATCGAGAAAGAAGACAAAATGGCCGAACGCAGAGAATTGATACTCTAAATTTAAAATCGATGGTAATCGCTTATCTAGCGGAATAAAACTTTAATATCTATGAATTTGAGCATTTTTATACAGAATGAACATAATATCAATTTTTGATTTTTTTGCGCAGTTTCCCTTTAACAAATCACGAAAATTGATTCTAAAGGATTAGTGACAAATCATGCTTGTTTTCATTTGTTTAATCTATGAAATTCAACTAGTTTCTTGTTTTCCTATAAATAATATAGTTCACCTATTACTTATAGTTAAAGACAAACAGACAAAGACCCAAAAAACTTAACATTGAGCAATGATCCTTGAAATTGAGGTCATGGTCAAATGAAACATGTGAGACTGACATGCATATATCATAAAATATTTCCTTACACCAAATTTAGTTGACCTATTGCATATATTATTAGGAAAACAAGAGTGCACACACTGAAATGTCTCGCCTTCTTTACTAATCATTGATTTTATGTTGACAGTCCTAAGTATAAAGCTTGATTACAACTGTCACATAAACTTAACATTAACCAAGATAGCTAAACAAAGACCAATGAACCATGAAAAGTAGGTCAAGGTCAGATGAACCATGCCAGGCAGACATGTACAGCTAACAAAGCTTCCATACAACAAATATAGTTGACCTATTACTTATAGTTTAAGAAAAATAGACCAAAACACAAAAACTTAACACTGTGCAATGAACCGTGCAATTGAGGTCATGGTCAGATAAAACCTGCGGGACTGACATATAGACCATAATATATTTCCATACACCAAATATAGTTGACCTTTGGCATATAATATTAGATAAAAAGACCAAAACTTAAAAACTTAACTTTGACTACTGAACCATGAAAATGAGGTCAAGGTCAGATGACATCTGCCCGCTAGACATGTACACCTTACAACCATTCCATACAACAAATATAGTAGACCTGTTGCATAAAGTATGAGAAAAACAGACCAAAACACAAAAACTTAACTATAACCACTGAACCATGAAAATGAGGTCAAGGTCAGATGACACCTGCCAGTTGGACATGTAAACCTTCCAGTCCTTCCATACACCAAATATACTAGCCCTATTACTTATAGTATCTGAGATATGGACCTAACCACCAAAACTTAACCTTGTTCACTGATCCAAGAAATGAGGTCGAGGTCACGTGAAAACTGTCTGACGGGCACGAGGACCTTGCAAGGTACGCACATACCAAATATAGTTATCCTATTACTTATAATAAGAGAGAATTCAACATTACAAAAATTTTGAACTTTTTTTTCAAGTGGTCACTGAACCATGAAAATGAGGTCAAGGACATTGGACATGTGACTGACGGAAACTTCGTAACATGAGGCATCTATATACAAAGTATGAAGCATCCAGGTCTTTCACCTTCTAAAATATAAACCTTTTAAGAAGTTAACTAACGCCGCTGCCGCCACCGTAGCCGCCACCGCTGCCGGATCACTATCCCTATGTAGAGCTTTCTGCAACAAAAGTTGCAGGTTCGACAAAAAACCACCAAAACTCAAAAATTAACTTTGACCACTGAAATATGAAAATGATGTCAAGGTCAGATGACACTGCCAGTTGGACATGTACACCTTACAACCATTCCATATACCAAATATGGTAGACCTATTACATACAGTATGAGAAAAACAGACCTTACACACAAACTTGACTATAACCACTGAACCATGAAAAGGAGGTCAAGGTCAGATAACATTTGCTAGTTGGACATGTACACCTTACAATCCTTTCATACACCAAACATACTAGACCTATCGCTTTTAGTATCTGAGATATACACTTTACCACCAAAACTTAACCTCGTTCGCTAATCAATTAAATGAGGTCAAGGTCATTTGGAAACTGTCTGATGGGCATGAGGACCTTGCAAGATATGCACATACCAAATATGATTATCCTATATAGCTTTTACTCATAATAAGAGAGAAATTACAATTACAAAAATCTTAAACTTTTTTTTCAAGTTGTCACTGAACCATGAAAATGAGGTCTAGGACAATGAACATGTGACAGATGGAAACTTCATAACATAAGGCATCTATATACAAAGCATGAAGCATCCAGGTCTTCCACCTTCTAAAATATAAAGCTTTTAAGAAGTCAGCTAACACTGCTGCCACCAGAACACTATCCCTATGTCAAGCTTTCTTTGGCAAAAGTTGCAGGCTCGACAAAAACAGTGCTGATGTCACAATGTTATTTTTAAGATTTTAGACATAATATTACATATAAGATAAAAAAAAAAATTTTTTAATGAAACAATCAAAACACAAGTTCTTTTGGTGGAGGTCTTGTTGGAATTTTTCCAAGGGTAAACGTAGGTGCTTGAAATGCTTCAAGTTCTTCAGTTGTTAACTGATTCAATGGGGTATATTTCTGACTGTCTGAAATACTACTTGCTGATGTTGAGGGGAAAGCATTTGGTGACGCTCCGCCTGAGGGAAAAGCAGACGGAGTAGGCCCTGCAGTAGAAAAACCGCTTGCAGATGATTGTGCTGTAAAACTTCCAAAGACGTTGGCTGCAGGAGCTGGTGCTGGTTTTCCAAACAATCCTGTGGCCTGTGGCTGACTTGTTAAAGGACTTGCACCAAAACAAGATTGGACAACAGTAGGAAACCCACTTGATGTAAAGTTACTAGCTTCTTGACCAAAGGATGATGATGCTTGATTTTGCTGTGTACCAAAGGCCAGGGGTGAAGGTCCTGTTGGAGTAGCAGAAAATGAAGCACTGGCACTTCCTAAAGTTCCTGCTCCAAAAGCTGAGGTTCCAAATGTAGCTTGTGATCCAGACTGAGTTTGAATATTTGAAGCACCAAATGGTTGTGTCCCAAAAGCGGAACTTGCAGCAGTAGCACCAAGTGGACTTGTGCCTTTTGTACCAAATGTGGAGCTTGAACCTGTTGCACCAAATGTAGAGCTTGAACCTGTTGCACCAAAAGTTGAACTTGAACCTTTTGCACCAAATATGGATGTTGAACCAAGAGGACTGCTACCTGAACTTCCAAATGCTGAACTTGTACCAGCAGCAGAAAGTGGACTGGTGCCCGATGAGCCAAAAGCATTGGCAGAACCAGTTGATCCAAATGAACTTGATGAGCTTGAAGATCCAAAAGATGTCCCTCCAAAGGCTGAGTTAGACTTACTAAATAGTGATGATGAATCTACAATAAACATGATAAAAACAATCATTTGTCTTAAATATGAAGTAATTTCATTTGTTATAAAATATGTATTTGCTATTTAAGTCTGGATACATCTATTTTATTTTTCATAACTTCATGAGTCTATAATAAAAAATGTTTCTTGTTTCTCGTTTTTAATAACGATTAGACTGTTGGTTTTCCTGTTTGAATGGTTGTACACTAGTCATTTTGGGGCCCTTTATAGCTTAGTCTTCTGTCTGAGCCAATGTTCTGTGTTGAAGACCCTACTTTACTATGACCTATAACTTATACTGTATAATTGTTTACTTTTACAAATTGTGACTTGGATAGAGAGTTGTCTCATTGGCATTCATACCACATCTTCTTATATCTATACAATGGAGTAGTTTTATTTGTAAAAAAAAAAATGCATTTGCTATTATCATGATTATTTAATTGTTTGTTAATGTTAATCCATTTTCACATTTTAGGGTGAATTTAAGTCAATATAGACATTGGAATTTTATATTATAATACATGTTTTTATAGATACATCACAATAATTCATAATCTGATATTATGTGTATTATAATACATGTATAAATTAAAGGAGTAAGTTCGGTAAGGGCCATATTTGGCCCCAATTATAAAGTTCATAGTTACAAGATAATAAATGCTTTTAGTTGCCTTAAAGACATTATTTTAAAAGATCTTTGTTGTCGACGTATGCGCTCTATGTTTCCTGTCCAATAATCTATGGAAATTTACCCATTTTCATTGATTTTTTCGTGAAAAATCAATATGAGTACAACTTGTGACGTCATAATGAAACGCAGAAACGTGAAATTTTCAATAAAATGGCTTATATCCTATCTAGTCAATGTATTAGCTATAATTTATCGTGATATTGGTAAATAAATCTGAATTTGAAATTTACGCTAAAAAAGGGGGCCATTTTAGGACCTTATCGAACATACTCCTTTATAAGTAATACTCTCTTGCAGGCACTTATATCGTATTAGTGTTGGTATTAAATATTCTCTGTTGCAGCAGGAACTCCAAACCTGTACAGCTTGTCAACAGTTCATATCTACTGATGGTGGGAGCATAAGTGTGAGTTACCAAATGATTTCTTCAAATAACCGAAAATTTTCATAAAATAAATTGAACAAAATTTACCATCCAAGATCTATAAGTATATATGTATTTCAACAGAATAAGAAAAGGATATAATACATTTTTCACGAATTCTGTATTTCAATTACATAGTACTCACTTGAACTAGATGATCCACTTCTGCTAAAAATAAAAAAACATCTTTTTAAACTGAATAATCAAAATTTAAATATAATGCTACTTCTCATTGGCAGACAGTGCTATGTCTAATAATAAATAGCTCATAGATATAATTTTGTCATGTGACCAGGACCCCATCAACGTTTTTTCATGATTTACTTCGGCCTTAAATAGAAATAAGAGAATGAGTGTAATACTCTTTCTGTCTATCCACGATAACATAAAAAATGTGGTGCACATTGTTTATGTTATTTTTACATAGACAGAAAAATATTACAGTAATTCTTTTTTTTTTATCATTTTGTATGTTCAGTGAACTGTGAAATTAGGGTCAAAGCTCTAATTTGGCATTAAAATTAGAAACATCATATCATAGAGAACATGTGTACTAAGTTTCAAGTTGATTAGACTTCAACTTCATCAAAAAATACCTTGACCAAAATCTTTAACCTGAAACAGGACAGACAGATGCAGAGACCGAAAAACATAATGCCCATATGGCATAAGTGAATGTCCATACGGCATAAGTGGGACATAAAAAAGTGGGGTCATGAATTATGAATTTTAAGTTCTGTTGAAAAAAGTTTAAACATAAGTGTGTTTAATGCTGTCCAACAATTCTTGATTACTTTAAACAACATAAAATTATCCATATTGTTATTACTAATGTTATTTCAAATGATCGGGAGGAGCTTATGTCTTAAATTGCATAAAGACAGTCTATTTGAAGATCTGTGTGATAAGGGAGATTGTCATTATAATTATTATGGAATTCTAATCACCTATCAGTGTCACCAAACACATATACAAAAGAACTGAGTGTATGATATGGGACGAATAAATGGACTCTTCATTAATTAGTTTATCCCGAAACTCCTGTCTATAGACATGATAGATGGACTTGTCTTAATTAAGCGAACTTCTTAAACCCCACCCAGTCAGGTGAAATAAATCTAGTAATAGTTAGAGCTAATGAAATTTTCTCTTATTTTGTTATAATTTGTCCAAAAATTAGAACACCACGCATTAAAAATAATCATAATGAAGCTTAGGCACAATATCATAAAGATTAGAATTTACTGTCTAAAAAAATGTACTACAAAATATCTGTTTTTTTAAGTAGTTGTGGTTGTAATTGAGAGTTCCCTTTTTCTTTTGCTCTAAATAATTTTTTTTGGTATTCAAAACTTTTAGTTACAAGTGTTCCTGATGAAGGTATTAACTTTCAAAAACATGTGTAATGAACACAGATTTTTTTTTTCAAACATATAATTATCTAAAAAAAATTGGTTAAGAAAAGACATCAGGAAGATAACCAGGACATAATTCTAGAAAATGGTCAATGTCTAAATTTCATCGCAATTTAATATACCAAAAGCAGGATCTGTATACTGTGTGGAAACTACTGACTTTCAGCAAGAAAACTGACAATAAAGGAGAGATTTCAACACACCTTACCACTTGAAGGGTTTAAATTAACATCAGTGTTGATAGGCCAATTATCACTATAAATATACTATATATGTCATGCACTTGGCCACCACGGCTCTGTATTAACAGACCAAATCTTCCAGAAAATATTTTAAAATGATCAATAATCAAAAGAACAACAATAACTGTTATCTTAATATTTCTTATAATGATGGAATATTTTTAAGTCAAAATCTAAAGTAATATCCAGAAAAGCCTGTTGTGTGCACAACAATGATAGTTTTTTAATTAAACATACTTGTTTTTGTTCAGTCTGTAATCCTCAATCATTGATATCTGTAACATAGAAAAAAAACTAAATAATGTCCCCATTCAAATGCATTGATCATCAAAATAAAAGGGGGGTTCCAATCCCTGCAGGAACCCCCCTCTGATCAGCCACAGCTGATATTTCAAACAGACACACATGGTTCTGATTTTGATAACAGTCATTTTATTAACATGATTAAGATAAATTGTTGACACATTACTATGTGTAACTTGTCGACGGCAAATTTAGGAAAAGACGATCTGATTGATACTGTAAACCAAATAATTTTGGTGAGCAACTTAATTTTGTGTCTTACATGAGCAGAAAAAAACCATCATCTATTATTTTGCTTGTTTCTGTTTTAAAAAAACAATTTCAGCAATCATTGCACATTTTTCTTTATCCTTGCGACCAGTTTTTTTAAGGAGGAAGATGCAAAACCATCAATATTGGATAGGAAAACTTCTTGGCAACTAACAAATATCCAGTTATCACAGTTAATAGCCCAGTGATCAATATTGAAGAACTAATCATGTGTTTTATATTTGGTGGATATTTTTTAGGCATGGGTGATCATTCCATAAATATCCTTCTATGTTCTAAAAAATGTCAAATTTACATGAAGTTAGATCCAACAATATAAGTGTGTTGGACACAGTAATTGTAGAAATGGTGTGTTTCTGGGTGACCAGATTTCTTCCCTAGCATTTGAACATAATTTCCTAAGTCAGGAACCTAATGATCAGATTTTGTAGTTTATTAATGGGTTCTCATTTTTTATATAGATTAGACCGATTGTTTTTCTGTTTGAATGGTTTTACACTAGTAAGTTTTGGGGCCCTTTATAGTTTGCTGTTCAGTGTGAGCCAAGGCTCCATGTTGAAGACCGTACTTTAACCTGCAATGGTTTACTTTTATAAATTTTGACTTGGATTGAGAGTTTTCTCATTGGCACCCATACCACATCTTCTTGTATCTATTTGAATACTTGCAACACTTTTATATCATGACTTAATAGTCAAAATATTCAATCTCTAAACTTTGTAAGAAAGAGGCTGAGCTTTTCTAAATCATCATGTTCATAGTAGTCCAAAAGAATGGACGATTTCAAGAATACAACACTATTTCATATCTGATCTTTTAAAAAAAAAAGCAACAGAGTATAAACTTACTAATTTCTGTTTCAGTGTCATTGTCATAGTTTTTACTTGAGATCTTTTCTGTTTGTATTCATTTATCAATGTTTCAGCTTGCTGAATCTGCAAAAATAGTAAAAAATACATTCTCAACAGTTTAAATGTCCTGAATATTCATGAAATATTTGTCACTGGATGTGATATAAACATCTGTTCAAATTATGCTGCTAGTTTGATGTTTTTCCATGGGAAAAGTTAAACATTGTGTAGAATGCATTATATTTATCAACTGGTTACCCTTGATCCACAGAAGAACTACTTTAATGATTTATTGTTTATAGTAATAGGGGGGGGTCTCATCACGATTCACAAGTTGAATTTTGGCAATCACAATTCACAGAAAATAAATTTCCATGATCACAGATCAGGAAAATATAAAAAAGAGAAAAATCTGTAGAAAAACAGATCACTGTAGCAAAAATGCACCGATCACTAAGAACTAAAATAACCCGTCAGGCCCCTCAAACATATTCTTGAGTTGAGCACACAGACATGACAGATTACTGTTTTGATGGTACCAAACTCCGACTTCAATTAGTTTGGCTTATTTAATTTTCTAAAATTTTGACAAAATATTAAATTTGACCCTTTGACAAATGTTTGACAAAAATTCAAATAATTCAACCACATATTTTATCAGAAAAATTTCATTGGATATATATATATATAGCATTTTGACAAACACTAATTTTTATCATTGAGAAGCCTTATATTTCCTTAACAATAGAATGTGATTAAAACATGCATCTGATTTCTACAGAGTTACCTCCCTGTAGTGTTATGTACCATCTTAGGTAGGCTGACAATTTGGCTCATTTAATTTACCAAAAATTTTGACAAAATATTAGCTTTTAAAGCAAGCAGATTGTGGTGTTGATGTTTGTGCTATCCAGTCATCTGCAGTACTCTATACAAAATTGATGAACGATCTTCTCCAATTCCTATACAAGTTTATCATTTTTATAAAATTATACTTCTTGTTAGGTGAATCTTGGACAAAGTAAAATAATCACAATGTTATTAACTAGGCAAAGGGAGATAACCTCAGTTATGCTGAAATTTTAAATACAAAAATAAAAATATGGATGTTCACTCCTCTTTTATTTGAATATTTGTCAGATATTAGGAATCCTCTTGGTTTATCCATCTACTTCTCTTTTCCTTATCTTATTTCATATAGTTTTAAAACCCACATTGAAAATCTTATAAATGCTTGTTATTTTTTCATAGTTTTTGAAGACAGCTACAATGTTAATTGTATGAAAAATCTTCAGAGAATCATTTGGCCCCCCTAGTTTATAATGGCTTATATCTCAAATACAAAGACATAGACCCATTATTTTTTTTTTCTTTTTGAGTTCCGTTATTTTGATATACTATCAATTAACACAGTTTTTTTTAAAAATTGTTATTTTGAAACAGAGTGGCAAACATCCTTAAACATGTTAAATGGAAACTTCTTTATCCCCCCCCTCCACATGTCCTGAACATATTTACTCATTACAGTTTTAAAATCATGCTGTTATATTGCTTCTCTTGTTTTTGAAATATCTGCTAGAAAATTATTTCTTGCCAAATTTCCAATATCTTATATCTTGAAAACAAGCACACATGTACGCATATTATTTTTTCTGCTTTTTTTGTTCCTTTATTTATATATTATCTATACATGCTATATAAACACTCTTTAAGAAAACTTGTTATTTTCTAAACAGATTAGCAATATCCTGAAGTTCTGTCTTACATAAGGCTGCATGTTTCCTGATTGCATTGCTTCATAGGCAGCTGTTCTTAATTCTTCTGGAGAGTGATCTGTGAATTCTGTAAAATAAAACATAAACGCTTAACAGGTGGTACATGGATGCATGTTTGTAATATTAGAATTAATTGTATCACAATATCTTTGTGATCCTAAAACATTCTGTATAATCTGTAAATAGTTATCTCCCTTGTGTTGACTTGTAAATAGTTATCTCCTGTACATGTGTGTGTACTGTATCATAATTTTGAGAACGGAAATTGGGAATGTGTCAAAGAGACAACAACCTGACCATAGAACAGATAACAGCAGAAAGTCACCAATAATTCTTCTTCGAGAAACTGCTTCTCAGTGGGCCCCAACTTATGAAAAATTCTGGATCTGCCACTAAAGGTTAAAGTCCTCAAAACACTACAAACAGTCATGACAAACAGACAAAACATAAACATGATGAGCCTAAAACAAGAATGTGTCCATAGTATACGGATGCCCCACTCGCACTATCATTTTCCATGTTCAGAGAACCGTGAACTTGGGGTCAAAACTTTAATTTGGTATTTAAATTAGAAATATCATATCGTAGGGGACATGAGTACTAAGTTTCGAGTTGATTGAACTTCAACTTCATCAAAAACTACCTTGACCAAAAACTTTATCCTGAAGCGGGACGAACGGACGAACAGAATAACGGACGAACGAACGGACGCAAAGACCGGAAAACATAATGCCCCTCTACTATCGTAGGTGGGGCATAAAAAATTGAAAGGCAATCAGTCAACAAAACAATAGAAAAATAACTAGATATGGACAATGAACCTCCGTTTCTGCTTTGTCATTCATGAGTAAAGATCCACATATTTTAGATTTGACAAACAGTGATATTGGCATACAGCTTGAATTTTTTATGCCGTCTGTAAACATGGTAAACAAATGATGCTCCCACCTGACCATTTGAAATTATAAATTTAACACTATTTATGGATCATGTAACTATAGAAGATAGCTGGAAAAAAAGCATGATCTCTTCAGCTTGTACCAAAATAAAAAAAAATAGTTCAACTTGGCAACCTTTTTCTTTTCAGAATATATATGACAAAAATCTAAATCATGTGGCCATGCACACCTTCATTACCATGATTAAATGCATTATCATGATTATGGGTATTAAAATCCTACAAAATATTGAAGATGTACCTGTAGGAGGAGATAATCACAAAATGTATCCAAATCTGGACAGACTGATGGATGGATGGAGAGACAGACAGGGATAGATTAAGATGTTCTCTTGTCATGTTTTGGAATTTTTGTCTGCTTTTACAGAATCCTCTTGTTTTATCAATTTTAATGCCTTACAAAATTTTGCCTATTGACCCCCATTTTTTTTTTATAAATCTTTTACATGTTATGATGTATAATGATAAGCCATCTGTAAAAGTCTAATAAAATTTTAATTATTTTCTAATAGTTTATGAGAACTTAAACTTGTCTATGATAAAGCTATGAAAAGTCAAGAGAGAACATTTTCCAGCCAAAATTTCATAGGCTTGTAATTCAAAAACAAGCACATCATGCACATTGACCTACCTATTTTTTTGCTCATTTGATTCCTTTATAAATCCCTTATCAATATATACCAGAGTTTTGAAAAGCTATTTATTTTTAAACTGAGTAGTGAACTCCCTTAATATGCCCCAACCCCCTACTCATACCAGTGTTAATGTTTACAATAGCAGACAACGCAAGATATACCTGGTATAGATGGAGAATCTTTTTCAAATCCAACACATGAAAATGGCCACATATTGTTGCTTTCCCATTCTGTAACTTCTGAAATCAGTGTGTTTCTGAAACAAAAATTGGCAATGAACATCTAACATTCAAATGACTTACATTAAAGTCTATATTAAGTCAACCTGTGCAATATTATTTAAAACATTTCTTGTAAATTGTACATAAATAAGGCCGTTGTAAATAAGGCCATTAGTTTTCTCATTTGAATTGTTTTACATTGTTATTTCGGGGCCTGATATAGCTGACTATGCAGTATGGGCTTTGCTCATTGATAAAGGCCATAATGGGACCTATAGTTGTTTTAAAATGCTGTGTCATTTTAGACTCTTGTGGAGAGTTGTCTCATTGGCAATTATATCACATCTTTTTTTTTATATGCACATGATCATGATGATGTATGCATATATTCATTTGTCAGATTTGTGTCAGATACTATCTTTTTTAATATTTATTTGTTTGAAATTTGTAATTTCTTAAAAAATACTATCCATGCTATCCCTCTTGATATTTGCATGGTGTTATTATCTTTGAACAAGCTCTCATTATTGTCCATTTGACTTCTATATATTTGCAGAAAAAAAATCTTAAAAATTCAGTTTTATAAATTAATAATTTTTTCCTCGATGTATGTTAATATATGATATATACGAACTCTGACTATTAATTTTATAATTTTTGCTCAATAATTATAAAAGTTTCCCATTAGGTCTCTATGTTAATTTTATTTTTTGAAGTGTTGATTATCTGATGGAGTAAGTATAAGTAGTGTAACGGCCTTCCAACCAAAACAAAAACAACATACATGTGCTTTTAACGTTTGTTTATTTGAACCATGTGACTTTACCAATTTGAATATTAAAGGACACCAATGAAAATGACCATCGCTTTGTAGTTTTGATTATTGATTTTATGTCATTATATGAGTTAACTTACTATACACAAGCTTTTCATGCTTTTAGCATGGTGAGTTTTATAACAATGCAAAGAGGCTCTGAAAAGTTTATTAAAAAAACAGACTAAAGTTAATATGCATTCAGTTATTTATTAATTTGCAAAATGCACATCTTGGAAGCAAACAATTTGGGAAAATTAAAAAAATGTTTTTATAGTTGGTAAATTAAGTCCACTAACAGAACATATGAAGGTAAACATATAAAACATTATTCATTTTCATATCCTTTGCCTATAAAGTACTATTTTACTAGTTTATACTATATCTAATAAGTTTTTAAACAGAAAATGGAAATTGCAGTTTCCTATCATATATACAATTATTACAATCACATGACATGAACTCTAAGTTTGGTTGATGGTCAGTAGAGGTCATCTTAATATTTAAATATACAAAGTCACATGGTACAAATAAACAAACCATTTCAAACATTAAAAGCACATGTACATTTTATGTTGTTTTTGTTTTGATTGGAAGGCTGTTACACTACTTATACTTACTCCATCAGGTAATCAACACTTCAAAAAATAAAATTAACATAGAGACCTAATGGAAACTTTTTCAATTATTGACCAAAAATTATGAAATTAATAGTCAGAGTTCGTATATATCATATATTAACATACATCGAGGAAAAAATTATTAATTTATAAAAATGAATTTTTAAGAATTTTTTTCTGCAAATATATAGAAGTCAAATGGACAATAACTGTGAGTAATCAATAAAGTTACATAAGTCATATGGGGTGGGAGATTGAAAAAATAGTATACCAACTAACTTTGTTCTTACTATCTTGTAGCATTGGTCAAGCCTATCTTGAATTTTCTTTATATACTGACCACCAAAATCGTCTGTGCAGAAAAGAATTCAATGGGTAATACCCTATCTCATGTGCAGAAAAGAATTGAATTGAAGTATTGTGCAGAAAAGAATTGAATTGAAGTATTGTAAAACAGTTAATATGTAAAACATAGCTCCGAAATAGAAATTTAAAGTCTTACATAACATCATTAGTAGACATCTGTTGTGTTGCCTGGGGTTGTCCCTGTCTTTGGCTGTAGTCCGAGGCCTGCCATTTGTACTGGTTTGTGTTCTGTTGAGATCTCCCCCCTCCTCCTCCCCCTCCTCTACCACTGCCCCCACTTCCAAATAACTGTCTTTGTGCAGAGTAAGCATATCCTAAAATATATTTATATTGTAGCTATGGCAGTGGAACATGCACTACTATAAATTCAGAAGGAAATGTATGAATTTATTATTGCGATTTTGTCATTTAAGACTTAAATGCTATTTAAATTATTGCAATATTGAGAAATATCCTGTTTAAAATGTTTAACATGTATAATAAATATTCAAAATTTTACAAAATGTGAAATTTAATTATTGCGATTATAATCTTGTCGCATTTTTCGCAATAACAAAAACATCGCAATAAATTTCAATTTCGGAATTTACAGCATAATTATATATATATATGGACCATAATTTGCTATTGGGCTCGTTTCCTATAACGATAGAAAAGTGATAAAAATGTGTATTAGTGTAAGAAAAGTTGTAACTACATCTAAAGATGCCTTTATTTTTATCAACATACAAGAGTATGCTACTCTTCCCTAGAGAAAAAATTGAAATTAACAAATTTCAAAGACTATTCGACCGTATTTCTGTGTCGTTTCTCGCGTTACTTTTCACTTCCGAAGTGCATAACGCTGACTG
The DNA here is from genome assembly GCF_965363235.1 of Mytilus galloprovincialis. Lineage (NCBI taxonomy): Eukaryota > Metazoa > Mollusca > Bivalvia > Mytilida > Mytilidae > Mytilus > Mytilus galloprovincialis. The sequence continues at coordinate 54,105,102 of NC_134849.1, forward strand.
ATTTATAGATAATCGTCACCGGCAAATTCGTAACTTTTGCTTTCAAATAATAAAGAACATTGACCAATAAGAATAGTCAGAAGAAAATGCCGAGAACTAAAAGTATTTCTGTAGCAGGTGTAAGAACACTAGCGTTACTTTGGTTTCCGATTTCGTAACGCAAATTTTAGATGATGTAATCTGCTTTGTTGTAATAGAATTCTTTATAACAATATGCAAATATGAACTCTCGCGAGATGTTCAAACAGGTAAATCAGAGATGATTTACATTCTAGTTTTGTTCTTCGTAATAATAAAGTTAGAAAATGACGTTATCGTTATGCGTTACATTTCACACGAAACAGAAGTCCAGTTATTTCCTTTTTTTTTATTAAAATTGTTTTTGTCGTTAAGTTCTAATCATTTCCGGTCATACGTGAAACATGTGACTAACATGTGATCACGCCCTTACGGCCAAATATATGAAATACTAGGTCTAAACATTGTTTTTGTTTCCAACAGGATGTTAGTAAACATAATCTGTAGACTTGTTTCGTATTGTTTAAAAAAGGAAAATACTATTTTCAAAGAGATTGCGCAGGGGGTCTATTATTTTTCCTATGTGCATAATGTTACATACGATCTTGTGTGAAAATAAATGCCCAATGACTTGATAAAATCGATTTCAGATTTGACAGACGTTAAACACACTTGGTTTCCGGATAACGATGTAAAGGGTCCTTGGAAAATTCAATCGACATTACTTCTCTTATCATTCTGCCGATGCTCATTGGATTGATTTTGCTTCAGCAGTAAATATTACTGGATATTTTAGGTGAATAAAGATAATTTAATAATAAATACATGTTAATATACTGTTACACTTGGAATGTACAAAGTTGGTATCTTTGTCACAATTTTTAATTATTTTTTTTTATTCATGTTCTGCAAACACTTTTCAGAAACGCAATAAACTTGTCAAAGGAGAAGTAAACTTTTACCATGCATGACTTGAAAGGAAGTACTTTATTGATTTTAGCCCACTAAAGTAGGTTAAAATGTGGAAACCATGTAGATGGTGTACAGGTCACAAATATCATATGGTGCCTATTTTAAAGATTTTAATTACAAGTTAAAAGTTTTTTTCTTTACTGGATTTAAAGAATTTTACATTGCCAATGATTTGGAATAAATTGTATATAACTGGAATTTCAAAACCAAATATAAATACATTTTTTTGGCTAAAACATCAAGATACAACATGTACAACGATTATGGTATCCTGTATCAATGAAGAAAATATGGAAATTTCTGAATAAATTGTACTAATTGTTTTCAAAACAAGCACATATTTAAGAGTTTTATAATACTGTTACATTTAAGATGGATTTAAGAAAAAGTATACTGTTCCGATTATTTTAAGCAGATTTTGCAATAAAATAAAACTAAAAAAATGCTTTCGGTTTCTTATGGTTTCCTGTCGCGTTTAAAAAAAACTTTAATTTAACATTGAAAATAGATTTTAAATATTAACATGAAGCAAGTAACACTAGTAATGGTGTTCATTTATGTCTTTTGAAATATATTGTGCAAAATAAAGAAAATAAAGATTGGTTTCCTGTCACGTAAACGGTGAATCAAAATGTATTAATTTTTTCTTGAAAAACTCAATTGTTCCATTAATACTATTCTAACACCAACACAACCCACAGAATAAAAGTTAAAAGTTTTAGAACTTACAAAAAAGGATACAAAAAGAAACCAAAGGCTGAATACCAAATTATGGTCCATATACTAGATTACCCCCACCCCCACCCCCCTCTGATATTGCAGGGCTGTGACTGAATAAAAGTACATGTATCTAATTATCATGATCATGCATGTTATATGCATGTGAAAGCCTTATTTTAGTCTGGATTTTAAGTATGGGTATTGTCATCTGATTAAGTCATTCTTTAGATGCACAGTTTTCTCTGCTTTCAAAATCTTTTTGTTTGAACCTATCGACCTGGAACTTACCAATTATTGGTACATGTAATATCAATTATTTGGAAAACAAATTAAAAGGGCCTGGAAGGGATTAATTTTTAATCAACTGCATTGTCCTATTATCAAGTACATACTACTAAACTAAAGACCGTTTTTTGTACAAGCATGATAAGTGTAAAGTTCAACAGCATAGTCTTATTTATATATATATTTATCATTGTTTCATAATAAACAAACCAAAACATGTAGGATGTGATTAGACTCTTTGCAAGAATGTGTAAGGTGTAAAAGTGAAAGGGGTGAACATATTTTTTGCGAACATATCTGGATTCTGTTCGTTTGCAATTCATATGGGATCATTGAATTTGTAGTCCAAATAATTACAGTCAGGGGTACTACTTGTTCAAGTAATTTTTATTTACATGAACTTGAAAAAGTAAAAAAAATATACTTATATAAGTAAATTTGTAGGATACTTATACAAGTGAATTTTATTTACTTGTATAGGTAAAAAAAAACTGACTGTCCCTTAGACATGTTAGACATTCAGATTTTTTTACTTGTATAACTTGTATAAGTAAAAAAGTCATCTTATCTTTATTTCTGTAATTCTTAGAATTTCTTTGCTCTATTAGAATTTTAGTTTGTCTGCCTATTGCAGATGTCTTTACTTATCATTTAAGAGTAATTTCATGGACAAAGAAAATGGGTAATCCCATTTGTCGGTTATCTTCAGAACACTGGTTATTTACATTGTACAACCCCAAAGGAGCAATTTTGAAGGTTCAGCACAAATACTTAAGATCTTTGAATTAATGAGATAAAACATTAAACTTTAATAAAACATTATGAGCTAACCTGAGAAATATCATTTATAAAGGCCTGATTTTACATCTCAAAACTTGAGAATTTTGGTGGGATTGTAAAAAAATTTACTTGTATACATGCATCATGTACATGGTACTGTATATAAGTAAATTTTTGAGAAAATTAAGGGGAGATTATTCAAACATTATAATTTACTATATAAGTATATTTTTTTTTAACTTCTTCAAGTAAATAAAAATAACTTGTACAAGCAGTACCCCTGACTGAATTATGAAGTCTTGAAAGGCTATTTTAATTTTTTTCTGTGACGACTTTCCTTGCCTTTCAACATGTTCAAGACGTCATAACTATTTGACTAGAATTTTTGCAGCCCTGTACAAGACCTCATACTGACTGATTTGATAGTTTTCTGTGTAAAAATATATACCAATTTACAAACTTTCCATGTCTATCTATATACATAGATAAAGCCATATTTTTTTCAGAGAAGAGCTACTGGCTGCGTGTCGGACTATATGGTTGTCGTACTGTCCGGCTGTCAGATTATGGAACTGTCTGATTATGGGAGGTTCCACTAAAGTCACTATCAATCTGATATAAATTTGAGTCAAATAAAACAAATTCTATGTGATGAGGTAATAATTTTTTTAAATGGAAATTGGCCAAATATGATAAATCACTGGATTGCAGTTATTACTTAACTCTTGAACTTATCAATTTTAATCTTTTTTATCCCTTTGGAGGGCTAAAACAATAAAAAGATCGATATTATTTGTGTTACTGCGTTGATACAATGTATGACGAAATCAGCTGATATGCGATATCACGGGCCGCACGGACACTGGGGACTCCACTGTATTAATATTTAATCTGTTACAATCATAAGCACTTGTCCCTATTGATGGAAATAACTACTATTAACTTTCATGCGTAAACATCAATAGACACAAGTGCCTGTGTTTACTATTCTATGATATAATTTGGCATGGAAGTAGAAAATTATCTGAAAAGTGAAAATGTACAAAATGTACCTGCATTGCCCCCAACTGGGTGCTCAAATCTACAGCTGCTTCCATATTTACAATGGCCTTGAACAAAAAATTTGCATATAGCCATGATTGTCAGTAAAAAATCGCTACGGTAAATACATAAAAAGCTATTTTCGCTTTTTGAATTTGTCCATTTTCTATCGGAAGTAGTAAGTGGATTATAAATACACGCACAGTCCGGTAACCCGAGTTTTCCGGTCTCACTAATTAGGAACAAAAAGAATTTTAGCGACAAGAAGCGACAAGAAGAAAATATAAGGTCTATAAGGGACAAGTGAAAAATATATGCGACTGAAAGTTTATTTACTATGATATTCAAACAATAGATGTATAGAAAATAAATCATCTGATTATAAGGATCCATAAAAAAGATCAAAATGGCAATTAAAAATAAAATTCTTCGCCGGTTTTTTTTTCGATAATATATTTTTACTGGCACTCTCTTTGAAAATGTTTTTTACATCAGCAGTTATGTCAAAAACCACATACGTGGACTTTAAATCGTCTTGTTAACAACGGAAATCAGTTTGTATCACCCCCAGTTTTGCGGTGTGGGGTTCGTGTTGCTTATTCTTTGGTTTTCTATGTTGTGTCATGTGAATTATTGTTTGAATGTCTGTTTGTCTTTTTCATTTTTAGCCATGGCGTTATCAGGTTATTTTCGATTTATGACTTATGTCCCTCTGGTATCTTTCGCCCCTCTTTTGCAAGTGTGAAACAACCAAGCCAAATGAAGCTACTACATGTAAATGTTGTGTAATTGGACATTCACTATCTTATGAAAAATGATTAGTTTAACTAAACTATCAACATCATGCATCAGTGCATACAAAAAAGTTTGAGAAAATCAAACCCAAGCTGTGTATCACGTTAAATTAACTTCATTTCAAGCAGTCTTCAAACCAAACTCGAGCGTTTTTTCTCTTTAGAATAATCATGAAAAACGCAAAGGACATTGGGTATCTATCCATGACACATCAATACATGCACAGCAACTCCAAACAATACCCCCAAAACAGCGCTTTTTGATTAATGTTCTTCATCTCAAAATCACAATGAGGCCTTCGACACGGAACCAAAAATCTTACCTCACTGCAAATTTAAGACCTCTAGCACCGGCTTGCGCGGTATTCTTTGTAAAATAATTTGGACAGACTTTGTGAGACTAAACACTACCCAATCGGGCTTTGTTGATTTTTTTTATATAAATAAGGCCGTTAGACTGCTCGTTTGAATTGTTTTACATTGTCTTATCGGGGCCTTTTATAGCTGACTATGCGGTATGGGCTTTGCTCATTGTTGAAGGCCGTTCGGTGACCTATAGTTGTTAATGTCTGTGTCATTTTGGTCTCTTGTGGACAGTTGTCTCATTGGCAATCATACCACATCTTCCTTTTTATATATACGTGGAAAGTAGTACATATTTAAAACAAAATAGTTTCTACGCGCTCATAGTTGTAAATATTAAACAATGTAGCATACATTTGAGAAATTAAGGTATCAAATGAAAGGTGAAGGACTGGTGATTCTTGTAACACAACGTACCGTAATGGTTACATTTTGTAATAATACGATAAAATATGAATGTATTCTAAAGATGCGGGCATACATATTAAAAGAAGATATGTGGTATCTATGATTGCCAATGAGACAACTCTCCACAAAAGACCAAAATGACACAGAAATTAACAACTATAGGTCACCGTATTACCTATTTGGACGGAAAATGTGTCTTCTGTTCGGTACCATTGATTTTAAAAGAAATATGTACATTGTAATTGTACAAAACTTTAGTTAACATGATTGAATTATCTTTCTTGCACTAATATTTTAGAAATTGTAAAATTATTGACTAATAAAATGCGGATTTATTTCCATTTTAAAGAAAGCAACACGTGAATAAAGTTGACAGCATAATATTGAAATAATATCTACAACTATAAAAAAGGAAGATGTGGCATGATTGTCAATGAGCCAACTGTCCACAACAGACCAAAATGACACAGACATTAACAACGTTAACTATAGGTCACTGTACGGCCTTCAACAATGAGCAAAGCCCATACCGCATAGTCAGCTATAAAAGGCCACATATGATAATGTAAAACAATTCAATTAGACCATTCGTTATTAAAACTTGTACGAAACAATACAACATTTAACAGTTTTCACCCACATACCCCTTTCTCCTCCGTATAAGCATAATCTAAAATACAAAGAGTCTGCCTCCCTCTTTCAGATAAACACTTGCAAGGGACAATGCTGTCTGTACTTGACACTTTCTTGTTAACACGACAACCAAGTAACACAACAGACAGATGTAAAATAAAAATCGAGCAGAATGGTTGATATTGTGAACAAAAGTCTCAATGGAGGATTCCTAAAATAGGACGGACAGCTAGACGGTTAATTGGAGCATATAATATAGGATGGATCCAAGGATGACCTAATTGACTGGTTGTATGAAGAGAAAAAAGACAGATGGACAACATATATATGATTTTATAGAAAGAAGTTATGAAAGATAATAATAGCAAAACATACCTGCCAACTTTTCGAAATGCCCATGGGGTTTTTACATGCAAGATGGCTCATATAATCCTTCAAAAGCTTCAAGGCGACCTTCAAATATATTTTAGAGTTATTTTTTTTTTGGCTTCTTTATACTTTTACAAGCCTATAGCCATTTAAAATAAATTGTTTTGTTTAAAATTTTGGACAAAATTGCTCTTTCAAAATTTCCATTTGGTAGCCTCCATGGAGGAAATCCCCCACAAATAGTGACAGTTGGCAGGTATGGAAAACAAGGTTAACATTAAAAAGTGAAATTAGAGAGCCACCAGGAATTATACCATTTCGTTTAACGATCTTGTAAACAAAACGCCCATTCTTATACAGACAAAGCGATGATTTACATGATATATTTAAAGTATGACACATCAAACAAACCTAGAAAATCGCCACTAAACGTGTAACATGACGTCAAACAATACTAGAAAATTGCCATTAAACGTATGACATGACATCAAACAAACATGGAAAATCGCCATTAAACGTGCGACATGACATATTAAACGTATGACATGACATCAAACAAACCTAGAATATCGTCATTAAACGTATGACAGGACATCAAACAAACTTACAAAATCGTCATTAAACCTATGACATGTCATCAAACAAACATAGGAAATGGCCATGAAACGATTGCATACGTAAGTGTGTCGTTTATATTTATATTTACGTTTCAATCGATTATATACCTATCGGCAATCTCGATTGATCTTCGAAAGTTGACCTGGGGATAGACATATAATAACTGAGGTTTTCTGTCGACCGATAGTAAGATACTTGCAAAAGTTGGGAGTCAGTTTTGGCTGTGCTGGATGTAAAGTTCGCAGCCACGTCTATTAATTTCCTAAATGTAATATTGAGAATGGAAATGGGGTTCGTGTCAAAGAAACAACAACCCCACCAAAGTGCAGACAACAGCCGAAGACAACCAATGGGTCTTCAATGCAGCGCGAAACTGACGCACCCAGAGACGTGCTTCAGCTGGCCCCTAAACAAAAATGTATACTAGTTTAGTGATAATGGACGTCAAATATGTAGTTAACTCCGAAATATACACAAGAAACTAAAAAAATCATACAAGACTAACAAAGGCCAGAAGCTCCTGGCTTACGACAGGCGCCAAAATGCAGCGGGTTGAACATGTTTTTAGATATCTCAACCATTCATCATGGTAGATATTTTCTTTTATTTGTTTTGAATTTCAAACAAAACCTTTTGTCTAAAATCATATATCAACTTTAACAAAATATTTCAAATTGTGATATTGTAGCGACTGTTTAAAATATTGTAGGATAACACAACACCGAGAGCACTTTAACATAGTAACATTTAATTCAATTGACATTTAGGTGAACATTGCATAACATAGATATAACACAGAAGAAATGTGAAAAATAACCTTTACTAAAAGATCACTTCCTAGAATAAACTTTAAAGAATAAATAAATTACTGATTTTTTTCCCCTTAATTAAATGAGAGATTTAAAAAACTATCCTTGTTTTGATTGGACGAGACCTGCTACAAAATGTACCAATACATATACAATATTAGGTCAATGAAAGAAAAATATAAACTTTTTTGTATGAGGCTGAGAAACTAGGCCTTCGGAAGGGCGAAGTTCTACCGAGCCCTTCCACAGTTTTGCGCCGTGACAAAAAAAAATATATTTTTATGACATTGACCTAATATTGTTTTTATACTGCAACTCAAACTAATACATTGATAGGTTATCTAATCATAACACAATTGTCAAATGTATTTTCATACCTTAATAAATAAATTTGGTGAATTTACTGTCTTCTGATTGGTTAAAATAGTTAGCTTAATTTTCAATGTTATCAATTTTTATGGCGACACGCCCACTCTAACGTTGTGTATTCATACGCAAACATCTGTGTATGTTGTTATTCGTATTAATATATATCTTTGAGTCTTATTTTTGATAGAAATTTATTTATAATGAATGGCAATAATTTATTTTGATTTTATTGAACCATAAAATTAATTTTTGACTCTTCACATTTAACATAATCCGCTTCGCGGATTATTCAATGTGAAGAGTCAAAAATTAATTTTATGGTTCAATAAAATCAAAAGAAATATCTGGTAAATGGCATTATAATATAGTTACACAGCTAATTTTGCATAGGTACTATTTCTGTACTAAAAATCTGTAGTACTATTTCTTTACTTTTAACATTTAGTACTATTTCTTTACTTTAAAACTATTGTAATATGTAGGTACTTGTATTTTACAGTACTTAATTTGTACTAAATATTTTGGTACAGAAATAATACAATATTCCATGTTTGAAAATCATAACTTTAAGAGATTTGAAATAGAAAAACTTTCAAAATGCTGAAGATGTAACAAAAGTAACCAAAAATCTATAGTACCTAAATTTCAAGTACAAATAAAGTACTGTAAAATACAGGTACCTCAATATTACAATAATTTTAGAGTAACAAAATAGTACTGAATATTAAAAGTAGATTTCCAGTACTACAAATTGTTAGTACAGAAATAGTACCTATGCAAAAGTAACTGTGTATAGACCAGTACTTTTGTATCAAACTTAGCATCGTCAGTTTAGTACTTGCGGCAGCCAAAAAAAAAAAAAAAAACAACAAAAAAAAAAACAAAAAAAACAACAACAAAAAAACAAAAAAAAACCGTATTATTATCATCATTAGTTATCAAAGGTACCAGGCTAATAATTTAATACGTCAGACGCGCGTTTCTTCTACATACATGTAAGACCCATCAATGACGCTCAGGTGAAAATAGATGATAAACCAAACAAGTACAAAGTATGAGAACATTGAGGACCCAAAATTCCCAAAAAATTGTGCCAAATACGGCTAAGGAAAATATATGCCTGCGATAAGAAAAATCTTGGTTAATTGCATTGCCGACTGTCAAATCCCAAATCGATAATTTAAACTAATCAAACACAGCACTGTTATTTCGTTATTTTACAAAATGTACCTTAAATCTAGCTGTCTAGTTTCAGCCAAGAATAGTCTTCTCAATGAAAAAAATCATTTCGAAGAAGTACATATTTTTGAAATTTTGCGTAGTATATATTTCACTATTTGGATTAGTACTATATATAGCTAACATCAGGTAGATTATGCAAAATACTTCAGATCAATATCAATTTCAACTTGTAGATCATTTTAACAGTGTCTTTTCCAAATAGTTATCAAAGGTACCAGACTTATAAATTAATAAGCCAAACAAGCGTTTCGTCTACACAGGACGCATCAGTGACGTCAGAACGAAATAGGGGCATCGGTGGTCGAGAGGTCTTATTAGTTACAACTGTAATCACTAGCCAGTCAACACTAAGGTTGTGACTTCGAACCCAGCTTGTACGGCTGCATTCGACTCCAATATTAATTGACTAGGATTGTCAGTTTTCCTATCGAAGGTCGGTGGTTTGCTTCGGACACTTCGGCTTCCTCCACCAATAAAAACTGTCCGACACGAAATTGCCCAAAAGCGGTGCTTGAAAGTGGCGTTTGAGCACAAACAAAAAATTAATTTAAATCAGAACAAGATAGATACAAATGATAGAAATCCAAATAAGTATATAAAGGTGAGAACCAAACACTTAAAATATTTCATTATCTAGACATTCAAACTGACATTATAAGTTATCGCCAATTTGGACCGAAAGATAGCTACTATCTTTTATTTGTTTAGTTATATCGACTCCTAGGAATGAATGTTCATGGGTTCGTGAATCAGAAGCATGGGTAATCATGTATTTTTTTCTCTAATGCTTTATACTTTTCATATTTTCGTGATGTCATTAATCTTGAAAGAGATATAATTTGTGTTTGTTTTTAAAATATACAATTAAGTACCCTAATGAATATATACAACATATGCATAATGCAATTTTTTTTTAATTTTTCAGTGCATCAATTATAGGTTGCAAACTTTGTTCAAAGTATGCCGAAAAAATGCCCGACTGATGAGAGTATACTCAACGGGTGTTATATTTGATATGAAACTAGTCTAAGAACGCAATACACATGCTATATATACAGTCCGCCAAAAGTTAAGCACCACCTAAATATAAATCGAAATATTTTTTTAACTATTGCAAAAAAAATATTTATTTTTGGTGTTAAGAATTGCCAATAGCATACACTAAACAAAAATATCGTTACGACCAAAAAAACTGTACTCAAATAAAAACTTTTTATTAAAGGTCATCTGTACTTTTTAGTATACACTGTTTAGACGCCTTTAAATCATCTTCCTACTGTCGTGTGTACCTTCACCAAGTCACTGTGAAATATGACAAGGCGTAAGTTATCTGTGATTGAACGTTGACAAACAATTGACATGTCAAAAGCCGGTAGGAGCACAAGAAGCGTAGGTAACAATTTTTATGTTAAACACACCGTCATTATCAGATTTTTACAATTTCATTTTAACACAGGAATTGCAAATGATAAACCAAGGTCTGGAAGACCCCGTTTAACTTCCGATCGTGATGACAGACTGCTTATTGGTCATCCTAAAGCCAACCCATTTACTCCTGCCCCACAGCTTAGACAACATTGGCCTCAAGGTGGTCGTGTTAGTGTTCAAACATTGGTCTGTCGACTTATAGAAGCTACCTAAGACCACGCCATGTTGATTAGGAGACCTGCCCTAACAGCCGTTTAATCAGGTTTCAAAGGACTATTGCCCATCGACGCTGGAACATGAGAAGCTAGTTAAATGTTCATTGGGCAAATGAGAGTCAGTTTCTGTAACGACCAATAGACGCCAGAATACGAGTTTAGTGTTAATAAAACTTCTTATGAACAAAACAACATTTGCCTAACGACTGAATACATTGCTGGTAGTGTTGCACGTTGGTGTGTCTTCTCATACTGTTGTAAGCTGGGTATGCATATTCTGCAGGGTATCATAAACGGACAGACATACAGGGATGTGGTGCTTAGAAACATTGGAGTCCTTCATTTTGATAAGCCTCAATTTGCGTCAAGACCCTTGTACATGTACGACAATGCTAGACCACACAGGGCAATGATTGTAACCGAGTACAAATAGCAAGAAGTCATTGACACTATATGTTGGCCTTCCATGTCGCCAGACATGAACCCTATCGAACATGTCTGGAATGCCATTGGCAGAAACCTCAATCGCAGAGTTCCACCTTTGACATAAGCTTTTAGCAAATATAACGTTACGAATTGCGTCCTTATTATTTTCAAATGTCTAGAAAAAATTCAAATAACAAATAAAATTACTGAATTCGTTGAAATTTCTTAATGGAAAGTACCTAAGCAGATGTTAAAATGCAAAAAAGCTCTAACACATCAAACAAATCGTTAACAATTGTAATATTCTTGACCGGCAGTTCCTTATGTAGAAACTGGTGGAGTTATAACTAATTAAACCTCTCACTTGTTTTGTGCTTCCCCACTGTCTATGTGTCTTGTTTAGAAATGCTTACATAACTATGATATAGAATTAGATATTTGACTTAAATTAAGTTGACACATTTTTCTTATGTATGTTAGGCTCTGTGTAGTTTTGAAAAGCTTCATATTTTTATAAAAATTTTTAGTCTTAACTATGGTTCATCAAACTTTATAAACCATGACATATATGCATGTTGAAACATTTTCAAATTATTTTGTAAACAATGTTTTTTCTGATGAAATATGAGTCAAGGTTTACAACTAAACCACAAACCACAATTAATAATTTACAAGGTAAAGTGCAGTAAAGGCCGTTTGTTGAAATGTTGTCAATTTTCTTATGTAAGACATTGTTTTCATATCAAGATCGAACATACGTGAAACTTCAGATCATTAATCAAACTAATGATCATGTATTACAACATTATGACTATTTTTGTTGTTCAGAAAGATGCAAAGCCTAGATATTAGATTTTATGACGAATGCAAATTATTTTTTATATGTTTCAATATTATTTTTATTTATTAATTTAGACATTTTATCAGTATTTGTCAGACTTAAGGGGGTAGACCTTTGTTCAGGGAGATAACTCTTTAAATCAGTTAAGCGTTTGCAAAAGTCAAGTTCGTCAATGTATTTTAAGCATTTACCTGAAACAGATTGAAAATAATCTATGTAACCTAGAAGCTTAGAATATATTTTTGAAAATGGTTGACATAAACGTACTGATGATTTTAAGAGTTATTTCCCTTAACCTAGGTCTACCTCCTTAAACAAAGCAGAAAAAATACCTATCAGTGTACAAAAGAATATGTAATATTGCTATAAGGAAAAGCAATACAAGCGATGTTCCTTTGCCTAACATGGACTGATTTTGTGTCATGGATTAAAACCCATATTCTTTGTATTTTTTGCTTTTGTGTCACAATTATTTAAAGAGAATTCCACAAACAAAAATTAAACAATTGGAATTAATATCTAGAGACAATAACCTGGCGATGTAAAACCACAAAGAAATGTGTATCCTGACAATTTCCAATAATTGATATTTATGTCAACACCGAAGTGCTGACGACTGAGCTGGTGATACCCTCGGGTATGAGACGTCCACTAGCAGTGGCGTCGACCCAGTGGGATAAATACTTATCACAAGTACCAGGATTATAATTTAATACGACAGACGCGCGTGTCGTCTACATACGCCTCACCAGTGACGCTATTATCTATAAACAAATACAGACTTAAGGCAGTTCAAACAAAGTTGTTCCTCTAATGACCATTGTGCTGTATGGTTGGGTTGGCTTATTTATTTTAATTGTCACGTTTTTATTTCCCTCGATTATAGTAGAACAAGTGAAAGTTTTGGCGCTATACAACCAGATTCAATCCACCATTTTCTACATTGGAAAATGCCTGTACCAAGTCAGGAATATGACAGTTGTTGTCCATTCGTTTTTGATGTGTTTTGTCATTAGATTTTGCCATGTGATTAGGGACTTTCCGATTGAATTTTCATTTAAGTTCAGTATTTTTGTGATTTAACTTTTTTTATACCGAATAGGGAAGTGCATTGTATACAGAAGCATTGTATTGTTCTGTCAAAAGCATGGATTTTAGTTATTACTTAATTATGCCGTGTTTGTGTCATGTGTCAGGAACGAATTTCAGAAATAGTACACAATTATTTACAAGAAATAAAGGTTAATCTGTTTTTAAAAGATCAATCACAATTCTTTATTTGCAAGACGACACATTTTTTGGTGAATCATCTTATACATTGCTCCACTTTTGGTTTCTCATGACTAATCTGCAGTATAGTTTGCATTCATTTCATTTGAAAACAATGAAGATCGCCATACTTTCTAGAAAGGGGGACGAAATATACCAAAGGTACAGTCAAACTCATAAATCGAAAAAAAACCGAAAACTGACAACGCCTGGCTAAAAATGAAGATACAGACAAATGAAAACTGTTTTGTTCTATTTCTTTCACGATACAGCAGATTTTAAGGGGTAGACCTTAGTTCAGGGAGATAACTCTTTAAATCAGTTAAGCGTTTGTAAAAGTCAAGTTCATCAATGTATTTTAAGCATTTACCTGAAACAGATTAAAAATGATCTATGTAACCTAGAAGCTTAGAATATATTTTTGAAAAAGGTTGACACTAACGTACTGATGATTTTAAGAGTTATTTCCCTTAACCTAGGTCTACCTCCTTAAATGATTAGTTGAAAAGAAAAAAATAATAAAGATACCAAACTCTGAAGAAAATTCAAATCGAAAAGTCTCATACCAAAATGTCAAAATCAGTAACTCAAACGAATGAAACAAATGGAAAACTGCTGTCATTCTCTGTACTTGTTAAAAAATATAGAGGCATTTTCTTGTGTAGAAAAAGGTTGATTAAACCTGGTTTTAAATCTAGCTATTGTAGACCTTAAACATAAGTATAGAATCAATCATTGTGGCCCACATTGAAATGTGTACTTAAACCAACTAATGTTTACTCTACAATTCCCCATACTCAATTGAAAGACTGACTTCATAACTTGAGATTTATTTTAATTTACTTTCATATAAATTAAAAATGTCTTATCATTGAATAACCCATACTTCAGTCAGAACTTGTATCTCAAATACACCAGTGATTTTAAAATGAGGGATACTACTGAACTTCTGCATACTTTGAACTTTTTTCTCAATATTAACATAGTAAAAAGTTATCAAAGGTACCAGGATTATAATTTATTACGCCAGACGCGCGTTTAGTCTACACTATACTCATCAGTGACGCTCATAGTTATGACGGCAAACAAGTACAAAGTTGAAGAGCATTCATTACATTAAATCAGATGGACAACTTCACACTAAAATCTATGATATACTGGATAATTTCTAACTATTAATCTCCATATCTCCACAGAAACATACCATTTGCTCAGTCGTATGGTGTTAAAATATCTCTCAATTGATACGTTGTGCTCGTGCATGTTCACACTTAATGGAATTCATGTACAGGAATATTTGCTCATTACGTTTTAACTGCTGAAACACATTTTTGAGGAGGAAAGATTAAAAATGAAAATCTTTAGATTTAATGGACATCGTCACAATTTGGTTGATCTATACGATGTGTCTGTGTCTAAACTAACTAATGCAAATTTTACCACGTCTTATATTGTGGTTTACCACCCCTTTGTCTGTCGCTTAGACATTTTACAGTACATGATTTGTACTTGAAATTTAAGTACTACATATTTTTGGTTGCGCGGTAAAATTTTGAGCATTTTGAAATTTGTCTTTTTCAAATCTCTTAAAGTTATGATGTTCACACGTGGAATACTGTGATCATTGTTGGTATTATTTTTGGTACCAAAATTTTAAGTACAAATCAAGGACTGAAAAATACAAGTACCTAAATATTGCAATAATTCTAAAGTAAAGAATTAGTACTAAATATTACAGGTAAATTTCCAGCACTACATATTTTAAGTACAGAAATAGTATCTATGCAAAAGAAGCTGTGTACAAAACGAGCGTCTGGCAAACTGAATTATAGACCTATGGTCTTTCATGATTGTTTTTCATGTTCGACTTCGGTAAAACAACGTCCTGTCTTCCATTAGATACTTGAGCGATAACTCATTTGCTAACCCAGTGACATCTGATTGAACCAATTATAAGCCTTTAAAGGAAAACATGTCAAAATTATTTTATTTACATACCAAATTGACATTTACTGTCTAGATGTACTTTATTATCCATTACATTTTAATTAGCTAACATTGATGTAGTGTTATGTGGTTTTTGACATCACCTTGACAGTTTTAAAACATGATAAATATTTATCATTTTCATGGTACATTGTATGCTATTGATCGACGGTAGTTACGATGATCAGTTCTTTAATGCACAAATTGAAAAGTATTATTAAACATATATATAGCATTAAATACATTAAAGAGATATACAGATAAATTCCTATGAACAATAGCCAATGAAGGAAGAAGGCAGCATGGGTAAACAAAAAAACCCAAATCAACTGCATTTAAACAATATCATAAAAGCTTAGATTGCCAACCAATATAATAGATATAAGAAGATGTGGTATAAGTAACAATGAGACAAACACAATTTGTTAAAGCAAACCAAAATAGGTCAAAGTTCGGTCTTCAACACGGAACCTCGGTACACACCGAACAGCTAACTTTAAAGACGGAAACGGAAGAACGACATGGCAAGCAAAATACAACAATAAGACAACGTATGTGAAAATATATCAGCGTGGCAAGATGACAAATTTTAAAGCAACATCATATAAAACAAATGCTTCATAATATATGGCACACAATTTGTTGCCGTTAAAATGCTCCTTATAAATGCGTTGACATTTTAATCACCCATGTAAGTTTGCCGTAGTGCGACTGTTTTTTGTTGTTGCAATCACTGGTCAGCAGCAAAAACTCATCAAGAGAACTAATGGAATTCAAGCTTACAATTTTACTTGGACTGCACAAGGCTGTTAAGAACTATAAAAGTAAGAGTATAACCGTTATATTATTTGTCCGTTGGTCTTTGGGAGAAAATTGCCTCATTGGTATTCATAATATACCTCTTTTTTTTTTAAAGATATGAAGTTTTAACATTTTTACAAAATAATTCAATGTTAAAATTTAACTGGAAGACACGAACATTAAAAGAATGAACCATGCAATAAATGCCAAAAACAAAACCCTAGAATCATTAAACATCTCAAATTGTTTTAGGTAAACAGCTACAGACAAATCAAAGAAACTATGGTTGTTAAAGGACATCCTAGACATTAATCATGCGATGTCATGATTTATGTTATCAAGATAGTTCTGTGATCTGAACATTTGCGTGTACATGTATATACACTTTTTAGAATTATAAATGCAAAATACAAAACTACAACATGATATTTTTTCATCATTTAATGTAAGTTCTACATTTCATTTAATCATTTAGTAACAATCAATGGCAGTTTTTCCATTGTGATAGAATGTCAATAAGCTGTTTGAATATTGTTCTATTTTATGTCCTTGACTTTCTCATCAATTATGTAAAATAAAGAATACTATGTTTTACACCAAGATCGGTTTGTCCTACTATTGTATTCTAGTTCTTGATATCTTTTTGATAACGTTTTTATCACAGCGTCTGACTTGGTTAATCCCAACCAATAGGCAATGTGTAATTCGCTATTGCTAAATACCGTAAGAGGCATTTTTAACAAGATTCACAACAAAGTCTTCACGTCTCGTTGACAACATTGTTATTTACGTCAGACAAATTGGTATAAAAGATAACAGAACCAACTGTGTTTCCATTCTGTAATTTGCCCCCGACAGGAAGACAGCCGACTTGAACAAAACCACCTATCTTCTCTATTATCTTGATAATTGCAGTGTTATTTGAAAATGTGTCGACATACATCCCCATATATCCTAATCGCTTTGCAAAGTCTATCGATGTCCTCATAGCAAATTCTCCTAGCCCCTGCTTCCTTTCGGTTCTCTTTACAATTACGAAAGGATCGGCTATTGAACCATGACCGCGGTAAAATTTGCTGACTGCAACTATAACGCCTGCTAAGATAGTGCCTGATTCTGCGCATTTTATTACGAAGCAATCACTTCCTCTTATTTCTTCTCGAAACTCCTTTTCCGAATTGAATTCGTCGATACCATATCCTTCACCATGTTTTGCTGCTTCTTGAATCATGTTATATGTTTCAGTTAATTCTTGTTCTGTCATGAAATCAATTACTACTGGACGGCCTGTATATAGTGTATCTATCTCTGGCAAATCTAACACGTTTGAAGTCGGTGAGGAGAGCATTCTGAAAGATAAATAATTTCATTACAGTTTTTCTTCAAGTAGTTAACATTCTTCAGTTTCATGTATGCAAAGTGTTTCTTTGATTTTATGTGATTGCATTTTGTATGTATTTACCTCTTGTTTTACATGTCAATGTGACCGAGTGTTTTTAAATAAAGCGTATTGTATTGTTTGAAGTTTAAACAGTATGTTCACATATCTTTATGAAATAAATCAAGAATAAAATATTTGTAACGTATTTTTGTTGACATATGAAAAATTGAGCAATGTAATTTATCAAACTAATAATCATCATCTAACATAGATTCGTTAAGTTTACATATATTTACCTGTATAGTTTGATGATCAAACACTAAAACCACAATAGTACTGTAAACTGATACTACAGGTAAACTACTGCACACAACTATTCAAATACAAATGATCTCTCAAAATGGTAAATCAGCCTTATATACCTGTACATATAATTGTCACGTGTGTTATGCTTAAATTAAATACAGCCCTGATAATGCCAATCATTTATAATGTCTGATGTAAAACGCTGTCACCAAATCTCACAACAACCAATGATCGTTTTTAAATTATTGGTTGTATATAACAAATGATTTCTTAGAATGTTTCCTAATTGAATAGTACATATTTTGATTTTTTACAAATATGCATATTTATTATTAATGTTTATTATATGTCTTGATTGACTGACGTTAAGATTCATAACATTCAATATTACAATTTTATGAAATAAACTTACTATTGCATAAAAAAATGTAGAAATGAAACACATTCTCGTTACAATATTTTACAAAATAAACCAATAAAGATATCGGACATTTCAAGAATAATTTGTGTATCAAATCAAATATTAAAAATCAACTAGTTAAAAATTTCAAATAAGTTTGCAATAGGTTTCCGAATGACTATCGAAATTGCTTTCTTCTTTCAAACCATAACCTTCAACTTTTTTGGATTCTGTGTTTTAGTAAAGTAAATAAAAAAGTCCGCAAAATGTTTTTTTTTGTCTTCGTTGCTCAAACTACTGTGGATTCATTATTTTTTCGTGGGTATCAATTTTCGTAGATTATCTCAATGTTCATCTTTATAACATAACCTTTAACCTGTAAGTTATTGTTTAGATTCCATTTTTTATCTAAATGAATATTAAATTTTGATAAATGCTGCTTTCGTGTATGGTTGTAAAACTGTATAACTTTATAGATATAGGAAGATGTGGTGTGAGTGCCAATGAGACAACTCTCCATCCAAATCCATGTCATAGATAAGCTCCTTGAATACAAAGAGATTACCATTTGAGTTTTGACAATGTGTTCATATGCTTCAGAAATAAGAAATAAAATACATAGATATAAAAATTAAAAAGAGAGACTTTTCTAGTTACGAGATATGACGACTTTTTTCGTTATTTAAAAATAAAATATGAATAAATTTCAGGAATTCAATTCAAGCACATTTGCCTTTTATTAACATCATATAAAAAAAGATGTGGTGTATTTGTCAATGATACAAAGGAATAGAACATTAATATAATGGAATATACATGAACGTTTCGGAATTACAAAGTAATTGACAGGTTGAAGGTATTAAGGTATTACACCCCTGATTATGTAGACTTGTTCCTTTATTTTCATGAATGCAATTTTAAGGCAAAACTCAACAAAGTTTCTTATATATTCCCATTTATTGATATAACGAACATACAATTTTAGACATCAAGAAAGAATGCAGTTCGTTTCCTCTGAATAAATATAAGGTCCGTAAAAAGATATCCCTTGTTTTTTTCAAATTTAGGTCTAACCAAGGTCAGCTTTCTGACTGTTTTATCTTTTTCTTTTATTTTGACATATCTTGGACATTTAACGACCAATAAACCAATTGTATACGGTCTCACAGTATGCAAAATATAACTTGGCGATATTTGTTCCGCAGATCTTAAGTAAGGAACGTGTTGGATAACATTTTTGCTCTTTTGATAATGTTATGTTAAAGGTTTCAGCTATTTTGATATTTCAACCCTTTTCCATATTTTATTATATACAATCTGAGCGACGAAAACGACCACAAATAATAACACAAAACTAAATAAGGAAAACAATCATTATACTAGAAAAAAAGAACAAACTGTATAAAACTCATGTGTATAAGGCGAACCATTGTTTACTTATTCTCTGACCTAAAGAAATAATTTGGGACTTGCAAACTATACCATATAGATATAGGAAGATGTGATAGTAGTGCCAATGAGACAACTCTCCTGTCAAGTAACAATTTATAATAGTTAAACATTATACTTATCTTAATTTTACTGAAAAATTAACAAGATCAGATAAAATGTTTAGTCATTTGATTATGTTTTGCATTTATTGAGAAAAATATTTACAATATAAAATCATGGAAATGGTTTTGTTTTGGTCTATACAATTTCTGATGGATATCCACCGCACTTTAACAAGATTGTTATCTCAAAGGCCATCAACACAAAGGTACAGGTGTGAAACATATGTCTACAGTGTACTTAGTTCAAGGTTTCGCACTTTGGCATTTATCAAATTTAATTGTAAAAATCAATAAATCAATATTTCAATAAACAAATTAAGATAAACCATTTAACTACGTAATTTCTCTATTTGTCATCTCAATTTTGAATATGAGCCTATCTTGATGCATACAACGAATACAGTTATTCAGATGTCATCATTCATATAAAGGTTAAATATGTGTATCTTCAAGGAAAATGAATATTCAAATGTATGCAAAACAGTTGTGGTTGCCTAAAACACTGTCATTATATAAAGCAAACGCTAAGTAAAGCACTTTATAGTAACTGTTGGGATAAAGAATTTCAGAAGACACTTATCAGAACTGACCATTAACCGCAAATCATCTACCTATGTTATTTTCAAATTAACCGTATATAAAAAAGAAGATGTGGTATGATTGCCAAATAGACAACTATCCACAAAAGACCACAATGACACAGACATTAACAACTATAGGTCACCGTACGGCCTTATAAAAGACCAGTTTGTTACCATAAGTTCTTACATTGTGGATTCATTAGTATTCATTGGATACAAATTTTCGTGGGTACAGGAGAACCACGAATTCTAATATTAAACATTAAACGAATTGCAAATTTTGTTAAAGAATATAAGCAGACTTTGCCAAAACCAAGAAATTGTTTATCCACGAAAATGCAAAATTTTTCGTCCATCCACGAAAATTGGTACCCACGAAAAAACCTGAATACACAGAAATTCATTATGGCAACGATTTCCAGATCGTTTAATGTTCGTCAGTAGTACACTTAAGCTTTAAATTCAGACTTATAAAACCTGTCGCATACAAATGTTATTAAAAAGTGATATGTTGTACAAATGTTTGTCAACTATTGATGATCATTTCATGGGTATATTAAAAACAACTGATACAATTTTTATTTTAAATTGTAATTTTTATAATCACGTGTTCAATTGTGGAACGATATCATTAAAATGTCGGCTCTTCGATAATCCTACAATAGTACAATAAAAAATGAAAACAACATGCACGTTAAATAATTTCATTTCGTTAGAAGCGCTTTCTGAATTTACTTTCATCAGGTACGCTCAAAAGCCGAAAATGTGAAAGCCGATGATGCATAAGAACCAGAACAGTTGAAGAGCTTTAAGACAATATTATCTAAGTAATAACCATATCAACTTAAGGCAAACTTTTCCTTAGTGAGTCGAAACTTTTCATTTTTAATAATTTTAAAATTTGTAAACGGGCTATCTGATCTTATGAAGTTTCTACTAAATTTTCTAAACTGATCCATTCTTCAACGTGTGAATAAGAATTGTCAACGGATTAAATCATTATATGGCGGAAGTGAATTTGATAGCAGATGTCGTATACATATCTAAATAATTCCTGCTTTATTTTCCTAGTTCTTGGTAGCATTCTTTAATTACATTTGCGATAAATAATTTAATTTCTTTTTTGGTGTGCAAATACGGAAATTCTGGAAAGACGAGTGTTCCACGAAAATAGTTAAAATAAACCTTTGTCGATATTTTTATCAACATGTATAATATCAAATTTAGAAACAAGCTTTATAATAATCCATCATATGATTGTTTGT
Organism: Mytilus galloprovincialis; assembly: GCF_965363235.1. Lineage (NCBI taxonomy): Eukaryota > Metazoa > Mollusca > Bivalvia > Mytilida > Mytilidae > Mytilus > Mytilus galloprovincialis. The sequence continues at coordinate 54,126,975 of NC_134849.1, forward strand.
AGTACATTCCAAAGCCGTTTCTCATCAGAGTTTGTATTGTTCTGTGTTTGTTTACCGGGATCTACACATGATTGATACATTGTTTAGTTTAATCTTTGATCTGCATCATTCAACAATGTCAAACCAAAATTCAGCGGGATTATTTTTTGGAACGGTTTTCTCTATTTCAATTGTTTTTTGGTTCTCCATTTTTTTTCTAAGTTATGGATGATTAAACAAAATTTCGTCAGCATCATGGAAAAAATGATGGAAGAAACATTTATTGTCATCTGGTGCAGAAACATTGGTACCGTTAATGTTAATAGAACTGCTGATTCATTTTAAAACGTCTTAAACATATCTTCTACCATGGATAGAAAATTATGTAGCGAATACCAAGTAAAAAATACACTTATTAAAAAAAATCTGAAAATCTACGTTTGATCTGCAAAATGTTGAACTTTTAAAATTGTAAATAATTACCTCTACTAGACCATGTATTCAAATACTAATTAAACTCATCATAGATACCAGGATTAACATTTATAATAACGCCAGACGCGCGTTTCGTCTACAAAAGTTTCACCAGTGACGCTCGAATCAATAAATGTTTAAAAGGACAATACATAAATTAAATCCACCTCTGCTAGTGACTATCAGTCCCCAAGTGTATCATCAGCTCAGTAGTCATTACTTCGGTACTGATATGATTTAGTAAACTTTTCTAAAATTTGTCCGTTTATAAATTTTGGAATTATTAAGAGACTAAGGTTTCAACTCCAACAGACAAAGTTGACTTTAGATGAATTTGGCTATTTATTTTAGGTATTTTTGTCATATAGCTCTTCAACGGTTTCGGTACTTATACATCTTCGGCTTTCAAAGGTTTAGTTTTGAGCGTTCCGGATGAAGATAAATCCAGAGAAGCGCTTCGGACGCATAGAATTATCAAACGTGTTGTTTCCAATTTAAAAAAAAAGTTCTTCATAAATGGAAAGAGACATTTGCACCCTAACAAAAAAATGTAATCCCGTCGGTGAAGGATGTATCATATAGAAAGGTTGGCTTGAACAGACTTTTACATTGAAGAGAACAAAATCACCCAGGATGTCAGGATTTTGACGCGCCTATTGTCTATAACAATTGTACATAATACTTGACAATACAAGCATTGTATTCTTCTTTAGTTTTTGTTTAAACCACTTTCCTCTTGACTAGCAAATCGCACATAACTTTTTTTTATATTGTGTTTGTTAATATTAGACACATTTTGTTTTATCAACTACAACGTATTCGATGGCATGTTCCCTCTGATAATGGATTCCTTGAAACTAATGGGTTTCCGACAATATGTATTTGAAAACATTTGTTTATTTTAAATTGTTTGTATTTTGGCCACTTCTATTTAAATTTCACTGTTTATCAATAACGTAGAAATATGTCATGTTTTCAACAACTACCATATAACAAAGGTGACTTGTTGTGGTAACTGCCAAATATACTAAATGCTGGCATAAAATGAGCTCCGTTGGTAAGATTGAGTTTGGAACGAGTTCAAACTTAACTTGTTCATTAGGAAACCTCTATTGAATTCAACTCAAATATTTTAGAACAATCGTTAATGTTTAATGTTTAATTTTACAAATTCAATCGCCGATAAAACGTTCAATGTCATTTTGTAGGTTTAAAGGAAAGTCCTGGCTAGTTTTGGCATGATAATATTTCAATCATAAGTATCTGCATGGTCATGTTGTTTTAATGTTTTCATAAAACAGAGTATAATACTATGAATTAAACTTTATATAATTACAAACACGTATTATAATATAATACAAACATATCTTTTTAATAACTTTGTAGAAGTTTAAGATAGATTAAGAAAACGGAGTAATATCTGACAATAATGATTTTCAAGAATAATTGTTCGCTGAAATATCGATATAGCACTTTTGAATAAAATTTTTTAACTGTTCCCTTGTTTTGTTGTACCTTTTGCAGACTTCGTATCATTTATATTAGTATACTTAAGTTAACTTAGTGGATACAGATTTTCCAAACAGAGAACTACAAAAGCCAATTGAAGAAATGGGAAAACCGTATTCAAATTTAAAATTTTGAGAAACAATAACATCCCCAAATAAACACCACGTGATTCCCATTTAGGTAAAGGTATCAGTAGTTTACCCCTGTTCAATTAATATATTGATTTGATACTTTCAAATAACCTTTATTTTCTTTGTTTTAATGTACTTTTTGGCAGACTTTGTTATCGTTTATATCGGTAGCCTTTGATCAATCATTACGCAGAAAATCGTTCTGCAAAATGAACTTCAGACTAATACTCTCTTCGTCATGTTCGTGACGTGAAACTGTTTCTTATGATTACACTTGTATTTTCTAAGGTTTCTGTTCTTAAACATCCTTTGTTTATGTCGTCAAAATTAACAAAATATTTGTCCATTATCAAGAACATATTCTGCTATTGAGCTTAGTTAAATGTTTCTAAGAAACGGAAAAAACAACCAAAGATAACAATCGTTTCACCATTGTTATTTATAAGAAGGCCATTTAAATAGTGAAGTATTAATACATTCTCGTATAGATATATGTACGAGAGATAGCCGCACGGCACATTTAAGTATAATATGGTCACCATACGGTCATTATTAAACCTTTGGATGCAATGTATTATCTATTTTTTCATTAATTTCGTCCAACATAGTTATGATGAAGAATGACTAAAATTTGAGCTACAAGCAATTTATGGTTACTATCACTAATTGGTTGATCTATTTTTCAGTATACATGGGGTAACTAAGTGGTTACAGATTTTATAACAGAGAGTTCCAAAACAATTTGTGGAAAAACGTACTGAAAATAAATGATTGTGATAAAGCATTATGCAGTAATCAACATCCAATGATTCGTGGTATAATTAACAGCAGTATACCGCTGTTCTACAATAACATATTCAAAAAGCACTCTTCAACAACCATTTGATATATATCCTATACTTTGTTGTATCTTTTTATGCAGAATTTGTTATCGTTTATATCGGTATGCTTGGGTTAAAAATTACGCAGAAAATCGTTTTGCATAGTGAACCTCAGACTAATACTCTCTTCATGACGTGAAACTGATCCTTGTGATTAATTTTGTACTTTCTAAGGTTTCTGTTCTTAACTTCCTTTGTCAATGTTACCAAATATTAACATTAAGATTTGTCCAATATCAAGAACATATAATGCCATTGAACTAATCTGAATGTTTCTAATAAGGATGTGAAAAAATAATCAAAGATAACAATCGTTTTGCCATGATTGTTTAAAATATCATTTAAATAGTGAAGTATTAATAAATACTCGGACATATATAAGAGACACATTTAAAGTATAGTATGGTCATAATACGGTCGTTATAACACTTTTTGATGCTTTTTATTTTTTGTCGTTTTTCGTATTGTTGTGTTTATCGTTAACTTTTCAATCGTTTTGTGAATTTACAGCATATTTATGATGAAGAATGAAATCTCTATATTTAAACTCACTTGCGGCATTTTTTACCATTCTTAAATCGTCAGTTTTATCAGAAATCGTTATAGTGACTATTTATTTAGTATCTAGTTTGCGTAAGAGATAGATCCCAACATTAATACTTAGTGAGTCATTTACATCAAACATTTAAAATAAACTTAGAACTGACAATACAAATGATATAGTGAAAACACCTGTAACAATTAATCAGTTGAAGGGCAACTGAAAAAGAAAGACAATACTTACAACGCCATATACATGTTTTATAACAATGAAATTGAATTCTTTCTCTTTACCAATAAATATTGTACAGTTTTTAACTTTTTAAATTATGTTATATGTACTTCAACAGTTTTATTTTCCAAAAAAAAAAGTTTCGTTCTTACTGAATAAGTTAAGCAAAACAAAGTTCCACGTCTACTTGTATTTTTGTCCATCTGATGAGTTAAGTTCGTTCTTATGTTGTACTGTTATACCACTGTCCCAGGTTAGGGGGAGGATTGGGATCCCGCTAACATGTTTAACCCCGCCACATTATTAATGTATGTGCCTGTCCCAAGTTAGGAGCCTGTAATTCAGTGGTTGTCGTTTTTTTATGCGTTACATATTTGTTTTTCGTTCATTTTTTTTTACATAAATAAGGCCGTTAGTTTTCTCGTTTGAATTGTTTTACATTGTCTTATCGGTGCCTTTTATAGCTGACTATGCGGTATGGGCTTTGCTCATTGTAGAAGGCCATATAGTGACCTATAGTTGTTAATGTCTGTGTCATTTTGGTCTTTTGTGGATAGTTGTCTCATTGGCAATCATACCACATCTTCTTTTTTATATATTCAATTTAATGATGTATAAATATATAGGAAAACACTCGTATTGTCAGGCTTTTGATTATTTTATGGTACCGTTGGGTTGTTGTTTACTAGCCTAAAACTTCAAGTGGACTGTTAGTCACATACGGGTATCACCATCTTGGTGTCCAGTACTTCGTAGTCTTCTTCTATTAGTTCTTAGTTTTATCTAACATAATGAAACTATTTTAAATTAAAGAATGTATCTTCCCAAACATTGCTATCAATGTTCGTGTGGAATTGAAATATGTTTTGGTACTGTTTTGTTACATCATATTTCCAAGTTGATGCCCGTTGAGGATATTAAACATTTTAGTTCCAAGTTTACCGACATGCAAGTTAATGATCAATATGCGCATCTAATTCAGTAAGAGTAATGCATTATTTAAATAAAACATGAATAATCTGTTTAGCTTAGTGTCACGTTTTTCGAAATTAGATATTGCATTTAAAAATAAAAACTGAAAAGAGGGAAGGTATTACATATTGTAAGTAGACAGTAAAGTCACAAAAATACCGAACTCCGAGAAAAATTCAAAGTCCCTTATAAAAGGTCAAAATCAAAAGCTCAAACTCATCTAACGCATAGATAAAAACTGTCATATTCCTGACTTGGTACAGACATTTCATTTTGAGAAAAATATGGACTAAACCTGGTTTAAAAGATAGCTAAACCTGTCAATTGTATGAAAATCGAAAGAAGAATTATTGTTTAAGAAAATGTAACAAATATATCAACATGATGCACATTTATCACACACGTTAATGCAGACAATAGTCTAGAATAACAATGACAATTTCGTCACTGTCTATTTTACTTTTCTTAAGGTGGTACCTAACACTACAGGGAGATAACTCTGTAAAATCAGCTAAACGTTTTGATTACGTTGTGTTGTAAATGGAATATTAAGCTTCACGATGATCAAAATTGATGTTTGTCAAACTGCTATATAACCAGTGTAATTTTTCTGACAAAACGGTTGGTTCAAAAATTTTGAAATTTTGAATTTTTTGTTTAAGGGTCAAAGTAAATACTTTGTCAAAATTTCATGAAAATTAAACGAGCTAAATTAATTTGAACGAAAGTGTTAGGTACCACCTTAAGATGCCATTTGTGGTTAGAAAACACATCACATATTGCACTATTCATTGTTATACGTACTTTCAAATATTATGAGAGAACCCAGAGAGTGATTCGAAGACACGGCTTCACTTAATTATTTTTTTTTCATTAAGAACCAATAATGTGGAATACACCAAGGTGTACTGTTAATAATTTGACAAAATCAAATTACTTTAAAGTAAAGACGAATATTACAAACTGTATCTCATATAATAAGTTCTAGTTAATATTAACACGAAAACTATTACAAAAACTAATAGATGTAAAATAAATTTTATGAAAAGAAAGTGATTTGTTAAATCTTCATAATAAAAAGCCAGTTTACATCTTATTATTTAGATTTTTTTCAATATCTAATTTAAGATTTGTAAAAAAATAATATGTGATTAAAAAAACAATACCTTGAAAGGAAACACTGATTATTTCCTCATGAGAACAATTTTGTAAATTCACTTTTCTGACGTCATACAATAAAAAGGTGTCGTCAAGACGTTCTTAGTGACGTATCATTATAACGAAGATTGATCTCATTTACTAAAAGATATATTTCCGTGTCTCTTTTTTATTTATTTTACTCTTAACATGCAAAAAGAAAAATATCTAACAATTTAAATTGCGAAATGTATTCTCGAAATATTGTGGTATTGTGGTATTCGTTCAGAAGTTGAACATTTTTTTTAATTCTCTTAAGACATGTAAGATGCAATTAGAACAGTATAATTAACAAAACCAATTAATAAAGAGGATGACGCAAAATCAGTATTTTCCTAGGAGTTCGCTATTTTTGTTATTTTACTTTTTTTTCAGAATGGCCGATGCATGAAATTATTTAGCGTAATAAGCAAAAATAAAAATCAAATCAAGCAGTTTAAAACTATAAAGTTGTTAATAAAGGAAGTTTGATCCTCTTTTTTGAGTTTTTGACAGATTCAGAATCTTCTTGTTTTATCAATGTATATTTTTGTAAATTTCAATTTAGCCCTAATCATGCTAATTTTCTTTTCATAATTTTATTACATATAGTTTCAAAAGCTTTATCTGAAAACGTTATAAAATTCTTGTTATTTTACATAGGTTTTGAAAGAAAAAAAAAGCTGTCAATGTTAAATGTACGAAAAATCTAGAGAGAATCATTTCCCGTCAAATATTCAATGGCTCATGTCTCACAAAGAAGCACACGGACCCTATTTTCGTCGGTCGTTTATTCATTTATATAATATAATTTCATCGTTTGAAAAGCCTGTTATTCTGAAACAGAGTAGCGAACATCCTTAAGAAGGAATACGTAGGTTTTTTTTGTGTGTACAGCATGATTGAAAGTACGGTTAAAAGATTGTTCAATTGTTTATATATAGGACAGCAATGTGAGTCATGTAGAAACATATGTTGAAACCTATTAACTTTTTATTTTAAAACAAATGACACTAATAAATCAAACAGCTTTCTAACAATTACCCTATTAAACAAAATAGTTTAACCCCGCTTTCATTATATAAATTAGGGAGATAAAGCTGGATTGCCAATACAAAAACTACACATATCCATTAACTTAGAAGACAAAAGAACACATATGTAAACAAAGAGTGAAAAGCATACCATTTGGAAATTAGTATGGCGTTCATTATCACTGGACTAGTATATATTTGTTTAGGGGCCAGCTGAAGGACGCCTCCGGGTGCGGGAATTTCTCACTACATTGAAGTCCTGTTGGTGACCCTCTGCTGTTGTTTTTTATTTGGGCGGGTTGTTGTCTCTTTGACACATTCCCCATTTCCATTCCATATAGACTATAATTGGCCTTGGGATGACAAAATGTGAATCATTTAAAAAACTAAAGACCTGATTTAAGTTTGAAGCATGATGAAGGTTTTGTCAATAAACAACAAAATATCACCACCGCATGGCAATAGAAGAAAACAGATATTATGTACAGATATTTTTATTGATGTTCTGAAAAAAAGTTGAGTGGAAACTTTGGATGATCGGCATAGTATAAAAAGCTGGATTTTCAAGTTCAATCAATATTAACTCAGTTATGAAGTTAATATGTTTTTCCATTTATTGTCAGCGATCTGCATTTCTATGCAAATAGTTTTAAAGAAGAGACGAAAGACAACAAACGGACATTTAAACCCCGAGGACGAAAATAAACTGACAACGGCATGACATGAAAAATTCTAAACACCACATAGCAAACTATAGTCTGAGCAACTCGAATCCATCAAAACCTATAGATCCCTAGTGCTCCGGACGGATAAGCCGATATAGCTCCATATGAAACTTTATAGTATTCCATTGCATTGCATTGCTTTTGAAACTTGGATATACACGTATATATTCAACAAAAGATTTTGATACCTTATTTTGTAGTGACGATATTGTTTTTTTCAATTAATGCCATTCAGCTCCACTGTCTTAGCTAGAATTGATATAACAGCTGATAGCAATTAATCATGTTATCAACATGTTACATCATTAAAGGGTCAGTAGTCAAATCAATGATTATTATTGCAGTTTTACAAAGTATTCAACTATGTTGATTGAAAAGTAGAAAGACATGTCAACAATTATTGATTAGCTTATATACTCATGTATCAATGGCAGAATAGCGACATTTCCTAAAAAGAATACATGTTTAATTGATATTAATTTTTAATAAAGATATTTTCTGTATTTACGACTATTTGATGTAAAAGAATATCATGCAATAGTTAATAAAGGTATCAGGCTTATAATTAATACGCCAGCCGCGCGTTTTGTCTCCATAAGACTCAACAGTGACGCTCAGACCAAACTAGTTATAAAGCAAAACAAGTACAAAGTAGAAGAGCATTTAAGGACCCAAAATTCCCCAAAAAGTTGTGCAAAATACGGCCAAGGTAATTTGAGCATGGGATACGAAAATCCTTATTAGAAAAACATGCTTTTGTAAACAGGAAATTTATAAAAATGACCATATAATTGATATTCATGTCAACACCGAAGTAATACAGAAATTCAAATTCGATCTCTATTAAAAAAAAAGCTACTATTCTTATTGAAAATACGTTTATCAGATGACAGCGGATATGTTCCTAATGTTATAACTACAATCTCGTCCATGTTTTTCGAATTTGATCTACCGATGTGGACCAATTACCGGGTTGGATTAACATTCGCAAAGCAACGGGTTCCATTTGTAAAAAAGAGGATCCGCTACAACATTCTGAAGCACATGAGATCACCCCAAGTTATTGTTGGGGTTCGTATCACTCAGTTGTTGGTTTTCGATGTTGTGTTTTTTTTATTACTGTTTGTTTGTTTGTCTCTTTCTTTTTATAGTCATGGCGTTGTTCATATATATGTACAATTAACAAACCTGTGATTGTATTTCAATGCCATATGAAAAAAAGGTTATGTAGTCCCCTTACATATATATGTAAACTAGCCTTTTGATTTCTAATGTTTTAACTTTTGTATTGTTCATTATTTGTTTTTTAAAGGGGTTGTGGTCCCTCTTAAATGTATTAATTTTTTCTACTGAAAAAATACAAAATAATAAAATATCTAAACAATTGTATATGCCTATGTGCTGATTAAACTACGAATCATTAAACATTAAATTGAAATTAATGCATGTATAATATGGTCGCAAATATGGGGATGTGATATCCATTTCAGTGAAACAGTAACACTAAACAAATTAACATCTAATCCACATTATTTGTTTCATAATTAAGAAAACTGTTAAGTATAGTTTGCTAATAATAATTTACAATTATATTCAATGAAATAGATTTTATTTTACTCGATAAGTCTGTTCGTCTAATAAGATACAGTATAGCAAAGTTTTGTTCATGTATATGCTTAGAATGTTTTTAAATAATTTCAGTGTTTGTCTAAATGGAATTGGTACTGTGCCAACCTATTTATTATGTTTCTAGGTTGGAATGTATGTTTTCGAATTCTCATCGCGTCTCTGACCTATATCCCATGTTATACATTTTCTAAAAATGGTGACATAAATATAATCCATAACAGAATATAAGTATCGAAAACTGATTTTCCCTTTATAGTACAAAGGTCATTTTTGTTTTCAATCGGTGTGAACAATTTTCCATTAATCATTTGAGGGCTTCGGTCATTGCACTATAATGTCAAAAATATACCACATAAATTAATATATGTCAATGAGTTCAGCATCAGTGAAAACATCAGGAAAATACTGATGTTCCCACTGGTTTGACTGCATGGATTGGGTGTATTATGTTTACTTTTATTGACATCCCCGATCAATATCACAAACTGTAATTCGGGTTGTCCCTGATGTTGTTAATCGTATCGGTGTTTTTTCCCTAAAACTGGCTGTTTTTCTCGTTCAATCTGAACCACCTTTTACATGTCGGTGCCTTTTATACTTGACTATCCAGAATGAGTTCTATTCATTGTCTAGGAATGTATGTATACTTATTAAATCCAGAAACGAGTACCTTTTTATGAAATGTTCACATTGACAATCTAAGCTCTTCTCCTTATTTAAAAAATAGAAAAAGGCATCACTGTATACATACTTCCCTAAGAATTGAAGCAAGTGAACATACGTTTTGCTACTGTTGATAATGTTTCACCTCAAACTAAAAGTGAGATCGCAAAAAAAGATAAACGAGTACATGCCTCGCTGAAGGTGCAATACAGAACTAGCATTTATTTGCACTGCATGTTTTGATGACTGTCAATGCAGATGCATATTATAAAAGATCCTTCACATATTTAACTTAAAAACGAGAAACTAAAGATACCAGAGGGATAGTCTAACCCAAAGATTGAAAATAAACTGACAACACCATGGCTAAAAATTAAAAGACAAACAGACAAATAATAGAACAGAAGACACAACATAGAAAACTAAAGACTTAGCAACACGACACTCACCAAAAACTGGGGGGATCTCAAATGCTCAGGAAGAGTTAGCAGCTCCTGCTCCATATGTGGCACCCGCCGTGTTGCTTATGTTACATGTCCTGATTTTTTATTATGCATTCAGGTTTAAAAGTAAAAACATTATTACCCCCTAGGTTTTTTATTTTTAAGAAGAAGCACCAATTGATCATTTATCTACTGGTAAACCAAACTGTAATGTTTGAAAATTTGGTTTACCTAGATAAAACATTTTCGCTTTCTTCGTCATTCCTCTTTTTTTATAAACATGTCATTGGAGCTTATAAAAAAATACATACAGCTCTCGTGAAGTGATGTTTTCAATCTATGAAAATAGAATCACATTATACGTGTTATACTGTATCAGAACTATGAAGGTGTTATAGGATGTGTACACTACATCTTCTTTATTCAATTATGTCCATAACAAGTCCTAATTTCTTTTTTGTTGATAGGAAAAGCAAACTTGTTTTTTGTTCTCAATTCAAATTGAAGTATCTACATGTACGAAGGATAAAAATAATTCCCGACTGTTTTAAATATAAACTTAAGAAGATGTGGTTTGATTACAAATGAGACAAAAATCCGGCAAAGACCAATGGGAGAAAAATGAAATTTCTTGATATCGTCATTTTGTGTTGTTGTTGATAACTGCATTAACCCCGTAGCATTGATTTGAACCTTACACTGGGAGTTGTCAGGAAAACATTGTTTAATGTCTCATCAAACAATAAAAATGACATTGATTATATGCATTATAACTCATAAATCATTACATAATAGAAATGTAAATTCATTTTTATTTCAAATCTCGATTATGCAAGGTGAAGGCTATTCAAGAAACACGTGTTGTGCGCGCGGTAATCATCTGATCTCTTCTCTGGTTTTATGATTTTGCCAGATTTTCAGAATCCTCTGGTTTTATCCATGTACTGCCAGTAAAACATTAGCACACTAATCTCTACTTTTCTTTCCATAATTTGATTACAAGGTCATATAGTTTAAATGTCATAGATACACATCTGTATACATTCTTTTTCCTCTCTCATATTTTCAACAGAACAAGTGCTGAAGAGAATTATGACATGTGGACATAAGAGCCATCAGTGACGCTGAGATAACGAAAAGTTAGAAAGCAAAACAAATCAAAAGTTGAAGAGCACTGAGGACACAAAATTAAAAAAAAGTTGTACCAAATACCACTAAGATATTGTATGCCTTGAATAAGAAACTCTTAAGTATCGAATAATTCATACTTTGCAAACAGTTAATTTACAAAACAAATACCATATAATTAATATTCATGTCAACACCGAAGTGCTAACTACTTGGCTTGTGATATCATCGGGGCGAAACGTCCACAAGCAGGGGCATTGACCCAGTGGTGTAAATAATTATCAAAGGTACCAAGCATTTTAATTTGATACGCTAAACGCACGTTTCTTCTACAAAGGTCCCATAAGTGACGCTCAATGACGCTCAGATTAAAATAGTTATCAAAAGCAAAACAAGTACACAACTGAAGAGCATTGAAGACCCAATTACTCATTTAAAAAGAACTAGATAATATTGAATCACTTTATATCATCATTTGACTTATAAGACTTGAAGGACGTCCACGACCCTTTTTTACCTCCTTCATAAGAAAAAAACAATATAAGTAACAAATACAAAAGTCCAATGTTTGTATTTAGAAGTAGTTCAAATGTATTTGTTGTCAGTTTGTTTTCGATCTAAGTGTTAGAATGTCCCTCTGGTATTTTTCGCCCCTCTTTTGAAGATGTGTATTTTGATAATCCAGCCTTAAATTTTGCGAACACGTGTAATTTATATATATATGTATATATAATAGTAACATAATCACGTGATCGGGAATACTAGAATACAGAAGAAGAAAAAAGAAAAAAATTATTAACAGTTTTTAAAAATGCTATAGAGATAAGCACTACCACTTTCCTTATCCCTTACCGACACAATGCCTCATAATTTAATCAATTATGAAACACTCAGTGTATGGAGGCAAAAATAACAAATGACTTATATCACTAACATAACTTTATGACATTAAGTTATACATAAAATATTTTAACACCTTAGTCAACCAATATTTATCAATTTTATTGTTTTGTGGTTTTGTCGTGTGCTTTCCTCCCTTAAGTGATTAACATACTATTTTATAACTATGCACAAGTCAAGATATGCACGATTGATACACTTATAAATATTATACAGACTTTTCATGAGGATTCCTTCATTTTGATTGGCTGATATCAATCAGGTTGTCCTATCAAAACTACTGATCGCCCTTTCCCTACACCTATATCATCCTGCTCTGTCGCTCCGTAATTCTCGTATCAAGGCTTCGAAACGAGACTAGGCATTATCATCAACGTTAATAGCTAATGTATAGGCAATATTTATTCACATTAAAGATAATGTTGCAAAGCATAGTAGTTTGATTAAAATATATTCATGAAGATCTGAAAAAGATTGTAGTTTACATAACATAGATATCGGTCTTTCTGAACTTATAATACATCAACTCACTTACTTCATCCAAACATTTGTTAACTTAAGTTATCTAATCACTGACGCCAATATTAATATACCAAAAACTGTGTTAAACAATAATGATCGTGGTTTTGGTTTTTCAAAATTGGTTTCCTGAATAAGTATTTAAGTTCAAAAGACAATAAAATATGTCCCAGATGACAAAAATGTCATAATCTAAATATCTAAATGACGCAAACACTACTTTATTTTTATTTCAGCAGGTTACTGTTTATGTTTATTCGATAAATATAAAAAAGAAGATGTGTTTGTTTATGTTTATTCGATAAATATAAAAAAGAAGATGTGTTTTGAAGAAGTTAACAAGTAAAGCTCACCTTACGGAACATCCCAAGATCCCAACCCTAACCTAACCTGGGACAGTGGTGTTACAGAACAGCATAAAAACGAACTTTAAAAATCAGTAAAAAAAGGCTTAACTTATCAGATGAATACGAATAAAAAATACATCTAAAAAACACAGAATGGACATGGCCGGGTACTTGTATATCCCATCACAAAACTGCTCCTTCTGATTTGAGAGTACTCGCACTTACGGACAACTAATAAAAATAACGATCCATCAAAGACTAAATTTTCAATCAGTACACATCCAACGTCAAATGGATATAGTGTAAAGACGTCATAAACAGTCCAAAAAAAAAACCATGACCCTACGCATGCCAAGATAATGGTATCGATAAATTTAGATCCATGAAGGTTATATGTATAAAACAAACATATTTAGTTTGCTTTTAATTTACTGATACCAAAATCAATATTAAAACCAATAAAAATAATATTTAATGATCTAATTACTTTGTTGAATTGGTACAGTCATTTATATGTTTTTCATTTGCAATCGGTTTTTTTTCTCATTGTCTGATATTGTACTTTAAGTACACCATACATATATTTTGTCTTCATAAGACGGATAAGTGGCACTCTAATAAAAAAAAAAGTCATGCAATGTCTATGAAACTCAAGGCTCAAGGCAAGCTCTAAATATAATGCCTCATCATAGACAATTGATTGAATAAAGTGAAATTTGCGGTTGACATTTTAAGGATTAGGAGCAACTATAGCAATCAGCTGACAAATTTGATAGCTAAGTGTTACTCGAATTTGTATTTTCTGTGTGATGATTATTAACTTGCATATATGTCGTACCTCTTCTTTTGTCGTGTTTAGCATTTGAATCAGTACCTTTTTGTATATAAAAATACCAATCTTAATCCGTCTTCAGTTTACATTATTGATTTTTATTACAGTGCACGTGCATACTGACGTAATTGAGATGAATGATAAGTACTGCGTCAGTGTTGTTACATCTCGAAGTAAGAAAAAAACCCTATCATTTATCAATCGAATGTTACTAACAGGTACTGTCTTTCCGAACGCATTCCACGATACTTTCTCATATAAAACTACGTTAAACCATCTGTTTTTGCTCGTGATTACATGCTTAGAATTTGATTGATACATTGCGTTGTTAACTTTGTTCAACATGTTGAACAAAGCGGTCATGGTTTCCAGGAACTGATATATAAGCTGTGAACTTCCTCGATATTTCTAATTTTCTTTAAAAACTTTAAATGCTATTTTAAGTGACAAGGAAATGTACTATATAAAAGCATGGATTTTAATACCCGCCGGCTTAATTACTGATATACTATACTGTATTGGAATCATTTAATCCTTTCGTAGCAAGTGTCAAAAAAGGCAGGGACGGAATGGAAAGAAAAGGGATATGTGTGATGACCGTCAATGCTACAGACAGAAAAAAAAACCAAAAGCGTGCTTTATAAAATTGTCAAAAGCATCATATAATTAAGGATACGGTGCATTTGCAAAAAGCATCATAATTTATTTTTCATCGTTGTAATATGTATTGTATCGCACAGTTGTATATTTGCAGTTCAGTAATTTCATTTTTAAAGATTCATTTTGGTGTGATTTTTTTGTAACCTGTTGCTGTCTGTTTTTCAGAAGTGTTTTAGTACACCGATTAGCAGTAATAAAGTCAAATGAATATATCACATACTTCCTCATCCTTCTGGAACTTCCTCCTATTGTGAGGAGCACATCAATTGTTTTTTTTTAATTTTAATTTTCTGTCTCTTCTGTAATAATAGCGTTACTATATAAACTTGAATGACAAATTATGTCATTCCAATTTGTCCTTTTGTCAATTTTTTCCTAAAGTATTCAAGGTTTAAAGTGCTTGTTAAAAAGTTGCTATATGTGTCATTAAATTGAATACTTTTGTCATGACGAATTTGTAATCTCCTTTAATTATAACATATCGTTATTAACAACTATTTGTGCATAATATAATAGAGACACGTCTAAGAACGATTTACTTACAATTAAAATTGCATAGTTTCAGTTTCAAAAATAACTTTGTTATTTTTAACTATTTTCATATAATATATGCTATGTGTAATGCATTTATCTATTAAAACTGATTTATGTGTCCGATAACTATCTTGGTCGTTTTAAATATAGGTGAAAAAGAGTTCCGAACTGAATATTTTATGACATCAACGAAGTTATCTTTTTTTGAGACTATATATATTTTCCGTAAAGTGGTGATAATTGTATACAAAAGCCGTTAGATGTTCATCACATTCGCACGAGCCCTTCGTGTAACTCGGTGAATCTGATGAATATTTTCAACTCGACTCCTCGACGTAGACGCAGTCATTGTCATCGTCATTATACATCACCTTCTCTGCATGATTTCTCTATTAATAACTTGCTGCCATTTATACAAAAGCCGTTAGGTATTCATCACATTCGCACGAAACTTTATTCATTACCCCTTTCAAAACTTCATTGTCTGTTCCATTTATGTTTGGAATCCACTGTAACAAACCCTCATTCAAGCCAATACAAACTTGAAGCTATAATTTCGGATATTGCAAGTCACAGACTTTTCAAGCCAGTCCGCATTGGAAAAGGTGAAAAAGAGAAAAAAAATCTTTCCTTAATTCCCTATGCCAACAAAGGTCTCGATGGCGCCAACTTAGGCAATAACCTTCATCATAAATTAGTTTAATCGGAAATACCTCCTTATTTCAAAGACCAGTCTGTACCAATAATTTTTTATACCTATACCAAACCTATTGCAACTAAAATTTTCAATTACAAACACGTTTTGCAGGATCTCGATGTTAACGACTTCAAGTCTTAACCTCCTGATTGCATTTGTGCTAGTTCCCAATTCACATATAATCGTGCTGGCCACGTTATTACGGGTGACCTTAACATTGTTAATAACACTTCTCTGCGAAATGTGTTATCGAAAGGTCCGAATATCGTGAACCTAAATCCATCAATTGGAAATACAACTTAAAACTTTTGATGGATTCAGTCGAGGATTATGCCTGGCAATTGGCTAAGCGCAGAAGGAAGACGTAGACACTCTTTCCGAATGGATTAAGGCAGTGAGGTCGTTGATACAAATCAGAATTAATTAAGAAACTGAATGGATCTATCAATGCCCATGCTACGTCAATCTTTAAAGACCCAAATGTTTCAAAAAACCTATCCTACCTCCATGACAAATATGTTGTTGTCCCCGCAGATAAAGCCCCAAACAACATCGTTTTTGTGTGTAAAACTCATTACATTAACTACTTGATAAACGAATTAGGTATTGACAATTCACTTGGAAACTGAACATATACCCTCATGACACTTACCAAAGAGAAAATCCTGGATAATCATAGATCTGTTCTCTGTTCCTTTGGAATTTCAACCAAAGATGAAGAACTGGATCTTCCATCACTGTATTGGATACCTAAATTACATAAGTGTCCTTACATACAACGGTATATTGCTGTGTCTTCCAAGTGCTCAACGACACCTCTTTCTAAATTATTAACATCTATTTTATTAGCAATCAAAGACGGGCTTCATAGTAATTGTGAACTGCCTATTCTAGAGGTGGCGTGAATCAGATGTGGATTCTTGAAAATTCAAGATCTTTTAGAGTACATACAATCTAACTCTCTTTCATCATGCAACAGTATTAAAACATTTGACTTTTCTACTCTTTACACAAGTATACCACATTCCAAACTAAGAGACAAATTGGGAGAGTTGGTATTGCAATGTTTCATGAAAAAAGAATGGCCTACGAAGATACAAGTATCTTGTCTTAGGAAGAGATAAATCCTACTTTGTAAAGAATCACTTTGATTCAAACAATAAATTCTCTGAAACTGACATCATCAAGATGCTTCATTTCTTGATTGACAACATATTTGTTACGTTCGGAGGACGTGTTTTTCAACAGACTGTCGGTATTCCGATGGGAATAAACTGTGCAATCTCTACTTGCCGACTTGTTTCTTTATTATTATGAGTCTGACTTCATGCAGGAACTTCTTAGGAAGAAAGATAAGAAGTTAGCAATATCCTTTAACTCTATTTTCCTCTATATAGATGATGTTCTTTCCATAAATAATTCAAAACTTGGCGACTATGTGGAACGCATCTATCCCATCGAACTAGAGATAAAGGATACTACAGATACAGTTAAGTCGGCCTCATATTTTGACTTACATCTAAATTGATAATGAGGGTCGGTTGAAAACCAAACTTTACGACAAAAGAGATGATTTCAGCTTTCCAATTGGGAACTTTCCATTTCTAAGAAGCAACATTCCAGCAGCATCTGCATACGGGGTATATATCTCCCAATTGATACGATATTCCTGTGCTTGCATTTCCTATCATGATTTTCTTGATAGACGGTTCTGCTCACAAGGAAGCTATTAAACCAAGAAATATAAATGGTGAAGTTGAGATCATCCCTTCGTAAATTTTACGTACGCCATCACGAGTTGGTTGACCGTTACTGAATAACCGTTTCACAAATGATATCTGATATATTCCTTACGTCGTAACTACAATCCCCTTCCCTTTCATGAATGTGACCTACCGAATTAGACTATTTACCGGATTTGTTATCACATAAGCAACACGACGGGTGCTACATGTGGAGCAGGATCTGCTTACCCTTCCGGACCACCTGAGATCACCCATAGTTTTTGGTGGGGTACGTGTTGTTTATTCTTTAGTTTTCTATGTTGTGTCATGTGTACTATTGTTTGTCTGTTTGTCTTTTTCATTTTTAGCCATGGCGTTTTCAGTTTGTTTTAGATTTATGAGTTTGACTGTCCCTTTGGTATCTCTCGTCCCTCTTTGATTTCATGAGGAATAATTAAATTAAATTTTTGCAATTGCTCATGATTAGATTCGTTGCAAACGATAGATTCACTATTCAAAATAAACAAAACGAATAAGCTTTCTTTGAACAAATAAGAATTAAATTATAGCAGTTAATTAATCTATATTCATTTGTTGCTTTAAATTTCGTAAAAAAGTAAAATCACAAAAATCCTGAATTCCGAGGAGAATTCAAAAGGAAAATCATATGGCACAATCAAATGATAAAACACATCAAACGAATTGACAACAACTATTATATTCCTGACTTAGTACAGGCATTTTCAAATGTAGAAAATGGTGGATTGAACCTGGTTTGAAGCGTTTAACTTCTCACTGGTATGACAGTTGCATCACATTTCATTATATTTACAACTATGCGTGAACAAAAGAGACATAATATGCAAAATTGTCAAATAGGGGTACAGCAGTCATCACCGTGTCACAATCTTAATGAGAACAAAAACAAACAAATATTTAACAAAGACTCACAAAAAAGCATTTCTCAAATTTAACAACCATATTTAGTGCTTACATATATATGCATGTTAAATCAATCCGTAACTGTAAATAAATTTAGATATTAATTTACAGAACATAGTTTTTATCTGACTTCTGTGATGTTTTGGGGTATTATTTAAAGTTATTTGATTTTATTTGATGGTATTAAAAATTATTATCATTCGATGTTATTCAATGTTATTTCAAACATGTGTTCCTTTCATTTCCTCATTTTGTTAAATCCTTGTTCTTTAATACCTATATTATTCAGCCAAAACTAGGAGTTATATTTTTATATGTTTAAAATTTAAAAATGCTTAACCTTGAAAGGCATTACATATTGTTGTATTAAGCTTTATAATTAGTTTTTTTTTTCCTAACCAAGAATTTACATGTATGTACAATTCTTTTAACACATCTATATCAATCACGTATCACTAGTGATAGTATGAAAATTACACATGTGTGTTAAAGAGCAATATTTTAAAAATAAAAATTTGCTGTTTTAGAATAAAACTTCAGAAAGTGAAGTATCACTCGTTACTATTTGAACTGTGCATTATAATAAAGGCGCCTAATTGCAGACTTGCTATTTAATTTATTCATTACGTTTTCAAGTATCTAAATCAGTTTGAAATATTTTCATATAACACTTGCTTTAATGCTACATATATAAATTAAGACAATACATAGCAATAATTCTGCTGAGATGCAGAACATAAGATTTTATCAATTAATCTGCATTTTGAGGTTAAATTCCTAAGTTATGCCTTTTTTCTAGATATAAACTCGCAGACCAAAGTAGATGTAACTGTGTTTTTTATGGATACCTTTCTTCTAGTTACACCTTATAAAGTCATTAAATATGTATTTCATACATCAACTCTCTTTTACTTAAATGCTATTCAGATTTGTTTCGTTGTATCAGAGATTGTTTTCTCTTAGTTGAATATAGCATATATTAACATTACATTTCTAGAACAATCGTAGAGCATGAGTGATACAATGTAAATAACACACATGTGTCAAAGGGTATAATTATCAAATATGAATGTACTGTTTTAGCATCAAACATGGTTTATTTAAGTAATATGTTTAACCACTGACCAATATTAATGGTAATGCGACATATAAAAACAGCAACAATAATATTTCCAATAAAATATTGCATCATGGAAAGTTTATTTATTGTGATGTTTATTGTCACGTGTTGGCAATCGAATATTACACTGAAGAGGGGGCGAGGCCAATTGCGGGACGCCGGGATCGACCGATTTTAGCAATGGGAAATCGGGATTGCCTTGTTTAAAGATTGGTATTCGGTATATAAAACATCGGGATACGGGAAAACCACGTTTTTAGACACGGGAAATCGGGATTTTCATTTTGAAATATAACGGGATTGACAAACAACTGTACCTTGGACAGACAAACAACTGTACCTTGGACAGATAAAAGTGCCATTTTCATAATACTTCAATCAGAACAGCATTTAGAAACAGAGTAAATCCAGATCACCAATCGGACCGTTTCTCGATCTTGGAGGACTTTACGAATATCATCAAGACTGGCTGATTATTTATAGCACTAACACTGTGCATTTTGAAATCTCTAATGGACAAAAAAAAAAAATTCACAAAATTGTCACGGACTATCTTGATTATTTAAATTTTTTAAAACATGATTTCTACATAAAATAAGCTTAACTTTCTACTTTTCTAAATCTCTCAAGTGACATCTGTAGTGGAGTCACATGCCTCATGTTGGAAATTTCGAAAAAAAAGTTGTCTTCATATCAAATTGTTTTCACGGTGAGTTTCTTGCAAGAAGCATGTTATCTTTACTTTCTGATGTCGCCCCTTCTTGTTTTTGTGATCCATGTTTCTATTTTACTTTTAGGTTTCACTGTTGATGGTCTATTGTGTGTAGTTATGTGTCTTATCTGTACCCGGGTTTGTCTTTTGTTCATTTATTGTCCTATTTTATAACTATAGTCTAATTGTTGATTTTCATCTGTAAATCTAGTAATTTGACTCATACCGAATTAAAACAACTACATTAAATTGTAAGACTATATGAAATTATATCAACGATGACGGGTGAACGGTCGTGTGGTTTGGCAATGTTGCATGTTTACCGATGTCCATTTGGCCAGACATTTTGCGAACAAATATTTTAAGAAGATACAATGTTATTGGACACAAATCACCAATCGGCCAGTAGCAAATCATTTGAAAAAAACCCAACAACAATGTATTGCAATATGACCTTTTACATTGAAGACATTAAGAAGTGTTCAGATCCTTTTACGTCTTCAACAATGAAAGAATCATTAACACCATACAACAATGTCTAGATTGTCCCTAGTGTTGATCTTTGTGGCACTTAAAGTATAATATTGAACTCTCACTATATTAAAATACAATCATAATTATGTTATCTAGCTTTATCCTACATATTGGGTCTTTTAATGTTGTCCCTTACATGTACACTTATCAAAAGTCTTAAATTAAAATGAATCTTTATATATTTTGCTTTGAGACCAGAATGTTGTTAAAAAATAGCTAGAAATAATGCGTTTCAGAGTAAAAAAGAGTCCGGGAAACGCCCAGAGTACACGATTTTGCGTCATTTTTTTCATAGCTTCTAATGTCCCCCTCCGCCCACTTTTTCGCCTCGCTTCGCCTTGCTTAGCCTCGCTTCGCTCGACAAATTACATTGCCTCACTTTTAAAGAAGGTTATTTTCTGTCCAGCATGGTCACGGTAATATTGGTAATACATGTTCGGATTGGTTACGCTAAAAGACTTAAATCGTAAGCATTGAAACTGTAAACTTTAAAATTGGGGAACAAATTTATCGGGATCGAGATTTTTCACAAAATATGTCCGGGATTTCGGCACTTTCTGATATTAAAAACGGGAAATCGGGATGAAACCCCTCTCGCCCACCCCCTCCTTTTCACTGAAGAGAATAAATTATAACAGGTAGACTTTGAAACTAATAAAATTACTACATTATTCTGTTTTTTTTTAAGGCTCGTTAATTCATTTAGATATAAATACTTACTTTTTGAACCTGTTTTGTCGATGCTGCATGGACAGGTAGTTTTTATTTCTATTATTCTTAAGGTACGATCCAGCCTATATTTAAGTGACCACCCAATGTAAGGAATCTGGAATTGTTTTGTATTGTTGTTTATTTTATTTTTTTTCCATTTAAAAAAAATCTGATGTTATTGCCATATTCTTTTTTTTTTTCTTACCTGTATGTTAACAAAAGCTTAATATTTTGTATAGTTAACCGTATATGAGTGAAGAATTAGTATCGACCTCTTGGTGTCAAATTGGATTTTGTTTTTAGTTTTATTGCTGTCTTACAAACATTTATCAAACATCTCTTTTTAAACATGCTGTAGTCTTATATGAAACTTTTTACAAGCATGTTTTGTATACAAAGTTGATTTTTTTTTTGTCAATCAATCACAAAATGTATGGTGATATGAATAAATGTTACTGCTTAAAGATGAAAGAACACCTTTCACAAGTTTTGCTTATCATTCCCTGAAAGTATGGGGGTCTGAATTAAAATCCATATATTTGTTTAATAATATGTCAAAAGGTATATTGTATTATGATTTTTCCAAAATATAATTAAAGTTTAGGTGTCACACCCCCAATTACTCCCTTCAATTTAAAATTCAAAAATGTGAAAGTAGCCCTACTCTGACACAAAATAGTGCCTTTGATGTCCTTGTTCACTTGAACTAACTAACAAATTTGCAGAAATGAAACTTTTGGTGAAAGAGACATATATCTAGACCATTTTAAGTCAAAATTTACGTGTCTATGAGTTTGCATTAAAAATTGAGGATTAATGCGCTCCATAGTATACTAATTTAAGATTTCCAGAAAACCATGGGTTATTTTTGGAGTACCTCTGCTCGAGGTCAGTTATTTTGTTAGAAGGCTTTAAAGGTATAGTGAAAATTGGCATGTAGAAAGCTGATACATGTACAATTCAAGATATACCTGGTTTCTATGAAGTAAACCTTAAGGTAAAATATTTAGAAAGCTGTGAAAATTGCAAAAATTTGGTTAAACAGATAGGGACTTTTAATTGGTGATATGGCACCTATAGGACAGCGGACTTTTTTCACGATACAGGGTGTGCAAAATTATCAAATTAAAAAATAATTTAACTAATTGATTTTCCCTTATATCTGAATAAATTTTACGTGGCAAAGTTGAAAAAGAATCAATTAAACAAATATATGCTTTATAACATACAGCTGTAATTATGAGAAAACACATAATTTTCTATATGAACATGATAAGTCATAAGCATAAATTACTTGCAACATACAAATTTGCATACTTCAATTAAGATCTAGACCAATTGTTATCTGCTTCTTCAAAATCCAAGACACCCTAGCCACTTTAACGTTTTTTAAAATACTGAAACTGGATCTTATTTATTCATTGTCCGTCTGTTGCTGGTTATTTTATATTTGATTTTCAGTTAAAGTAACTTGAATCTAATTTGTTAATTATTTATTTCCCAATGCCAGGTTTTTAATCTATTTCTAAAACTCTACTTTAATTATGTGTTGAAACTTTAATATTATAAACCTGCATTCTGTTTAATCGATGTTATAAACCAGTGATGTGTTTAATCAATGTTACAAACCAGTTTTTTTGTTAAATTATTGTAACAAACCAGTTTGTCTGTTTAATTAATGTTACAATCCAGTTTTCTGTTTAAGGCGAAGTGTACGTAATTAAACTAGACAATGGATTTTTTTTTTAAATTTTACATGTAGATTCTGGTTGTAAAAATAAATCGGAAAATAAAATAAAATAAGGGGGTAACCGTTTTCGTTTTTGAGATACGAGCTGTTGAATTTAACAGCATCATACACCAAAATTACAAAGGATATATAGGGAAAATCGTGAAATTCGGCAGGAATTGTTACATTTCCAAGATTTTCTATTATATTAGACAATCGATTTTTTTTTAAATTTATGAGACGATTCTAAAATGTCTGGGGAATAGATTGGTGCAAAGAAAGTCCTTAGCAACCGTGCTACTTTTCAAGCTATACCCTGTTAAAGTTGAATCTTGAGTGTAAAAAAAAAAACAAAAAACAACGACAACGTTATTGACGTCGCCGCAACAGTTACGACGCTTCATATAGTTCTATACTTGTATGAAATATATACCGTTTTGTTGGAGTTCGTGTTGTTCGGTCTTTAGTTCTTTATGTTACGTTTTGTGTACTATTGTATTGTATTTGTCTTTTATATTCGGGTGCGTGCGGAGATCGCCAAGCTAGAAAACGGTTGACATTTTCTTCATTATGAACTAGAACTATTTTCGACCTTGGTGCCTTATTTTTGTTAAAATCTAAACACTGCGACGTGTTTTCAAAATCTTTGTTCCGATAAAACTTCATTTCATCAAGATATCTTCTCAGAATATCAGCCATCTGTCTGGCACAGGATAACAAATCAATATTTAAGTAAATTTAAGTTGTGTGGTAATTCTTAGTACATTTGAGTAAATTAATCTTATCTTTGTGCCGCATAAGCATCTCTATAATTCAACACATCCCTGAGCCACAACATTATATATTTTATGCATTGCATGCGCTTCTTTTTATCAAAATCCAGACCGGCTAGTAACCGTTAAATAACTTTACACGTCTGAAGACGAATATTTGCGTGAAACATTTTTGTATGATTTTTATTTCTGGAAATCAATCTGAAATCCACAACAGTCCATTTCCGAAAGTCGGGCTGGACCTTTACTTTTATGTGCATTCGGGATTTACACAAATTGAAACCCGAATAATTCAGTCGTATTATTCAGCTGATGTACGAATGCTACATTTCTCGTGTGGGAGAAAATCGGACATGGAAAGGGCTTGAATTATTCGAGTTACTCAAATTGAAACTCGGGAATATATTTCTAGCTGTTCGAAATTCGCGGAAACAAATGATTGTTTTTCGGCATTACGGTATTGAATCAATAGAGATACCAATTATTTCTTTTAACAAATTCGAATACTAGTCAGTTTATAGGACTTCAGTTTGAAATAGGGGCGGCAATCCATTCATTTTATCCAATCAATTGGAAAAGGGGGGGGGGGTCAACATTGATAGTCAAAAAGCCTTGAAATATTCGATAAAAAACGTTGAATGTAAATTATATGAACTCCAAAGTCTCATATTATAAGACTAGTAAACCACAGGCTTCTCAATTCTTGTATGATCATGAACTAGGTGAAAACCTAGAGCTGACCGAGTGCGAGATCCTCATGGATAATCATCGAGGTCGTTAAACACCCCTGGCAGTAAACTTTGGTTAAATTTAAAAAAAAAAAATCGAAATGTAATAGTCTGAACACATTTCACCTCTCATTCCACTAAATATTAAATTGCAGTTACAAGTATCACAAAACTTCCCTGACCTCTTTTCTTTAACCATAATAGAGGGGGGAGGGAAGGAGGGATCCAGATCCCGAAATCCCGGGCTTAAAAATACGAAATCCGGCGAGGTCCCGAATTAAAAAAATATTTAAATTGCGACTACCCGAAATTCGGAAATAAAATTCCCGGATCCCGAAACGGTCGATCCCGAAATCCCGAGCTTAAAATCATCCGATCCCGGAGTTCCGATAAAGGTCCTACCCCCTCCCCCCCGTAATTCTATATTCTATTCATTCATAATCTTGAATTGAGACTTGATACTTCAAAATTACATTCTCTAATTTTAAATGATGCACACAGGCACAATAAAAGAAACTTGAACAGATTTCGCTATAAATCTCTTCGAAATTGGAATTTGTGAAAGAAGAAATGACATGTTATATTTTATCTTACATGTGTACTTTCAATATAATGGTTCTAAATTTAGATTTAGTTTTCCCATAAATTGCGGACGGAATAGAAGACACCTGTTTATTTTCTGCACATGTAGAAAAAATTGAAAACTGGGAGTTGAATGACATAATTTTTACTTATTTTAAGATAAATGTTAGAGTGAGACAATTTTTAAGTTACTGAGTAATTTTTGGGGCATAATTAGTTTTGTTTTTTTTTGTTTTCCGTCTTTGTTCTTCCGACTGGTAAGTTTTGCACTAGTGGTCAAATTATTCTCTTGGTATCGTCTGATTTCTTATATGAATATAAATCATGTCCTTAAATGTTCAATTGCACAAAATACGAACATTTCAACGTCTTTTTAATTAAACAATTAAATTCACACGTCTTTCATTAATTATTTATAGACTAACCTATTATAAAACTTTACGTTGAGTGTTTTTCGTTCAAGACTACGGCTTTTTTTTGGGTCAATTCAGGTTTCATTTTAATTAATTTGATATTAATAGGAGAAAAATTGTTACATGTTTATTTGTTTATTTGTTTATAATTTTGTTGTGAGGCGTTTTTTCTTTCTGTTGATATCATAAACACGAAATGCCTTCTCCTACGCGCCTAAAACAAAAACAAAAAACAAAAAACAGTGTTTTTAAGTCAGGCTGCACACAGAACAACGTACAGAATGCTGTGAAAACGATATTGTTGGGTCAATTCAGGTTTCTTTTTAATTAATTTGATATTTATTTAATAGAAAAAAAATTGTTACATGTTTATTTGTTTATTTGTTTATAATTTTGTTGTGAGGCGTTTTTTTCTTTCTGTTGATATCATAAACACGAAATGCCTTCTCCTACGCATCTAAAACAAAAATAAACAGTGGTTTTAAGTCAGGCTGCACACAGAACAACGTACAGAATGCTGTGATTTCTAATTGGAGTTATTTAGATAATTTCTACGAGGTTTAAGACAACACAGGCGTGCTTGTTGGATTCATTATAGACCGCAGAAAGTAGTTTCTCTTTCGTGTGTCCTTTCTTGGAGTATGGGAGATAACTTGCGTAACAAACGACGAACGTTTTTAATCCCGTATTCCGCTAGAGGCGTGCAATTACGTACACTTCGCCTTAATTAAAGTTACAAACCAGTGTTCTGTTTAATTAAAGTTACAAACCTGTTTGTCTGTTTAATTAATGTTACAATCCAGTTTTCTGTTTAATCAATGTTACAAACCAGTTTTCTGTTTCATTAAAGTTACAAACCTGTTTGTCTGTTTAATTAATGCTTCAAACCAGTTTTTTGTTTAGTTAATGTTACAAAACAGTTTTCTGTTTAATCACTATTACAAACCATTTTTCTGTTTAATCAATGTTACAAACCAGTTTTCTATTTTATCAATGTTACAACCCAGTTTTCAGTTTAATTGATGTAACAAACAAGTTTTCTGTTTAATTAATGTTACAAACCAGTCTTCTGCTTAATTAATGTTACAAACCAGTTTTCTGTTTAATCAATGTTACAAACCAGTTTTCTGTTTAATTAAAGTTACAAAACTGTTTGTCTGTTTAATTAATGTTACAATCAAGTTTTCTGTTTAATTAATGTTACAAACTAGTTTTCTGTTTAATCAATGTTACAAACCAGTTTTCTGTTTCATTAAAGTTACAAACCTGTTTGTCTGTTTAATTAATGGTACAAACCAGTTTTCTGCTTAGTTAATGTTACAAACCAGTTTTTTGTTTAATCAATGTTTTCTGTTTAATTACTATAACAAACCAATTTATTGTTTAATCAATGTTACAAATCAGTTTTCTGTTAAATCAATGTTACAAACCAGTTTTCAGTTTCAATTGATGTTACAAACCAGTTTTCTGTTTAATTAGTGTTACAAACCAGTTTTCTGTTTAATCAATGTTACAAACCAGTTTTCTGTTTAATCAATGTTACACACAAGATTTCTGTTTAATTTATTTTACAAAACAGCATTCTGTTTTATCATGTTAATAAATGTTACACACTAGCGTTCTGTTATATAAATGTTACTAACAAACGTTCAGTCAAAACATTTGACAGATTGTGTGTTTTTGTTCAATAGTAAAGTAAATTTTAGGTTGTTTACAATTCTGTGTTTGTCTGATGGTATCACGAAACATGAGGACAAAAAGTCTGACCCATATTTCAAAAAGGAGTAAATCTGATGTTAAATATATAATAACGTACTTAACCTTAATGCCAGGGTTATTTTAACACACAACATGGGTCATAGACACATAACATCACAACATTCAAAACGTTTGATATGATATCGGTACGTATACAACGTGTTTCACCTTCGTCAGGAACGTTCAAAGACGAATATTAGAAAGCCAAAAACCGTAAAAGATAAAGATAAAAAAATTATAATAATAAAAAATGACATGAAATAATATCCAAATCATTGAAAGTCTCAATTCACCATTTTATACATAACAAAATTCCTGTACCAAGTCAGGATTAGGACAGTTGTTATCCATTCGTTTGCTGTGCGATTTTGATTTCTCCATTTGATTAGGGACTTACCATTTTGAATATTCCTCGGAGTTCAGTATTTTTGTTATTTTTTTAAGACCAGATTTGTATGAGAGAGTAGAAACCTTAGTTTCTTTATAATTTCTAATTCTAGACAAGCAGTCTAGCCCGTATTTCAAAATAGAACGAATCTGATGTTAAATGTATCATAGTGTCCTACATAACCTAAATAACAGGGTTATTATAACACAACATTTAAACATAATCACACGACAATCAAAACGCTTGCTATGATTTCCGTACGTATACAACGTGTTTCTCATTATCTCTTAATATGATATGATCAATGATGTTTAAAAGAATTTTCAGAATAAAACACAAAATGTATAGAAAACATAACCAATAATGCCTTTAAGATTTTAAACCTGCGTTTATAATATGTTCTGATAACTTGACGCTTTTCTTTCGCTTTTGTGTAAACCCATTTGATCATTTACAAAGAGATCGTTGAGTGAACTTGTGTCCACTCGCAAACAATCTGTAAAAAGATATGACAAATATAAAAACGACTGGTGCCACATGTGAAGCAGGATCTATGTCTCCTGTCGAAGCACCTTAGATGACCCCGGTGTTTTGGGGTGTTCATGTTGCTTAAACATTAAGGATATATATCAGTTAAGGCTTGTACTTTTAAACAATCCTGAGGGCTTTCTAAAATTGTTACATTATGTAATTTTGTCAGATACCAAAGCGGGTGTCATATTGGAAACACAATCAATTACCCTTTCCATAACGGCACTTGGTTATTATCATAACTCGCTATTATAAGTTGTGATATCAAATTTGGTTATTACCTTTTTGCTATAACTGTTACCATGGTATTGAAATTACTGTCTTAATTTGAAGTTGTGTTCTCTTAAAAAAAATCAAGTCACCGCATATATTTTTCAGATAATTAATTATTGTATAATATGAAAATTCAACTTAGGACAGTAATTATTCATGCCCATGATTACCTTATAAGTAATCATAGTTAAGGAAATATACAAACGTGTTGTCAATAATCCTTATTTTTTTTATTGAATTGTTTCATATTTTCATATCGAACTCGTTAAACCCTGACTATACGGTATTTTTCTTCTTTCTCATAGTTAATGACCGTGCATTGGATTATACGTTCACTTCATTTGAACTGTCATACCGCATCTCCATATTTAAATATTCAATGAACACTAATAAAACAAATTGACAATATTTCAACATCATCATCATCATAATAACACAAATGATTTTATAAATAAACAATTGTTTTTTATACCTTAACCTCCCTTTTTATGTAGTGTCACGCATTGTCTGATGTATGTTCTTTGTTGACATAGAAGCATTACAACTGTAAACACAAGGTTTGATACAAATCATAATTAACTGTAAAATCCTCCTGAACGTAACATAATTAGCTTTAACGCAATGATTACAGTAACATGTTGTATTACATTTATTTTTCATGTTTATTCTGATTGCTATCATCTGAATTGTAAACAGTTCTTCCGCAATACCTTCAAATCAAGACAATTATGTAATATCAAAATTGAGATTGATGGCAGTATGTTCATTTGATGTGAGTAGTCGCCTGGATCTGACAGAAGATTGACATTAATTAAGAGTTGAAAATTGATGATTGTTAATTGGCTGGCTGTATGTCTCATGTTTTTGTTTAAATCATCTCATTTGTGGACTAATGATACTTACGAGAGAAAACATATTAAGACTGTCTTGAAAATGAAGGTCAGGATTCCACATCGAAAGTGCCATCATAAGTGCAACATTTAAAATAGAATTATAAAAAAGAAAAATGCTTTTAGGGACATGCAATACATAAACTAGAACGAAGTGTGTTACATCACACAAGAGGTATTAATGCAAAATTTAATTTTAATTTTAAAATGTATGAAGTTTTGTTAAAGACAATGTACATTTATTTCAAGAAAGATTTTTATTATGTTTTGGTTTATTTGTTAAGGAATATGTATTCTATTCGATCGAACATGACATGTGTTTTTTTTTTGTTCTTTTTTTTATTTTGTTTTTTTTTATCCCATTCTATCTGTTACTCAAGAAACCATTAGCTCACTAAGTTTTCTTCATGTATCCCAAATTATTTCAAATTTTAGATACTGTGAAAGATAAGTAGTGAAAAGACTTCAACATAAGCATCGCCTGAATATGCATGAAATAATTGCCACTGGACGTTAAGCAACCAACAATCAATCAACATAAGCATTTGTTATGCATCTTATTTGTATTCAAAGGAGTAGGGTCAACTATTTGGCTAAAACACTACGAAAAACTGAAAAGTTATCCTACATATTTTCCAATGTATCCTTACTAGACTAAATTACGAGTTATAAAAACAAATTTTACCTTTAGCTAGTAACAATGGCAACACACTATGACGACAACAATCGAAATTCGTATAGTTTGGAAAATTTATCGATTATCCTTGTTTTCATCAAATTTCATGCAAACTTTAGATTGATAAACTATTTGCGCATGCAAGAAACAACTTTAATATTTAGTGAGATTATCTCAATATAACAAAGCTTCTCATATATTATTTATTCTGTGTTTTTCAACATAATCATAAAACAGAACTTATTATGACGAAACTGTGGCGCCATAAAAAAACCTGATGTTTTTTTTTATTTCTATTTCTTGAATCTATGCATTTCCAAACATTATGTGCCTGTTTGAAATAGTTGTCATACATTTTGTTTTCTTTTGCAAAACCGGGGGCTGATCAAATATGTTATGTAAATAATATTTTTGGGAAGTCGGTTTGTATGTCAATAAAGTCGTGAACGAATTTTCTAAACGAAAAAGATGTTAATGTCAGGGAAGCATGCATTTAACATGATTAACATGTTGTCATACAATTAAGATAATTCTAAAATCTGCACTATGTAGACCCAAAGAATATAACCTTAAATGTCACTATTAAACAGTCACACAAAGACAAAAGTTTCCAACAGCAAATGATTTGAAAATTTAAAATTTAAAACTGGACACATTGACTGATATCGTACAATAATTTCGCAGAATACATGACGTTAATCATGTCAATATTCATTAAAATTTGGGTTTTTGATAATACAATGTATAAGTAATTTTATCAATCTTTTCTGACCTATTTTTAACATCAATTTGGTGACCTATTTCAATTTAATGACAAATCTTGTATTTGAACGGTGTGTGTGTCCATACATTTCTGTCTGAACTTTATATCGTATCATTCAGGGTTATACATATAAACAAAGCTGAAATATGTTTGTAAACAATCTTAATCTTATTGTTCAGATGATACTAAATATAGCATTTTGTTACTAAAAATTACAACATTTAACTAAAGATATCTTACTATTTAAAATACAAATTTTGAAAAATTTGAAAAGAATCTTTTATTTTCCGATACATTGGTCTGCTTTATAAGTAAAACAAAATAAGACACATGCGTACATTTCGATTTAAGTATCCAATTTAAGGAAAATTACCAGTTTTTGGTTTGTAACGTTTCACAAAAAGTGTTCAGCGCATTCAAGTATCATACGAAGTATAACCATAAACAAGATAAAGGTGAAGTCATTATTCTGGTATATTTTATACATATATACATGTAGTTTGTTTTGCTTTAGTTAATGAACAGTGAACATTTCAGAAACTTTTTAAACTGAATTTTACTGTGCGTATTGTTGTGCGTTTATCTTTTTCTACATTGACTAGAAGTATAAGGAAGGGTGGAGTTGTCAAAAACATGTTTAACCTCGCTGAATTGTTGCGCCTGTCCAAAGTCAGAAGCCTCCGTCCTTTGTTAGTCTCGTATGATTTTGAATTTTAATTTCTTGTGTATATTTCAGAGTTAAGTATGCCGTCCATTATCACTAACCTAGTATACATTGTTGTTTAGGGGCCAGCTAAAGTACGCCTCTAGTTGCAAGGGTTTTGGCAGTATTGAAGACCCATTGCTTTTTTGATAAATCTAAATTGGCAGGGTGTCAACTGATCGATTTTAACGTATTTGAATTCTTATTCATCAAAAACAAAAGGGAATCATAAATTGTAGGTTTCCAAAATAAAAGTACATTCACATAGGTTCATAAACAATAAGGTGACCGATTAAGAATAATAGTATTGGGCTTGTGTCTACATACTTCGGGTTTATCTATATATCGTATCATACCTGGTAATATATGTAAACAAAATTTAAATATGTTTGTAAACAACAAAATAATCTTTCTGCTAGGAGGATACTAAATATAGAATATTGTTACTATAAATATCTCTATATAGGAAATACATTTATTGAGTCAATATATATCAAATAAACTCTGTGTCATAAAGCTAAATGTAAGAGGGATTGGAAAATAAAGAATTTAATTAAAAACAACAATTTACAAAGAAAAGACAATCCTATCTCATCTTTAAAGGTAGACCCATAATAATCGTTAGGGAAAACAGTACCTTTCAAATTGTTTAGAATTTCAAAGCTACAGTAACTGTTACTGTCATTTTGATAAACAGATTTCTCATTTTATTATATTATTTTTATTCTCTAATAAAAACGTAAAAATTTATACTTTTCTAAAGTGATATAGTAAAGCCTGTTTCATTTTACTTTAAAAAGGCTGAGTTTTTGTATAGTATATGAAATTGAGTAAGATGATTAAGGAAGGTAGAAAATAGTTTTCCAAATGTGCATAGTATGCATTAAATAAAACAGGTAATAATTTTATGAAATAAGCTATTTCTACTTCGAAGATGGTAGTAACTTTTATGTCTATTTTAACCCGTTATGTTTTAAAGGTTTAAAAGACTTTTCACGCATAGAAATTGTTTTGACGAAATAGGATTGTAGTTCCTTTACGAGATAGATAGATATACAACAGTAACTTGTCACAAGTTTTAATTAACATGAATAAGGACCACACAAACAACAGCCCAACAACAAGACAGTGTTATTTTAAAAAAAATTGAATATGATTATTGGGTTAACATGGCAAAGGTGGTCGCAAGACTACAGACAACGTTAAACTTGCTTATAAAAAACTCAACAAAGGTAGTTGCATGTATACGATACGAATATACACGAACTTAAAATGCTATTTGTTATTACCATTCGATTAAACATATTAATAAGGATAATACCATGAACCCAATTCTGAAAACCTTTACCCAAATGCATTCATTTTGATATCTTGAACTTTTCTTTTGTAACGAACGAAGACTTGCTTATTTGTAACACAAAGACTGTTCTTCTTTTATATGATATATAGATAACATTAACTATTCTGACATCGGACTCGCACTTCTTGTTAATTAAGTTTTACTGTGCATATTTATATGTGCTTCTGTATTTTACATTGGCTAGAGATATAAGGGGATGGTCGGGATCTCAGAAAACATGTTTAACCCAGCCGGATTGTTTTTCAAAGTCAGGACTCACTGGTCTTTGTAAGTGTTGTATGTTTTTTTTAAATCTGAGTTCATCTATAGGTTTTGGAGTTTAATATGATGTCCGTTTTCAATGCACTAGATCACATTTATTTAGGAGTCAGTTGATGACCGAATCTGGGTGCGGAATTTTCTCACTGCGTTGAGGATCCGTTGGTGGCATTCGGCTGTTATCTGCTCTTTGGTTGAGATGTTGTCTCTTTGATATATTTCCATCTCCATTCTCAATTTTAACGTATGTTGTTTTGATTTTAATGACCGTGTTAAATTTTTTTTAATTGTTTTCTGCACAATCATTTGTACTGCACAAAGTCTGGAATATTACAGTTGTTTTCAAATCGTTTGGTGCATTTAAACTTTTGATCTTGCCATTTATTTAATGACATTCTGTTTCGAATTTCCTGAGAGTTCAGTATTTTGTAAGTTTATTCTTTGCACTGTCATTTAAATATGTCTACAAAGACAAGAGTGGTATTATCTATATATATCATGTATATCAAAATGATACAAACATTAACGGTGGTTCCTTTGATCAGCTTTCGTGTTAAAGTTTAGTTGATTCCTCAACAGTTTTCTATGTCACCTAATCACATTTTTAATATTTTTATTAATTTTCTGATGGTACATTAGTATAGAATATTTAAGAACACAAAGACATTCATATTTTGGAAAAATTTCAACTATCAAACATTATACAATAGATAGTATGATATATTACATATTGTTTAGCATTCTACTATTTTCATTGGATATTAAGATTACGTGTAACAAAGTGTTTTTTATGTATCCGACGCCTTGTTTCTATTTATATGTAAATTGGTGGTCAATATAAGAAATTCGTTGCCACAGTTAGATTAATGACGGCATGACGTCGCACATAACAACCATGGAGGAAGCGCCGCTACAGGCGAAAAGAAATTTGCAAGTTGATTAGAAGGAGATACCAAGAATTTTATACTAAATGCAGACGCTGTGAATACAAGAAAGCTACGCAAACAAGCTATACAGTTGTTTAAAGAATATTTATTTTTTTCAATAACATTTAAAACAAAATCAAGATACAATTGAAGAAGACATAGAAGGAACAATAAGTGCAATTTTTCTAATACATTATTTACATATCCTATTATAGTATAAATGAATGGGTGTCTTTATAATGGCCCTGTTATATGTTCAAGGTCTTTAATAATGGTCGAGGAAGTCTGTAATGGCCCAAGGCAACGCCGAGGGCTATTACAGACATCCGAGGTCATTATTACTGACCGAGGACATATAACAGGGCCATTAAAAAAATCACCCATTTCTTAATACATTTATTAACCAACTGAACAAAAGTGTATATGTTGCTGCCACTTTGATGTACTCTCTTACTCTTTTAATGACGGTTTAGTTTGAAAAATATAATTTATACTTCAGCATGATAAAGCTTTAAATATACCAAATATCCAAGATATTAAGTTGAAAGAAGTTATTAGTTGAAGAACAGGCTGAAAAGTGATCACTTTATATATGGTTTTTTAATGTTGGTTGCTGGTTACTAGATTAAATAAAATACAAAAAAGTATTATACAGTCACTTTACAGCTTAATTTTATTAACTTATTAAAAACCCTAACTGGGCTTAATACAGAAAAACTGGGTATTAATTCAGGGCCATTACAGAAAAACAGGGCCATTACAGAAAAACAAGGCTATTACAGAAAAAAAGGGCCATTACAGAAAAAAGGGCCATTATAGAAAATATGTAGCTTTTAATAAACAGTCATTTTTGACAATAATGTACTTCGTTGGTTAATACATAAGAATTAAGGACTTTTTACACAGTCAATACAATATATATGGACCTGTTATATTATATTCTAATGCAACAAAGTGTGTAACGTTCATTTTGATTGAATAACGTCACTTATCTACATGGCATCAATTCACAATTGATGCTATGGAACGTAAGCAGAACGCACGCAGAACGTACGCAGACGGCATATAACAGTTTTTTAATACATGTTTTAACGTTGTTTTCTGTCAGTTTCATTAGAATAGAGATAACGATCTTGTATTTTAAGCTCCGACGCCATCAATTGGGGATGTGATGGTCGCAAATACCCGTTTACTGTCTCCGCTAACGCGTCGCCAATAAACTAAATCTGTGACCATCAAATCCCCAATTAATGCCGTCGGAGGTTAAAATACAATACAGTTATCTCCTAATTGACACAGCCAATATAATCTAAAAAGGTACACAGATAACGTATTGACCTCGTCAAAAGTCAATAATTGATAAATATTATCTCTCGGTACTTTCTTAATTCTGTTTTCCTCTAAATTAATACTGTCTTCAGTACTATACTTTTTCTGGTAAAGATAGCTTCAGAATAAATATGATAAATGTTGGCTACATTTCAAGGATGAATGTTGCCATCTAGCTTTCGTCGTCAGTTTGCTCTTTCACTGACTTACAGCCATATCTATTTTTAACCTCCTTTATCATGAGTGATGGAAAAAGAAAAGTGTTACACGTCAAAATAACGATCAAATGAACTTATATAAAGTATGTTGTGCTACATTTGTGTATGGCAACATTGTCTGGGTTCAGGTGGAGCGTTGCCCTTGCATACATGTTTAACATATCTATATTGTGTTTTCCTGTCCGAAGACAGTAGCCTCTAATTAAATAGGTTTAATGGATTTAAATCTTTAAATTGTATTGTATCAAAAAGGCCGTTATTTTTCTCTTCTCGTCTCATTTCAGGGTCTTTAATCAAAAAAGGAAAACAGAATACTTGGATCCAAATCAATATCAACATTATCGAAATGTATTTCATATGAAGTCATTGAGGGAAATTCTTCATTTTACACTTGATCATTTAAAATACTGTCCAACTGCGTACTTAACCAGCATACTAGAAAACTATGAATATTAATTATTCAAGTTCATCCTGATATGTTTAAAATAATACTTATGAAGAGATGTACTTATTTCCATTTTGTTTTAAATTTAATTTTGTTTTACATTCCAGCTGTGCCAGTTGCCGGTTTAGATCATAACTATATAATTTGTTGCACAATAATTAATTTAAACCAGTATTTACCGGTTTCATTTTGCAGTTTAGAAATGCAGGCTCTGAAGTTGTTTATAGGGAAAACGGTAATATTTATTCTAACATAGGCGACAATATTAACATTTTCTAAATTTACCGCTTTTTAAGATAAAAACCTGGATAAAACAGTTATATTTTGTGTTAGTACTTTATTATTGTGTTTTAAAGATTAAAGCCAAATAGTATCATGACCAACTTCAAACGGAGCTTGTTTATGTTATCCATGCCCACAGTCATTTTGCACCAAATTTATGAAATTTTGCAAGTCTTTTCGAATAATTCTCTAGAACGTATTTCAATAGGTTTCAAAATTTATATTGTAAATATACACACTGCAGTTATTAATAGATAAATAAAAAATAAATTGTACACTTACATCCAATCACAGCGCTCCTAATTTGACTTCCTTCACCTGCCTTGGGTACACAAAAGGCCAACCTAGTGCTGGGAAAATTAAATACTACCGTTTTCCCTATAGTTACGTCATTATAAATGTTATAATAGAAACAACCAGTTAAAATTATTCTTATTTTACATATCTGAAGCCTTGTTCCCTTTGATATGTGTAATGCCGCTTTGTTTCTATTTATATGTATAATAGTGGTCAATATAAGAAATCCGTTGCTAACAATTTTAAAATGTGTTCTATACTAACAAAGTCCATTAGCCAATTAAATGGTATATGTGGTAGATGTATTTTTGTGATTTGTTGTTAGACGTTGATGTCTCATTGAAGTATCCAAATATTTTATTTACAAATATTGTTGAAACTCAAAAACAAGAATATTTGCTTAAAAAGATGCGAGCTCACACATTAATCAAAATTCTACGCTTGATTGTTATACGTTGACGTTTCGTCTTGTCTCTTATTTATTATACATTTTAATAAGAATCCTCAACTTTTGTCTTCATTACAACTTAAAATACATTTTACTAGTTTTTCATGATATCCGATGACGCTTAAAAATAACCTCAAATTTGAAAATGAAACAAGATGTAGATTTTTTCTTTACGAGACACCAACATCCCATCATAAAATGAATAGATAAAAAACACAGATTGTAGATACCAAGGTTGATATAAGGTTTTACGGATTGACGTCTATGTAATATGTCGTTGTTTTAATCGCAATGGGTATATTTAAAAAGGTAGATAGATTTCCCAGAACGATGCAAGGTCTATAATTCCATAAAACGACTAAGACTAAATAAAGGCAACAGTACTATACCGCTGTTCAAAATTCATAAATCGATCGAAATAAAAAAAAAAGCCGGTTTACAAACTAAAACTAAGGGAACCACATCAGATATAAAAGTAGAACAACGAAATGACTTACTTACGCTGTCAGTGTTTACGACTGGAGGCATGCACAAATAGGTTTGGTAGATTAAAACGTGCTTTAAAATCTCAACAGGAACGTTTTAGCTCGATCACTTGATGAGCAAAGGGTACATTCAAAACAGAAGTTAAATCTGAACATGATAAACACTAAATTAAACAATATGTGTATAATAGAATGATCAAACTAAATAATAGAGAACGATATAACGTCGTAATATATAAATCTCAGAATATGTAACCGGATCATTAACTATCTATTCAAGGCGTTTTTTTATTTTATATAGATAAGACCGTTGGTGTTCCTGTTTGAATGGTTTTACACTAATAATTTTGGGGCCATTTATAGCTTGTTGTGCGGT
Organism: Mytilus galloprovincialis; assembly: GCF_965363235.1. NCBI lineage: Eukaryota > Metazoa > Mollusca > Bivalvia > Mytilida > Mytilidae > Mytilus > Mytilus galloprovincialis. Next base: position 54,165,354 of record NC_134849.1, read on the forward strand.
GTGAGCCAAGGCTCCGTGTTGAAGGCCGTACATTGACCTTTAATGGTTTACTTTTTTAAAATTGTTATTTGGATGGAGAGCTGTCTCATTGGCACTCACACCACATCTTCCTATATCTGTTCAACAATGATTGCAACGATTGATACAGGAGCAGGAAGGGGGCGCTATCGTTTTGTATATAGAGTCGTGCAAGGCAGTATTTAATGTTTTGTCTAATATGACGGGAACAAGTTTGTACAATCTGCACTCTAATTTCATTTCACACTGTACGTCTGCTTGGATTTCATCAGATAATTGTTTAGTATTGCGTCATTGTTGATACACGTGATACTTCGAAAACATATATTTTCTCAATCAGATGTTCCAAACCAGTTCTTGTTTTTCCAAATATATTCCACATTAGTTTCTCATAGAAAATTACGTTCAGACATCTATTTTTTGTTCTTGTTTACATCATTCGAACGTGATTGATACATGTTTTATTAACTGTTTGAACCGATTAATCAGACAGGTAATTGACTCTCGGAACTGTAACATAAACTTGGAGTGTCCAAACTATATCTTATACTTAGAGAAACGTTGCCTTTTATTATCTATAGCTTCAGGGGAGAATATGAGTACAAAAATAAAGGTTCAAAAAGTGCCTGATCACAGGTTTGATATTGCGTCATTGTTGATACACGTGATACTTCGAAAACATATATTTTCCCAATCAGATGTTCCAAACCAGTACTGGTTTTTCCAAATACATTCCACATTTGTTTCTCATAGAAAATTACGTTCATATATCTATTTTGTTTCATGTTTACATGATTCGAACCTGATTGATACATTGTTTTATTAACTGTTTGAACCTGTTAATCAGACAGGTCATTGTTTCTCGGAATCGTTACATAAACTTGGAGCGTCCAAAGTATTACTAATACTTAGAAAAAAGTTTTCTATTTCTATTTATAGCTTCGGGGGAAAATATGAATAAAAGAATTACGTTTTAAAAATCGCATGATCACTAGTATAATGTATAACACATGCATATGCATATTACTAGTATACATAATTCATTGACAAGGTCTAGCTCCTAGTTCAAAATATTCAAGCAATATTACGTGAAAGGCGACAGATATGAACACTTTTCTCCGTCAATTCAATAGTCACAATTAAAAGAAGAAGTGGTATGAGTGCCAACTCTCTGACTATCTAATTCACAAAATATCTGGTTTTTAAATCATACGCATCATGTTTTTGTAATCTGACATAATGTTGATACAAAGACCTTTTCCGTTTTGAATGTTCCTTGCAGGTCGGTAATTTGTTTTACTATTTGACAATAATTTAAAGTCATATGAAACCAGTGAGTGGTGAAAAATAATGTTTATTCAATTCTTGAACCAATGCATGTATTTATCATAAACTTAGAATTTTGTGCACGATTTTGTGATTTTTTACGCAAATATATCGTATAATCGTCATTTTTTTTCTCTCTGTCTGTTATGATTTAACAAATATGGCTGCTCATTAAATGCCGTGTTTTAAAGCCGAAGTTTACCGATTGTCACCTTATAGTAATTAAATAACAAAAAGCATGGGTATTGAGCACGTGTTTAACATGTACAATCAGATAATTGTTTATTCTAATGACAGATCCATGCGTATTGCGATCGCCGGATTTTTACGAGGAGGATTACGCTCAGGTCATTATGCATACGGAAAATATGTCGGCGAATTGCTTCCTGGAAGCAAGCAATTAAAAACAAATAAACTTCTTCTAAATGTGGACAAATTAAAGAATTTGCCTCAGAAAGAAGTATATGTACTTAAGTTTTATTAATAAATGTAAAACTATCCATTTAGTTATAAAACACATATGCATGATTTTTTTCTTAATTTGAGGTTTCTTATGACTTTAACAACTTCTGTAAATACCTTCCTTCGTATGACATAATGCTACGTTGTTCATAGAATAACAGTTGATATATGTGAGCTATTTGATAATGAGATACCTTTCCAAGATCTAAATTTACTATTCTCCTACACCATGTACAAAATGCTGGTCTTGAATGTTGCTTTTCTTTCTTTTTTCTATTGCTGCGTTACTAGTATTATACGTTTAATCCAAAGATAGTTAACAGGAACCGTCATGCTAGTGTAGTATAAGGACATCATTCGTAAATATAGCTCAACATGCAGACTTCTTATACGTTCAGGTATTTCACATCCATTTTTTTATGGAAATATTCTTTATAAAGCACAAAGGTGTCAGTATTCACCTCAAAAACTAACAAAACCTTTGAATAGACTTATTAAGAAGGGATGTAGTTACGATACTGTTGTCAGGTCATTAAAGATTGCATATTTTGGTGTTAATATTGATTCACTTATAGGGTCTTTGCATCGGAACTAAACACATTTATTCAAAAACCAGTTGTTGGCATGACACGGGTTATGTTCTTCTCATATATGTTATGATGGTATGATACTAAACCCCTAACGGGAAGGATTGTGCCTGATGTTCATATGATGAAATTATAATCTTTCAGTCAGTTTAATTGAAGTCTGGAGCTGGCATGTCAGTTAACTGCTAGTAGTCTGTTGTTATTTATGTATTATTGATATTTTGTTTATTTTCTTTGGTTACATCTTCTGACAACAGACTCGGACTTCTCTTGGACTGAATTTTAATGTGCGTATTGTTATGCGTTTACTTTTCTGCATTGGCTGGAGGTATAGGGGGAGGGTTGGGGTCTTACAAACATGTTTAACCCCGCCGCATTATTGCGCCTGTCCCAAGTCAGGAGCCTCTGGCCTTTGTTAGTCTTGTATTATTTTAATTTTAGTTTCTTGTGTACAATTTGGAAATTAGTATGGCGTTCATTATCACTGAACTAGTATATAATTGTTTTAGGGGCCAGCTGAAGGACGCCTCCGGGTGCGGGAATTTCTCGCTACATTGAAGACCTGTTGGTGACCTTCTGCTGTTGTTTTTTTTTTTCAATGGTCGGGTTGTTGTCTCTTTGGCACATTCCCCATTTCCATTCTCAATTTTATTGCATATTTTTTTTTTTTAATCTAGTCTGTGATTGATTAATATTAATGTTTGATAAATTGGCACATGTATTGATTTTATAATATAGTGTTAAATACCTTTTCGAAAAAATTGTCCATATTTCAACTTTTATTGATGCCTTCATATCCACAATCAAACTTTTTTAATTAACAGTTTTTTGTTTGCACAATATCTAATAGCTATATAATTCTAAACTCGAACTTAACATTTTAACCTCGGTCTCATTAAATTGCAATAAAAATCCAAATTAAAGTTGATTTTAATGAGACTTTACAAATTAACACGACATAAACATATATACTATCAACATAATTATATGCGTTAGTGCATCTGCTGTGCTTTTTTCATTTTAGAGAAGTATTATCATGCATTGCTTTCTCAAAACTAACCCCTAATATATTTTCTAAGTACAACATCTCCGTATATCAAACATGCCAAAAAATTAAAAAAAAATTCTTTTGATGTAAGTGAAAATTAGCGTTGATTTATCACCTCCGCCTTTAAGAGTTCACACACTTTTACATAATGATGACAGTGATATGTTACATAACATTTTTTGTTATGTTTATCATAATTAAATTTGTATATTTTTTTAAATGCTTTACCACAAAACTTTCCAAGGAAACGCAATGATGAAATTATAAAATAATAAGCAAAGCATTTTCAACAAACACGGAAATCGTCAATAACTGAAACCAAGAAAAGGTTAACGAAAGGGTGTTTAGAAAATATGCAAACTGCTCAAAAGGGAAATGGTATATATATAAGGAGGGCCAAAGAAGACTTTGATGTGGTTCTGCATTGTTATATATTAATGTGTTGTCAACTTTGGAATTCGATATTGTTTTGAAAAACATTAAATGATTTTTGTTTATTGGTGATTCACTACTGTCAGATTAGATACGCTTAAATACTAAGGCTTTTATACATAGATAACCTTAGCTGTGTTTGGCACAACATTTAGGAACTTTTAGTCATCAACGCTCTTCGACTTCGTACTTTATTTAGCCTTTGTTTTCTTTTGTTTATTCGTGCGTCATTGACGAGTCTTTTATAGGTAGACGAAGCTCGCGTCTGGTGTTAATAGAAATATTTAATCTTGGTATATGTCATGACTTCATTTAAAATTAGAATATTGGAGGCTTGTCCATTGTTAAAAATAAAATAGCCCCTGAACATACTAAATAATTTTGTAGTTCGCATATTGTGTGCTAATGATTATTGTCTTTTTTAAATGTTTCTATCGTGTCTATTTTTCATATGTTTGGAAAATTTATGACATATACGGAACAATATTGAACTAAACGAGTTTCTATGCATAACTGTTTATATTAAAAAGGTTTAATTTGTACAAAACTTTGTCTTTTTTGTATGGAATGATCAATTAGAACCTATATGAATTTTGAAGCTCACAAAACTATTTTCAAAATATTATGTATAGGTGGTACTTGTAGACATCATTCAAGATACACTACTACAAGGCCTTAATTCCTCTACAAGTTTGACAAACACAATGTACAAATGCAAACCTCTTGTTAAGTTAGAATTATGTTTCAAATATGCTTCCTTGGATTAGTTATTGATCTATTTTCCGGATTTTTTACTTTTGGTAAGGACATATAAACGAACAATGAATTAAAGCGACCAGCTGAAGCTTGCATCCAGGCGCATAATTTTTAGGCCGTGTTGAAGATTCATTGGTGACCTTCGGTTGTTTTTTTGTCCTTTGGTCAGGCTGATGTTTCTTTGACACCTTCCCCGTTTCCATTCTCAATTTTAATACGACAATGGCGTCCAAGGCCATTGCATCAGCAATCATTAGATGATGTGTTTATTTTGTTAATTTACGTGATTCAAAAAACATTATTTAAATGACCAATGAAGAGATAAAGAAGAATTACGATATAAAAATAAATGTAAGTTGTGGTGTGAGTGCTAGTGCAGTTTTATAGCATTTCTAGTTAAACAATCATAAAATGAACAACGAGAATCTCACTAAAATATAGGATTGAAATCTTGTTAATCAAGAATCTCATCAAAATATGGGATTAAACTCTTGTTTATCAAGAATCTCATCAGAATATGGGGTCTTTCTCATGTGGATTGGTAAGTTCGGCAGTTCTGTCTCAACTATAATGCTGTCATTTAGATAATGAGCCAAAAAAGAGAGGTGATATCAAACTCAGATGTCGAAATTAGACTGACAACACCATGGCTATAAATGAAAAAAAAAAGACCAACAGTCAATCAATAGTACATAAAAAACAACAAAGAAAACTTAAGACTCAGCAACACACCAAAAAACAGGGGATAACATTGGAAACTCCAAAAGGGAAGTCAGATCCTACTTCATGACTTACTAAATGACTCATGGCTTACCACAAAAATAACATATATTACAAACTATCGGTTGATGTAAATTAACTTATCGTTTCTTATTACCATTTTTCATGAAATAGTATAGACAAATGTAACAGTAGTCTACTAATGTTCATAACTGATAAATGTATTGAGAAAGAAAATCAAGGAAAAAAGCAAACATTAAGGGACTTCTATGAATTTATAAAGGTGATAGATCGATGTGTCTTCTTCTTAGTTCATGTGTTCCCTCAGTTTTAGTTTATAACCTGGATTTGTTTTCTCTGAATCGATTTATCACCTTTTAACAGCATTGTACTACTGTTATATTTATTAGTAATGTCCTTTTTATAATATCATATATCGTCGCTGGGCTTCTAAAATGTTGTAAATTACAAATTTTTCAAGAAAAAAATATCTAACAAACAGGCTTTGAAAAATTTGGCAAAATGCATGCTTCCAAAATGTCGTATGTGAACTTGAACATTTTTGTAAATAGCAGTGAATTAAAAACTTTGACATTTCTGGATTATCCAAGAACTTAAATTATTTTCACAGAAATAAAGAAATTTACAATTTTTTTTTTCCCAAAGCCATTCTACAACGATTTTCAAGTTTTCATACAACATTTTGGAAGCAAATTGTACAAACAACTGACATTGGCAATTTTGTAATATGTCTTATTTCACACATTTTGATTGGTCTAACTGTATGCTATTTTGTAATACCAAAGATTTCCTCCCGCCCAGACCATTGGTGTCAAAAAGTATTTTTAGCCAAAAAAGTCATATACGACATTTTAGAAGCCCAGCGACGATATATTGTTATTTAGTTGCATAATATCATCTACATTGTAATAGCATTGCACAATAGCATCTACATTGCCAATTCGTTGAAGTATTCATAAAACAAATATAATACGCCTATCCTTTGCCAGCAAAATGTTATTTCAATGATTGAAGGTTGCATTAAAAATACGTCAGATCATTTTATGATTGATTGAGTGATTTTGTTCATTTGAGTGATAGATGATACCGATGTTATCTTTTAACACTATTAGTTCTACCTGATTTTGACGTTTTTGTTAACTTATATAAAGATGAAAAATAAAACGGAAGTTGACAAAGCTACATCAAGAATTGACCTTTGCATGTTTGGAATTCATCTTAATAAAATTAAGTACAATGTTAACTTTACAAATGTAAAAGTTAAATGAGCTTCACGCAATATGAACGTTTAATAAATCTTAATTCATGAAAATGTCTTCTTCATTTTTGCATATGAAGGATTTGTTTTAATAAAATTAAGTACAATGAATTTAAAAGTGTCCTTGTTTGCATATTTGAATGTCACCTTACATGTATGTTACATATATTCTTAAACTCAAAACTATACATAACATATATGTCCTTCAAATGATTTAATACGGAAACTTGCAAGATATATGTAATGAAATATGACGGAAGGTTTAAATCTTTAATATTACATTAGAATTTACATAAACCTACATGTAAAGGTTAACGGTAACAGTAAACTGTTAAGTCATATCAAATTAAGGACAGTAGCTATAATTTGACCTGTTTCTGAATACTTCATACATGTAGTTTTTAGAATACTGTACAACTTAAAGTTGTGTTTCTGTTGTGTTGTTGTTCTCCTCTTATATTTGATGCATTTCCCTCAGTTTTAGTTTGTAATCCAGATTTTTTTTCTCAATCGATTTATTAATTTCGAACAGCGGTATACTACTGTTGCATTTATAGGACAGTAAATCATTTCACTAATCACAATTAGTGATTCATATTCTAGTCGCAGTGAACATGATCTATTTTTTAGATATAATTGGCTTTGAAATTACTTCAGTAACTTCAAGAACTTTAGTGTCGTAGATTGACTAAGTGAATACAAATCATTGTGATAAAAAACACCTAAGAAATCGAATGAACTCTAAAATCATTCCCTGCAGCCATTTTGAACAAAGCGCAAAGGCGTTTGATAGTTCCAGCATCATAATTCAAATGCGACAACAATCAAATATTCAACAACCTTATATATAATCACACAAAATGAAGCATGTAATTCTCATAATTACATTTTCATGCTACAACCATGAAAATACTATGCAGTTTTTCGTTTGTATTCCTATGCCTTTTTGTGTGATCTTTTCATTTGAAACACGTACATTCATGATTGTTGCATTTTATTGAGATATTATATGTTTAGAGTTGTTTGTTTTCTGCAATTCCCAAATAAATTTTACTTTCTGCGAAAGATGAGATCCTATGGGAAATAAAATTAATCTACATGTATAGTGCAACCTCTAGATTTTAACCCACTGCAACGTTGACTGTGTTAACTTGAGTTGAGAGCTGATCGAGGACAAAGCATAAATTGTCACTTGTTTCTTACAGGTCAAAATTAAAAGTAAGAAAAGATCAGATGACGAACCAAAACATGATACAAATAATCATGGGAGTAGAATAAACTCCAGAATATGCATTTTCTATAATACAAATACAAAAATGTACCACACGTCATTCGATGAGAAAGTTACTTACAGAATGTACAGTTTAGTGAAAGACATACAAAATATGGTATCCATGGCTTGTTTATCGTGTTTGTTAAACATGTTTAAAACCGATACGGTAATTACTTTTATTCCTTACCATGATAAACATGATAAATATATTTTAGAAAATACGTAAGTAATAAAGCAACCAAACGAAAGTAAACCAATAGATATCTTCATTTGTATAAATAATAGTCCTCAAAACCAGGTTTTGCTACAATATATAGATAAAGGAAGATGTGGTGTGAGTGCCAATGAGACAACTTTCCATCCAAATAACAATTTAAAAAAAAGTAAACCATTATAGGTCAATGTACGGCCTTCATGCATCAAGCTTTTGTCACCCGAACTAACAAAAGACAATAACAATCAAAACCAAAGGACATTAACATCAACAGTTTTCAATAATAAATAAGAAACAACACGAACTCCACTAAAAACCGGGAGTGAAATTATGTGCGTCGGAAGGGTAAGCATTTCCTGTACCGTATACAGCAACCGTCTTTCTAGATCTATACCTTAACGAATCAACAACTTAAACGTTTTTTTTTTTACTCGTATGTGGGTTTTTTTCTTCTATCAGAGCCGAGGTTTTAATTTTGTTCTTTCTTTTTATTTCATAATGCACAAATTCCTTAATTGTAATATACAAAAAAAAGGGTTGTAATTGTTTTTGTAAAAGACAAAAGAATGGTTGCAAAGTTAACACGAACCTGTGCCTATTGGAAAACATGAATATATCATTCTGATTTCATTTCACAATGCAAGCAATAAGAACAATACATCAATATATTTGTATGTTTATTGATCTTAACATCCATCATTACATTGTTTATAAGTATCTTTCTTATCTTTTCAAGACAAAAACGGACCTTTTCCCGTATAGGCCGATAAAGAGTTACATACTTGTAATACTTTTTGTAATGTATTATCGTTTATAATGATATCATATAACTGATTCAATAATTCCTCGCACTGAATTGTCTCCCGTTTGTCGTATCAACTTGAGGCTGACCGGGTCGAATGTTCTCTTCGCCTTATGTAGAGCCATAGCTGGTATGTCTTTGTCAAACATACAATAAATCCGCTCAAGTTTCGTTTACAACATTATTGTTATCATCAACAAAGTTACAGTAGAAAATAACAGATCCTACCACGTGTCCATTCTGTAGTTTCCCGCCAACTGGTAAGCATCCGACTTGTATGAAACCACCAATGCTTTCGATTATTTTAATCATTGCGACATTATTTGAAAATGTGTCGACATACATTCCCTTGTATCCCAATCGTTTTGCAAATTCCATCGACTTTCTCAAGGCAAATTCTCCCAATTTTTGTTTTCTCTCTGATCTTTCTACAATCACGAAAGGATCAGCTATAGCACCATGTCCCCGATAAAACTTACTAACTGCAATGATAACACCAGCTAAGAAAGAACCACTATCTGGGCATTTTACTGCAAAAGAATGACTGCCTTTTATTTCTTTTCGGAACTCTTTTTCTGAATCGAATTCGTCAATACCGTATCCCTCGCCATTTTTTGCCGCTTCTTGAATCATGTTGTATGTTTTTGTAAGTTCGGTTTCTGTCATGTAGTCAATGACAACTCTTCGACCGGTAGCAAGTGTGTCCATTTCTGGCAAGGATAATAGCGATGTGGTTGTGGACGTCAACATTCTGAAAAGGGATCACGTATGTTCAATGGAATTGCATGATTTTTTTTCATTTCATTTTTTATCATTACTTAATGTTTTTCTTTTGACTAAATTATTAAGTCCAAGTTGACATAAGGCACGCGTAGAAAGTCTTATTCTTCAAAATTCACCCAAATAAATAATTGAGTTTAATTCTCTTAATAAATTTTCGAAATGATAATAATAATAATAATAATAATAATAATAATAATAATAATAATAATAATAATAATTAGGAAAAAAAGTTATTATAATCTAGAATATAACTTCTTAACTTATTAATGCATATTGTTAAATTCTGACAAAAAAGTGAACAACTTACCTTTAATATCTGACTATTCAATCTATGACGATAAAAAGGTATCAAATATGATGTTATACTACCACTTGATGTAGAGGCTCTCGAAATGAATCAATAAAATAATTCAAATGAACTGTAATCTTTATCTTTATATATATATACACCTGTGCAATAATAGGATATCAAGCTGTCACGTGATTCGTCACATGACTTGCATTCCAGATAATGACAATCATTCCTACTTATGTATGAGGTGAGGTTGACGATTTTGTCATCAATGCAGCAAATCACGATTACCTTATTTCATTTGTTTATCCTATTCAATTTAATGCCTTTCAATAAATAAATACTGACGGCGTATACTTGCCCTTCTCCATATTTGGAAATTTGAACTTAATATGTGATCACCGACTAATCATTCAGTTATACTTTCTAAAATAGTTAGTGAACATATTTGTTGATATCAATAAAAATTATTTAGTATGTATTAAACAAGGTCTCGTTTATTTGTAGTATTTGACAACATGTATATTTGTGTTTGCCTTTTGACATGCATGTCTTTTTTTTTTTAAAATACACCAACAAAACAAGCTAGCATGCATGCATGCGTGGCTATACGTAAATATTAAACTCATAAAGGAAAAGAATTTTAACAAATGATAATGATAATAATAATAATTTATTATTAATAATACTTCTTTCTTTTTTAATTTGAAATCAACGAACAATGCACACTAACTGTGTAAAATGTGCAAATGTTTACTAAGTAAGGTGTTTACATATCTCAATAGACAACTTCCGAGTTAGGATCTTCATCGGAAAAAAATCGTCAATAATCATAGCATCATAGTTTTCAACCACGCCCTCAACATTGGAACGAAACTGACGATATCTCAAAATTCACGAATGTTGTTCACTGAAACCAAAGTTTTTGACGGAAACGCATCGAACCGGAAAGTTGGTATTAATGTAATCGCTATGGCGCATTCCGTATTTTGTTTCGCTCCGTTTCGAGTGTTTGCGATTTCATCAGGTTTAGCATGTTTAGTTTTGAACTTGTTTGATATATTTCTACATTTGCTGAATAAATGAGATTCGAATAGCTGTAAACAAAGTTGCCTCTTTTCCCTGTTAATACGATTTGGTAGGTTTATTCTTACTGAATAGTTCATCAATTTGGGTTATGGTCAGTTGAATTCAGATGACTATAACTAGATGAACATATAACATTTGAAAAAATCGTTAATACTTTGTGGTATTGTTGCATAGAAAGTAAAATCACAAAAGACTAACTCTGAGGAAAATTCAAAACGGAAATTCCCTAATAAAATGGCAAAATCGAAAGCTCAACCACAACAATGAATGATAATTGTCTTATTCCTGACTAAGTACATGCACTTTCAGGGTAGAACATGGTGGGTTCAACCTAGGTGTTTGAGAGCTGGCTAAACCTCTCATTTGTATGTCAGTCGCATCACAAAACGATGTGAAAATAATATTTATTTTTTTTAATCCTCTCTGAACTACAGTAGATTAAGCAGTTATGTAAAACTATAGGGAACAGTTTATAGATGCGTTTATGTTGCTAAATTTTTCATAAACAAACATAATTATGTTAAAAATGTAAAATTCAATTGTTTATAAAAAAAAAGCGTGATAACTAAGAAAACATTAAAGCCATGAACTTCATGTTACTTTTTTTTCGGACAAAGAATCATTAATCATAATTTGAAATTAACAAACGAGTGAAAAAAGTAAATTAACGATGTAACACCTTACAAGATTGACTGACGTCATAACTTATAATGTAATTCATGTTTTACCTTGTTTTATCCTTACCGTACAAAGACACAAATCTTGGACACTAATGATAATGACACTTATTACATAATGAATCAGACATACTTACCTTGTTTTTAATAAACACAGTATATCGAGAGTCAATTTCATTAGTCAATGCATAAAGTTTTTTTAATTATAAAATAAGACTTTTTTTTCGATTATAAATTGAAAATTATGCAAAACGATAAATGTTTGCAGCCGGAACATAACATTAAAAATAAAATCAATTTGAATTGAGTAAACTACTTTGCATTTTTATATTTGCAAAACATCATTGTTCATTCCCTTTGATAATTTCGTGTGGTGTGGTTCGTTTGATCTCAGTTCTTCATTAGTAAGGATTCATTTGTAACGTCAATTTTTGTTTTACCTTTTCTTTGACTTTCCATGTGACGTCACGATAAAAGGCGACTGTATCTGATGATTTAATATGAGCGAATATATCTCTTGTGAAAATGCTCGAAAAGCCATGCGTTTTGATTTTGAAAATTTAACTGTCTTGTCAGACTGGTAAAATATCGTATCACACACTATGCAATGATACAATCTACGTTTATAGGCAAACTGAAGAAGAAGCACACTACTATATGTAATAAACTCATCATAGATATCAGGATCAAATTTTGTATAAGCAGCAGATGAGCGTTTTGTCTACAAAAGACTCATCAGTGACGCTCAAATCAAAAATATTATAAAAGGCCAAATATAGTACGAAGTTGACGAGCATTGAATACCAAAATTCCTAAACGCTTTGCCAAGTACAACTAAGGTTATCTATTCCTGAGGTAGAAAAGCCTTAGTATTTCAAAAACTCAAGAGTTTTGCAAACATTAAATTTATAAATATTGTTATGATATTGTAATTATTGTATTTATTTATGTTGGCCTAATTTGTGTTGTATGGCCTGATAGTTGTTTACCAAATAATCTTATAACTGTGCAGTTTATGAATGATTGGAACTTTCTAGAATGATCCTGATAAAAGATGCGTAATTTAAACTTCTACGTTATTCCAGAAACTTCCGTTGTAACTTTCCAGGATTTTCCACAATGTTCCATTATAGAGTGTTCTATAATTTTCCATGACAACACTATATATACAGACACTAAAGTTAAACTCTCATAATTAAACTTAGACATTGATAGACATTAGTATTCACAGCATTTGGATTGACACTTTTATTCTACAAACAACATCATACTGGATTGTGACATTAGTAGTGAACGTAATATTCAAATTGGATTCCGAAAGATTTCCGGATACAGATAAAGATAACAGATTGGACTCATATTTTGACAGTTGAGTTAACAGTAATATTTGTGTAATACCTTTTGTAAACATTTGTATAATAAATCTTGTTAATTTTTATAATTGATTTGTGTCTTTTGTTGGCTACAATTTAAAGGCGATTTCTGGCCGTAACAATATAACCAAATCAAAGATATTTTTTGTCAGCACATAAGTGCTGACTACTGGGCTGGTGATACCCTCGAGGAATTGAAACTCCACCAGACAGTGGCATCGATCCAGTTATATAAACTCATCATAGATACCAGGGTTAAATTTTGTTTTACGTCAGACGCGTGTTTTATCTACAAAAGACTCATTAGTGACGCTCGAATAAAAAAAGTAAAAAAAAAAAAAAAAAAAAAACAACAACAACAAATAAAGTACGAAGTTGAAGAGCATTGAGAACCAAAATTCCTAATTCAAGACAAACTAATGTCAACGAAATATGTAAAAGATATCATTTGATTTCAGGAAGATCAGAATCGTATTTAAGCTTAAATAATTACATTAGATGTATGTTTCATTATAATACGTTATTCTGATTGGCTAACTTCAATCTCGCGTTATTCCTTAATTAACTTTATTACACAAAAACATTTATTATTCATGATGACACGAAGTCCCAAAATAAAGTGCACAGGTAAATTTAATAAAAACTTGATAAAAATCATGTTTTCATGATCCTAGCTAAAAAAATGTAATTACAAGTAATGAATGCTTCTTTTGTAACGTCATAGGGTTGTAAAAACGTTGACCGTGCGCACATTTTTAGATCGAAGCACTTCCGGCTGGCGTTTGAAAATATGCCGTACATCCCTATGTTTTGACCTTCGGATAAAATAGTATTGCATATCAACTTTTCATTCTAGAATTTATTTTTTTAACAAAATTTCATAGCAAATGTATCAGTTTTAGTCGCAAAGGGAGTTCATGTGGAAAATTGCACCACATCTTGTTTATCTCAGAGATTTTAATGAAATTAAGTCAAACAGTTTTCTGAACATTTCACGAAGATCGAAAAAAATCCTGGGCCCTAACTTTGGTGACTGAGCATAAGTTCACAGTTTACGGTTTTTAAAGCCCTGCAAAATGAATCCATTATATATGCATATTTGTAATTCAAATTGTTAAGAAATGGATATATTTCCTCTTCGCAGTAATTAAAAAAAAACAACGTTTTTTTAATTTATTATATGGATTTGATTCCTGTACTGGTCATGTACTCTCCGGGAATTAAAAGTTCTGAATTATTGAATAGTTTCTACTGTCTAATTTAACTTGAAGTTGTATCGTGCCAAGTTAATATGTTCACAATGACTTCCTCACTACATTCCTTACCGCTTGTTCATCGATTGTTCAATAATCATTTGTTAATGTTTACAAGTTTGTTTTTAAATTGATTGATGCAGTGTTTAAAATGACACCTGACCTCATATACTACAGATAAACAAAGTACTTCCGGAATCATATGTATACATTTTGTAGTATATTTTATAGAAAAAAAAGATAAAGATGATCAAGAAGAAATCGAAAACAAATATTGCACTTACAAAAGTAGCTTAAGGAGGTAGGGGTAGATCTTGCTTCAGGGAGATAACTCGTTAAATCAGTTATGCGCTTGCAAAAGTTAAGTTTCACACTGTATTTTTAGCATTTAGAAATAAGTTGGGAATAATCTTTGTTACCTGGAAGCTTATAATATACCTATTTACTATAAAAATGGCTGACACAAACGTGCTGATGATTTTAACAGTTATCTTCCTTAACTTATATCTACCTCATTAATTGGACATTGTTTATGATTGTTCCATCATCGTGTCTATTATTTTCGATTATTTTTTTTTTTCATTTTTCTTGTCGAATTAGGGCAATTAACTTTGCTCATTTTAACACGTGAATGGGTCACTCTAATGACTTAGTACTTACCATATTAAATTATATTTCAACTGGTTGGTTCATTGACTATAAAGGTTGGTTTGTTATTTAGTTGTATTCTTTTTCCCTGTGTTTCGTTTTGTTACATTAAAAGAGAAGTTTTCGTTTTTCGTTTAAGAATCAATTTAGTTGTGTTTCTTTTTCGGTTTATTCTTCGCAGATTATATCTCATATTTTTAGATGTTTAATTCATACGCGCTTTTCCCAAAAAGGGGAGTTGTGCCTTAAATCATGTATCATGATTTTAGCAAGATTTTGATAACTATGAATCAATTGTTGATGCCGTCTAGTATGTATAAAAAGTAAGATCACAAAAATACTGAACGTAGAGGAAAATCAATTCGGAAAGTCCATAATCACATGGCAATATCAAATAACAAAACGTATCAAAAACGAATGGACAAGAACTGTCATATTCCTGACTTGGTACAGGCATTTTTAAATGTAGAAAATGGTGGATTAAACCTGGTTTTATAGCGCTAACCCTCTCACTTTGATGACAGTCTCGTCAAATAGTTGGACTTTACAATAGGAAAAATTGAAGCTTGATATATAATAGAGAGGTATATTGTAGAAGATTACTTATTGAGTACACATTCCCTTATCGTCCTTTAAAGTTTGGTGTCTATCGTATTTATTTTGTCTCTTTGCGTATACGTAATTCTACTTATTCATGCTAACACGGTGTGTACTGATACCCATTCATAACGTTTGCACTGTAACAATTCGGTTGTTTCCAAAATGTACTACACTGCGAAACCAGGAAAATAGATATTTTAACTTGGTTTCTCAGTGCACTATCGGGACAATGAACTTTGTGCCAACCAAGAATAGATTGGCACATCAATTTGTCATTTCGATTTTCGATTATCAAATTCAATAAAGACCTCACAGGAAAAAAAAATCTTATACAGAAATAAAATTAACGTTTCCGTAATATATCACTTAATGACATTTTTAGTCGATTTATATATAAAATAAATGAGAAAAAAACAAACATTTCATCACCTTATGCGTGGTTGGTACCTTTGAAAAAAAGTTTATTATGAAAATTTTATTTCCATGTAATAAAACATCACCGAGACCAAACAGTCAATATATTATGATACACATATATAAGTCAATCAGTTTGTACGTTTTAGTTTCAACTCCAATGGTCATTGAATTCGTACTTGGTCTAGCCTTCCGAGTCCCTTGAAAGGTCAAGCGTTTAAAACCGTGGACGAAATGACAATCTTAAGGACGATCGATTATAAGTTCTGAACGAAAGACAAGCTACACCATAGAGCAATGACAAACAAAGCAGAAGAACAACCAACATTTAAATATGCATAGGTGAAACAATATAAATTAAAATTCAGAAGTTAATTCGCCTCAAAATTAGCCAGCTGTTTTCGCTCCGACACTCTCAACCCTATTTAGAGTATCACAACATCGGACCTAAATGAGATTGGTTATTTCATTTGAATTGTTTCACATATTTCATATCTGGCACTTTTTGCTGATTATACGGTTTCTCATTGTTGCGGTCGTACGTTGACCTGTACTCGCTTACGTTCAAGTCATTTGAACTCTGACGGAAAATTGTCTCATATTGGACAATCATAACACCTTATTTTATATAAGAATAACGTAATAACAAGATACCTAGTACATTTTTTTTTTAATGTTTATAATTTGTTTAACATCATGTTTTCGTGTCAATCGTTATCAATTTCATGTCAATCTAATACTATTTGAAAACATTTTACACCTTTTAACTTCTTCCGTCATTCTAACAAGATAAATGATATATATGATTCTTTAACCTATATATAGGTTAACCGCATTTTCAATTTGGCATAGATTAAGTTCATGTGTCGTTAAAATGAGACAACAATTAAAAAGTAAGATCACAAAAATACTGAACTCAGAGGAAAATCAATTTGGAAAGTCCATAATCGCATGGCAAAATCAAATAACAAAACGCATCAAAAACGAATGGACAAGAACTGTCATATTCCTGACTTGGTACAGGCATTTTCAAATGTAGAAAATGGTGGATTAAACCTGGTTTTATAGCGCTAAACCTCTCACTTTGATGACAGTCTCATCAAATTCCGTTATAAAAAAGCACAACAAATGATCGACATTATCAACATGATCAATGCAATTCAGAACCAAAAAGGTTTGCATTTGAAAATGCCTGTACCAAGTCAGGAATATGACAGTTCGTTTTTTATGTGTTTTTGTCATTTGATTTTGCCATGTGATTATGGAATTTCCGATTAGATTTTCCTCTGAGTTCAGTATTTTTGTGATTTTACTTTTTGCAATATAAGAATCGTTACTATTTTTGCATTTTAACCCAAAAAAGCAACGGAGTCACCAATTGAGCAGATGTTTTATTTTTTATTTTTATTAGAATATTCGGAACTCTTTGGTTTTAATAATGTGATGCAAATAAACCTATCATAGATAATAAGATTAAAATTTCATGTCTACGTATAATTATCAAATTCATTGGTTTCGTTGATAAAATGTTACATTTGTACATGAAGTCTTCTTCAAGGACAGTTATATATTGATGTCGTAATTAATTGTTGTGCACTTCAAGTTCAGTTTGAAATGCCACTGGAAAATAGTGGTATATTGATTAGGGACAGACATTTTGTCTTTAAAACAGACAACATATGGACCTACCAAAGAGTTGATGCACGTGCTTCAAACGTGCAAAAAGGGAGAAGGTTTGGTACCATTAAGGGCATACGATACAGTTACAGGGGAGGTAATGACATTGCTAACGTAAAATGTTATTTTTGCGACGTAAACTATGACATATCGGAAAAAGATGCATTTTCGACTGATTTTTATCATTCAAACTAATTTAATTTGAAAACGAATGCATGGACCCCTATTTTTTAAAACGACATTTTGTTTCATTTTTCAGGCAGATTATGTGGATCAAATTTATAAAACTGCAAATAGTGCATTTTTTTTTTTAATTTTCATAATTATACAGCAAAAAAAATACGTTTTTTTTTTCTCAATTCATTACAATTTGATAAATATGAGTTATTTCTGAATAAAAAATGCATAAATTTTTAGAATACTTATAAAAAACAGAAATTACGAATTATTTAACATAAAAACAATTTGTGTTTATCTTTTAAAACAAAAAAGTTATGGCTTTCTTTCGAAAGGGATAATACAGCCATAAATCCGAATTTTGAGCAAATATACACAATTTCGACCTCATTTAACTCAAAAAGTAGCAGAAGGTATATTTTTTATTACATATTTGATTTAATCAGGCAAAAAATAGCCTATATGGAAATTGTCATCAAACTGTGAATACGGGATCAAAACTGTATCGTATGCCCTTAAAACGTTTAATCTCGCTGTAAATGTTTGCACCTGTCCTAAGTCAGGAATCTGATGTACAGTAGTTGTCGTTTGTTTATGTAATTTATACGTGTTTCTCGTTTCTCGTTTATTATAAAGATTAGACCGTTGGTTTTCCCATTTGAATGGTTTTACACTAGTAATGTTGGGGCCCTTTATAGCTTGTTGTTCGGTGTAAACCTAGGCTCCGTGTTGAAGGCCGTACATTGACCTATAATGGTTTACTTTTATAGATTTTTATTTGGATGGAGAGTTGTCTCATTGGCACTCACACCACATCTTCCTATATCTTAATAGCGTCATACACTCCGCAGTCACAATACATGTATATATCGGATGTAGCGCGTCTATATTCTGAAAGTACAAAACTGAGTTCTTGTACATCCCGTGCAAACAAACGGTCAGTCAGAACTAGAGAAGAAGTAAGACACCATATAACTATTCCCCAGTCAATTTTGGGACAGAAAAATAATGTATACTATCTTTAAATTATAGTAGATAAATAAATGGTCAATTGGTGGGTCCTTTTAAATATTTACTTTCTTTTTTTTTTTGTCAGAAAAGCTAGTTTGCTCCTTTTGAACGTAATCCGCAATATTTAACCATATTCAGATTGTCTTAGAAATATTCTGCAAAAAAAAAAACTTTAGAGATGCATGTGTAGCTTTTACAGTTATTGCAATGAATATTTTTTTTAAATACTTTGTCAATGCATTGTTTAGAGAATAGCCGAAGCTCTTTCAAATGTTTACGAAAAAAGTGAACCTCCTTTCAACAAATAAAACGTACACTAATGTTTGTAGATTGATAGACGTTTAGGGGCTACTTATTTATAGACTAATTTTCGAGAAACTCTTGCATTTTATTGTTTTCTGCAACTTCCGACAAATAACACTATAATAAACTGTTGACGTGTTTATTTGAAGATTTCGCATTTTTGTTCGTCACAGTTTTAAACATTCTCGAACTTAGTACAGTCATAACTTTATAAATCCTTTACAGGTTTGGCTAAAATATATGAGATTAATAAAATAATAAATCGACATTTGTAGATGACGCATTCAAACAGTATTTATGTGTAATCAGAACGTATACACCTTAAGAAAATGCAAAAATATTATAATTTACTCGAATATCAAAAATACTCTTAAAGATTATAGAAAAAATACTTCTTAATTGAAACTTCATTCTATGTTTTCATATACCAGCAAATTACACAATAGAAATATCAGGCTGAACATACAAGGACATTGTTTGGACCGCGGTCATACAAATTGGTCAGTTAACATGGTGAAAAAAAGTTTTTGTGCTCCAAACACCAATACAAGTTTCTTTTTTTTTTAATTTTGTTGTTGTTGTTTTCTTAATGAGTTTGAGTACTCTAATGTTTGTGACTGCACACCCTGGACGTTTGTTGTTGAACAGGAATTGATATGATACAATACTTTACTATGCCTGTTACCCTTCAAGTTCTCTTGCATCATGTATAAACATGATGAAATATACACAGTCACTAAATTGCTGGTACCTTCGATTAAAAACGCCAGCATTCGCTTACAGTGTATTTATATATAAAAGACGCGTTCAATGACAAGTAATGTACGAGGGTATCGGTGTAACAAAAACAGAACATATTTTTCGCGGGCAGTTTAAATTGGCAGGCAATTTGTAATGGCGACAGAAGCCGGAGTGTTCGAAGTGAACCATGGACCTGCAATAGACATAAATAGTCCATAAACTTAAATGTTAATTATTTCTCATCGTTGTCAAATAATGATGATTGGGAAAAAAATGTAAAACACGGCTGAAGAAAATGCATGTTTCATTGAAGTTTATTTCATGGAAGGATAAACTCGACATGTATCCTCGATTTACCCGTTTTTCCTAGGAATTTTAAGATGATTATATGGAAAATCGAGTAAAATTCAGCCTACACTATACAAAATTAAATTTTGTTGATTATATATATATAGGAAATCACTGAAGCATGACCGGAGTTTTTCCACAGGTCAGAGGTCGCACCCCCCACCCCCCCCCCCCCCACTTATGAAAATGTCTGGATCCGCCACTACTGCAGACTGACAAATATTCACGCCTCTTTTCTTATTATTGAGAGTCCTAGTCAAAACTGTTCTGCCACTATACTGTTCTCCGCTTGTAAATTGCTATCATCATTTTTCTTGTGGTTAATAACAAATTTACTATTTAGAATAACTAAACATTGACGTTTCAATAGCAAAAAAAAACTTTCATTGGTCGATTGAAGTTTTTCGAATTTGTGGTTTTCCGCATAGTCCTTTGTAAAATGTCAAATTTTGTCTAAAAATAAATATAAATTATCCTCGATATCAATATTATTATGCATTTGTGACTACCAATCATACTCTTTTTGTTTTCATTTCTTGCTTTAACAGTTCTGCAAAAGGCTACTGTCTGTTTTTAAATATGACCATGTGATGAGTAAGTGCAAGGCTGTAGAAAAACTTTTTAAATAATGTTAATATATTAGTATATTGAATGTATGAATGAATTGATATTTATTGTAGAAGCAAACATAATGCTTTAGAAAAATAAACATGCTATAATACTGATGATAATAACAGTAAACAGATAACAACACAATAAATCCGAAGCAAGAACAGAAATACAACAGTGTAATTCACTTAACTACATTGCCCCATATACCAATGAACACAACTTTTGGGTTAACTTCTTTGAGCTACATGTAGCTTAAAAGAAAATACAAGGGATATACAAAGAGGAAAAGGGTCTCCATCAATGATACAGCAACCCAAAGTTATCTACAAACAAGCGACATCAAGTTTACAAGAGAAATACAAGCTTTCTTCAATTTGGCCATGGGCAATAATATTTAGTTCCAAAAATGTATTGTAAGATAAGTGGAAAATGTTACTTTTCAATTTACAAAT
The DNA here is from genome assembly GCF_965363235.1 of Mytilus galloprovincialis. NCBI lineage: Eukaryota > Metazoa > Mollusca > Bivalvia > Mytilida > Mytilidae > Mytilus > Mytilus galloprovincialis. The sequence continues at coordinate 54,186,721 of NC_134849.1, forward strand.
GATTCAGTAATTTTAAAATATCACTAAACGATTACATATATTCGATGACGCACACAGTCTTTGATCCTGTTTTTGTTCAATTTTTGAATGACAAATAAACAAAAGTTGTCCTGGAAAAATATTACACATAGGTATGATAGGTGCCACTGTTCTTATAAACTTTTTGCGAAAAACATATGTGAATTTTCCCAAACATTTAAAATAATGTAAAGTCGGTCACCAAATTCTGAATCAATATTAGAAGTTCGAAATGTGTATGACGAAATTGTAATCCTGAAATACAATTACATGTATTTATAGATTTCTGTTTGGATTATGTTCTTTATGAAATCGTACTTTTGGCGCCAATTTCATTAAACAAAAAATATGAGGCAATGATAACAGAATGTATTTAGAATAATTTGTTTGCTATCTCTTAAAATCAAAAGAATATTCAGGGTAAATGCCAAGTCCAATGTGACAGCAACCCAACGTCAAACATAAACAAACGATATGATTATCTAGAAGACAAGATACATTCTTCAACAATTGTTAATTTTGCATATCTGTATACCTTTTAATGTTTAATGTTTAAATTTTAGCAAAAATAAAATTATTCGCGCATGTTCAAAAATATTTTCCGACTCGGACAAAAAAAAAAGACCCCTTACTTGTTAAGTTGGTGCTCCCTTAAATTATTATTACGTATATTTGCATTTTTGCGCCTGTCCCAAGTGAGGAGCCTCTGGCCTTTGTTAGTCTTGTATTATTTTAACTTTTAGTTTCTTGTGTACAATTTAGTTTAGTATGGGGTTCAATATCACTGAACCAGTATATATTTGTTTAGGGGCCAGCTGAAGGACGCCTCCGGGTGCGAGAATTTCTCGTTGCATTGAAGACCTGTTGGTGACCTTCTGCTGTTATCTGCTCTATGGTCGGGTTGTTGTCTCTTTGGCACATTCCCCATTTCCATTCTAAATTTTATTTAAAAAAATTTGCGGCTTTGCATTTTCTAATATTATTTGGACCTTTTCTTAGTTCTTGTTCCTTTTTGGTATTTGTTTATTCAAAAAAAAAAAAAAAATAGAATGATCATGCATGATATTTTACAGACATATGATAATGATAATGGCGTCAGACTATAATTTAAAGTTTTAGAAATACAAAAAAATCATTGAAATCCATGACCTTTTCGTTTTAGGTATCTAGAACAAAATGAATATGATGTCGTCAGATTGTCTGTCAAAATTATAATAACCAATATGCGTTGTCTCTTATTTTGCTTCCTCTGCTTTAATTAGAAAAAAAATATAATTGAAAAAGTCTTTAATGCATGTGTAAGAAAGATTGGTTATTGACCTTATATGACCTTACTTTTCAGCTTCTTGGGGTAATTTGAATAATAAAAGGATAAAACATCAAATGGTTGTATATACCTTCTACGATAAGGAAGTGTTGAATATAGCCAATCATTGGCGGATCCAGAGGGGGGTGTCCAGGGGTTGGAACCCCCCTTTTTTTGGACGATCAATGCAATTGAATGGGAACGTATAGTTGGAACCCCCCTTTACTCTGGGTTGGGACCCCCTTTTTTAAAAATGGCTGGATCCGCCCCTGCCAATCATACTATCCGACAGAGTCACAATACGGGGATGTAAGACCATTGTAGGTCATCTCAAACAATGTTAAAAAAGGAAACACAGATTTATAAAAGGTCCTGTCATGATAGAATCGGATACAAATCAAACGTAAAATCCAACGACCTGATTCTTCACAAAATAATAAACGAAAACAAAGATAACAAACAGCAAACAAAAACATGTACTATTAGTGACACTCTTCCGTACCCTTAACATAAAACACTTTTGTAACGCTCGGCATACAATCGAATAACTGTCAAGGACATTTGAAAATTTCCAACAAATGTACATTGTATGACTTGCATGAATCATTTCTCAGATATATTCTCCTGATACTCATATTGTGAATCAAATAGATTCAGGTTTAACCTTTGCTATGCGAACTTTAAAGTCCACGAGAATATTACTTATGAGTGGCCGTTCGTGTCATTTGCGCGATATTCTAACGCGTTAGTAAAAACTAACGCATTATTTTGTTAAACTAACGCGTTATTTTGCTAAAATAACGCGTAAATAACGCGTTATTTCTTCATTTTAACGCGTTATTATACAAAACTATCGCGATATTTCATTTTTGCTTTTACTTTAAAATATTATCAAACTAACGCGTTAGTTTTCACTATTAACGCGATATTTATGAAAACTATCGCGATAATACGGAAATAAGCATCATCCAATGAGAGATTTTGTTACTTCTATGTTTTGGAATTAATGCAAAATGGCTGGAATCCCATTACTATTCCGGTAGACCGATATTAGTTTTACAAAATCAATTCTATATATGGATAAATGGGAAATTTGAGAGGGTAAAACGAATACATCTGGTTTTTCCAATTTTCCCAAAGTCAAAATGTAAATTATATCAAATACATGCACGCGTATATTGTTTTCTATTGACTAACTCTAAATTGTTTGGTTCTGTAAAACGGGATTGATGAGACATCGTATGCCAATCATAACTTCATTGTACATGTATGTTCATATTTAATGTACTATTTGTTAATGTTGTTTTTTCTATCCCCCAAAATAGTCCAATTTATGAAGAATACTTTGGAGGTCTTCCTCCATGGATTATCAACTATTCAGTTAGCTAGTGACAAGACAGTACAGTGTATGTTAATAAACTTAAGATAAATTTGTGACACAGTGTGCTAGTGATCTAAAATACTATATACAATGCATATGGGGTCAAAAAATTGGGATTCGAGCGAATACATGTAACATGTGGCATTTAGACTAGTGGCCAGAGGCGGATTTAAGGGGGGGGGGGCTGCCCCCCCTTTTCTGGGAAAAATTTGGTTGATCATGTAAGGAATAACTGAAGCGTGACTGGAGCGGGCCCCTCTTAGGCAGTCAGTGCCCCCCCCCCCCCCCCCTTATCAAAATTTCTGGATCCACCACTGGTGGCCTATCAAATCAAGTCTTCAATATATCGAACCAACTTCCATTCATTTACACAAAAAAACAAATGTAGCAACAGCAACAATTTGGTTTATGAATTTAAGTCAGTCAATTTCTTCACCTATTGTCCTATTGAAACGTTAAGAATATTACTCAACATCGTTATAGGAGTATATTTTTTTATTTCCTCTGGACTGATTGCTTATTTAGGTTTTCTTTTTGTTAAATATTCGAAATCCTCTGTTTGTATCTATGGAGTGCCATTTTAAAATGTTCCATTCCTCTTTACTTTTAACATTATGATTATGTATAGTTGGTTTTCTTGTGGGGAGATATTTAAAATTCTTATTACTACAATCTGTAAAAAAAAAAGAATCAAAACTTTCTTAACTCGAAGGCTCGTTCTTATAAGGTCGAATGAGGACAGAGAACTCATAGATATTTAATTGAAAAGAGTCGTCAATGTTAAAATGTACGGACAATCTAGTCAGAATGATTCCTGCAAAATTTTCAATGGCTTTAGTTATCTTGTTAAAACAAGGATGTCAACCTTGCATTGTTTCTTCTTTTTAGTTGTGTTATTTGTGTACTATAAATTTATTATTTTTTATCTTTTTTTAACAGAACGTTCAGAAATATTCAGAAATCAAGTACATGTCAATATAGTATATATATCCCTTTTTGTATACTGTATAAATATCCCTTTTTGTATACTTTGACAAAAAGGGATATTTATACTATATTGACATTTACTTGATTTCTGAATATTTCTGATATATATATTTGCTGCTAGAATATATTACACGTAACAGAATGTTACTATTTGGTTCATATGAATCAACGTGTCCATATATTTGCAATACTGGACGTAGTAATTATTGTAAAATAAATAAAAGTCCGAAGAAAAAAAGTATTAAAACAAATATTATCACTGAAATGAATATGAAAAATGAAAAGTACTTGCATTTTTCTCTATTCTTTATATCTATATTCTTTTCATATGAGCACCGCATTATTCTCTATTATTTGCGTTGTTTTATTCTTTTCTTTACATTTTGCCATTTATTCTTGCACTTTAAATTTTTGAACATTGTTCTTTGCCGATAGTGAATTTTAATATGTTACGGATTGCATTAGTTTTTAAATCGGAGTTGTTTCCCTTACAACAGCTTATATTCAGTTGATTTCACCTTAAGTAGTGTTTCTTTAATATAAAGATCACTGTTTACTCGACCAGTCCATCACTTAAAACCACGATAGAGAAGGAAATCCGTATGGCTTTGCTGGATGTATGAATAATCATTCTTTCTGATTGGTGACATTACATATATTACCTCTCGAAGAGAGTGCCGTTTAGAACTAATTGTCGGTCCGTTTTTATAGTAAAATGCAATATATCTATGTTCTGTTTTTATTAAAAATTGTTGTTACAAAATTTTGGAAATTATTTAAAATTAAGGAATGTATATATCTCCCTCATGCAAAGCTCGAGCTCTGATGTCTTGACCGGCTTTGGCTATACTTTGTTTTGTCCTTCTACGTTAATATCTCTTCATCTGTTTAGTAAGCTTTTGATTTTCAAACATTTTGGCCTCTAGTATCACTGAAGAGACATTGATTGTCGAAATACGCATCTGTTGCAGAAAAAAATGGTAAATTTTATGTTTTCCTATGCTTATAGACTATCAATTTAACCAAATTTATAATTGTTCTCCTCCTGAATATTCATGAAATAGTTGTTACTGGACATTAACCAAACCAAAGTCAATTAACCAATTATATTATTTGAGAGTGGTAATGCCCTTTACCGTCAGTCGTCAAACGGTCATTTTCGGCTACCGTTAGCGTCAAATTGATTAAAATTTTACCGTGATTCGTCAAAATATCCTTATCGTGATTTGTCAGATGTCTCAAATAATTATCGTTACCGTTATTTCTGAAAAAAAAAATAGCGTGATTCGTCAAATGCATGCCTCGTTCACACGGACATTTAATTCGAATTGAATTCGAATCGAATTCGCAAATCGCTTTCACAAACTCTTCTCTTTTGGCTAATTCGAATTATCAAATTCGCATTAGAAATACGCTTAAATTGTGAGTACGAAGTAAAAGTTAACGTCGTTTGGACCTGTAAAGCGAATTTGACGCGTATTGTAATTCGAATTAGAATTGACGTTAGGACGTATAACGTTTCGAATGCGAATGAAACAATGTTAATGCGAATCGAATTCGAATTACGTGTGAAATCAGCATCAGATGATTTTTTTATCGTATAAGAGAAAGAGTATGATTTACCGTCATGCACTAAAAATTACCGTTAACGACATTTGGCAATATTTTGTACCGTTATACGTAATGAAGGTACCCCCATTACTACCTTCTTATATATATTGATATATTTCGCTGCTCCATATACTGTAGCTTACTACTGTCTGGAATCTGGATTGTTCCTGTTTATTTGTCAATTTCTGTTTTGTTGTAGGTACCATTTTTTTGCACCCAGTCTTTAATCTTGAAAATATACGATGACCCTCTAAAATACAGGTTAATCGTTTTTTTTACATATGAGTTTAACTTTCCCTTTGGTGTCGCCTCTCCTTTACTATTGTTGTCACTATATATAAAAGTACAAACATAAAAGCTAGTATGTATTTGAAAATAAGAATTTTAGGGATTATAAATGTTGACCGCTTGCTGTGAAATTCAAAGCCATGCTCGAACGTAAACCCATTTAATCCTTTTAATAGTCATATTTTCATTCTTCACTATCGTATTAATGGTATACAAAATTAAACCAGAAATGGGTATATAATCCTATCCTCATAGCATGTTCCATTCGGCAATATGTTATGATTTATACGACCTAGTCCATGCGACCTTAGTTCATGGCCAGATATGTTTACATGAAGTTTTTCTATGCAGAAGTGGTTCATGGCAAAAGATATACATATGTCAATAAACAAACATTGTTTAGTAAAAAACACAAGAGAATATTAATTCCCGTCAATTTTTTAATCGCTTTTATTTCAAAATCAAGGACTCCGACCTTTCATGTTGTTTTTGTTTTTAAGTTCCGTTTTTTATATACTATCAATGATTATTGAAACAAGTCTTTAAAACAAACTAGTTATTTTGAAACAATGGAGCAAACATCCGTAGTTGGATAAAGTCCTTCGTTTATAAATTTTAGGACAAGGTTTTATGTTACTTATATCACAATTACATGTTATTCTTACAATTTATTCGAAAAATTAACATGATTAAACAGCTCGAGAAAAAAAATATACACGAAAAGGATTAGTGGTTATCATACATATTTGTTCAAACCAAAGTCTTCATCAAGATCGAAAATTTTGCGATAATCAAGATTACTAGTATATATACATAATAGTACGCTTGACCCTTGTTTTATCTTAACCAGACTAATAAGTAGTACAAATGTACTAGAATCAAAACTGTTGAAAGTACAAATAAAATATGAATTATAGTTATTTGTATGAAAATTTCAAAACATACAGTAGTCCAAAGCTACACATATTTATTATATAAAGACAACAGTAGTATACCGCTGTTCAATAGTCCTAAATTGATTAATACCTCAGTCCCACTAGGCCACGATCGCACTACGATCTGTGAAAAAAAATGCAAATTTTGATGATCGTAGTATGATTGTGTAGATCGCAGTAAGGTCGTATAACGGTCTTGGTAAGGTCTTCCAAATAGTGATGAGCGTGGCCAACTTTGAACATGTTCAGAACAATCGTGGTGCGGTCGTGTCGACATCAGGTCGTAGTAGAAGCGTAGTGAGAGCGCACTAAGATCGTAATAAGATCGAAAAGATTGCTGTACCATCGTATCGAGAGCGTAGCGAAAGCGTGATCCTATTTGGAGAGACTGCGCTACGATCTCACAGCGACGCTATTACGACCTCTTTACGACAATCACGTTCTCATCGTGACCCAACTACGCTTCCACTACAACTATACCACGCTGTTCACGACCATAGTACGATTCTAGCACGTCCTTGTCCTCATCACGCTCTTCTTACGACCTGACTACGTTCATACTACGACCAGCATTCTCATTACCATTTCACATAAAATATATAAAAAAGTTTCCTAGATTGTGTATGTAATTATCCATTTGCTCTAACTGCACAACCATGCTTCTCGTTTTTATAAAGATAAGACCGTTGGTTTTCCCGTTCAAATGGTTTTACACTAGTATTTTTTGGGGCCCTCTATAGCTTGCTGTTCGGTGTGAGCCAAGGCTCCGTGTTGAAGGCCGTACATTGTCCTACATGTATAATGGTTTACTTTTTTTAATTGTTACTTGGATGGAGAGTTGTCTCATTGACACTCATACCACATCTTGCTATATCTATTGACACATCGATCTGTGTCATCTCTGCTATCGTCACAAAATATCGTCATTTAAGCTTTATGGACCAGCAATAGGTTGTAATTTAGAATGGATTGGTCAGTCCGACATCTCTGCTTAGTCAGGATTCGCTACTTTACTCCCTCTGCATCAACCCTAACCACCACGCCCACGTGCTCTAGTAGATTTTGGTGGCATGACTGTATTGTTTCCGAGAAATCTACGAATTAATCAGAATTAGAAGGAATATGATAGTATTGATATGGAACACGATGGTTATTGCTGAGAACGTAGTATTAAAGATCGCGGTATGAACGTAGTATAATCGTGGTAAGAACGTGCTATAATCGCAGTAGAAGCGTGGTAAGGTCGTGTTGCAATCGGATAACTCGTGGTATGGTCGTAGTGAGAACGTGAAGAGCGTAGAAAGATCTTGATAAGCGCAATGAGGTCACAGAATAAGCGCGGTGAGAACCTGATTTAATCGTACCGGAATCGTTGTAGAAGCGTAATGAGGACGTAGAAACATCGTGAAAGCAACGAAAATTTACATTTTCATGCCGCTCATACCGCGACCTCACCACGATCTGAATTTATTTTAGATCGCGGTGAGCGTGGTGCGATCGTGGTCTAGTGGGACTGGGGCTTTAATAAGCAAAAAAAAGCCGGGTCATAAATCAAAACCGAGGAAAACACATGAACAATAAGAGGAAAACAACGGAACAACTACTGAAATAATGAACTGCAGCAATACAAACGCCAAAATATTGTTAATAAAGCCTATTTTTTTTATTATTGTCTGTCTAAATGAGTTACATGTATAAGTATGTATGGTATCTTTGATGAGTATTCACAAAAAACTCGCATCTTATTTTGTTGGTATTATCTGACATTTCCTTATAACAGTGGCGGATCTAGGAATTTTAATGAGACTCTGACTGTCTAAGAAGGAGCTTGCTTCAATCAAGCGTCAGTTAATTCCTTCATAATCAATCAAATTTTTCCAAAACAAAATTCCAATACGAGACATGAACCAAAGCATAAAATGAACTGCAGGCCGTTAGCTTCGGACAGGCACATAAAAATGTGGTGGGGTTAAATATGTTTATAAGAGTTGTACTCTATAAAACACATCACAGAACAATAGAGCGTATACAAATATCGATAATAAAGTCCTATAGAATGTTTAATAACTATACAACAAGCCACAATTCTAAATGTGTATTATCAATTCATATACAACAGCTTGCAATTTATAAAGCTTAAGTAGACCAAACTACAGCTGAACCATACAATATCAGAACAAAGCCAAGGACATCTAAGTATAATATAGAATTCGGTCAACACGGATATATGTTCTCATTTCAAAAGAGGTAAACAAGAAACTTCCATTTCTACTGGTTCAATGAAAGTTCAATTTGATTTTTGATCTGCTTAATTACACTTTACAGTGTGCATAGTTTGGAATATAAAATCATAAGAATTTTTTTTATAGTTAGATATAAACAGCACCTGCATAACCAAAATATTCTACAAATAGATGTATAAGTATTTTAATCAATCTTAATTATTAATTGATTTTGAAACAACATTTTACAATCCAAGGATATACAGAACTAAAAAGCTGAACAAAATATTCATAAGTACGTTAAGAATTGTGAGCTTTATATGTATAGTTCTTTGGACATTTTTAGAACCATTTTAAATTTTAACAAACATTTTCTGTTGTCAGTAGGTATATTTTGAAATCAGAGTAAAGAGTGTGTTTCTATATTTCTATGTGTTGTATAGCTACATGTACAAGCAAAGGAAATGTGGTATAATTGTCAATGAGACAACTGTCCACCGTAGATCAACGGAAACAGATGTAAACACTCAAGGTCGTCTTACGGTTTTCTACAATAAGCCAAGCAATACATACTGTACAGTAAACAACGAAGAACATGCCAACAATCGAAACTTTACAAAAACGGAAACTAACGACCGGATGTATTATGAAACATTAGAGAATGACAAATTAGTACAGCCAATTCTTACCAACAACAACAACCGAATTGAAGTGTTCTGACTTTTGCCCAAGAATGCTGCGGTTTTACGTGTGTTTGTGAGTTCTAAACAAACTGTCCTAAACTTTGGAAATTGAAGTATTAATAATTTTGACCGTTTCCGTTTGATCCAACAACCAAATATTTTTAAAAAGTTTAAATCGCAAACAGTATGATTCGAAAAATTATAAGGCAATGGCGTTACCAGAACATTGCAGTCAAACAAATGTTCTTATAAAATGCAAGCAACGTCATTCATACAATCTATTAACTTTTGCAACGTTTTATATACGTTACAAGTGTATGTTTCTAATTATTATACCACAACCTACTTGCATGCACGAGCTTGGTAGATAATTTTGATAGACTAAGTCTGATTTTTTTCTCAGAATTGATATGCAAACATTTTTTTAAATGTTTAAACCCAAAGTTCGGGCTGGTATGCATTTTAGATGTTGATATTACACAAGGAATTCAATATTTGTGCCACACCAAAATTATGAAAATTTAAATTTAGATAAAAAAACATTAAAACCACTATCACAAATCCGATGTTTTGTTTAATCATGTCTATGGTATGAATGAAATCTAAAATTTCAAAAGGTACAATATCGTTTTCGCAACATGCTACAATTCGAAAACTAGTCATTGGTTGTATGACCTTAGTTCATGGCCAAATATGTTTTTATTTTGATGTGAAAGAAGTATGTGGCTTAGGAAATACATGTCATCAATCTAGAAATTTAGTTCAAGTTTAAATAGCATAAAATCAAACTACTTTTATAAAAGTATAATCTTATTAAGATGTGTTTCATTTAATTTTTAGTACATTTACGTACATTTCTGAACATGATGTATGCCAGTCGCGCGTTTTGACAAAAGGTTTTGTCAAATACAACTAAAAGTTTTCCAACACAGCAGTGCATGATGTATTAAAAAGAACTGTAGTCATAGTTACTTAATTTATTGAAATCAAACTGTCTGCAATTTATATGTAACTCCTGCATGCATTGATCTTTTCTCTGTTAAAATAAGTATTTATAACTTTATATCAATCGATGTGTTATTCAAAGATAGGTTTCTGCAACAATGACAAGTCAAAACTGACAACTCCATGGCCAAAATAAAAAAAAAAGACAAATAGACAACAGTGCTAAAACAAGAATGTGTCCCCAATACACGTATGCCCCATCCGAACTATCATTTTCTATGTTCGATGGACCGTAAAAATGGGGGGGGGGGGGGGGGGAATCTCTAAGTTTCAAATTGATTGGACATCAATTTCATCAAAAACTACCTCGACCAAAAGCTTTAACCAAAACTTTAACCTCAAGCGGGACGAACGGACGAACGTACGAACGAACAAACAGACGAACCAACAGACGAACGGACGCACATAAAAACCAGAAAACATAATGCTCATAACTGGGGCATAATAGCATTCAACATTCAACATAAACCCCACCAAAACAGATGGTGGTCTCAGTTGTTGCCTCGGAAGGGTATGACCATAAAACAAGCCCGGTGATATGTCTGGTAAGATAGATCACATTCGGGGAAAGGAGCGACATTGTAGTTACGACAATAAACCTCACCAAAAAACAGATCGTGGTCTCAGGTGTTGCCTCGGAAGGGTATGACCATAAAACAAGCCCAGTGATACATGTACGTCTGGTAAGATAGGTCACATTCGGGGAAAGGAGCGACATTGTAGTTACGACAATAAGAACATACCCGTCGTCATAAGTGAAACAGACATTCCATAATCGTCAACCAACTCGGAACGGAGTCCATAAAATTTACAAAGGAATGATTTCCACTTCACCAAATAGACCTCTTGGTTTAATAGATAACTTGCAAGCAACAACCTTTTATCAAAAAGTCGAAATACAAGGACATGATAAAGATAATTATATTAAAAAAAATCAATGATAAAAGTTGTTTTCGTATTTTGTCATCTGGAACCTTAAACAAACTCTAAAATCATGTAATAAATGATCCAAAGTGAGTATTCTTTCTCTTTTATACATTTGTCTTTACATACTGTTATCTTTTCCTTTCATATACGTGTTTACATGTTGTACTTTAAATTGCATTTAAACAAATACGTGACAAATTATATTTCTTTAAATGATCTAAAATCGTTAGCATTGTCGATGATAACCAATATAATGCAACACCGTTTGTAACATTTATTTCGATTGGAAAAGGTCAACTACGTTCATGGCCTCAATTCACAATTGATGCTCTGAAAACATATGCACAAGCTCAGACAACGTTTGCCAGGTTTTAAGTGCATGTTTTACATGGTTTTCTGTCAGTTTCATTAGAATGGAAATACCAATATTGTATCTTAAGCTCAAACAGCATCAGTTGGTGATACACCTATAAACTCAATTTTCAACCATCAAAGCACCAATTGATGCAGTCATAGCTTAAAACACAAGACATTTATTTTCTTATTTGTAACGCTAGATATGCATTCTGTCTGCATATACTTCTCAGCAGGAATCACAACAATCACGACGGGTGCCACATGTTGAGCAAGATCTGCTGGCCCTTCCGGAGCACCTGTGACCACCCCAAGTTTTTGGTGGGGTCCTTGTTGCTTATTCTTAGTTTTCTGTGTTGTGTCGTGAGTACTATTGTTTGTTTGTTTGTGTTTTTCATTTTTTATCCATGGCGTTGTAAGTTTATTTTCGATTTATGAGTTTGACTGTCACTCTGGTATCTTTTGGCCCTCTTTTATAAGAACAAATCATATAAGTAAAGGCAACGGTAGGATACCCTGGTCAAAAGTCATCAATTGATTGACAGAAAACAAATCTGGGTTACAAACTAAACCCGAGGAAACAAATCAAATATAAGAGGAAAACAACGAAACAATAGAGACACTGATAAAGCGTAACAAACAAAAAACGACAACGCAACATAAAGAAACGAACTATAAGATAAC